>NC_138735.1:30450282-31200282 GCF_965113295.1 Leuciscus leuciscus
CTTTAATCATTAACAATGCATTGAGATGAGTGATAGAGTCAGTAGTTTTGATAGAACAGTTATGATGAGTGATATCTTTATTATTATCTTGATAAACTTCGAGGGAAAGATAAAGCTGCTTGAAAAAGCTCAGAAACATATGGTGGCAGTTTTCAGTCATAAGTCAGTTTTGAGCGTGTGTGTGTGTGTCTGTGTGTGTGTGTGTGTGTGTGTGTGTGTGTGTGTGTGTGTGTGTGTGAGAGAGAGAAGGGGGTGTATTGGAATCCACTGCTGCTTCAATGTATACATAATGAGTGATTATAATCAAGGTATTAATCAATATTTTTCCTTGTAAATATCAAATGAGTTGAATGACTTCTCTGAAGATTTTACGTTGTTATAGAAGTTACCAGTGTGATTACTGAAATGTTTTTTTCCATTTTCTCTAATGTCTGTATTTGATATCTGAATGCAGTAACAGTGCTTGCTCATTTAGCCCGGCTTCCAGAAATGAAACAGGGACATGTGTTGTGTTTGAGAAAGGTCTTCAACGTGTTAAAACATATAGCGGTCACTGAAGCCAATAGTTTAAGGGACCATTTCTCAGTTAAAGCCTTACTTTCCAGTTAGACTAAGTGTTCCTCTCCTTGAGAGAAAGAACGCATTATCTTCATGTTTTGAGACGACTCTCCTGTTTATAATAAATCCAACCTTGGAAAAGCTGTGTGTCAGTGTGTGTGTTAGTCTTCTTGGTTACAGGTTAAGGAACCACTGGCATTATTGGAGATTGACTGAGTTGTTGTTCAGGACATGCTGGTGCCCAGCAACCCAAATCTGCGACCTGGAAGGTCACGACGTGCCTAACTTCAGAGTCCGAGTGTCAGCTGCATAATCAATGGAGAAATGCTTCAGTCTATCTGTATATGTGAGGAAAATTACTATAGGTGTGTTGGACATCGGCTGCGGCTGGATGTAACCGATCGGCGAGAGTAGCCGCGTGCAGGCGGGGAGGAGCTGCAAACGGAGACGTGAAGTCGGACACTTTCTGGTTCCCGTAGAGACCACTCATGTGGTGTTTGCATACTTTACCACAGCTGAAGTGAAATAAATGCAATATTTGCCAAATAATACACAGATGTTTCAGAGATATGTTCATTCAATGCTTTATGTACTGCTTCATACAGCGTCTGTTTGAACAAGAATACAGTTCAACATAAGCTACTATCAATGAAGTGGAGTCTACGATTTTTAATCAGTTTTAATTTGATAAACACGACACAATATAACATTGCAACTACATGAAAATAGTGTATACTGTTATAAAAAAAACTGATTTGTGAGCTTTAGAGGAATTAAAGGTGTTTGAATAAACACGAAACACATGTGATCGTTGTCATGCGGTGAATCCGGCCAATCGTGGAACAGCTGTGTCGTCATCAGCCCTCGTGCAGCCGCTCTTGAGTTCTCCGCCTACTCTCGAATCGCTCTTGCGGTACTTTGATGGCACACATCACTGTCACGTGGCGTCGGCACTGTATCAAGTCGGACAAAATTTCTAACCATCATGCACTGCTTCAAGTCAGCCGCCGATTGGTCTGCGTAGAGCTGCATGAAGTCGAACAAGTCTAATGTCACAGCCGGCGCCGCCCACCCCATACACAAAATAAATATATTTGAAATATATTTTCAGAGTATATTTTGGAATATATGCAAATATTTGAAATTGGCCCAATAAATATATTTCACACTTAACATTTTTACATTTACATTTATTCATTTAGCTGACGCTTCTATCCAAAGCGACTTACAATTGCTATATATGTCAGAGGTCGCACGCCTCTGGAGCAACTAGGGGTTAAGTGTCTTGCTCAGGGACAAATTGGTGTCTCACAGTGGATTCGAACCCGGGTCTCTCACACCAAAGGCATGTGTCTTATCCATTGCGCCACTACCACCCAACATCATACATTTTTGTTATATTTCAGAATTTATTTCAATGTATTTGGAATATATGCCACATATATTTTGACACTTTTGGGGACCCATACAGAAAAAAAGTACATTGAAATATATTCTGAAATATAACAAAAAAATATGATGTTAAGTGTGAAATATATTTATTGGGCCAATTTCAAATATTTCCATATATTCCAAAATATACTCTGAAAATATATTTAAAATTTATTTATTTTGTGTATGGGACGCTCCTCGGCCCAGGCTCGCCATTGCCAGGTCCTGTTCCCGTTCCCCTGCACGGGCCTGGCCCTCCATCCCTCCATCCCTCCATCCCTCCATCCCTCCATCCCTCCATCCCCCCCACCGCCTCCACTCCACTCCACCCCACTCCACCACCCTCCTGGACTGTGTCCTGAGGAGCGTCTGGAATCTGCTCCTGAAGTGGGGGACTCCCACTATTCCTGTCTTGTGTGGACTTTTTGTCAATTCCTGTCCTGTGCCATGTTTTGTAGTCCTTTTGTCTTGTTTATTAGTCTTCCCAGGTGTTTCTGATTAGCCACGCCCCCTTGTTATCTTGTTAAGCTTGTTTGCATGTGTGTTTAAGCCCTGTGTGTAGTTCAGTCTTGAGTTCTTAATGTTGTATGTAGGTTGTCCTGTTCCCTAGTCTGAGTCTGAGTCTGTCAAATTTTGAGTTTTATTTAATAAAAGACTACGGCACGTGGATCCTGCTTCCTCCTATATGTTTCAACCGCATCGTTACAGTTGTGTGTGTGATCATGTTTTTACTCAATTCCTGTCACACAACAGTTCAGTCACTAGCTATGCTGCCATCCTCCTATTTTATGTGAATTTTGGGATTGACTATCACACAAAAAAACGTCGGATGGAAATGCAGAGATTCACATAAATTATAAAAATGTGCAGAAAAATCGTATGAGCTCAACTGAGGTGATAATGTTTTTATCCGATAAGAAGACATGCACATAAACTATAATGGAAACATATTCATAAATCCCTCAATGCGCAACAAAAAACTCACGTGATTTTGTCTTAACAGGGGATGTGATTGATAACTGGAATCATCTTAAGGGTTTGGTTGTAATATTTTTAATGAACTGTTAAAATTATCCTCACCGCAAACAGCCGTAACATAGCTAACTGTTTTAGCATGTGGGTTTGAAGTTAGCAACAACTAACTTAAACTAACTAACAACTACTGAAACTCTAGGCGTTTCTCAATGTCAAGGAAGGATCCTCGGAAGCCAGAATTTCGAGGATGCTACGTCATCGACATCCGTCGAAGGACTGTTCCAATGTCGAGGATCCTCGGAATTTCCACCAAGGACTGAGTCCTTCGTTCGAAAAATATCCCATATACAGGAAAGGATGCATATGTGTAGCCTTCGCGCTCTCAAATCACCCACAATCCTATGTGCGCAGCTTTGCTATCTTGTTAAAAAAATTCTAAATGTTGGACGTTAACGGAGTCGGAGCGTTAGTGTAATAGTGAGTACAGGCCGTTTGTGTTTGTACATTTCTTTGTAATATAGTGTGATGTTAATTTTCCAATACTTTTAAATATGGTTTAAATGTTTATTTGTGCTTTATGTTTAAAAAGGAGTGTGTGTTATGTGCATTTATTCATAGCATTATTTTCGCTTGGCATACCAGCGTGATGACGTCATCGCACGCATCGCATAGTAACCCGCACGCGAGTGATGCTTCATTCGTAGTAAATGCAGAGACGAGAAGCCATCACAAATGCGTTCTTCTCTTCATTGTCTTGTTACTTACAGGTAACTGCAAAGTATAATGCAAAACACACTTCCGATTTAAGCATAAACACTGTTAATATAATATGAATGAGTTGTGCGCGTGTTTAACGCAGTTGTTTTGTTATATGAATAGTGCGTCATGAGTTTGTCATGTTGAGCACATGGTTAGCATAAGTGCTCTGCGATTAGCGCCAGAGTCCGCCACATAATTGATTAAAGTATAAATACTATTCGAATCTATAACGTATAATATTGTTTAGTGTTATAAATTATTTCTAATTTACATACGTGGTCGTAATCGACGGTGATGTCTGTAAACTGTGTAATGCGTTACATTTGAGTGAATGTAGTGAATGTAGTTGAGTGAATTTCACATGTCTTGTCATTCAATGTAATACATCAGACAACGAACTTGTATGTGTTCTAAACTGAGAATAGGGAGTGGATTCTTAATGTGTTTTACATCATCATTCTCATGTTATTATTTAGATAAAGGGTAAATGCTAGTTAAAGTGTTTTATATATAAAAATGATCTATTAGGGTGTCACTTTGGCAATTGTAAACCCTGAATATGCAAAATGTTTACAGTTGTAATATGCATATACTTTTATTGATTCGTAGTAAATGCAGAGACGAGAAGCCATCACAAATGCGTTCTTCTCTTCATTGTCTTGTTACTTACAGGAGTACTACATATTTTGGAGGCCCCGCTGGGATGATTGTTGGGTGGTCTGACTCCTTCATCAGCGAGAACCACCCAGTCACATTCATCTCTTACCCAGACGTACAGCAGTGAGGCTGCAGAGTGAAGTGGAGAGACAAGGCCGATTTAGTGGTGCGTGCGCTTGAGACACAGTGAGTTCAGAAGCGACGGCACCCAGGTCAGTGAGGTAACCACCACTTTCAACACTGCTAAATACTGTAGAGGAAAAAAAGAAAAGAAAAGGAAGAATGGATGCGCTTGAAAGTCTTCAGGAGGAGATAGGAGAAAAATTATGCACACTGTCAAGAGAGAAATTAATAGAACTCTGCTCCTTTTTACACATCCCGTCAGTGAAAGATGTGACCCGCCTCTCACTCATAAAGTATATCAGCAGTCATTTATTGAGGAGTGAGCTGGAAGAACTAGAGGATAGTGGCATGGCAGAGTTATTGTGTATTCATGAGAAGATAAGTGACCTCACAGTGGCTACTGCTGACAATCCAGAAAAATGGGTGGAGCCAGGACACGTTGAAAGAGACATGAACACGGCCCAGAGACCAGTGAGAGAAAGTAGTACTGTAACTGAGTCATTTCAGGCTATGCATATTAATACTGCTGTAGCACACACCACATCGGGGACGCCGGCAACATCCGATAGGAGGCGGACAGACCATTCACAACTGCCCCAGAGACACAGCGCGCCAGTCATTTGGCATAAAGAGTTTAAAATCTCAGGCTTGATCGGTGAACCAGGCCAAAAGGACCGATTATCATTCTCTAGTCTCGCTCGTCAAATCGAGAGTGGGTTGGGCAAGGGATATCCTGAACAGGAAATCATAGATGCAGTAATCAGATCCATTACACCTGGGCTTCAGCTGCGTAGCTATCTTGAAGGGAAAGCTGGTTTAACTCTTCCTACTCTGAGACGCATTCTCCGTTCTCATTATCAAGAAAAAAATGCAACTGAATTATACAAACAATTGACCACCGAGGGCCAGCGTAGCAAAGAGACCCCCCAAAACTTCCTGATACGGGCTCTTGACCTGAGACAAAAAATTCTGTTTGCCTCGCAAGAAGATGAATCTGGGCTGAAGTATGACCCTGTTTTAGTGCAGAACATGTTTCTGCATTCAGTTTTAACGGGCTTGCAAAACGACCGTGTTCAGAGCGACTTACAGCCGTATCTTTCTGACGCCGCAATCTCCGATGAAGTATTGCTAGAAAAATTAAATGTTGCATGCTCTCATGAGTCAGAGAGGCAGAACAAGCGGAAAACAGAACGCCAAGCTATTGTTCACGCCACCCAGCTTGATGAACCCGTCCCTGTACAAAAATGTCTGCCTAAACAGTCAAAGTTCGACTTGATGTCTCAGTTAAAAAGACTTAGCGATGACATTATGCAGATCAAAGAGCAAATTCAGCAGCCACAAGTTACATCACAGCAGTGCTTTGCAGTTAACAATGAAGAGTTAGCAGTGACAGCGGCACGCCGTCATCCGCAGAACATGCCACAGATCAGCCAGCTGCCGCCAGAGTGGAGCCCAGTGCCAGGTCATCAAGCCCAGAGTCCGGATTCAGTCAAACATGAGCAACAACATTATCAACTTCAATCGCAACATCCGCAATTTGGTGCTGTATCACAGCAACAGTACACAGCACCACAGCCGCTCCATGCCCTGACTCATTTTGCTCAACGACAGCAGCCCCAGCGCCATCACTTTCAAATACCACCCCAAGCCAGTCAGTCACTAAACCCGGTCACACGACAGTACCCAAATGAACGGTTGTCGCAACACCAACGCCAGTATCAACAGCCCAGACGTCAGCAAGCTAGACAATGTTTTCACTGCCAACAGAGAGGAACCATGGAGCAGTGCACCCATTGCTATTATTGCAGCAGCAGCGAACATTATGCAGCTGGTTGCAGAGTACGGGGTACGAGAAACCAGAGGGAGGTTCAGTTAAACGGGGAAGGGTTGCTCCAAAGGGACAGGGAGTGACCCAAGAGACGACCACGTCCCGACGACGCACAACACGACAGTTCAAACGCAACCTGCAATACCATGTGCCTCATGACATAGACAGCATAATAACAGCCGAATGCCGAGTTAATCAGCATTCTCCAATAACTTCCCTAGTTGGCAGGCAATGCCTGGTGGCCTGCTATTTGCAAGGACATGAGACAGAGGCTTTATGGGACACAGGCTCCCAGGTGTGTATTATTGATGAGCAGTGGAAAGACAGCTACATACCAGAAGTCAGACTGAGAGATATTTCTGAAGCCACAGAAACACCTGAACGTCTACACCTTGTGGCAGCCAATGGTACTGACATGCCGTACGGAGGATGGGTTGAGGTGACGTTCAAGTTGGCCTCCCCTGCTGAAAGAGTGAAAGAATTAGTCATTCCTATGCTTGTTCTAAAGGGTCAGCAACTCCCTAAACCTATCATTGGATTTAATGTAATCGAGCAAGTGATGAAACAAAAAGATACAGACAATTCGGACAAAGTGACTATCAGGCAGCTGTACCAAACCGTTGTAAGCGCATTTCCCAACCTGAAAAGAGACAAAGTCCATACCTTCATCAATCTGGTGACAGCTGATGATCTCGGCGAGTATACAGTGAGTACTGCCCAGGGATCTGTGAACATACCAAAGCACACAATCATGCAAATACAGTGCAAAGTTAAAATGCCACATGTGAGACAAGACAGTGTGTTGCTGTTTGAGCCATGTGTCAACCCTCAACACCCTGAGGGCCTAGAACTGTTTGACACTCTGCTGGAGGTGAAAAAAGGTACCCGCCCTTCAGTCATTCTGAGCGTGCAGAACGAGACCGACCACGATATTATCCTAGGAGGTAGAGTGGAGCTGGGCATAGTGCAACCAGTTAAATCAGTCTTACCTGCGACTATGATCTCTCCAAGGGGAACAGGATCTGTGACTCAGGTTACGGTCGAGGAAACGCCAAGGGGAACAGAGGAAGACAGCCTGTGGGACCCACCGGTCGACTTGAGCCATCTAACTGCACGGCAACAACAACAAGTGAAGCAGATGTTAAGGGAGGAGTGCCAAGCTTTCTCAAAATCTGACGACGACATTGGTTGTGCAAAGGGACTTCAAATGAGTCTTTCCTTGAACGACAATACACCTGTAGCTCGGACATACAATTCAGTTCCAAAGCCCTTGTACCAGGAGATGAAAGACTACCTACAGGACTTAATAGCTCAAGGGTGGGTAGAAAAGTCCAACTCCTCTTATTCTTCGCCAATTGTGTGTGTCCGGAAAAAGGATGGCAGCCTCAGACTGTGTATCGATTACAGGGACCTGAATCGGAAGACAGTACCTGACCGACAGCCGATTCCTCGAGTGCAGGACGTCTTAGATGGCCTGGGGGGCAATTCGTGGTTCTCTCTGCTCGACCAAGGGAAGGCGTATCACCAAGGCTTCATGACCCCAGAGAGCAGGCCACTAACAGCATTCACAACCCCCTGGGGTTTATATGAATGGATTCGCATCCCCTTTGGCCTTATGAATGCTCCAGCAGCGTTCCAGCGGTTCATGGAGAAATGTTTGGAGGGAATGAGAGACGAGATCTGCGTGCCATATCTGGACGACATCTTGGTCTTCACGAAGTCATTTGATGACCAAGTGGAGGCAGTGAGGAGAGTACTGAGGCAACTATGTACCCATGGGATTAAACTAAAGCCACGGAAATGTGACATGTTCAAGAACGAAGTGAGATACCTGGGCAGAATTGTGTCTGCAGAGGGTAGCCGCCTGGACCCAGCCGATACGGCTGCTGTAACAGCTTTGAAGGAGAAGCGACCAGGCACTGTAGGCGAGCTACGTAAGATCTTGGGCCTGCTCAGCTACTATCGTCGGTACATAAAAGATTTTTCAAGAATTGCCAGTCCGCTGTATAACCTTTTGAAGGGCAAAGCCAATGATGGGGAAAGTCCAGCAAGGGCCAAGAAAAGGACAGAAAGGAACAAGAAGGGTTCTGGGGTGCCATCAAACCAGCGGATTGAATGGACAGCGGATTACCAAGAAGTCTTGGAGAAATTGATTGAGTGCTTGGTCCGACCACCCGTGTTAGGGTTTCCAGATTTCTCTGAACCATTCATCCTGCATACAGATGCATCAAATCAAGGCCTGGGGGCTGTTCTATATCAACGGCAAGGTGGAAAGTTGAGGGTGATTGCTTATGGGTCCAGAACATTGACAGCGGCTGAGAAGAACTACCACCTCCACAGCGGGAAGCTGGAATTCCTCGCCCTAAAGTGGGCTGTGACTGAAAAATTCAGGGACTATTTATATTACGCCCCAACTTTCACTGTGTACAGCGATAATAATCCGTTGACCTATGTACTCTCGTCTGCAAAACTCAATGCAACCGGGTGTCGATGGGTCGGTGAGTTGGCAGACTTCCATTTCACAATCCGCTACCGGCCAGGAAGAGAGAATGTGGATGCAGACACGTTGTCTAGGATGCCGTTGGACGTAGAGACTGTGATGAAAGAGTACACAGAGGAGCTTCCATCAGATTGCATCGGAGCAATGATACAAGCAGTTGAAATCCAGGATGAGCTGGGTCCCAACATGGCTGTCAGATGCGAGGATGTAATGGCATGGAGAGACACAGATGAAGCATCACCAACGTCATTGTCAAAAGAGGAGATTCGACAGGCACAGAGTGACGATAAGGACATCAACGTTATCGTCGAGCACTTACAGTCTGGGTCCCGGCCAGGCTCAAAGCAGTGGCGGGCAGTCAACCCAAAGTTCAGAGGTTTAATCCGAGGATGGGACAAGTTACAGTTAGATGAACATGGCATACTGTACCGTAAAACGTCACAGCGGACTCAGCTCGTGTTACCGGCCAAGTTCAAGCACATTGTCCTGAGGGAACTACATGATGAGATGGGCCACCAAGGGCTGGATAGGACAACAAGCCTTATTAGAGACCGTTTTTTCTGGCCACAGATGCAGAAGGATATTGAGCATTATGTCCTAAGGGCATGTCCGTGCATTAAGCAGAAAAAACCATGCCGGGAGATACGAGCACCGTTAAAGAGCATCAAGACAACTTACCCGTTTGAGCTGGTCTCGATTGATTTTCTCCATCTAGATAAGTGCAAAGGAGGATACGAGTACATTCTCGTCGTCATCGATCACTTTACACGATTTGTTCAAGCCTATGCTACCACATCAAAATCAGGCAAAACGGTGGCTGACCGACTGTTCAATGACTTTGCCCTTAAGTTCGGATTCCCTTCGAGGATCCACCACGACCAAGGTGGAGAATTTGAGAACCAGTTGTTTGACCAACTAAGGAAGTACAGTGGTATTACAGCATCAAGAACAACCCCTTACCATCCGCAAGGAAATGGCCAGGTGGAAAGGTTCAATCGAACAATACTACAGATGCTCAAGACTCTGACAGAGAAAGAGAAATCCAATTGGAAGGAGGCACTTAACAAACTAGTCTTCGCATACAACTGCACTAAATGTGAGGTTACCGGCTTCTCGCCATTTTACCTGTTGTTTGGTCGCTCCCCAAGACTCCCTGTTGATGCGTTGTTCGGACTTGACCAGGACCGCGGCACCACTAATCAACGAGAGTATGTAGAACGCTGGACAAAGGGGATGCAAGAGGCTTACGAGATTGCACGGGACCATGCAAAAAAGTCTGCTGAAAGGAACAAGCGAAACTACGACCACAAAGTAAGATGCGCTGACCTGTACCCTGGAAGCCGAGTCCTTGTGAAAAATCTCACTCCGCGAGGGGGTCCTGGAAAGCTAAGGAACTACTGGGAGGACGAAGTTCATGTTGTAATCCGTCAAGCCATGGAGGATGTCCCTATTTACGAGGTGAAACCTGAGCAGGGGAAAGGAAGGTCAAGAGTCTTACACAGAAATCTACTTCTACCATGCGATTACTTACCGTCAGCCATTGCAGAGAAAAAGGACTCCACACCTAACCAACAGAGGAAAAAAAGGGGTCAGCTTGGAAGGAACAGAGAGTATGTGCCAGAGGCCAACAGTGAAAGTGATGAAGATGAGTACAGCTTCAGAGTGGAATGCCAACAAAGAGACAAAAGGACAGATGGACAACATGAGACAAATAGAGATGTGTTATCAAGGGAGTCAGACTTACCTGAATCATCAGTAGGTACCCATGAACTAGCTCATGAACAACATCCACAGTCAACCCAAGCTGAATTGGAAACTGTGCCTGGAGAAGAGAGACAAGTCAACGACACAAGAGACAGGCAGGAAGCTCAGGAGACCGGATCAACTGCTGAGTCTGAGGAAATAGAGTTAGTTGAGAGAGGAGCACCTGCAACACAAGAACAGAAAAACATGCACTCAGGGGAACAAAACAAGTTAACAGCGAGAATGCGACGACCTCCAAAAAAGTTCACTTACGACACCTTTGGGACACCAGTATGTCGCAATGTGCAGAGCATGAGTGGTGACTATTATCAGGATTTCAGAGTCCCAAACACTTGGACAACAATACCCTTTTATTATCACCAAGCCCCACCTTTTTGCTACTAACTGTGTACTACCATATCTTTAAGTTAATCTACTGTTTTGGTTATACTACCAAGTGCCTTTGGGGTGCGAATAATATGGACTGTTGATATGGACTGTTGATATGTGGTCATACATACTGGAACATTTGATAAGTTTATGAACTGCCCTTTCTAATATGCACACTGAAGAGCCTGGAAAACATATATGAACAATGGACAATCAATAGCGAACTCAAGTGAACAGCAAAGCAGATACTGCTGTGCGATTTAGGGAACATGGACTGTTTTAGGGCTCTGAACACAGCCACGTTAAGCTGTTCTAAGCTTCAAATGGACTGTTCTCGTTTGGCATAAGTGAGATGGTTTTTTTTTGTTGTCCTTTCCTGACGACAATTCTGCCAAATGGACTATTGTTGCTGAACTTTGAGACTTTTGTCAATATATGACATTCGCCAATTGAATTATATATAAAAAAAGAGGACTTTCAGTCTTGGTGCCATTGTAATTGTTATGATTCCATTGAAGAATGTGAAAAAAAATGATGTGAATTATCACCGTGGCATGAGTGTGAAAAAAAAAAAAGAAAGAAAGACATTGGTTTAACAGAAAGCAAAAATTGATTAAGATTGATTGAGAAGGGCATTGGTAGATGTCGGGACGACATTTTATCCTGTAGGGGAGAGTGTAATAGTGAGTACAGGCCGTTTGTGTTTGTACATTTCTTTGTAATATAGTGTGATGTTAATTTTCCAATACTTTTAAATATGGTTTAAATGTTTATTTGTGCTTTATGTTTAAAAAGGAGTGTGTGTTATGTGCATTTATTCATAGCATTATTTTCGCTTGGCATACCAGCGTGATGACGTCATCGCACGCATCGCATAGTAACCCGCACGCGAGTGATGCTTCATTCGTAGTAAATGCAGAGACGAGAAGCCATCACAAATGCGTTCTTCTCTTCATTGTCTTGTTACTTACAGGTAACTGCAAAGTATAATGCAAAACACACTTCCGATTTAAGCATAAACACTGTTAATATAATATGAATGAGTTGTGCGCGTGTTTAACGCAGTTGTTTTGTTATATGAATAGTGCGTCATGAGTTTGTCATGTTGAGCACATGGTTAGCATAAGTGCTCTGCGATTAGCGCCAGAGTCCGCCACATAATTGATTAAAGTATAAATACTATTCGAATCTATAACGTATAATATTGTTTAGTGTTATAAATTATTTCTAATTTACATACGTGGTCGTAATCGACGGTGATGTCTGTAAACTGTGTAATGCGTTACATTTGAGTGAATGTAGTGAATGTAGTTGAGTGAATTTCACATGTCTTGTCATTCAATGTAATACATCAGACAACGAACTTGTATGTGTTCTAAACTGAGAATAGGGAGTGGATTCTTAATGTGTTTTACATCATCATTCTCATGTTATTATTTAGATAAAGGGTAAATGCTAGTTAAAGTGTTTTATATATAAAAATGATCTATTAGGGTGTCACTTTGGCAATTGTAAACCCTGAATATGCAAAATGTTTACAGTTGTAATATGCATATACTTTTATTGATTCGTAGTAAATGCAGAGACGAGAAGCCATCACAAATGCGTTCTTCTCTTCATTGTCTTGTTACTTACAGGAGTACTACATTAACGGGTCAATATGCTTTCAAATGTAAATATATTTACGTTACCAAACATTTGTTTAAAAAAAATAATTACATCCATTATGTTATGGGTCAAATTGACCTGCACTGTTTAAACACACTTGACAGTCAAATAATCAATATGATTAAAAAGGAGTTTATTGATTTAAAAACGATTATATTGCCTAAGTGAACAGAACTGCGTCCATAGCAACGCTCTGTTTTTCATTTTCACTGACGTAATGACACACTGACGTGCACTTGCTAGCCTGTTCCATTTACGTGTTCTCCGAATGCTAAAGAGGAGCCTCGCCTAGCCTCTGAAGGAAGTGACTTGGAAGGACCAGTCCTGCCAAGGAAGTATCCTTGACATTGAGAAACACCTACTGATCTCAGTAAAACTGCATCCTTTACATCCTGTTTTCGGTTGAAGCCCAAAGTAGTCGATTGCCGAGTTCATGTGCATAGGTTTAGTTACCTATGATCACGCGCGTGAACTCGGCAATCGACTACTTTGGGCTTCAACCGAAAACAGGATGTAAACACAAGTATTTGCGCTGGCTTAAATGACATCATTTTTATACATATCTTTCACATCTACTGCAGTCAGATTCACTCGTGTTCACTCTGAAGGAATCACTCACATTTTCTGTGCACTTGTAATGACACATCAAGGATGTTAAGAGGCTAAAAGCAGGTTTAATACTTGCCCCATTGAAGTCAACAGGGTGCACATTTTTAAAATAGAATAACTCGGTGTAGGCAACACCGATTTTTGTCGTTGTTCTCTGTACTGACAGCACTCCAAATGTACAAAAAAATGAGCTCAATGTTAAAATTGACCGGAGTTCTCCTTTAATGCGTCCAGAAAACAGTGAATGGTCACAGACAGACTGATTGTGGGACGGTGGAGCGTCTGATCATGTTAAATAAGGTTTCTCTCTTTCACTGCTCATTTTGCTCTGAATCAGTTCATCTGTGACTCTTGTACATGATGATCTAAACAGCGGCTTTATGGAAGATGATTAATAAACTCAAGCAACAACATCTTTATGATTCACTTTACAGTATGAGTGTATGATTAGGAAGGACAAATAAAAAACATGAACAACCAGAATAGATAAACCAACAATTATCTTTCTAATTATCTTCAGTAATATGAATGATTGATATCAATATTAAGTTTTTATTAATTATAATTATTAATTATATTAATTGATATTAAGTTCATATTTGTGTTTCTGTTGAGTGAGTGAGTGTGTGTGTGTGTGTGTGTGTGTGTGTGTGTGTGTGTGTGTGTGTGTGTGTGTGTGTGTGTGTGTGTGTGTGTGTGAACTTGATAAATCAACAGACTTATTAAAACTGCTCAAGCTGAACTGAAGTGTTTGAGCAGCTGCAGTTTCAGTTCAGTCACTGTGACTCTGACTGACGGAGGTTTTTGTACGACTCTTTATCACTGTGTGAACACACCACCACTGTAATAACTCTGACAGTAATAATGTCCAGCATCTTCAGTCTGGACTCCACTGATGGTCAGAGTGAAATCACTGTTAGATCCACTGCCACTGAATCTAGATGGAGTTCCTGACTGGAGGGTGTTTGTGTAATAAATCAGTAGTTTAGGAGCTTCTCCAGGTTTCTGTAAGTACCAGCTCAGAGCTGGTTGTCCATCACCACCAACATAATCACTATAACAGCAGTGTGGATCACTGCTAGTTTTACAGGTTACAGTGACTGATTGTCCAGTTTGAGAGAGCAGCTCTGAGGGAGTTTGAGTCACTGTCTCCTGCCCAACAGATTCTGACAAGAGAGAAAGATTAGAAATCACACACACTTTTACAACCTTATATCTTCACAACACACATAAAGATAACGAGTGAATAACGTTTGTAATCTTGACTGACACAAACCTCGACATAACACTGCCAGCGTCCAGATCAATATGGTGATGAAAGTCATTTTTGTAGGTTGAAGGTTCAGTTACAGTGAAAAACAGTTGTTGATCATGTTTGATGTTTGACAGAGTTATAAACACATGCAGAGCACTGAAGCGTGTGTCGCTCATGTAAAACACACTCTATGCAAACGCTTCAGGAGTCACAGATTTAACTTTAATGTGCTTTCATTGAGACTTCACAAACATTTCACGAGTTCACGTTAATATGATCCTTTATTGATATAAAGCAATATTTTCTGAGTGTGATATTGCTTTGATACAACAGTTTAATTAATTTATTTTTGAGTACTTTACATTTTAGTCATTTATATTGCCAGTAGTTATTTACTAACTGAAAGTTACGGCTAACTGAAATATTTCCAAACGAAACCACAGTAAAACAAACCAGTGCGACTCTGAGAAACACAATCGTGGCCTAATAGTTAGAGAGAGTCAGAGAGGTTTAATGCAGAGGACAAACTCTGAGTTTGGGTTTCCACACTTGGCCTTCATATGTCGGTTTCACAATACTGAATGAATCAGTGTTTTAAATCGGATGATAAAGTTAATGGCTGCATCCGAAATCACATCTTCCCTTCTATATAGTAGGCAAAAAACAGTGTGTGACAAAAGAAGGATGTCCGAATTGACAATACTCATAAAAGCAAAAAGTACTCGGATGTCCGACTACTTTTGGAGAGATCCTGAAGTGTGATACGATGGACACTTTACTATCCCATGAGGCCACAGGAGAGGATCTGTGAATGACAGTGAAGAGATGCAACTGACGCTGGTAGATCACATGATAATGACAACATGGTGAATGTAGTACGTCTGGATTACACTACACACACTCATTTACACTATAACTGACTTTTTTAGTGGCCGTGAAGTAATTGCTAAAATCAAAATAAGTATCTACTCAAGAGAGTATGTGATTTCAGCGCTTCTTTCAGCTTTTTCTACATATTCAGAGACTTCATCCTTCGAAGGCCGATTGCCTCACAGCGGCTCGATGAAGTCTGTCTCTCACAGGCTCCTTCAAATGCGTCTTCATTTCCCGTGAAACAACACTCACATTTCCCATTTAACACTCAGTCCGACGTTCATGACCTTTGAAGGATCCAGACTCTGAATTGACCGTTCACAAAGACCCGCCCCCTTTAGTTACTGTTGCTATGTCCGATAAGCGACGCCGCTCTCACGCCACACACGTTCTCACGCAGTGAAACACACATCGCGGAGCAGAGACACTGACAGACAGGACAGACCAGGGTACTTTTGATATGAAACAAAGTCTCACCTTTCAAATGTAGTCATTTTTTAAAGACATTTAAACAATAAATACTGTTTTGTGTCTCTTTAATGTGTCTGACAGATCTCTGTAGAGCATCAGTTAAAGCTGCTCGTGAACCGATCAACTCTTCCTTCTAGTTCATTTATAGCATCAAATAAACATGAATGAACATAAGAAGGAATGTTGTTTTAACAGCGGAAAGACGTCAGTACACTTTGTTTCTCTAGTTTAAATCCTCCAGCATTAATCTACTAACTCTCCTGACTGCTTGTCGGACAAAATGGCGGATGGCGGATTATGATTGGTCAGATCGCCTGTCAATCAAACTCCCTGCGAAGGGTCAATTGGTATGCAGCCATTGATATAGTCGGCTAATCGCACATGTATATTAATAAGCCATATAAATCATAATAATAAGCCTTTAATTTCCTATATATAATACATCGGCTAATCAGCGCTCAAGCGCACACATAAAGCTTGCCACAGCGCACCGGCAAACTACAGAGAACCGCCGGTAACGATCTGTCCATCACAGACTGAGTGACTTCACCACAAGTTTTTTTTTTCTGCGACTAACCGACGAATAAACGTTTTAGTTGACTAAGCCTCTTCTAGTCGACTAAAGAGTAGTTGAATATGAAGGAGCAGCTCTACACTCAATTCACTCTCTTGTCGCGTAACGATGAAACTTGCAGAAAGAGTCTCTGTAAATCCAGCACTAAAGCTGCAGGTTAAACACATCTGTGTGTGATGATGGAGGATCTGCTTCTGTCACGAGACTCCACTCCAGCTCTGAGTATCGCTCCACTTATTCACTGAATTACAGTAATCTTCAATTACCTACAATAACCGTATCATAGTTTTGTGAATACGTTTTTTTTTTTAAATCAGGTAAAAACACAAATAAAAATTTGTATCTCTTTCTGGTAACACTTTATAATAACGTTCAGTTGTAAGTCATTAATAAGTGGTTAGTTAATGATGAACTAATCATTTACAGAACATTCATAAATGATTAGCAAGTGATACACTAACATTTTATGTATGTTTTGTAAATTCCGTTACAAGTTATTTACAAGTGATTAGTAAATGATTAACTAATTGTTTACGAAACATGACTATGCATTCATAAATTATTAATAAGTGATATGTTCATTATTGTATGTATGTTTTGTAGATTCAGTTATACGTAATTTACAATTGATAAGTAAATGATTAACTAATTATTTACAAAACATGAATATGCGTTTCATAAATGTTTAATAAATAATGTTTTTTTTTTTTTTTTTTTTATGTAGCAATTAGAGGGTGCAGAAAGTGTTGTAAATGCCTTGAATACACGTACAGATCATTTGTAACAGGTAAGTGTAACACATTTACAAGTGATGAATAGTTTACACTTTAGATTAGGGGATGCAGAAAGTGTTGTAAATTATTTATTCAATATGTTTACACATCATCTATAACAGGTGTTGAACACTGTAGTGTGTACTGCAGTGTAAGTGCTGACTGGTGAGGGTATAGACAGCTGTCTTATGTAGTGTGTAGTGTAGTGTGTAGTGTAGTGTGTAGTGTAGTGTAGTGTGTAGTGTAGTGTGTAGTGTAGTGTATACTGCAGTGTAGTGTGTGCTGCAGTGTAAGTGCTGACTGGTGAGGGTATAGACAGCTGTCTTCTGTAGTGTGTAGTGTAGTGTAGTGTAGTGTAGTGTAGTGTAGTGTGTAGTGTAGTGTAGTGTGTGCTGCAGTGTAAGTGCTGACTGATGAGGGTATAGACAGCTGTCTTCTGTAGTGTGTAGTGTAGTGTGTAGTGTAGTGTAGTGTAGTGTAGTGTAGTGTAGTGTAGTGTGTAGTGTAGTGTAGTGTGTGCTGCAGTGTAAGTGCTGACTGGTGAGGGTATAGACAGCTGTCTTCTGTAGTGTGTAGTGTAGTGTAGTGTAGTGTAGTGTGTAGTGTAGTGTGTGCTGCAGTGTAAGTGCTGACTGATGAGGGTATAGACAGCTGTCTTCTGTAGTGTAGTGTAGTGTAGTGTAGTGTAGTGTGTACTGCAGTGTAAGTGCTGACTGGTGAGGGTATAGACAGCTGTCTTCTGTAGTGTGTAGTGTGTAGTGTAGTGTAGTGTAGTGTGTAGTGTAGTGTAGTGTGTGCTGCAGTGTAAGTGCTGACTGGTGAGGGTATAGACAGCTGTCTTCTGTAGTGTGTAGTGTAGTGTAGTGTAGTGTAGTGTAGTGTGTAGTGTAGTGTAGTGTGTGCTGCAGTGTAAGTGCTGACTGATGAGGGTATAGACAGCTGTCTTCTGTAGTGTAGTGTAGTGTAGTGTAGTGTAGTGTGTAGTGTAGTGTGTGCTGCAGTGTAAGTGCTGACTGGTGAGGGTATAGACAGCTGTCTTCTGTAGTGTGTAGTGTAGTGTGTAGTGTAGTGTAGTGTAGTGTAGTGTAGTGTGTAGTGTAGTGTAGTGTAGTGTAGTGTAGTGTGTAGTGTAGTGTAGTGTATACTGCAGTGTAGTGTGTGCTGCAGTGTAAGTGCTGACTGGTGAGGGTATAGACAGCTGTCTTCTGTAGTGTGTAGTGTAGTGTGTTGTGTAGTGTAGTGTAGTGTGTGCTGCAGTGTAAGTGCTGACTGATGAGGGTATAGACAGCTGTCTTCTGTAGTGTGTAGTGTAGTGTGTACTGCAGAGTAAGTGCTGACTGGTGAGGGTATAGACAGCTGTCTTCTGTAGTGTGTAGTGTAGTGTAGTGTAGTGTAGTGTATACTGCAGTGTAGTGTGTGCTGCAGTGTAAGTGCTGACTAGTGAGGGAATAGACAGCTGTCTTCTGTAGTGTAGTGTAGTGTAGTGTAGTGTGTACTGCAGTGTAAGTGCTGACTGGTGAGGGTATAGACAGCTGTCTTCTGTAGTGTAGTGTAGTGTAGTGTGTACTGCAGTGTAAGTGCTGACTGGTGAGGGTATAGACAGCTGTCTTGTGTAGTGTGTAGTGTAGTGTGTAGTGTAGTGTAGTGTAGTGTGTAGTGTGTAGTGTAGTGTAGTGTGTACTGCAGTGTAAGTGCTGACTGGTGAGGGTATAGACAGCTGTCTTGTGTAGTGTGTAGTGTAGTGTAGTGTAGTGTGTACTGCAGTGTAAGTGCTGACTGGTGAGGGTATAGACAGCTGTCTTGTGTAGTGTGTAGTGTAGTGTAGTGTAGTGTAGTGTAGTGTGTACTGCAGTGTAAGTGCTGACTGGTGAGGGTATAGACAGCTGTCTTCTGTAGTGTGTAGTGTAGTGTAGTGTAGTGTAGTGTAGTGTGTAGTGTAGTGTGTACTGCAGTGTAAGTGCTGACTGGTGAGGGTATAGACAGCTGTCTTCTGTAGTGTAGTGTAGTGTAGTGTAGTGTAGTGTAGTGTGTAGTGTAGTGTGTACTGCAGTGTAAGTGCTGACTGGTGAGGGTATAGACAGCTGTCTTCTGTAGTGTGTAGTGTAGTGTAATTTAGTGTGTACTGCAGTGTAGGTGCTGACTGGTGAGGGTATAGACAGCTGTCTTCTCTGACACACATGGAGTCTTTAACCACTGTGCACCTGATGTGAGCAAAACATACAAAAAAATTTAACAATTTATTAAATATTTATGAAACGCATATTCATGTTTTATAAATGATTAGTTAATCATTAACTAATCAATTGTAAATGACTTATAACTGAATCTACAAAACATACATAAAATAATGAACATATCACTTATTAATAATTTATGAATGCATAGTCATGTTTCATAAATAATTAGTTAATCATTTACTAATCTTGTAAATGACTTGTAACGAAATTTACAAAACATACATAAAATGTTAGTATATCACTTGCTAAACATTTATGAATGTTTTGTAAATGATTAGTTCATCATTAACTAACCACTTTTAAATGACTTACAACTGAATGTTATTATAAAGTGTTACCCTCTTTCTTATCAGAAGCGTCTGATTGGTGCAGAGGAGGGAGAGGCGTGTCTAAACTGAACTGTTGATCAAGTTATAATTAAAACAGCAAGCTAATATAAAACTCTTACTGTCTGCAGAATACAGTGTGTAGTAAACAAATTACATGTTAGGATACTCAAATGAAATAATCATGGAGTATAATTAAAATTAAGATCTATTATTAATAAAAGGCGGCAACTAGGGCAAACTGAAATCATTCAGATCTCAAATGTGTCACTGATCTATAAGAGCACAAAATCTCTTTCTGAACTCTATAATTATTAAGAGTGTCAGATTAATTTAGATGGTTTTATTTCAGATGCAAGTGTGACGATGTTATTTCAGATCCTCCTTTGAGCAGCTGCAGTTTCAGTTCAGTCACTGTGACTCTGACTGACGGAGGTTTTTGTACGACTCTTTATCACTGTGTGAATGTTTCATCACTCTCACAATAACCATCAGAATCTGTTTTGCAATGTAAACTCTGACAGTAATAATGTCCAGCATCTTCAGTCTGGACTCCACTGATGGTCAGAGTGAAATCACTGTTAGATCCACTGCCACTGAATCTAGATGGAGTTCCTGACTGGAGGGTTTTTACATAATAAATCAGGAGTTTAGGAGCTTCTCCAGGTTTCTGTAAGTACCAGGCTAAACCTTCATCCCCATCACTCCATCTGAACACATCTCTGCTGGTTTTACATTTGATATTCACAGTTCCTCCTGGTTGTTCTGCTGTTATTGAGGGACTCTGAGTGACGGTGATCTGTCCTCTACACTCTGAAACACAACAAGAAGAAAATACACTCAAAACTTTGACAATATACTTGAAGAAATGAATTAATATCAAACTTGTGCTCCACAAACCTTGAGCAAACGCTGTGAGAGTCCAGATGAAGATGATGATGAAGGTCATGTTGATGAAGATTGTTGTGTGTGTCAGTGATGAAGTGTTAAACTCACAGCACTATAAACACTCTCACACACTGAAGATCTGATCAATATGCAAACACACTCCACATCATTTCCCTGAAGACAGTCACTCATTAACAGACACAAAACACAATCACTGAAGTGAGAACAGAGTAAAAAAAAAATATTTTTTTCATAACATTTCATCTTCTACAATAGCCAAAATGTTAAAAAAATTATATCATTCAATTCTGAATAAATCTACAGGACAAACTTCAGTATATTAATCTGAATATCTGCTGTGAGAATATTTTTACTGTAGTTGGAGTGAAACATCGCCGTTAATCCCCATATTTTACACCAAATCCATGTGTGTTCCTGCAGTTTATGAACAGACATGAGGATCATCACACACACGAGTCTCTGTCAGTCACTGAATAACTGAGTTTGATTGTCAATCACGTCTGTCACGAACTGCTCTGAGACACGAAGGTTGAGGATCCAAATGCAGTTTTATTGAACGGAGGGTAATCCAAAGACGTAATCCAGAAAACAGGCAAGAGGTCAAAAACACAGAGTAATCAGTCCAAACAATAGCAGGGTCACTCACGGGCAAAAAGGAAAATCCAAGGACAGGCAGAGACAGAGCCGCCTTAACCTAATGTTAGGCCCCGGGGCTGAGAGGTTTTGTAGGCCCACATCCCCTCGATTTCTAGAGTCTCATTTTAAAAAAGTGTAATATCTAGGTAATCTACATCACAAAGTGCATTAGTTTCTATCGAGACCTACAGCAGTGAGTTTTCCCTCTTTGAGCCAGAAAACACCATAACATTGTTATTAACATATCACTGAGCCCACTTGAGCATAAACACAAGACACTTTATTTAACAACCACACACAGCAACTAAATTTCAACTTTATGCAAATGAGAAGCGATTTTCGCGAGCGACAACCAATAGGAATGAAGCCTTTCAGTGGAGCTCAGCTCCCGTCACCGTCCCGAGTGCAGGCAAGACAGAAGAGTTCGAGGGCGATTTCACTGTTTTATATGATTTGACTGTAACTAACACAAACATGGATATAATAAATGATTCTGGAAAAGAAACTGTCAACAGTCTCAGTGAGTTTAATTCATACATTTATAGTTCGAGTGTTTTAGTTTTATGATGCAAGATTAGCACTGCTGCAGTTCATTTTACAGTTTCCCCTGCATTATGTTGACTATTAGGGACAAGAACATTTATTATTTGTCAAATTCGGATGACGTTTTAGTGATTTATGACAGTATGAGTGAGTTTAATTTGTAGATTGATAGATCGTTAATCTAGTAAATTATTTAATCCACTGAACACTGCTGTGTTAATATAAAAACACTCTCCCAACTGCATACTGTTTCTTTTGAGCCTAATTCCTAGTCAAATTAAAATAATATAGTTGTATCACTTGTGATGGTGTTTTGTGTAGATGTGGCCAGACGAGCAGTCTACCAATAACATTAAAGCGACAGCACTACCAACGCCCACAAGCGACTTCACAGACTAGCGACATACAGCGACAAAATCGCTGGCTGTGTGAACGGGGCTTATGGGGCCACAGGGGAATGTGAGTGTGGATGATAGTCTGAACTAAGGATTATGGGGAATGGAGTGTGTGGATGTGTGTGTTGTCCGGAGTGGAGCGCCCTCTGATGGTCATCCTGGACACTCTCACTGATGACCGTTACAGTCACACATAATACAAACATCTTCACTTTTATTAATGTTTATAAAATACATTTAAATAAATATGGTGAGTGGTGACATGCATATGCTGTTTTTAATGGAGGACAGGACCTGTTGGGTAATCTTAAATTGTTTAATAAATGTTTATATTATTGCTAATTCCTCCATACATTTACATATTAATATAAATTATTATCATCTGCTCTGAATTTGAGTGATGTATTTATATGATGCTGTTAATATCTGAATAATGAGGGATTAACTTGATAAATCAACAGACTTATTAAACTGCTCAAGCTGAACTGAAGTGTGTGAGCAGCTGCAGTTTCAGTTCAGTCACTGTGACTCTGACTGACGGAGGTTTTTGTACGACTCTTTATCACTGTGTGAACACATTACTACTACTACTACTGTGAAAACTCTGACAGTAATAATGTCCAGCATCTTCAGTCTGGATTCCACTGATGGTCAGAGTGAAATCACTGTTAGATCCACTGCCACTGAATCTAGATGGAGTTCCTGACTGACGGGTGCTTGCTGCATAAATCAGGAGTTTAGGAGCTTCTCCAGGTTTCTGTACGTACCAGGATAGAGGCTGATAACTCCAACCCTGATAGACTTCAGGACTGGTTTTACAGGATATAGTAAATGTGTCTCTTAGTTGAACAGTTTTCACTGCAGGCGTCTGAGTGACTGTCGGTTCACCGACTGATTCTACATCAAGAATAATGAATAAACATTCAGAATGACATATTTGGATAATATTTCAAGCACTGTTAATCAGTTAAAATAGTGCAGTTTAACTTCATATTTCCTCACCTGTGAAACAGCTGGAGAACATCCAGATGAAGATGAAGATGATGAAGCTCATGGTTGCTGATGGTTTAGATTCTCAGTGTTCAAACTCAGAGTTATAAATCCTCCTGAAGCGCGCACACACACACACACACACACACACACACACACACACACACACACACACACACACACACACACACACACACACACACACACACACACACACACACACGATGTGCTGCGATGCAAATCATCTCTATGTAAATCTGTGTAAGGATTCCAACACATGATGCTCATAAATCATAACAGTGTTTAGGAGATTTTTTCCATGTTACGAGTCATAAACATTTGTTCATGTGTCTGAAGCTTCAGGCTTTCTGATGATTCAAATGACAGATTTGCTACACTAGTATGTCACTGTGAACTTCATTACAGGGCAAAGGTCATTCCAGAGGTCATAGGTCATTAGAATGTATTAAAATTGCTTTAATCATTAACAATGCATTGAGATGAGTGATAGAGTCAGTAGTTTTGATAGAACAGTTATGATGAGTGATATCTTTATTATTATCTTGATAAACTTCGAGGGAAAGATAAAGCTGCTTGAAAAAGCTCAAAAACATATGGTGTCAGTTTTCAGTCATAAGTCGGTTTTGAGTGTGTGTGTGTGTGTGTGTGTGTGTGTGTGAAGAATCCACTGCTGCTTCAATGTATATGTAATGAGTGATTATAATCAAGGTATTACAGACATCCCAAGTCTCCCGCATGTCGATTTGCGGCCTGATGCAAATCAGTTAAAATCTCCCGGAATCTAGAGTGAGCGAGCAAGAGCGCGCGCACGGCAGAGAGAGGGAGCGAGAGACCTTGCGTGTGTGTGCTAGTGTGTCTCACTATAAGCGCCCATCAACGGACACCACTAACCACTCGGTGAGTTGCACCGTTTTGAAAACAAACGTTAAGGGTTGTTTTAAGGACATGTTCGTGCATGCCCATAGACAGCCACTCTGAAGGACCCATCGTCAGGACCCATCGTCAACATTTCTGTGTCCACCACTCTAGTTCATCCAAAACAAACCAGAAAAGAGACTCAAAGTGCTAAATACCGGAATTATCCTTTAAGTGGGGGACTCTGTCATAATTCCTGTCTTGTGTGGACTTTTTGTCAATTCCTGTCCTGTGCCATGTTTTGTAGTCCTTTGTAGTTTTTCTTGTTTATTAGTCTTCCCAGGTGTTTCTGATTAGCCACGCCCCCTTGTTATCTTGTTAAGCTTGTTTGCATGTGTGTTTAAGCCCTGTGTCTAGTTCAGTCTTTGAGTTCTTAATGTTGTATGTTGGTTGTCCTGTTCCCTGTCTGAGTCTGAATTTGTCAAATTTTGAGTTTTATTTAATAAAAGACTACGGCACGTGGATCCTGCTTCCTCCTATGTTTCAACCGCATCGTTACAGTGTGTGTGTGATCATGTGTGTGTGCTCAATTCCTGTCACACAACAGTTCAGTAGTGGTGGGCAGATCGAGGCTTCGTGAAACAATGAAACAGTTGAAGCAAATGTGCCATATTGTGTCGAGGCTTCGAAACAATCCGACACCCGTCTCAACGGTGACACCTCGTGGTCACTTGCAGGTGTTGATCTGAAACAACCTTGACAACGAGCCATTAAAAAATTTGTTGTTTTTTTATTATTGTATTTTTCTAATATGTGAAGCTTGTAACCTGTAGGCTCCTCACAGTGCATAATGTTATTTTGGTCATGAAAAATGAATATTAATAAAAGAAATCAAGCCACAATGTCTCACTTTTTTTATAGAAAATTTATTTTAAAATATTAATTTCTTTGCTGTGGAAGGACTTAGCCTACTTCTTTTATTTTTTACAGATAATTTCTCCAGCCTTTGACAAACTCCTCTCACAAAAACCCATGAGGTCAAGATGCGTTGACTTCACTTTTATACAGATGTGCGATTGTGTGGTCTGTTCCCGACCCTGTCAATCAAACGCTGATTCGGCGGACCATGCCACCTGTCAAAACACTTGTGAAACACTCCGAAGCTTCATTTAGCCGTAGTCACGTGACATGGGTGTTTTGAATCACGCTTCGGATCCGTGTTTCGAAACGCTTGAAAAGCTTCGGAACATCAGTTTCGCATCAGCCATCCCTACAGTTCAGTCACTAGCTATGTTGCCATCCTCCTATTTTATGTGAATTTTGGGATTGACTATCACATAAAAAAACATTGGATGGAAATGCCGAGATGAACATCAATTCTAAAAATGTGCCCAAAAAATTGTATGTGCTCAATTGAGGTGATAATGTTTTTATCCAATAAGAAGACATGCACATAAACTATAATGGAAACATATTCATAAATCCCTCAATGCGCAACAAAAAACTCACATGATTTTGTCTTAACAGGGAATGTGATTGATAACTGGAATCATCTTAAGGGTTTGGTTGTAATATTTTTAATGAACTGTTAAAACTATCCTCACCGCAAACAGCCGTAACATAGCTAACTGTGTTAGCATGTGGGTTTGAAGTTAGCATGAGTGTAAAGCATCAGATTAAACTAGAGAAATATCTACTTTAGATTATGCAAGTCAAATGTATCTACAATACAATGATTGTTCGGCAAAATATAATCTTAATAACATTTTTTACTTTTCCCCAAGCCAGATTCCCAGTGAAATGCTCTCAAACAGCAAGTGCAGTGAGTTTGCTTCTTTCTTCTCTGACAAAATCAATAATATCAGAAAGGTGATCAGCACATCATTGAGTTGTGCTGGGGTCAGACAGATCAGACCACCTGAAAAAGTAGTTACTATGTCTGACTTCAAAGAAATTGATAGCAAAATTTTGGTAGAAACCGTACAGCACCTTAAAACATCAACATGCGCTCTTGACACACTTCCCACATCTTTTTTCAAAAGTGTGTTAAACAGTTTAGAAGCAGATCTTCTAGAAGTGGTAAATGCCTCACTTCTCTCTGGGAGTTTTCCAAACTCCCTGAAAACTGCAGTTGTCAAACCCCTCCTGAAAAAGAACAATCTGGATAAGACCATATTAAGCAACTATAGACCGATCTCAAATCTTCCTTTCATAGGCAAGATCATTGAAAAAGTTGTCTTTAATCAGCTGAACAAATTCTTATGCTCGAATGGATACTTTGATAATTTTCAATCTGGTTTCCGACCGCACCACAGCACAGAGACAGCGCTCATAAAGATAATAAACGATATTCGCTTAAATACTGATTCAGGCAAATTATCAGCGCTGGTACTACTCGACCTCAGTGCTGCATTTGACACTGTCGATCACAACATACTTCTTGACAGGCTGGAAAACTGGGTGGGGCTTTCTGGGATAGTCCTAAAATGGTTCAGGTCATACTTAGATGGGAGAGGTTATTATGTGAGTATAGGAGACCATAAGTCTGAGTGGACATCCATGACATGCGGAGTCCCTCAAGGCTCAATTCTTGCGCCACTCCTGTTCAACCTGTATATGCTCCCAATGAGCCAAATAATGAGAAACAACCAAATTGCTTACCACAGCTATGCAGACGACACACAGCTGTACTTAGCCCTATCGCCTAACGATTACAGCCCCATTGACTCCCTGTGCCAATGCATTGACGAAGTCAACAGTTGGATGTGTCAAAACTTTCTTCAGTTAAACAAAGACAAAACTGAAGTTATTGCATTTGGAAACAAAGATGAAGTTCTCAAGGTGAACGCATACCTTCACTCTAGGGGTCAAACAACTAAAAATCAAGTCAGGAATCTTGGTGTGACACTAGAGTCAGACCTTAGTTTCAGTAGTCATGTCAAAGCAATAACTAAATCAGCATACTATCATCTAAAAAATATTGCAAGAATTAGATGCTTTGTTTCCAGACAAGACTTAGAGAAACTTGTTCATGCTTTCATCACCAGCAGGGTGGATTATTGTAATGGACTCCTCACTGGCCTTCCCAAAAAGACCATAAGACAGTTGCAGCTCATACAGAACGCTGAGCAGAACCAGAACATATGAACATATCACACCAGTCCTCAGGTCTTTACACTGGCTCCCAGTTAGATTTAGGATTGATTTTAAAGTATTATTACTGGTATATAAATCATTCAATGGCCTAGGACTTCAATACATTGCAGATATGCTCACTGAATATAAACCCAACAGATCACTCAGATCATTAGGATCATATCAGCTAGAAATACCAAGGGTTCACTCTAAGCATGGTGAGTCTGCTTTTAGCTATTATGCCAGCCACAGCTGGAACCAGCTTCCAGAGGAGATCAGATGTGCTCCTACAGTGGTCACATTCAAATCCAGACTCAAAACACTTCTGTTTAGCTGTGCATTTACTGAATGAGCACTGTGCCACTGTTCGTCCGACTGTACTGTACTGTATTTCATTTTATTTTTCTAAACTGTTTTAATTATTCTTATTTATTTTTATTATTTTTATTTCTTCTATGTAAAGCACTTTGAATTGCCATTGTGTATGAAATGTGCTATATAAATAAACTTGCCTTGCCTTGCCTTGCCTTTTCCTCCTGAAAATTTGTTTTTGGTCATTAAAACGACCATCACAATCACTAAACCTGACAATGCAAATGAGATTTTCACCTCAAACTCACAGTTTCACTCTTTTACTGGTTCAACGCTCTGAACTGGAGCAGTTTCACTCTTTTACTGGTTCAACGCTCTGAACTGGAGCAGTTTCACTTCTGCTGATGGAGGGATGAGACCGTTATGAAGTTTGAGTGATAGTTTATATGACTTGTATGACTTATATAACGTAATGAGACTCTTCACTGGTAGATCACGTGTGACTGGACTAGAGGAGGAAATGTAGATGTTGATTTGATTCAATTCACGATTCATAGGTTTTTGATTATTTTCAAGAAAGATTTCTTTCTAATTCACAGAGTGCAATGCGCCTATAAAATACCTAGGAAAGATATTCCATATTTCATAATTTCAGTAAACTATCCACATATTAAAATAATAGCTGATACATTCAAAGTCTCATATTCAAATAAAATAAACTCATATATCCTAAAACCTCTTAAATGTCTCTGATCGCCCATAAACACTGATCTCAGTAAAACTGCAGTATTTGATCTTGTAAAAATAACAGTGAAGTTTCCACACAATGAAGCGCTTTATTTCAGTGTTGAGCAATAACATCTTTATGAATGTTTTAAGTGTGTTTGACTCGAGACTGAAGTGTTGTTGTGAGAGATCTGTCTTCTGCTCATGTGAGACTCAGACGCATCGCTGGATTCATAATTAATGCGTCCAGAAAACAGTGAATGGTTACAGACAGACTGATTGTGGGACGGTGGAGCGTCTGATCATGTTAAATAAGGTTTCTCTCTTTCACGGCTCATTTTGCTCTGAATCAGTTCATCTGTGACTCTTGTACATGATGATCTAAACAACGGCTTTATGGAAGATGATTAATAAACTATTCAAGCAACAACATCTTTATGATTCACTTTACAGTATGAGTGTATGATTAGGAAGAAAAATAATAATGCTTTATATACATGAACAACAAAATGAGAATAAATAAACCATAAATTATCTTTAATTATCTTCAGTAATATTAATGATTGATATTAATATTAAGTTTATATTAATTATATTATAATTATTAATTATATTAATTGATATTAAGTTCATATTTGTGTTTCTGTTGAGTGTGAAAGTGTGTGAGCAGCTGCAGTTTCAGTTCAGTCACTGTGACTCTGACTGGCGGAGGTTTTTGTACGACTCTTTATCACTGTGTGAACACAGCTTTACTGTTGATCCAGTGATAACTCTGACAGTAATAATGTCCAGCATCTTCAGTCTGGACTCCACTGATGGTCAGAGTGAAATCACTGTTAGATCCACTGCCACTGAATCTAGATGGAGTTCCTGACTGGAGGCGATTTGTAATATAAATCAGGAGTTTAGGAGCTTCTCCAGGTTTCTGGAAGTACCAGGCTAAATAATCTCCATTACTATTCCTGTACACATCACTGCTGGTTTTACATTTGATATTCACAGTTCCTCCTGGTTGTTCTGCTGTTATTGAGGGACTCTGAGTGACGGTGATCTGTCCTCTACACTCTGAAACACAACAAGAAGAAAATCAGCAGAATAAAAGAATGATCTTTGCTAAAACAAGTAAATGTAAAGTAGTAAATGCAGTGAAAGTGAGTGTCACCGTTGAGGAGCAGCAGCAGAGAGCAGAAGATCAGTGTGTGTGTCCTCATCTTTACTGGGAATGAGTGAAACTGAAGGACAGAGATGTTGGATGAACAGTCTGAGTGACAGACACTGATATTGAGCTTCAGTCTCAGGGGTGGGACACAAATTCAAAGCCGTTTCCTCTCAAATGAGTCTCAGTCACTGACAGAAGAGCAGAAATGAGAAATATGACAATGTTAAGAAGTTAATTTTCCCTCATCAAACACTCAATAATAGTTTGTTTCTCTGTAATTCACTCTCAGCAGCAAACTGGATGTTGGCAGTAAGTAGATCATCAAATCAGTTTGAAAATTATTATTATTAATTATTATTATTATTAATCTAAGGTGGGAACAGGCTTGGATATTTTTTCCTGATCTGTCGTCTGCTCTGCTTTGTGTGTTTCATACACAACTGTACGTGTACTTTGTCATTCAGTCATAATTTTATTACAATTCAATCAACATAGTTTGAAATAAAATAATAACTTCATGTGTTTGAGTCCATTTGTGTTGTTTTCATTTCAGGTCTTTCATTGGATCAGGGCTTTTGCTCACATATTAATAAACTTCAGCGAAGCATTAAAACACCTGCAGATTCATGATGAACCTCACAGAGATTATGATAGATTGAAGATAAATATGCATGACAGACTCATATCACTCATCTCTCATTGTGTTTTATGTTTAATAGTTATTTAAAGTGTTTCAGTATTATAGAAACATCAAACTCTGAGGATGATGAACATCTGCTCTATTCTGAGAGAAATACAATCACTCCTGATGATGAAATGTGAGTTTAACTCGCTCACTTTCACTGTGGGACTGAAACGAGACAGTTTTTGACTAATATGAGGTTTGTTCATATTCATTAGTTTACACTGTTTATACTTGTGAACAAGTTTTCAACAAAAATTCATTTAAAAGTGTAGATTAAATCTAACTTATTAGTTAAAACTCAATGTCAGTAAGTTAAGGAGTGGTATAATGCCCTTTTCACAAGATGTAAAATAAGTCTCTGATGTCCCCAGAGTGTGTGTGTGTGAAGTTTTAGCTCAGAATACCCCACAGATATTTTTTTATATCATGTTAAAATCGTCACTGTTTGAAGGTGAGCAAAAACGCACCATTGCAAATGAGCTGCTGCTCCCGGCACAGGGGGCGGAGCTTCAAGAGCTTGTGTTTGTGTGTGTGTGTTAGCCGTTCCAAAAATTTCAAAAACTTTAGCCTTTTATGTTCAAACCAGCCGTTTTTTGTAGTCTGTAAAAAGCAATTTCTTTAAAAGAAAATTTGAGGTTTGTAACATTAGCTGGAGTGCCCTTGAGAGCCACCAGAGGGCACTCCACATCAGACTATCATGATTCACTCACAACTACATTTCCCATAACTCACTGCCCGGACTCATCATCCCTGATTACATCCACCTGTGTCTCATTATCTTTAGCTCACCCCATATAAGCCTGGTTCATCCTTTCACTCACTGCAAAGTTTTGTATGTTGCTACACTGCTTTTCTGAGCGTTTTCACTGTTGTCTATGTTCCTGGTTCTTGATCTCTGCCTGTGTCCTGGTTTTCCCGTTCCTGTCTTACCCTCTGGATTTGTGTGTTTGTATGGACTGCCTGTGTACGACCCTTGCCTGGATTTTGGATCACTATAAAAAACTGCATTTGGATCCTCAACCTTCTTGTCTCGGAGCAGTTCGTAACAGTAACTCTGCAGGTGTTGTTTATGCTCAAACAGCAACATTACACTCTAACTAAAGTTAGAAAAGGGAAATCATAAATAAATGTATAAATAAAGTAATAATTCCAGCGCTCAGTAGGAGGGAGAGGCTTAGATATGTATCCAATTATTGATCAATGCAGAAATAGACTGTTTTTCTATGAAACCAGTGTTTTCATAATTTAAGTACATTAAAATAATATGGTAAGAAATACCAGTTTCCAATATCATGACGCTGTTCATCACTCACACTAACAAATCAATGCATTTTCATCTAAAATATCAACGCATTGTGCAGCATATGGCTGTAAAACCCACTGAGGAAAACCTTATGACAATATCCATATGCAGAATTATCTTATTAATGATCAACTAAATGCTGTGAGAATATGAGCTAATGTCTAGTGCAGATATAGATCTTCATACATGTGAATAAGGTTGTTCTGAAGGGAATGAGCCAGTAGAGGTCAGTGATTATCTTCATTATCTGTCAGTGATCCTCTTCTTTGAGCGGATGAACTGCTGGATCATCAGGATGAGAGTCGAGGTGTAAGAGCAGCGCTGGCCTTCACTGGTGTGTGTTCATACAGGACTGTGTGTGTTTATACAGTGTAAGATGATACTGTACTGACTGACTGATAAGGAGCAGAACCTGCCTGTAGTTTATAAAGAGATTGATCAGTGTGTGATGTTTTTATACTTGTAATTTGTCAGTATTATAGTTGTTTCTTACAGTATAACCACATCTTGATCCACATGTTGAGTCTCAAATAAAAGCAACTAATGGAACTTTGTACTTTTTAATCGATGTCCCACATTGATTATATTCACTAGTTCTCATGAAACTTTATTAAAAGGCTTCAGATGCAGTCGACAGTTAACTTGCTCTTGACTGTATTTGACAGATCCAATATGGCGAACGGCTGATATAGATCTCAGTCATATCACTGATCTAGAAGAGCACAAAAGAGTTTCTGGACTGGCACCCTTATGAAAAGAAAATATATTTTCCCATTGAATGATCAATATATTAAATGGTTTAACATGTTATATATTTGAAAATATACAGAATAATATATTGTGTTAATATATTACATATCAACTATATATAATTATAATTATGTGTGTGTGTGTGTGTGTGTGTGTGTGTGTGTGTGTGTGTGTGTGTGTGAAATGTGAAATACATTCACATTTATATGGGAACATGTATGTACAATATATGTACACAATAATTAATAATATTTTATATTTATTAATATATAACCATGGTCAATGCATATATTGCAGAATATTGAAAAATATAAGCACTAGTTTCCCATATATGGAAATGTATTATGTAATATATCGCATTATATTTTGCAGTATATTCCCATATATTTTTGTTCTGTAAGCGCAGGGACACTGGTGGACTTTGTCTAGTTGTTTCTCTCACTGTTATTTATGACCTCTATAATCTAATAAAGAGTTTAATTTAGATGGTTTTATTTCAGATGCAAGTGTGACAATGTTATTTCAGATCCTCCTTTGAGCAGCTGCAGTTTCAGTTCAGTCACTGTGACTCTGACTGACGGAGGTTTTTGTACGACTCTTTATCACTGTGTGAATGTTTCATCACCCACACAATCATTATCAGAATCTGTTCTGCAATGGAAACTCTGACAGTAATAATGTCCAGCATCTTCAGTCTGGACTCCACTGATGGTCAGAGTGAAATCACTGTTAGATCCACTGCCATTGAATCTAGATGGAGTTCCTGACTCGAGGGTGTCGGTCCAATAAATCAGGAGTTTAGGAGCTTCTCCAGGTTTCTGTAAGTACCAGGATAAACAATCTCCACCGAAAACATCTCTGCTGGTTTTACATTTGATATTCACAGTTCCTCCTGGTTGTTCTGCTGTTATTGAGGGACTCTGAGTGACGGTGATCTGTCCTCTACACTCTGAAACACAACAAGAAGAAAATACACTCAAAACTTTGACAATATACTTGAAGAAATGAATTAATATCAAACTTGTGCTCCACAAACCTTGAGCAAACGCTGTGAGAGTCCAGATGAAGATGATGATGAAGGTCATGTTGATGAAGATTGTTGTGTGTGTCAGTGATGAAGTGTTAAACTCACAGCACTATAAACACTCTCACACACTGAAGATCTGATCAATATGCAAACACACTCCACATCATTTCCCTGAAGACAGTCACTCATTAACAGACACAAAACACAATCACTGAAGTGAGAACAGAGTAAAAATGAATGTTTTTCATAATACTTGATCTTCTACAAACTGTTAAAAATTATATAATTCAATTCAGTTCTGAATACATCTAGACCAACTTTAGTATATGAATCTAAATATCTGCTGAGACTTTGAGAATATTTTTACTGTAGTTGGAGTGAAACGTCGCTGTTAATCCCCAAATTTTACACCAAATCCATGTGTGTTCCTGCAGTTTCTGAACAGACATGAGGATCATCACACACACGAGTCTCTGTCAGTCACTGAATAACTGAGTTTGATTGAGAGTCACACATGATATAAACATGTTCACTTTAATAATTTCAGTAATTCAGTGATGATGAGCTTCATAAAGCAGGGGAAGTCAGTGAGTTTCTGTTGTAATGATTTGACAGTGGAAACACAGCATTCAGAGAGTGAGGATCCAAATGCAGTTTATTTACAAGTATGATCCAGTCATAGTCCATATATCAGACAGAGTCAAAGCACATGTTATCAGTCCCAACAAAATCTATTCTATATCTATTCAAACTGATCTATTAGTTTATTTCACTGGTTCACTTTCAGCAGCGGCTCCAAACTGATGATGATATACTTTATACAGTATTCAGACCTTCAACATTTCTCACATTATCAGTTTATCCGCTATAGTTTAGAAAATGGTAATAAAATATGACAAATATTAAACTGTGTCAGAACAAATTCATCTTGATAATGTCAGATAACTTTGAGCAAAACATGTTCAGGTCAAAGTGTCTGAATCATTTTTGGTCCCAATTTTTTATAATATTTACTGGTAATCCACTTTATGAAGAATTATTGGGTATAATATGTCACAGTTTACTTTATTTTGTTATCCTCACTTACATAAATGAACTATAGTGTCCTGCACACACTAGTAAAAAAACTATACAAAATTATATCTGGTGTCTGAATAATGTTTGGTTTGACTGTAGAAAAGACTCTCAGTTTGTTCAGTTTCTTCTTGAGTGTAATTCGAGACATTGAATGTTTGTCAGTTAACACTGTAAAGATGGTTATGGTCTTAATAGTATTTCTCTTAATGATCAGCTCTGTCTGATACTTCAGGAGTAAAAAGGTTTATATTTGTAGAAATGAAGTATAAAGTTATAATAGATGGAGTGATGTGTGGAGACAGCAAGCTTCAGTTCCCAACACCAGTGCTTTAACAACGGCCGAAAACAACTCAATGTCAAACACTAGTTTTATTCTACAAATGTGGAGGATTTCAAGACTTCAAGAGGGAGCAAGGCCAAAACAACACACACAAACCCTCGGACTATTAGGGAGAAACTAACTAAGCTACAAAAATAAAGAAAAGTACAATAAAAATACACTAACTCTCTAACGCTTAAACTGGAGAAAACCAGATATAAAGGAAATGGCTCGACTCCACATCAGCTTCAGTCGCTCTTCTGCACCGCTTTATGCCTTTCATTCTAGACTGTGTGTGTGTGTGTGTGTGTGTGTGTGTGTGTGTGTCTGTGTGTGTGTGTGTGTGTGTGTGTGTGTGTGTGTGTGTGTGTGTGTGTGTGTGTGTGTGTGTGTGTGTGTGTGTGTGTGTGTGTGTGTGATTTTATTAAAACTCAGTTATTAAATAAAATATATTTGTATCTTTGAGTTCTTCTTTGTATCATTTTAGTTTCAGGTCTTTCATTAGATCAGGGCTTTAGCTCACATTTTATAAGTAAACTTCAGTCAGTGGAGCATGAACACTCCTGCAGATTCATGATGAAACAAGAACATGCGGACAAATCATGAACCTTTAGTGTTAGACACATTTAATAAGATAAAGAGTGTTATAGATTAATTTAAATATTTAGCATGTGAAAAACTGAAATGAATGCTTTCTATTTCTTTTAATATCAATGAAAATATCCTCACTGTTTAGTGTGTGTGTGTGTGTGTGTGTGTGTGTGTGTGTGTGTGTGTGTGTGTGTGTGTGTGTGTGTGTGTGTGTGTGTGTGTGAGAGTGTTTTTGCAGCTGCAGATTCAGTTCAGTCACTGTGACTCTGACTGACGGAGGTTTTTGTACGACTCTTTATCACTGTGTGAATGTAAAATCACCCACACAATCATTATCAGAATCTGTTCTGCAATGCAAATTCTGACAGTAATAATGTCCAGCATCTTCAGTCTGGACTCCACTGATGGTCAGAGTGAAATCACTGTTAGATCCACTGCCACTGAATCTAGATGGAGTTCCTGACTCAAGTTTTTTTGCATAATAAATCAGGAGTTTAGGAGCTTCTCCAGGTTTCTGTAAGTACCAGAATATATAATCATCCCCATCACTATCCCTGATCACATCTCTGCTGGTTTTACATTTGATATTCACAGTTCCTCCTGGTTGTTCTGCTGTTATTGAGGGACTCTGAGTGACGGTGATCTGTCCTCTACACTCTGAAACACAACAAGAAGAAAATACACTCAAAACTTTGACAATATACTTGAAGAAATGAATTAATATCAAACTTGTGCTCCACAAACCTTGAGCAAACGCTGTGAGAGTCCAGATGAAGATGATGATGAAGGTCATGTTGATGAAGATTGTTGTGTGTGTCAGTGATGAAGTGTTAAACTCACAGCACTATAAACACTCTCACACACTGAAGATCTGATCAATATGCAAACACACTCCACATCATTTCCCTGAAGACAGAAGAAACACTGTTTTGTCTTTTAGTGTCTTTGCTAATAAACTTCTGTGGATCATTTTCAGAAACAGAAACTCATGATTTACTTCATGTTATTTTGGGTCGATCTTCTCGCTCTAAACACTGTTTTAATGATCAGTTTCATTCAGACTTTGATGCTGAGAGAATTTAATACCTGAGCTGCAGATTTATATCATCCATGATACTGTATGGCAGGTCAAAGGTCATCCAATAGAGAATGACCATCTAAATCTGGCTGAAGATTTCATTATAAAGCAGGACAATAGAATTAGCAGAGTTTAAATCACATGTGTTTGTAAATGTGATGAATGTATTTCAGGACTGATTATGAAACAAAGGATTTCAGCCTTCATTCAATATCAAGTATTTCTTTTTAAGATTAATTCTTTAGACTATTTTTAAAGATGAAGATTTTGTGGCTCTTTTTTGATCAATCATGGTTGATGTTGAGAAGATCTGCAGTTGAGTCTCACATCAGTGTGTGTGTGTGTGTGTGTGTGTGTGTGTGTGTGTTTGTTTATATTACATTGTGGGAACCAAATGTCCCCACAAGGATAGTAAAACATGAGATCACCTCCATTGTGGGAACGAGGGAAATGGGTTAATAAACATACTAAATTATATTTTTTTGAAAATGTAAAAATGCAGAAAGTTTTCTGTGATGGGTAGGTTTAGGGGTAGGGTTAGTGTAAGGGGACAGAATATACAGTTTGTACAGTATAAAAACCATTACATCTATGGAGAGTCCCCACAAAGATGTGTGCGCCTGTTTGAGTGTGTGTGTGTGTGTGTGTGTGTGTGTGTGTGTGTGTGTGTGTGTGTGTGTGTGTGTGTGTGTGTGTGTGTGTGTGTGTGTGTGTTCATTTGAGTGTGACGGAGGTTTTTGTACGACTCTTTCACTAGAATGAAACACTGTGGTGGACTTTTGGCGGAGGAACTAAACTGACGATCAGTAAGTCTCTTCAATTCTCTAAAAATGAGTTATTTTATTTTATTTTATTTGTTTTTAGGTTGTTTTAGCAAGAATTTGGCAACAAGATTAAAAATATAAAAAAATTGTAAAAAAAAAATGAACTGCAATATTTCATGGCGAATTTGATTGTTTCACAATTTCTTTAAATTTATCTGTTAATTTAACTTATATTCCCTGAGATTTCATCACGTTTATCTTTTCTTTATTTCAAAGCATATTTCATATTGTTTTAAAATTGTCTTTTTACACGAGTAATTTCATATATTATAATTGCTAACATTCTTTGTTTTTATATGTTGATTGCAATATTATTGTAATATTATATTGAATGTAGTTTGTAATATTGTTATATTTTCTGTCATATTCAGTTTTTTTAGAGTACATAATTGTGTCCATAATTCTTGATAAATGTAACTGCTCATTCTTTTTGCAAAAGTTTGATTGTACAGATAAAATAATTATATTTTTTTATTTGAAAAATTCATCATTTGAAATGAAATTTGCTGATAATTATGATTGTGAGAGTCTTAAGAATTTTTCAAAATTCATTTTTTTAGGCGTCTTCATCAGACAAATAGAACGTTTTGAAAAATTCATTAGTTGAACTGAAATTTGCTGATAATTATGATTTTTCAAAATACAATTAATGATTAGAAATGATTATTCAGAAAATATTTTTACTTTTTATATTATTATTATTATTATTATATTTATTTTATATTTCAAATTACAGTAAGATTCGCTGTATATCATGTCTGCTTTACAGAACTGATTTATATTTAGAATTACATGATACATTTTTTAGTACTAGTGAATATTGATTTAACTGAATATTTTTTAACTGAATTCAGGATATTTGTGGTTTATGAATGAAAGCAGTTATGTGGAATTTCTGTAAAGATAAAATGATTGTGATTTCTACTATATGACCATGTCTGACATCTAACTGTGTGTGTGTGTGTGTGTGTGTGTGTGTGTGCGTGTGTGTGTGTGTGTGTGTGTGTGTGTGTGTGTGTGTGTGTGTGTGTGTGTGTGTGTGTGTGTGTGTGTGTGTGTGTGTGTGTGTGTGTGTGTGTGTGTGTGTGTGTCCAGCGGGTCCCTCCGTGTCTCCCTCCGTGTCTCTGCTGTCTCCCTCTTCTCTGCTGATCTCTGGAGACTCCTCCGCTCTGCTCTGCCTGCTCAGCTCTTACTCTCCACAGGGGGCGACGGTGAGCTGGACGCTGGACGGGTCAGAGGTCACCGAGGGGGTTCAGACCAGCGCAGAGAGCGAGCGGGACGGTCTCTACAGTCGCAGCAGCGTCCTGAGCCTCAGCAAAGCACGCTGGGAAGACACAAAGCGCTTCGTCTGCAGAGGAACACATGCCGGAGCTGCTCACGAGGCCTCGTTCCTCAAGAGCTCCGAGTGCTGATGTTTCTCCAGTGAAGACCAGCGTATCTGAGCGTCACGTGATTTACAGCTCAATACTGAAGCAGTCTGTCAATGTGCTGCCATTGCTGTTCATTCAATAAAGCTTCATCTGAACGCAAGCGCACATTTGTGTTGGACTGCATCATTGATCAGTGTGTCGTTCCTTCAAAGTCCTGCACTAAAGTTTCAGCGGCTTTTGATTGATTGTAATTAGGGGTGGAACAATAATTACAGTGGATAGTGACAATATGTATCGTATTATTCACCCAAAATGAAAGTTTAGGAAGTTTACAGGGTTTTCGTGTCACGACTACATTAAACTACTGTATATAATGTTGAATATAATGTATAATAATGCAATGGGGGAATATTTGTGGGTCCTGATAATGCCAAATGTCTGATGTTACCAGTAAAAAGTGGCCTACATTATTTTAGATATATCTAGTCAGAGACATCAAGCATATTCGTCTGAAATAATTCTGTATTTTCATCTTCAGAATCATGAATATTGTTATTCTGGTGTCTCTATTGTCCTGTGCATTGGGTTATCAGCACCAAGTCCAAGCCTATTCATTTACACACACAATGTTAAACCAAATTTACCATTTTGATGGAGTATCGCAATAATATGGTATTGTGAGTTCAGGATCGTGACATAAGGGTCTCGTTACACCCCTAATTGTAATAGTTGAGAACAGCTGCATTCAGCAGTAAATGTGAAATGAAGCTCTTGGGGTTTGAACATGGTCACTGGAGACGAGCTGCTCTATTCTGAGACCGTCACAATCACTAAACCTGACAATGCAAATGAGATTTTCACCTCAAACTCACAGTTTCACTCTTTTACTGGTTCAACGCTCTGAACTGGAGCAGTTTCACTTCTGCTGATGGAGGGATGAGACCGTTATGAAGTTTGAGTGGTAGTTTATATGACTTGTATGACTTATATAACGTAATGAGACTCTTCACTGGTAGATCACGTGTGACTGGACTAGAGGAGGAAATGTAGATGTTGATCTCATTCAATTCACGATTCATAGGTTTTTGATTATTTTCAAGAAAGATTTCTTTCTAATTCACAGAGTGCAATGTGCCTATAAAATACCTAGGAAAGGTATTCCATATTTCATAATTTCAGTAAAGTATCAACATATTAAAATAATAGCTGATACATTCAAAGTCTCATTTTCAAATAAAATAAAATCATATATCCTAAAAGCCCTTAAATGTCTCTGATCGCCCATAAACACTGATCTCAGTAAAACTGCAGTATTTTATCTTTTAAAAATAACAGTGAAGTTTCCACACAATGAAGCGCTTTATTTCAGTGTTGAGCAATAACATCTTTATGAATGTTTTAAGTGTGTTTGACTCAGAGGTGGACAGTAACAAAATACATTTACTTGAGTACTGTACTTAAGTACACCTTTTGAGTATCTGTACTTTACTTGAGTATAATTTTTTCTTGAAACTTTTTACTTTAACTTCACTACATTTGAAAGACAAATATCATACTTTTTACTCCACTACAATTTTGTCAAGGTCCTTGAGTAGAAAGTAACATCAGTCAGTGGATGATTTTGGTTGCAGGGGTTGCATTTTGGTTGAAAATGAAAGTCTGGTTGACATCAGAACCCGACGTCAGATTGACGTTGGATATTGATTGAAAATAAAAGTCGGGTTGACGTCAGAACCCGACTGACTTTGGATTCTGACATAAACCTGATTTTCATTTTCAACGTTGGGTTTGGTTTTCTAAATGCGAATTTTGTCACTTTTTTGGGAGCACACTAGCTTATAGATAACAGTAAGGCGAACATATTCATACTAAAAGCCAAAAAACTTTAAATAGGACAATATTTGAGGGAACAGCCATTTGGGTGTCGGAAACCATTGTGGACGTTATTGAGTGACTTATTCAATCTCACATTCATTCCCACGACTGGAACTGTGTTCTAGAAATAAATGTGATATGGATATAAGTGCAGGCATAGATTCAGAGGCATAGCCAGCAGCCATATCACCTTGTAGCCCAAGACTGGTTGCCCACTGAAGCTAAGCAGGGCTGAGCCTGGTCAGTACCTGGATGGGAGACCTCCTGAGAAAAACCAGGTTGCTGCTGGAAGAGGTGTTAGTGAGGCCAGCAGGGGGCGCTCACCCTGTGGTCTGTGTGGGTCCTAATGCCCCAGTATAGTGATGGGGACACTATACTGTCAAAGAGCACCGTCCTTCGGATGAGACGTTAAACCGAGGTCCTGACTCTCTGTGGTCATTAAAAATCCCAGTATGTCTTTCGAAAGAGTAGGGGTGTAACCCCGGCATCCTGGCCAAATTTGCCCAGTGGCCTCTGTCCATCATGGCCTCCTAATCATCCCCATATACTGATTGGCTTCATCACTGTCTCCTCTCCACCAGTAAGCTGGTGTGTGGTGGGCGTTCTGGCGCAATATGGCTGCCGTCGCATCATCCAAGTGGATGCTGCACATTGGTGGTGGTTGAGGAGATTCCCCCCTTCTATGTAAAGCGCTTTGAGTGCCGAGAAAAGCGCTATATAAATGTAATGAATTATTATTATTATTATTATAAGGTACTGTAAGTATTACACACAACAATGCAACAATAATAAAACAATGCATTGACATTTACTTTTTACTTTTGATACTTAAGTACTTTTAAAAACGAGTACTTCTGTACTTTTACTTAAGTAAAAATAGGTCTTTACAACTTTTACTTGTAACAGAGTAATATTTGACCAGTAGTATCTGTACTTTCACTCAAGTAAGGAAGTTGTGTACTTCGTCCACCTCTGGTTTGACTCGAGACTGAAGTGTTGTTGTGAGAGATCTGTCTTCTGCTCATGTGAGACTCAGACGCAATAAACTAGTCAAGCAACAACATGTTTATGATTCACTTTACAGTATGAGTGTATGATTAGGAAGAAAAAATAATCATGCTTTATAAAAATACATGAACAACCATATGAGAATAGATAAACCAACAATTATCTGAAAAAAATATGATCAAAATAATTTCTTATTATCTTCAGTAATATTAATGAAGTGCAGCAAAATTGATATTAAGTTGATTTTTGTGTTTCTGTTGAGTGTGTGTGTGTGTGTGTGTGTGTGTGTGTGTGTGTGTGTGTGTGTGTGTGAAAGTGTGTGAGCAGCTGCAGTTTCAGTTCAGTCACTGTGACTCTGACTGACGGAGGTTTTTGTACGACTCTTTATCACTGTGTGAATGTAAGATATGGACTTGATCCGTTGTGGAGCAATTATGCTCAAACCAGAGCTGTTCAGACCAATCAAATTGTCAGGGCGGGCTTTATACGATGATGGACAGATGATCAACAGTAACGTAATCATCCACGTCACCAAAGAGTGCTTGGGTTGAATATGTTTATGTGGTAGGAAAGCCCTTTACCTTCCCTTATAATTATATGTGGATCGTAAGCCAATTGGCTGTCACCATGGGGATATAAAGTGCGATAGACCTGTGCTTGAGGTCAACGTCATTTGTCGACGTCACTGACGCGCCGCAAACAGTACTGTGGCTGCTTCCGGCATCAGGTGTGGACATTAGAGAGTAAGCTCTTGATTGCTTGATTGCCATTTCCTCTCGTAAAGTGCGAGTCAGCTGTTCCGTTTCCTCGTGCGGGTCTCGCACTATTGCTGTGACTGCCGTTGTTGGGTGTGTGCGCTCCTGAGTATGCACGCATCAGATTCGTCATTGGTGCTCTCCCTAAAACGTTGGAGAGCGTAAGCTGATTGCTTGATCGCCATTCCCTCTCGTATGGTTCAAATCAGGGGGGTAATCGAGCTCTCGATTTCCGTACCACCCCCGGCGGCCGCCATTGGCTAACAAGCCTTCACCTGCTGTTAGCATCCCATTGACTCCCATTCATTTTGGCGTCACTTTGACAGCGAATAACTTTACATCTGAGGCGTTTAAAGACTCCATTTGTCCATTATTTATTTCTAAAGAAACACGACAATGTATAAAATGCTCCATTACCTTGTATCTTACGTTATGGCCCCGTAGAAGCAGTTTTTGTAAAAACAGGCTAACGATTGCGTCATAACCACGCGACTCTCTGGAAATTACCGTAGAGACAGGAGGAGAAGCTCGCAGTCAATCGGGGGGACGTGGAGGCATAAAGTCCGATAAAGTCAAGGGAGAAGCCCATAGAGAATTGTAAAGTTTCTCCTGCTCCTAACTCATGGACAGCTCCTACTCACGCTCTCCGTCTCTGCAAGTTTCGGAAGGGAATGATTCAGATTTGTCTTGGCACAGCTACTAGAAGACTTACAACTGTCAGACAGGCTGCTCACGTCACATCCACGTCGTCAAGCTCAGTGTGAGTCTGCGCAGTTCGCTCGGCAATCAGGAAATGAGTGCTTCTAATTTGCTTCACTTTTCTCCGTTGAAACCTATGGGGTCGCTGTGTCCAGTTTATATACTGTCTATGGTTCAAATCAACGGATTTGTTTCTCATGCAGATCTCGCACTGCCGGTGCGACTGCTAGTTGGGCGCGTTTCACGTCCTGCCCACGGATAACATTGCTGTTTTGTTTTGTGTTGATTTTGCTTTACATTTTCTATTTTCTTTTGTTTTGTTTAAGTTGTCTTTATTTATATTTGAATAGCAGTGATACTCTCTGCTCTTTGCCTTTGCATATTCTAATATAGTTTGTTTTTTTATTATTTGGTTTTCTATTTTGCAAAGAGCTTTATCTTTTTTGGGGTTTGTTTTGCAGTGCATTTATTTTGTGTGGCTTATTTGGTTTATCCTATTAAATGCAACTTTATTATTTTTCTTTTGATTTTTCTAGTTTGTATTTTTTTTTGCTGCTTAATTATTGTAAACTGATTGAGATCGGTTTGGTTTATTTTTCTGTAAACTGTTAACCAGTTTAGTGTATTTTCCTGCAAACTGTTGAGATCAGTTTGGTTTATTTTCCTGTAAACTAAAATCCATTGTCTTGCTTTTGCATTTCTTTAACTCTTTTTGTTTAATTTATTTGTTTAATTTATGATTTGTAATTTGAGGGCAAATAGGCCTTGTACATTTCTTTTCCAGTTTTGTTAATTCTTATTTTGGGTTTTGTTTAATTTAAATCGACATTGGGCAATTCAGTGCTTTAATTATTCTGTGTGCATTTTTAGTGACTCTTATTAAGATTGCTCTGTTCTTGTGTCGCAGGATCTGGGTGTCAAAGGCAGGGAGGCCGGCTCTATTCCCTTCTAAGTGGTGGTGGTGTGTGTTCACAGTGTGCCGTGTCCATCCGTGGAGTATGGTGTGAGTGCGTGTGTTTGCGTGCACTGGTGAAAGGAATGATTTCTCTGCTATAGGCAGCCTAATCTCTGATAGCCTGACCCTGCTGGTAAGCCCCAGTTAGCCGGTGTTCCTGTGACCTTCTTAGAGCCAAACCCTTATGATGAGCTGTGCTTGGCTGAGGCCTGATATATTTTAATGATTGTTTTAAAGTGATTGTGTAACTTAATAAAGTAAACCGTTTTGTATTGTTACCCATGTCTCTGAGCGATTATAGGTGAATGAACTTGCGTGTCCTTTTAGAGACACTAAATTCTCTGGGTGTAATTCCCTGAGTGGCGTAGTTGGCTAATTATCCTTCAAATCCACCTCCGGGTTGCCACATTTACAACAAAGACGCCGCCATCGCGTCTGTTATAGAGTATATCGACAGCGCATTAATTTTAAAAAAGGAACAGAGAACCGCGATCAAGCCATTTGTCTATCGGAAAGATGTTTTTATCAGCTGGCCCCGATGGTCGCTAAGAAGATGGGGCGCAATGAAAACCCTGTGGTCACTGTGGTTTCTCCGTTGCTCTGATTGGTTGTAGGTCTATCCAATTGAGTGCAGAGGCATTTTCGTTCCTGGTTCGGTTGAAACCAGGGGGCCAATGTTTCAGAAAACATTGAAGCTTCCCTGGGGGCTGCCATTGATTAGCAGACCATCACCTGCTGTTAGCATCCCATTGACTCCCATTCATTTTGGCATCACTTTGACAGCGAATAACTTTACATCTGAGGCGTTTGAAGACTCCATTTGTCCATTATTTATTTCTAAAGAAACACGACAATGTATAAAAGGCTCCATTACCTTGTATCTTACGTTATGGCCCCGTAGAAGCCGTTTTTGTAAAAATAGGCTAACGATTGTGTCATAACCACACGACTCTCTGGAAATTACCGTATAGACAGGAGGAGAAGCTCGCAGTCAATCGGTGGGACGTGGAGGCATATAGTCTGATAAAGTCAAGGGAGAAGCCCATAGAGAGTCATAAAGTTTCTCCTGCTCCTAGCTCATGTACAGCTCCTACTCACGCTCTCCGTCTCGGAAGGGAATGATTCAGATTTCTCTTGGCACAGCTACTAGAAGACAGACGGGTTGCTCACGTCACATCTACGTCGTCAAGCTCTGTGTGAGTCTGTGCAGTACGCTCAGCCATCAGGAAGTGAGAGCTGACTTCACTTTTCTCCGTTGAAGTCTATGGGGTCGCTGTGTCCATTTCTTTTACTGTCTATGGTTGAAACACGCGCCTTAATCACAGCCCAATAGAGCAGTATCAGACTCACATTCTGACTAGAACCTGAGTATGATGACGTTAGGCTAGTGCTTTCATGGAGATACAAAACATTTCACATGTTAATATAATCCTTTATTGATAAAGCAACATCAGGCAAGCAGGAGCACTGTTTGAGTGATTTACATTTTAGTAATTTATATTGCCGGTTTTGTTTTTGTTCGGCCAACTGAAATATTTCCAGATGAAGCCACAGTAGAAACAACCGCAGCTCGACTCTCAGAAACACACAGTGTTTCTTGAATGAATCAGTGATTTGAACGAATCGGTTGAGTTAATGATTCATTGACTCACTCATAAAGTCAGTCTCTTGTCGCCATCTACTGGTGTAACGATGAAACTTGCAGAAAGAGTCTCTGTAAAATCCAGCACTAAAGCTGCAGGTTAAACACATCTGTGTGTGATGATGGAGGATCTGCTTCTGTCACGAGACTCGACTCCAGCTCTGAGTATCGCTCCACTTATTCACTGAATTACAGTTTTTTACAAGTACTAACAAGCATTTACCAATACTTGAAGTACTTTTTCTAAACTATTAACACAGCAACACAACATAATATAATTAGCCACATAGTTAAATTTCGGCCTAAAACCACATTTTAATAATTAAATACCAAGTCTACATTTAAAAATACAAAAAACTACATATTTGTGCTTAATAGTTATTTGAATTGTTTCTGGTATTACAGGAATATCATTAGAGGACGATGAACATCTGCTCTATTGAGAAACACAATCACTCCTGATGATGAAATATGAGTTTAACTCGTTCAGTTTCACTGTTGAGGCGGTTTGTATAATAAATCAGGAGTTCAGGAGTTTCTCCGGGTTTCTGTAATTCCTGCTGAAATAGTTTATCCTCATCTAGTTGTTCACTGTAACGGGTTTGTTCATATTCATCAGTTTATCAGGTCATGTTATCAACAGCTGCCAGTTTATACCTTCCCATAATTTTGTGAATAAGTTTTCAATAAAAATTCAGTTAAAAGCACAAATTAAAGTTCTTATCTGGCTTGTTCTTATCAGAGGCGTCTGATTGGTGCAGAGGAGGGAGAGGCGTGTCTAAACTGAACTGTTGAGCAGAGCTACAATTAAAACAACAAGCTAATATAAAACTCTTACTGTCTGTAGTATATTGTATGAATACAGTCAATAGTAAACAAATTACATATTATTATGGGATATGTGACAGACTGACTGTGACCCAGGACTTTTATTTTGAAGGGATTGAGCATGAGTATGTGCACACAACAAACTGTTTCCACCATTACAGAGAAAAGTACACCAAAAACACTTTATACAATAAGGGTTTATTTAATTTAATTCAGTTACCAAGTTAACTTCATGCATTTCTAATAGCTACACACCTTCTGGTGCACCCCTCACTCTCCAAACCAGTACACAAGGAAAGTAGCCATGTTTAAACTAGCATGTGCTTATGGAAGATTTCTCCATCTGGTTCTGACCTCATGGGGGAGGGGGGAGGGAACCTAGTATGTAAGTTTTCTTCTTATGTTTTGTCTTTATTGTTTTGAGCCCTTTATATGGTACTAGAAATAAATGATGTATGGTTTAGAGTTGAAATGTCATGACAGTTAGTTTGTTTATGTCTTACCACGTCTTGTCACCTCTTTGTAATTTATAGGTTTCTCCCTAAAATGCTAAGGCCTATAAAAGAGGTAGCCATTTTAGGGGAGAAAGCGGGTGTGGAGAGGTTGAATCTTGTTTGTATTTGTGGGCCTGTACATCGGCATAGCCAACTTGCATTCGTGTATTGTCAACAATTTAGATTTATTTTATTTGGTATTATAATTTTTGATAATCTGTTTTTTCTATTACTTCACTATTGCCATTGGATATTAATATTTTTTGCACCTTTGGAATTAAAACCACTCTGGACTGTGCTATTTCTGCCTTTGTCACGTCATTTACACCTCTGGCCGCTGTACTTAGGTAAAGTTGGTTTTATATTCGCACATTTGCACTTTTTTGCTTAAAAACTGTCTCAATAACAAGCGCAATAAAGCACATTTTTGCAAAATAAAAGCAGCTACATGATCTTTAGGACAAGATGGTGAACTACAACACTCTCCACAATCGATCAAAATGGGCAAATATTGTTTTAATGGCATACAAATTCAGTTGAACATTCAATGTGTGTGGTAAAGAAGATAGGGACCGTCTAAAAAGTTATCTTTTTTTTCCATTGTGTGCAAACAGACAACTACATTTTTGCAAAGTACAGATGTAATTACTGTAATTCACCCTAAGTATTTTTTCGTGTTCCAAAGGCTGTAGTGTTTTTCTAGTGACCAGACTGACTTACTACAGGTGAAATTTTGACAAAAACTCCCTTACTGTACGTACAGTTGACAAATATGTTTTAAAAAAAATTACTGTAATTCACCCTAAGTATTTTTTCGTGTTCCAAAGGCTGTAGTGTTTTCCTAGTGACCAGACTGACTTACTACAGGTGAAATTTTGACTAAAACTCCCTTACTGTACGTACAGTTGACAAATATGTTTTTTTCAAAATTACTGTAATTCACCCTAAGTATTTTTTCGTGTTCCAAAGGCTGTAGTGTTTTCCTAGTGACCAGACTGACTTACTACAGGTGAAATTTTGACAATACCTCCCTTACTGTACAATTATCAAATATGTTTATGTAATGAGCATATTATTACATATGTTTATTACATAAGTTTATGAAATAAACTGTAAATCACCTATAGTGGGTTTTTTTTTATATTTCCCAAAGGTTGTAGTACTTTCCTAATGACCACACTGACTTACTACAGGTGAAATTTTGACAATACCTAATAATACTGTTTTACATAATAATATAATACTTTAATTTTTATTAATTTTTTTAAGGTTGTAGTACATTAATAGGGGCTACATTATTATTAACAGTAGTGACTGAACCTGTACGCATTAGTGCAGCAAATCTGACAGATAATGAACAGCAAGATCATGGAGGCATTCAAGATACTGTACAGTGCACTGTTTTATTTCTATTATCTTTCTAATTGGTGTTTTATCTGTAGTTATATGTGATAGGTGTTTTCTGTAGCAACAACGTTTAGTTCACGAGTTATTGAACGCGTAAGTCCGCGAATGTGCGAATATCGAATATAAAACCAACTTTACCTAAGTGGCCGCTGGTACATCCTAACAGGATACTCAAATGAAATAACCATGGAGTATTATGAAAATTAAGATCTATTATTAATAAAATGGGCCAACTAGGGCAAACTGAAATCACTCAGATCTCAAATGTGTCACTGATCTATAAGAGCTCAAAATCTCTTTCTGAACTCTATAATTATTAAGAGTGTCAGATTAATTTAGATGGTTTTATTTCAGATGCAAGTGTGACGATGTTATTTCAGATCCTCCTTTGAGCAGCTGCAGTTTCAGTTCAGTCACTGTGACTCTGACTGACGGAGGTTTTTGTACGACTCTTTATCACTGTGTGAATGTATCATCACCCTCACAATCACCATCAGAATCTGTTCTGCAATGGAAACTCTGACAGTGATAATGTCCAGCATCTTCAGTCTGGACTCCACTGATGGTCAGAGTGAAATCACTGTTAGATCCACTGCCACTGAATCTAGATGGAGTTCCTGACTCTAGTTTTTTTACATAACGAATCAGGAGTTTAGGAGCTTCTCCAGGTTTCTTTAAGTACCAGAATAAACCTTCATCCCCATCATTCCATCTCATCACATCTCTGCTGGTTTTACATTTGATATTCACAGTTCCTCCTGGTTGTTCTGCTGTTATTGAGGGACTCTGAGTGACGGTGATCTGTCCTCTACACTCTGAAACACAACAAGAAGAAAATACAGTAAAAAATTTGACAATATACTTGAAGAAATGAATTAATATCAAACTTGTGCTCCACAAACCTTGAGCAAACGCTGTGAGAGTCCAGATGAAGATGATGATGAAGGTCATGTTGATGAAGATTGTTGTGTGTGTCAGTGATGAAGTGTTAAACTCACAGCACTATAAACACTCTCACACACTGAAGATCTGATCAATATGCAAACACACTCCACATCATTTCCCCGAAGACAGTCACTCATTAACAGACACAAAACACAATCACTGAAGTGAGAACAGAGTAAAATTAATGTTTTTCATAATATTTGATCTTCTACAATAGCCAAAATGTTAAAAATGATATAATTCAATTCAGTTCTGAATACATCTACAAGATCAACTTCAGTATTAATATGAAAATCTGCTGTTTTTCTTATTCCTAATATCTTCCCAAATTTGACACCAAATCCATGTGTGTTCCTGCAGTTTATGAACAGACATGAGGATCATCACACACACGAGTCTCTGTCAGTCACTGAATAACTGAGTTTGATTGAGAGTCACACATCATATAAACATGTTCACTTTAATAAATTCAGTTAGTAATTCAGTGATGATGAGCTTCATAAAGCAGGGGAAGTCAGTGAGTTTCTGTTGTAATGATTTGACGGTGGAAACACAGCATTCAGAGAGTGAGGATCCAAATGCAGTTTATTTACAAGTATAATCCAGTCATAGTCCATATATCAGACAGAGTCAAAGCACATGTTATCAGTCCCAACAAAATCCACAGATGCAGAACGAGAAATCAAAACTCAGAGAATTATCAGAAACAAAGAGACTGATGGAGAAAGCTGACAGTAACATGTGAACCAGAACAAACAAGACTTCATACTGAATACAGGACAGAAGGCGTTTAAATAGACAGTAATGAACTAAATGAACCAAGACACGCTGAAACAGATCAATAATGAGCAGGACTTCTGAAAAGAAAATATATTTCCCTATATATGAATGCTCAATATATTAAATGGTTTAACAGTATATTTTAAAATCTACAGAATAATATGTTGTGTTAATATATTACAATATATTGAATAATACATAAGGAATTGCCGCTTTTCATATATTGAAAAATATGCGACAATATATTTACTAATATATCATAATGTATGTAATTTTATATTCAGCAATACACTAATACACATAATATATAGATGTGTGATCAGATATGGTACTGCATGTGTAATATATAATATATTGTAATATATTAATATATTACATAAGAAATATAATAATATATGATATACTTTATAGAATTATATACAGTCAAACCAAAATGTATTCAGACACCTTCAATGTAACGATAACCAGCTGGAGTGCCCTTGAAAGCCTCCAGAGGGCACTCCACACCAGACTATCATGTTTCACTCACAAACTACATTTCCCATAACTCACTGCCCGGACTCATCATCACTTATCACTGATCACATTCACCTGTACCTCATTCACTGATTGCATTCACCTGTCTCATCCTGTTAGTCTGTCTATTTATACCGTGTTCATTCATTCACTCACTGCGAAGTCTTGTTTAAGTGTTATACTGCAATTCCGAGCGGTTTCCCTGGTTTCTTGTCTTTTGGTTTATTTGGATTTCTTGCCCTGTTCCCTGGATTACTCTTTTGCCTCTGGTCCCTGCCTGCTTTGTTTGTTTCTTTGTTGGTTTGTTTGGACTGCCTACCTGTGTTGTGACCTTTTGCCTGTACGCTGGATTACGCCTCTGGATTGCCCCTAAATAAAAGCTGCGTTTGGATCTTAACCCTCGTGTCTCGGAGCAGTTCGTGACAGAAGACTTCGCCACACCCAGATCCAGCAGCTATGACCTCCAGAAATCCAGCAGTACGGATCTCGCCTGATCTTCCCAGCATGAGCCGGGAGTTCGCTGGACAGATCGCGGCCTTGGCCCTGGATAGCCTCGATCTGTTCCAGTACACCTGGGGGTTTGTTCCTCTCGCTACCTCTTGCTCTCTGGGTGACGAGGCTATTAAGTTGTGTTACCGGCTGGGGGCTAAGGAGGTCGACCCGAGGGAGCTCCCTGATCTCTCCGGTCTGGATTGGAGAGAGGCACTCTCCAGATGTCTGGAGAGCTTCCTTCCGTGGCACGCCATGTCACCGTCTGCACTTCACGCCAGTCCAGCCGAGCCCGCACTTCACGCCAGTCCAGCCGAGCCCGCACTTCACGCCAGTCCAGCCGAGCCCGCACTTCACGCCAGTCCAGCCGAGCCCGCACTTCACGCCAGTCCAGCCGAGCCCGCACTTCACGCCAGTCCAGCCGAGCCCGCACTTCACGCCAGTCCAGCCGAGCCCGCACTTCACGCCAAATCTGCCGAAGCCAAGGCAGTATGCGTCATGCCCGCCGCCCCTGAGACTGAGAGCGTCATGCCCGCCGCACCTGAGACAGCAAGCGACATGCCTGCCAAGCTAGAGCCCTCTTCACCGCTGGTCCCGTCCAGCACAGAGCCCTCTTCACCGCTGGTCCCGTCCAGCACAGAGCCCTCTTCACCGCTGGTCCCGTCCAGCACAGAGCCCGCTTCACCGCTGGTCCCGTCCAGCACAGAGCCCTCTTCACCGCTGGTCCCATCCAGCACAGAGCCCTCTTCACCGCTGGTCCCGTCCAGCACAGAGCCTTCACCGCTGGTCCCGTCCAGCACAGAGCCTTCACCGCTGGTCCCGTCCAGCACAGAGCCTTCACCGCTGGTCCCGTCCAGCACAGAGCCTTCACCGCTGGTCCCGTCCAGCACAGAGCCTTCACCGCTGGTCCCGTCCAGCACAGAGCCTTCACCGCTGGTCCCGTCCAGCTCAGAGCCCTCTTCGCCGCTGGTCCCGCCCAGCTCAGAGCCCTCTTCGCCGCTGGTTCCGTCCAGTTCAGAGCCCTCTTCGCCGCTGGTTCCGTCCAGTTCAGAGTCCTCTTCGCCGCTGGTCCTACCCAGCTCAAAGCCCTCGCTGATGCTGGTCCCGTCAAGCTCAGAGCGCGCTGAGCCAGAGCCAGAGCTTCACGACAGTCCTGCCGAGCCAGAGCCAGAGCTTCACGACAGTCCTGCCGAGCCAGAGCCAGAGCTTCACGTCAGTCCTGCCGAGCCAGAGCCAGAGCTTCACGTCAGTCCTGCCGAGCCAGAGCCAGAGCTTCACGTCAGTCCTGCCGAGCCAGAGCCAGAGCTTCACGTCAGTCCTGCCGAGCCAGAGCCAGAGCTTCACGTCAGTCCTGCCGAGCCAGAGCCAGAGCTTCACGTCAGTCCTGCCGAGCCAGAGCCAGAGCTTCACGTCAGTCCTGCCGAGCCAGAGCCAGAGCTTCACGTCAGTCCTGCCGAGCCAGAGCCAGAGCTTCACGTCAGTCCTGCCGAGCCAGAGCTTCACGTCAGTCCTGCCGAGCCAGAGCCAGAGCTTCACGTCAGTCCTGCCGAGCCAGAGCCAGAGCTTCACGTCAGTCCTGCCGAGCCAGAGCCAGAGCTTCACGACAGTCCTGCCGAGCCCGAGCCAGAGTTCCACGTCACGTCCGCCCGTCCAGAGTCTCGTCCCGCTGAGACCGAATCTGATCCTGATCCTGAGCCTGAGCCTGAATCTGTTCCTCTTCCTCTTTCTACGCCTGTGTCTTCGGACAAGATGGCCACCTCCACGCCTGTGTCTTCGGACAAGATGGCCGACTCCACGCCTGTGTCTTCGGACAAGATGGCCGACTCCACGCCTGTGTCTTCGGACAAGATGGCCGACTCCACGCCTGTGTCTTTGGACAAGATGGCCGACTCCACGCCTGTGTCTTCGGACAAGATGGCCGAAACCACGCCTGTGTCTCAGGACAAGATGGCCACCGCCGAGCCAGTGTCTCAGGACAAGATGGCCACCGCCGAGCCAGTGTCTCAGGACAAGATGGCCACCGCCGAGCCAGTGTCTCAGGACAAGATGGTCGCCGCCGAGCCAGTGTCTCAGGACAAGATGGTCTCCGCCGAGCCAGTGTCTTCGGACAAGATATTAGCCGCTGCCACAGTGTCTGTCCCTGAGCCGGTGTCTGTCCCTGAGCCGGTGTCTGTTCCTGTTCCTGAGCCGGTGTCTGTTCCTGTGCCCTGGCCGCCTGAAGGGTCGTCTCCGCCCTGGCCGCCTGAAGGGTCGTCTCCGCCCTGGTCGCCTGCACAGCCTGCTCCGCCCTGGTCGCCTGCACAGCCTGCTCCGCCCTGGTTGCCTGCTCTGCCTGCTCCATTCTGGCCTCCCGTATTACCGCAGTCTCAAGGTCCTCTTCCGCTCCACGGACCTGGCCCTCCATCCCGCCCCCGGATCCGCCTCCGGGCCACCTCCCACCTGGACAGTTTTGGAGCGTCTGGAAGCCGCTCTTTGGGGAGGGGCTATGTAACGATAACCAGCTGAAGTGCCCTTGAAAGCCTCCAGAGGGCACTCCACACCAGACTATCATGTTTCACTCACAAACTACATTTCCCATAACTCACTGCCCGGACTCATCATCACTTATCACTGATCACATTCACCTGTACCTCATTCACTGATTGCATTCACCTGTCTCATCCTGTTAGTCTGTCTATTTATACCGTGTTCATTCATTCACTCACTGCGAAGTCTTGTTTAAGTGTTACACTGCAATTCCGAGCGTTTTCCCTGGTTTCTTGTCTTTTGGTTTATTTGGATTTCTTGCCCTGTTCCCTGGATTACTCTTTTGCCTCTGGTCCCTGCCTGCTTTGTTTGTTTCTTTGTTGGTTTGTTTGGACTGCCTACCTGTGTTTTGACCTTTTGCCTGTACGCTGGATTACGCCTCTGGATTGCCCCTAAATAAAAGCTGCGTTTGGATCTTAACCCTCGTGTCTCGGAGCAGTTCGTGACATTCAACATTTCTCACATTATCAGTTTATCCGCTATAGTTTAGAAAACGGTAATAAAATATGACAAATATTAAACTGTGTCAGAACAAATTCATCTTGATAATGTCAGATAACTTTGAGCAAAACATGGTCAGGTCAAAGTGTCTGAATCATTTTTGGTCCCAAATTTTTATAAAATTTACTGGTAATCCACTTTATGAAGAATTATTGGGTATAATATGTCACAGTTTACTTTATTTTGCTATCCTCACTTCCATAAATGAACTATAGTGTCCTGCACTCACTAGTAAAAAAAAGATAAAAATTATATCTGGTGTCTGAATAATGTTCGGTTTGACTGTAAAACCAAAACTTTGGAACAGTATTCCTAACATTGTCCGGGAAGCAGACACACTCTGTCAGTTCAAAGCTAGACTAAAAACACATATTTTTGACCTAGCATACACAACACATTATAGACTTCTATAATTCAATGTTAGGCTGTATACACTCACCTAAAGGATTATTAGGAACACCATACTAATACTGTGTTTGACCCCCTTTCGCCTTCAGAACTGCCTTAATTCTACGTGGCATTGATTCAACAAGGTGCTGAAAGCATTCTTTAGAAATGTTGGCCCATATTGATAGGATAGCATCTTGCAGTTGATGGAGATTTGTGGGATGCACATCCAGGGCACGAAGCTCCCTTTCCACCACATCGCAAATATGCTCTATTGGGTTGAGATCTAGTGACTGTGGGGGCCATTTTAGTACAGTGAACTCATTGTCATGTTCAAGAAACCAATTTGAAATGATTCGAGCTTTGTGACATGGTGCATTATCCTGCTGGAAGTAGCCATCAGAGGATGGGTACATGGTGGTCATAAAGGGATGGACATGGTCAGAAACAATGCTCAGGTAGGCCGTGGCATTTAAACGATGCCCAATTGGCACTAAGAGGCCTAAAGTGTGCCAAGAAAACATCCCCCACACCATTACACCACCACCACCAGCCTGCACAGTGGTAACAAGGCATGATGGATCCATGTTCTCATTCTGTTTACGCCAAATTCTGACTCTACCATCTGAATGTCTCAACAGAAATCGAGACTCATCAGACCAGGCAACATTTTTCCAGTCTTCAACTGTCCAATTTTGGTGAGCTCGTGCAAATTGTAGCCTCTTTTTCCTATTTGTAGTGGAGATGAGTGGTACCCGGTGGGGTCTTCTGCTGTTGTAGCCCATCCGCCTCAAGGTTGTGCGTGTTGTGGCTTCACAAATGCTTTGCTGCATACCTCGGTTGTAACGAGTGGTTATTTCAGTCAAAGTTGCTCTTCTATCAGCTTGAATCAGTCGGCCCATTCTCCTCTGACCTCTAGCATCAACAAGGCATTTTCGCCCACAGGACTGCCGCATACTGGATGTTTTTCCCTTTTCACACCATTCTTTGTAAACCCTAGAAATGGTTGTGCGTGAAAATCCCAGTAACTGAGCAGATTGTGAAATACTCAGGCCGGCCCGTCTGGCACCAACAACCATGCCACGCTCAAAATTGCTTAAATCACCTTTCTTTCCCATTCTGACAATCAGTTTGGAGTTCAGGAGATTGTCTTGACCAGGACCACACCCCTAAATGCATTGAAGCAACTGCCATGTGATTGGTTGATTAGATAATTGCATTAATGAGAAATTGAACAGGTGTTCCTAATAATCTTTTAGGTGAGTGTAGATTAGGTCAACCGGAACCGGGAACACTTCCCATAAATCCTGATGTACTCGTTACATCATAAGAAGAATGGCGTCTACGCTAATATTAGTCTCTCTGTTTATACCGAGGTTTACCGCAGTCCGCCGGATCCAGGCCGTATCCAGATCTGAAGAAGGACCAGCGCCTGGACGCGACGACAACACAGTCCTGAAGTGTCAACAAGACTCTCCGTTTCCTGAAGTGAGGTGGACCTCGGCCATATCCAGATCAGATGGTGGATCTGCACCTGAACCTAACCATGACGCATCCTGAAGTGCCAGCCTCATCAGCCCTGTGAAGGCCTCATCGACACGACCAATCTGACTTCTGACCTGTAACGCTGCCTGGATCATAATCATACACTGTTCGCTCGTTGGCCAGAGGAGAACTGGCCCCTGACTGAGCCTGGGTTCTCCCAAGGTTTTTTTCTCCATTCTGTCACCTGATGGAGTTTTGGTTCCTTGCCACTTTTGCCTTGGCTTTTGGCTTGCTTAGTTTGGGACATTTAATATTCAACAATATTATTGATCTGCCTTATTATGGGTGGACGATGATGCAATTTTCTTCTAGAAACAAACTTTGTTGTATTATTTTCATGTTATCAATGTGAAGCTGCTTTGATACAATCTGTATTGTAAAAAGCGCTATATAAATAAAGGTGACTTGACTTGACTAGAAAAGACGCACTCTCAGTTTGTTCAGTTTCTTCTTGAGTGTAATTCGAGACATTGAATGTTTGTCAGTTAACACTGTAAAGATGGTTATGGTCTTAATAGTATTTCTCTTAATGATCAGCTCTGTCTGATACTTCAGGAGTAAAAAGGTTTATATTTGTAGAAATGAAGTATAAAGTTATAATAGATGGAGTGATGTGTGGAGACAGCAAGCTTCAGTTCCCAACACCAGTGCTTTAACAACGGCCGAAAACAACTCAATGTCAAACACTAGTTTTATTCTACAAATGTGGAGGATTTCAAGACTTCAAGAGGGAGCAAGGCCAAAACAACACACACAAACCCTCGGACTATTAGGGAGAAACTAACTAAGCTACAAAAATAAAGAAAAGTACTATAAAAATACACTAACTCTCTAACGCTTAAACTGGAGAAAACCAGATATAAAGGAAATGGCTCGACTCCACATCAGCTTCAGTCGCTCTTCTGCACCGCTTTATGCCTTTCATTCTAGACTGTGTGTGTGTGTGTGTGTGTGTGTGTGTGTGTGTGTGTGTGTGTGTGTGTGTGTGATTTTATTAAAACTCAGTCATTAAATAAAATATAATTATCTTTGTGTCATTTTAGTTTCAGGTCTTTCATTAGATCAGGGCTTTAACTCACATTTTATAAGTAAACTTCAGTCAGTGGAGCATGAACACTCCTGCAGATTCATGATGAAACAAGAACATGCGGACAAATCATGAACCTTTAGAGTTAGATACATTTAATAAGATAAAGAGTGTTATAGATTAATTTAAATATTTACAGTAGCATTATGGAAAACTGAAATGAATGCTTTTTATTTCATGTAATACCAATGAAAATATCCTCACTGTTGAGTGTGTGTGTGTGTGTGTGTGTGTGTGTGTGTGTGTGTGTGTGTGTGTGTGTGTGTGTTTGAGCAGCTGCAGTTTCAGTTCAGTCACTGTGACTCTGACTGACGGAGGTTTTTGTACGACTCTTTATCACTGTGTGAATGTTTCATCACCCTCACAAAAACCATCAGAATCTGTTCTGCAATGGAAACTCTGACAGTAATAATGTCCAGCATCTTCAGTCTGGACTCCACTGATGGTCAGAGTGAAATCACTGTTAGATCCACTGCCACTGAATCTAGATGGAGTTCCTGACTGGAGGCGATTGGCCCAATAAATCAGGAGTTTAGGAGCTTCTCCAGGTTTCTGTAAGTACCAGAATAAACCTTCATCCCCATCATTCCATCTCATCACATCTCTGCTGGTTTTACATTTGATATTCACAGTTCCTCCTGGTTGTTCTGCTGTTATTGAGGGACTCTGAGTGACGGTGATCTGTCCTCTACACTCTGAAACACAACAAGAAGAAAATACAGTAAAAAATTTGACAATATACTTGAAGAAATGAATTAATATCAAACTTGTGCTCCACAAACCTTGAGCAAACGCTGTGAGAGTCCAGATGAAGATGATGATGAAGGTCATGTTGATGAAGATTGTTGTGTGTGTCAGTGATGAAGTGTTAAACTCACAGCACTATAAACACTCTCACACACTGAAGATCTGATCAATATGCAAACACACTCCACATCATTTCCCCGAAGACAGTCACTCATTAACAGACACAAAACACAATCACTGAAGTGAGAACAGAGTAAAATTAATGTTTTTCATAATATTTGATCTTCTACAATAGCCAAAATGTTAAAAATGATATAATTCAATTCAGTTCTGAATACATCTACAAGATCAACTTCAGTATTAATATGAAAATCTGCTGTTTTTCTTATTCCTAATATCTTCCCAAATTTGACACCAAATCCATGTGTGTTCCTGCAGTTTATGAACAGACATGAGGATCATCACACACACGAGTCTCTGTCAGTCACTGAATAACTGAGTTTGATTGAGAGTCACACATCATATAAACATGTTCACTTTAATAAATTCAGTTAGTAATTCAGTGATGATGAGCTTCATAAAGCAGGGGAAGTCAGTGAGTTTCTGTTGTAATGATTTGACGGTGGAAACACAGCATTCAGAGAGTGAGGATCCAAATGCAGTTTATTTACAAGTATAATCCAGTCATAGTCCATATATCAGACAGAGTCAAAGCACATGTTATCAGTCCCAACAAAATCCACAGATGCAGAACGAGAAATCAAAACTCAGAGAATTATCAGAAACAAAGAGACTGATGGAGAAAGCTGACAGTAACATGTGAACCAGAACAAACAAGACTTCATACTGAATACAGGACAGAAGGCGTTTAAATAGACAGTAATGAACTAAATGAACCAAGACACGCTGAAACAGATCAATAATGAGCAGGACTTCTGAAAAGAAAATATATTTCCCTATATATGAATGCTCAATATATTAAATGGTTTAACAGTATATTTTAAAATCTACAGAATAATATGTTGTGTTAATATATTACAATATATTGAATAATACATAAGGAATTGCCGCTTTTCATATATTGAAAAATATGCGACAATATATTTACTAATATATCATAATGTATGTAATTTTATATTCAGCAATACACTAATACACATAATATATAGATGTGTGATCAGATATGGTACTGCATGTGTAATATATAATATATTGTAATATATTAATATATTACATAAGAAATATAATAATATATGATATACTTTATAGAATTATATACAGTCAAACCAAAATGTATTCAGACACCTTCAATGTAACGATAACCAGCTGGAGTGCCCTTGAAAGCCTCCAGAGGGCACTCCACACCAGACTATCATGTTTCACTCACAAACTACATTTCCCATACTCACTGCCCGGACTCATCATCACTTATCACTGATCACATTCACCTGTACCTCATTCACTGATTGCATTCACCTGTCTCATCCTGTTAGTCTGTCTATTTATACCGTGTTCATTCATTCACTCACTGCAAAGTCTTGTTTAAGTGTTATACTGCAATTCCGAGCGTTTTCCCTGGTTTCTTGTCTTTTGGTTTATTTGGATTTCTTGCCCTGTTCCCTGGATTACTCTTTTGCCTCTGGTCCCTGCCTGCTTTGTTTGTTTCTTTGTTGGTTTGTTTGGACTGCCTACCTGTGTTGTGACCTTTTGCCTGTACGCTGGATTACGCCTCTGGATTGCCCCTAAATAAAAGCTGCGTTTGGATCTTAACCCTCGTGTCTCGGAGCAGTTCGTGACAGAAGACTTCGCCACACCCAGATCCAGCAGCTATGACCTCCAGAAATCCAGCAGTACGGATCTCGCCTGATCTTCCCAGCATGAGCCGGGAGTTCGCTGGACAGATCGCGGCCTTGGCCCTGGATAGCCTCGATCTGTTCCAGTACACCTGGGGGTTTGTTCCTCTCGCTACCTCTTGCTCTCTGGGTGACGAGGCTATTAAGTTGTGTTACCGGCTGGGGGCTAAGGAGGTCGACCCGAGGGAGCTCCCTGATCTCTCCGGTCTGGATTGGAGAGAGGCACTCTCCAGATGTCTGGAGAGCTTCCTTCCGTGGCACGCCATGTCACCGTCTGCACTTCACGCCAGTCCAGCCGAGCCCGCACTTCACGCCAGTCCAGCCGAGCCCGCACTTCACGCCAAATCTGCCGAAGCCAAGGCAGTATGCGTCATGCCCGCCGCCCCTGAGACTGAGAGCATCATGCCCGCCGCACCTGAGACAGCAAGCGACATGCCTGCCAAGCTAGAGCCCTCTTCACCGCTGGTCCCGTCCAGCACAGAGCCCTCTTCACCGCTGGTCCCGTCCAGCACAGAGCCCTCTTCACCGCTGGTCCCGTCCAGCACAGAGCCCTCTTCACCGCTGGTCCCGTCCAGCACAGAGCCCTCTTCACCGCTGGTCCCGTCCAGCACAGAGCCCTCTTCACCGCTGGTCCCATCCAGCACAGAGCCCTCTTCACCGCTGGTCCCGTCCAGCACAGAGCCTTCACCGCTGGTCCCGTCCAGCACAGAGCCTTCACCGCTGGTCCCGTCCAGCTCAGAGCCCTCTTCGCCGCTGGTCCCGCCCAGCTCAGAGCCCTCTTCGCCGCTGGTTCCGTCCAGTTCAGAGCCCTCTTCGCCGCTGGTTCCGTCCAGTTCAGAGTCCTCTTCGCCGCTGGTCCTACCCAGCTCAAAGCCCTCGCTGATGCTGGTCCCGTCAAGCTCAGAGCGCGCAGAGCCAGAGCTTCACGTCAGTCCTGCCGAGCCAGAGCCAGAGCTTCACGTCAGTCCTGCCGAGCCAGAGCCAGAGCTTCACGTCAGTCCTGCCGAGCCAGAGCCAGAGCTTCACGTCAGTCCTGCCGAGCCAGAGCCAGAGCTTCACGTCAGTCCTGCCGAGCCAGAGCCAGAGCTTCACGTCAGTCCTGCCGAGCCAGAGCCAGAGCTTCACGTCAGTCCTGCCGAGCCAGAGCCAGAGCTTCACGACAGTCCTGCCGAGCCCGAGCCAGAGTTCCACGTCACGTCCGCCCGTCCAGAGTCTCGTCCCGCTGAGACCGAATCTGATCCTGATCCTGAGCCTGAGCCTGAATCTGTTCCTCTTCCTCTTTCTACGCCTGTGTCTTCGGACAAGATGGCCACCTCCACGCCTGTGTCTTCGGACAAGATGGCCGACTCCACGCCTGTGTCTTCGGACAAGATGGCCGACTCCACGCCTGTGTCTTCGGACAAGATGGCCGACTCCACGCCTGTGTCTTCGGACAAGATGGCCGACTCCACGCCTGTGTCTTCGGACAAGATGGCCGAAACCACGCCAGTGTCTCAGGACAAGATGGCCACCGCCGAGCCAGTGTCTCAGGACAAGATGGCCACCGCCGAGCCAGTGTCTCAGGACAAGATGGTCGCCGCCGAGCCAGTGTCTCAGGACAAGATGGTCGCCGCCGAGCCAGTGTCTCAGGACAAGATGGTCTCCGCCGAGCCAGTGTCTTCGGACAAGATATTAGCCGCTGCCACAGTGTCTGTCCCTGAGCCGGTGTCTGTCCCTGAGCCGGTGTCTGTCCCTGAGCCGGTGTCTGTCCCTGAGCCGGTGTCTGTCCCTGAGCCGGTGTCTGTCCCTGAGCCGGTGTCTGTCCCTGAGCCGGTGTCTGTCCCTGAGCCGGTGTCTGTCCCTGAGCCGGTGTCTGTCCCTGTTCCTGAGCCGGTGTCTGTTCCTGTGCCCTGGCCGCCTGAAGGGTCGTCTCCGCCCTGGCCGCCTGAAGGGTCGTCTCCGCCCTGGTCGCCTGAAGGGTCGTCTCCGCCCTGGTCGCCTGCACAGCCTGCTCCGCCCTGGTCGCCTGCACAGCCTGCTCCGCCCTGGTCGCCTGCACAGCCTGCTCCGCCCTGGTTGCCTGCTCTGCCTGCTCCATTCTGGCCTCCCGTATTACCGCAGTCTCAAGGTCCTCTTCCGCTCCACGGACCTGGCCCTCCATCCCGCCCCCGGATCCGCCTCCGGGCCACCTCCCACCTGGACAGTTTTGGAGCGTCTGGAAGCCGCTCTTTGGGGAGGGGCTATGTAACGATAACCAGCTGAAGTGCCCTTGAAAGCCTCCAGAGGGCACTCCACACCAGACTATCATGTTTCACTCACAAACTACATTTCCCATAACTCACTGCCCGGACTCATCATCACTTATCACTGATCACATTCACCTGTACCTCATTCACTGATTGCATTCACCTGTCTCATCCTGTTAGTCTGTCTATTTATACCGTGTTCATTCATTCACTCACTGCGAAGTCTTGTTTAAGTGTTACACTGCAATTCCGAGCGTTTTCCCTGGTTTCTTGTCTTTTGGTTTATTTGGATTTCTTGCCCTGTTCCCTGGATTACTCTTTTGCCTCTGGTCCCTGCCTGCTTTGTTTGTTTCTTTGTTGGTTTGTTTGGACTGCCTACCTGTGTTTTGACCTTTTGCCTGTACGCTGGATTACGCCTCTGGATTGCCCCTAAATAAAAGCTGCGTTTGGATCTTAACCCTCGTGTCTCGGAGCAGTTCGTGACATTCAACATTTCTCACATTATCAGTTTATCCGCTATAGTTTAGAAAACGGTAATAAAATATGACAAATATTAAACTGTGTCAGAACAAATTCATCTTGATAATGTCAGATAACTTTGAGCAAAACATGGTCAGGTCAAAGTGTCTGAATCATTTTTGGTCCCAAATTTTTATAAAATTTACTGGTAATCCACTTTATGAAGAATTATTGGGTATAATATGTCACAGTTTACTTTATTTTGCTATCCTCACTTCCATAAATGAACTATAGTGTCCTGCACACACTAGTAAAAAAAAGATAAAAATTATATCTGGTGTCTGAATAATGTTCGGTTTGACTGTAAAACCAAAACTTTGGAACAGTCTTCCTAACATTGTCCGGGAAGCAGACACACTCTGTCAGTTCAAAGCTAGACTAAAAACACATCTTTTTGACCTAGCATACACATAACACATTATAGACTTCTATAATTCAATGTTAGGCTGTATACACTCACCTAAAGGATTATTAGGAACACCATACTAATACTGTGTTTGACCCCCTTTCGCCTTCAGAACTGCCTTAATTCTACGTGGCATTGATTCAACAAGGTGCTGAAAGCATTCTTTAGAAATGTTGGCCCATATTGATAGGATAGCATCTTGCAGTTGATGGAGATTTGTGGGATGCACATCCAGGGCACGAAGCTCCCTTTCCACCACATCGCAAAGATGCTCTATTGGGTTGAGATCTAGTGACTGTGGGGGCCATTTTAGTACAGTGAACTCATTGTCATGTTCAAGAAACCAATTTGAAATGATTCGAGCTTTGTGACATGGTGCATTATCCTGCTGGAAGTAGCCATCAGAGGATGGGTACATGGTGGTCATAAAGGGATGGACATGGTCAGAAACAATGCTCAGGTAGGCCGTGGCATTTAAACGATGCCCAATTGGCACTAAGAGGCCTAAAGTGTGCCAAGAAAACATCCCCCACACCATTACACCACCACCACCGGCCTGCACAGTGGTAACAAGGCATGATGGATCCATGTTCTCATTCTGTTTACGCCAAATTCTGACTCTACCATCTGAATGTCTCAACAGAAATCGAGACTCATCAGACCAGGCAACATTTTTCCAGTCTTCAACTGTCCAATTTTGGTGAGCTCGTGCAAATTGTAGCCTCTTTTTCCTATTTGTAGTGGAGATGAGTGGTACCCGGTGGGGTCTTCTGCTGTTGTAGCCCATCCGCCTCAAGGTTGTGCGTGTTGTGGCTTCACAAATGCTTTGCTGCATACCTCGGTTGTAACGAGTGGTTATTTCAGTCAAAGTTGCTCTTCTATCAGCTTGAATCAGTCGGCCCATTCTCCTCTGACCTCTAGCATCAACAAGGCATTTTCGCCCACAGGACTGCCGCATACTGGATGTTTTTCCCTTTTCACACCATTCTTTGTAAACCCTAGAAATGGTTGTGCGTGAAAATCCCAGTAACTGAGCAGATTGTGAAATACTCAGGCCGGCCCGTCTGGCACCAACAACCATGCCACGCTCAAAATTGCTTAAATCACCTTTCTTTCCCATTCTGACAATCAGTTTGGAGTTCAGGAGATTGTCTTGACCAGGACCACACCCCTAAATGCATTGAAGCAACTGCCATGTGATTGGTTGATTAGATAATTGCATTAATGAGAAATTGAACAGGTGTTCCTAATAATCTTTTAGGTGAGTGTAGATTAGGTCAACCGGAACCGGGAACACTTCCCATAAATCCTGATGTACTCGTTACATCATAAGAAGAATGGCGTCTACGCTAATATTAGTCTCTCTGTTTATACCGAGGTTTACCGCAGTCCGCCGGATCCAGGCCGTATCCAGATCTGAAGAAGGACCAGCGCCTGGACGCGACGACAACACAGTCCTGAAGTGTCAACAAGACTCTCCGTTTCCTGAAGTGAGGTGGACCTCGGCCATATCCAGATCAGATGGTGGATCTGCACCTGAACCTAACCATGACGCATCCTGAAGTGCCAGCCTCATCAGCCCTGTGAAGGCCTCATCGACACGACCAATCTGACTTCTGACCTGTAACGCTGCCTGGATCATAATCATACACTGTTCGCTCGTTGGCCAGAGGAGAACTGGCCCCTGACTGAGCCTGGGTTCTCCCAAGGTTTTTTTCTCCATTCTGTCACCTGATGGAGTTTTGGTTCCTTGCCACTTTTGCCTTGGCTTTTGGCTTGCTTAGTTTGGGACATTTAATATTCAACAATATTATTGATCTGCCTTATTATGGGTGGACGATGATGCAATTTTCTTCTAGAAACAAACTTTGTTGTATTATTTTCATGTTATCAATGTGAAGCTGCTTTGATACAATCTGTATTGTAAAAAGCGCTATATAAATAAAGGTGACTTGACTTGACTAGAAAAGACGCACTCTCAGTTTGTTCAGTTTCTTCTTGAGTGTAATTCGAGACATTGAATGTTTGTCAGTTAACACTGTAAAGATGGTTATGGTCTTAATAGTATTTCTCTTAATGATCAGCTCTGTCTGATACTTCAGGAGTAAAAAGGTTTATATTTGTAGAAATGAAGTATAAAGTTATAATAGATGGAGTGATGTGTGGAGACAGCAAGCTTCAGTTCCCAACACCAGTGCTTTAACAACGGCCGAAAACAACTCAATGTCAAACACTAGTTTTATTCTACAAATGTGGAGGATTTCAAGACTTCAAGAGGGAGCAAGGCCAAAACAACACACACAAACCCTCGGACTATTAGGGAGAAACTAACTAAGCTACAAAAATAAAGAAAAGTACTATAAAAATACACTAACTCTCTAACGCTTAAACTGGAGAAAACCAGATATAAAGGAAATGGCTCGACTCCACATCAGCTTCAGTCGCTCTTCTGCACCGCTTTATGCCTTTCATTCTAGACTGTGTGTGTGTGTGTGTGTGTGTGTGTGTGTGATTTTATTAAAACTCAGTCATTAAATAAAATATAATTATCTTTGTGTCATTTTAGTTTCAGGTCTTTCATTAGATCAGGGCTTTAACTCACATTTTATAAGTAAACTTCAGTCAGTGGAGCATGAACACTCCTGCAGATTCATGATGAAACAAGAACATGCGGACAAATCATGAACCTTTAGAGTTAGATACATTTAATAAGATAAAGAGTGTTATAGATTAATTTAAATATTTACAGTAGCATTATGGAAAACTGAAATGAATGCTTTTTATTTCATGTAATACCAATGAAAATATCCTCACTGTTGAGTGTGTGTGTGTGTGTGTGTGTGTGTGTGTGTGTGTGTGTGTGTGTGTGTGTGTGTGTTTGAGCAGCTGCAGTTTCAGTTCAGTCACTGTGACTCTGACTGACGGAGGTTTTTGTACGACTCTTTATCACTGTGTGAATGTTTCATCACCCTCACAAAAACCATCAGAATCTGTTCTGCAATGGAAACTCTGACAGTAATAATGTCCAGCATCTTCAGTCTGGACTCCACTGATGGTCAGAGTGAAATCACTGTTAGATCCACTGCCACTGAATCTAGATGGAGTTCCTGACTGGAGGCGATTGGCCCAATAAATCAGGAGTTTAGGAGCTTCTCCAGGTTTCTGTAAGTACCAGGATACATAATCATCCCCACCACTATCCCTGAACACATCTCTGCTGGTTTTACAGTTGATATTCACAGTTCCTCCTGGTTGTTCTGCTGTTATTGAGGGACTCTGAGTGACGGTGATCTGTCCTCTACACTCTGAAACACAACAAGAAGAAAATACACTCAAAACTTTGACAATATACTTGAAGAAATGAATTAATATCAAACTTGTGCTCCACAAACCTTGAGCAAACGCTGTGAGAGTCCAGATGAAGATGATGATGAAGGTCATGTTGATGAAGATTGTTGTGTGTGTCAGTGATGAAGTGTTAAACTCACAGCACTATAAACACTCTCACACACTGAAGATCTGATCAATATGTAAACACACTCCACATCATTTACCTGAAGACAGTCACTCATTAACAGACACAAAACACAATCACTGAAGTGAGAACAGAGTAAAAATGAATGGTGTTCATAATATTTGATCTTCACTAAAAGTCAAAATGTTAAAAATGCTATCATTAAATTCAGTTCTGAATACATAGACCAACTTCAGTATTAATCTGAATATCTGCTGTGATCAGATCCGGATCCAGACTCAAATCACTGAAGGTTTTCTATAGTAAAGTGCAGATTTAAACTTGAGCAACAGTGAGACATTTAAGATTATTTACACTTTTACCAATAATTGGAATATATATATAGCCTATATATTAAATATACTTTGCTACGAGTATTTTTCTAATAATCTGTTAGTCTGCCTTTACATTGCTTTAATGTGTTATAATTGTAACATGTCACATCCATGCGGAGTGAATCCAGCATTTAATATAGGCTATTGCGATCGCGACGCGAGGCTATAAATAGATGAGCCACAGGTGCATCGTCAGGATATTCAGGATATAGTCTTCAGAGGCCATTCTGTGTATGTGTGCGTCAGAAGTATCTCTTACTCTCTATCTGCTACAGATCTTGCTTGGAGTTAGTTTTCAACTGGCAGTGTGCCGAATTTTCTCTTTTTCTCTCTTAGTAAGTGCTGTGTCCCTCCATGTTCTCGTCCTATGTTAGAACTGGATACACACACTTACTGCTTTGTTTGTTTGGGGATAGAGCATGCTGCCCTTGCGTTTGAGCATGGTGATTGCGAGCACAGTGAATGTTCACAGTTAGTGCTTCGCGTTCGCTTTGCTTATTTCAAAGGGGTAGCAGCGAGAGACGGGTGCGTCCTTTTCGCTCGCTCGCTCTCCAGATCGCGATGTCCTTTTGCCTGACCGAAGCGTGCCACGGCATCGCCTCCGAGCGTTCCTCTCGTGATGATAAAAGGAGAACTGCTCGTGGGCTATCTCTCCCCTGATATCGCATTATCACATGCATTTTCAGCGGGTCAGGCTGGTATTGCGCTGTACACCATGGCTGTGTTACAAACATACCAGGCTGATCTTATGAAAGATTTAAACAGCCTGTCATCCAGACCGTGTTTGATTGTCTGATTGATATTTGGCTGTATTTATTGCTGATGAATTAAATGATAAATATATGAGAAGTCAGATATTCAATGCAATATATCAAATGATTGCTTTAATATATTGTCTGGCTGTTCTTTGGCCACATTTAATTCTGAGGAATTAATATTGAAAAAGCCATCTAAAGAGAAATGATGGACTTTGAGAGTGCCGCCTCCGAGCCCTTCTCTTGTTATGATAAAGCGTGTGAAAAGTTACTCGAGGTGGTGACTCGTGCAGTGGCCAGATTACAGCTAGACTGCCCTCCTTGAGGATCTCCATGACGTTAACTCGTGCATGGGGAAAATCTTATCCTTTGTGCATTTCTATTCCCTCGACGTCAATTTATTAGACTATCGTGGGTGCAGGGGCATGTGCTTATACGACGATGCGCCAGTCCGCTCTCTTCTCTGTGGTTCATCGTCATTTAAGGAGTCAGCACTCCCCACCAAGCCGTGTATAATAACATCCACACTGGTGGAGGTCAGACTGGTGCTGCTATGCACACTATGGCAGTGTTACAGGCATACCAGGCTGATCTGATTTTAAAAAAGGGGGGCTCAAAAGCAGAGTGTGGCGAGTTGCGTTCCCCCTTGTAAAGACTGGGGACCGGCTCGTCGATCTCAGCAGCCTCATTTTATACCAGAGACCAAAATCCTGAGTTTTTTTGTCCCAAGTCTGTGGAGGAGTGCCCCTTCGGGACGGGGAATGTAAAATACATCAATTAGCTCCTCCCTGACACCTTCACAAAACCACTGTAACATCCTTGCCACCTCTGGTGATTCAGGGGGAAGCGGTTTCCAGCAAATGTTGAATGTTCTTTTGTTTCCTGTTATCACCAAGGACACAGAACATTTAACATTCCCCTAACAGGAAGTATTAAAGAGACTTTGGCAGCGTGAAAGCTACTGCCGGGTATCTCTTTTTGTGTCCTAAAGACAGGAAAAAGGAATACGTTGCCCTCTTCGTTTTAACGGTGTGGTTCCCACTACCGTGAAACAGGAGTAGGCGCAACTGCTGTCTTAAGAAAGAAAGAAATGGGGGACTGCGTCCATTTTTAGATCTTTGAGGCTTGAACTGTTCCATCCGAGAACGCTCAAGTTCAAGATGCTAACTATCAAGAAGATCGTGTTACAAATTCAACATCGCGATTGGTTCTTCACGGTTGATCTTAAAGATGCATATTTTCACATAGAAATATTGCCACAACACAGGAAGTTCCCGAAGATTGCTTTTGTGGGCAAAGCTTACCAAAATCGGGTCTTTCCATTCGACCTAGCCATGTTAGACGACTGGCCCAGTCTCAAGAGCTTGTGCTTCGACATCGCGATCGATCCCTGCTCATCTTCTCTCTATGGGGCTGAGTTGCAACGCCAAGAAGAGCGTACACTCTCTTCCCCAGAGGGTAATGTGCTTGGGGGTTAAATGGGACTTTGTCACCATCGGGGGCACAACTGTCCCCCACTTGTGTCAAGACCATTTTAAACACCCTAAAACAACATCTGGATAGGTCAGGACATTACATGGGTCTCATGGCAGCTGCGTCCACAGTGATCCATCTGGGCCTTTTGCACATGAGACCACTTGGGTTGTGGCTCAAAATCGCTATAAAATCCCCAAGGGCAAAAAAAGGCAAGAGCACGCGCTGAGTGCTTCATGTACTTTCTAAAATCCATGTTTATGGTAAGTCACGCGCTGAACGCTTCATGTAATTTCTAAAATCCATCTTTATGGTAATGGTTACGCGCTGTGGCTTCGTTCCCTTTCTATGTGGTTTAGACCCCGGTTCCTCACCTTGGGTCCCACTCTAGGTGCGTCTTGCCGTCACAGAATGCTAACGACAGACGCCTCCCTGTCGGGCTCCCTGCCTGTCAGGCTCCCTCGCCTCTTCAAGTGCTCTGGCAAGAGGTGCCCCCTTGTAATTTGTTTGTGATGCGGCAGGCTGGTCCTCTCTGCACACATTCGTAAGATTTTATAAATGCCACTCCGGGCACTCACATCCTTGAGTCGACATCACAAGCTAATGTCTGAGGCCTTCTTGCGTTCTTGTGAGCACACCTACACAACCGTAAGGGGTCCAGGCACCTTCAAGCACGGCGACGTGGGTATTCTCGTTCCCAATGCGCTAAGTAGGGCAGCATCGATTGTAGATTTTGAAAGGGAACATTCCGGGTTACTTGACTGTAACCCTGTTCCCTGAAAAAGCGGAACGAGATGCTGCGCTGCATTGCCGTGCTGAAGATGTCCCAGGACTGCTCTTCAGACAAAATATCCTGACGATGCACCTGTGGCTCATCTATTTATAGCCTCGCGTTGCGGGTGCGCACCGATGATGTCATCGACCGAGGCTATATTACCTCCGGGTCAATTCTATTGACGTGTTACACACAATATTCACAGCTGGTCACGATTAAAGACGTTCCCAATGCGCTAAGCAGCGCAGCATCTCATTCCGCTTTTTCAGGGAACAGGGTTACAGTCAAGTAACCCGGAACGATATTCATACATGTGAATAAGGTTGTTCTGAAGGGAATGAGCCAGTAGAGGTCAGTGATTATCTTCATCATCTGTCAGTGATCCTCTTCTTTGAGCGGATGAACTGCTGGATCATCAGGATGAGAGTCGAGGTCTAAGAGCAGCACTGGCCTTCACTGGTGTGTGTTCATACAGGACTGTGTGTGTTTATACAGTGTAAGTTGATCCTGTACTGACTGATTGATAAGGAGCAGAACCTGCCTGTAGTTTAAAACAAATACCACCAAGACTCTGGCACCCTTATGAAAAGAAAATATGTTTCCCATATATGAATGATCAAAATATGAAATGGTTTAACAATATATTTGAAAATATACAGAATAAAATATTGTTAATATATTACAATATATTAAATAATACATAAGGAATTGCTGCTTTTCATATATTGAAAAATATGTAATATACCATATGTAATTTTATATTCAGTAATAATGAACCAGAAATCTGTTGTAACTCATTCCGTGAATGTGTGCGTGTATATATATATATATATATATATATATATATATATATATATATATATATATATATATATATAACACACATTCACATTTATATGGGAACATGTATATGCAATATATGTACACAATAATTAATAATATTTTATATGTTTTAATATATAGCCATGGTCAATGCATATATTGCAGTATATTGAAAAAATATAAGCACTAGTTTCCCATATATGGAAATGTATTATGTAATATATCGCATTATATTTTGCAGTATATTCCCATATAGTTTTGTTCTGTAAGGGCAGGGACACTGGTGGACTTTGTCTAGTTGTTTCTCTCAACGTATGCTTTTATTTTTTTACCTCTATAATCTAGTAAAGAGTTTAATTTAGATGGTTTTATTTCAGATGCAAGTGTGACGATGTTATTTCAGATCCTCCTTTGAGCAGCTGCAGTTTCAGTTCAGTCACTGTGACTCTGACTGACGGAGGTTTTTGTACGACTCTTTATCACTGTGTGAACACATAATCACTCACACAACCATAAGAATTTGCTCTGCAATGTAAACTCTGACAATAATAATGTCCAGCATCTTCAGTCTGGACTCCACTGATGGTCAGAGTGAAATCACTTTTAGATCCACTGCCACTGAATCTAGATGGAGTTCCTGACTGGAGGCGGTTTACACGATAAATCAGGAGTTTAGGAGCTTCTCCAGGTTTCTGTAAGTACCAGGCTAAATAATCTCCATTGAACACATCACTGCTGGTTTTACATTTGATATTCACAGTTCCTCCTGGTTGTTCTGCTGTTATTGAGGGACTCTGAGTGACGGTGATCTGTCCTCTACACTCTGAAACACAACAAGAAGAAAATACACTCAAAACTTTGACAATATACTTGAAGAAATGAATTAATATCAAACTTGTGCTCCACAAACCTTGAGCAAACGCTGTGAGAGTCCAGATGAAGATGATGGTCATGTTGATGAAGATTGTTGTGTGTGTCAGTGATGAAGTGTTAAACTCACAGCACTATAAACACTCTCACACACTGAAGATCTGATCAATATGCAAACACACTCCACATCATTTCCCTGAAGACAGTCACTCATTAACAGACACAAAACACAATCATTGAATTGAGAACAGAGTAAAAATGGATGTTTTTCATAATATTTGATCTTCTACAAACTGTTAAAAATGATATAATTAAATTCAGTTCTCAATACATCTACAATACCAACTTTAGTATATTAATCTGAATATCTGCTGTGAGACTTTGAGAATATTTTTACTGTAGTTGGATTGAAACGTCGCTGTTAATCCCCAAAAACCAAATCCATGTGTGTTCCTGCAGTTTATGAACAGACATGAGGATCATCACACACACGAGTCTCTGTCAGTCACTGAATAACTGAGTTTGATTGAGAGTCACACATGATATAATTCAGTTAGTAATTCAGTGATGATGAGCTTCATAAAGCAGGGGAAGTCAGTGAGTTTCTGTGTTTGTTGTTGATCTGAAGTTCAGTTAGTGAAGCGTTCAGGAGGTTTTTCTTCTGATGATCTATTAGTTTATTTCACTGGTTCACTTTCAGCAGCGGCTCCAAACTGATGATTATATACTTTATAGAATTATATACAGTCAAACCAAAATGTATTCAGACCTTCAACATTTCTCACATTATCAGTTTATCCGCTATAGTTTAGAAAATGGTGATAAAATATGACAAATATTAAACTGTGTCAGAACAAATTCATCTTGATAATGTCAGATAACTTTGAGCAAAACATGGTCAGGTCAAAGTGTCTGAATCATTTTTGGACCCAAATTTTTTATAAAATGTACTGGTAATCCACTTTATGAAGAATTATTGGGTATAATATGTCACAGTTTACTTTATTTTGCTATCCTCACTTACATAAATGAACTATAGTGTCCTGCACACACTAGTCAAAATATATATACAAAATGATATATCTGGTGTCTGAATAATGTTTGGTTTGACTGTAGAAAAGACGCACTCTCAGTTTGTTCAGTTTCTTCTTGAGTGTAATTCGAGACATTGAATGTTTGTCAGTTAACATTGTAAAGATGGTTATGGTCTTAATAGTATTTCTCTTAATGATCAGCTCTGTCTGATACTTCAGGAGTAAAAAGGTTTATATTTGTAGAAATGAAGTATAAAGTTATAATAGATGGAGTGATGTGTGGAGACAGCGAGCTTCAGTTCCCAACACCAGTGCTTTAACAACGGCCGAAAACAACTCAATGTCAAACACTAGTTTTATTCTACAAATGTGGAGGATTTCAAGACTTCAAGAGGGAGCAAGGCCAAAACAACACACACAAACCCTCGGACTATTAGGGAGAAACTAACTAAGCTACAAAAATAAAGAAAAGTATAATAAAAATACACTAACTCTCTAACGCTTAAACTGGAGAAAACGTACTCGGTTACTAACGTAACCTCGGTTCTCTCTAGAGAGGAAACGAGTACTGCGTAAATCTTACGCTAGGGGAAAATCTCTTTTCCGCGAGATACTGAAGCCAAAAAATTATCCTTAATTTTGAAATAATGTAAAACGCGTTGCGGCAGCATGCAGACACAGGCGAGACGGCTTGTGCGCCTATTGGCTGCCCTGCGGCAACTGCAGCAGCCTATCGATAAGGCCCACTCGTGACGTCAGCTCCAATGGGGGCGCTTCGCGCCCAATACGTCACGTCCCGCCAGAATGGGCGTGGTCTAGGGCTATAAACATAGCTTCGAGAGGCTAGCTCACTGGTTTTTCATCGCCGAAGCGAACCAGAGCGTGTGCAGGCACGGCAAGATACGCAGTACTCGTTTCCTCTCTAGAGAGAACCGAGGTTACGTTAGTAACCGAGTACGTTCTCTTACGAGAGGTACTCTCGTACTGCGTAAATCTTACGCTAGGGGAAACAGTGTAAAACGCCGTGCATGCTAAGATCCAGCACCAAAGTCCCAAGGGCAAGTGCCCGGGCTCATATAGTACATGATCATAATGGACTCACAGAGAGCCCAGGAAAGAGTGGCTAGAATAGCATCATTCCTGTAATAATATAACATCTTATAAGGAGCAGTTATACTGATGATGTGTCGTACAGTCAGGGCGACCCCCGGCCTGGACTGACGAATATAGTGGGTCTTACACACTGCCCATAGAGCTGCGCGATCCAACAGCGAGCATTTGCTCAAACAGTTTCAGTATTCTGGCCCGAACACATCAGGGCAGACAGTACCGATTTTAGACCGAAAGCAGCTTAGCCTGCAAGGCGGGAACCTCTAGGTTATAAAACCTTATAAATGTAGACGGGGAGGCCCAGCCTGCCGCCATACAGATATCTTGCAAGGCAATCCCATTAGACCAAGCCCACGACGAGGCCACGCCTCTCGTGGAGTGTGCTCTGACTCCAAATGGGCACTGTAAGCCCTTAGAGGTATAAGCCAGCGCTATAGCATCAACTATCCAACTGGATAGGCTCTGTTTCGACACGGCAAGTCCCTTAGAACGTCCGTAGAGTGAAAACAAAGAGCTGCTCTGTCTGTCTGAAAACAGACGTGCGAGACACATAAGCTCTTAATGCTCTGACTGGGCAAAGGAAGCTTGCGTCTCCTTCCTCGTCAGAGACCGGTAAGGCTGACAGGGAATGACCTGCGCCCTAAACGGTGTGTTGAGGGATTTTGGAACATAACCGTGCTTAGGTTTGAGTATAACTCTTGAGTCATTAGGCCCAAACTCCATACACGTCGCGCTTACTGAGAGCGCGTGTAAGTCCCCTGTGCGCTTCACTGAAGCGAGAGCCAGAAGAAACACTGTCTTGAAAGACAGGTGTTTAAGATCAATCGTCTGTAAAGGCTCGAATGGGTCACCTTTCATGGCTTCCAGCACTGTAGAAAGGTTCCATACAGGGACTGAGGGAGGCCTGGGAGGATTCAGTCTCTTAGCTCCTCTAAGGAAGACGATGACTAAATCGTTCCTTCCTACTGACTGACCCAGCGTTGTTTTTGAGAACGCTGCTATGGCCGCCACATACACTTTGAGCGTGGAAGGGGTCCTGCCCTTGTCCAACAGCTCTTGTAGGAAGGAGAGAACCTCCGTCACCCCACAGTCTAGGGGCGACACGCCACGAGCTGTGCATCAGCTGGAGAACACTGACCATTTCGAGGAATAGAGACGTCGCATAGACGGAGCTCTAGCCTGCGTGATCGTGTTTAACACTCCGCTTGGGGAGGTCAGCGGGTACCCGTTGATGGCCCAAACATGAAGGGACCACAGCTCTGGGCGCGGATGCCAAAACGAGCCCTTGGCCTGAGAGAGGAGGTCCCTCCTCACTGGCACTGGCCATGGGGCAGTGCTTGCTAGCTGCATCAGAACTGGGAACCAGGGTTGGTTTTTCCAGAACGGCGCTACGAGTAGCACTGAGCATCCTTCTCTGATCCGTTCTATCACCTGAGGCAGGAGAAAGACGGGAGGAAAGGCATAGAGCGGGCGGCGGGGCCATACGTGAGCCAGCGCGTCCCTGCTCTTGGAGAAAAATTCCAGACAGTGAGCGTTTTCTTGAGACGCGAACAGGTCTACTTCCGCTCTGCCGAATTTCTTCCACAGCAGCTGGACTGTCTGTGGGTGTAGAGGCCATTCGCCTGTCGGAACATTGTTTCTGGACAGTCTGTCCGGTCCTACGTTCAGGAGCCCTGGCACATGCGCTGCTCTCGGCGAGAGCAGGTTGCGCTGAGCCCACACCAGGAGGCGTTCTGTCAGCCTGTGCAGGTTTCGGGACCTGAGGCCGCCCTGGCGATTTATGTAGGACACCACTGGCATGTTGTCCGAGCGGACCAGGACGTGGTGTCCTCGTATTTAGGGACAAAAACGCGTCAGTGCGTTGTCTACTGCCAACATTTCGAGGCAGTTTATGTGTAGAAGCTTCTCCCGTTCTGACCATTGGCCGAAGAACGGTCTGCCCTTGAGCAGTGCTCCCCATCCCAAGGTGGAGGCGTCCGTAGACACTACCTTCACACTCGAGGAAGTCCCCAGGCTAACACCTGATTGGTACAAGTCGTTTGCTTTCCCAGGTTTCAGAGCTGCGATGCATTTCTGATTGACCTTGAGACGAAGCAGACCGGAAGCCCACGCTCGGCGCGGTACTCGCGCTTTCAGCCAGAACTGTAGCGGGCGCATGCGAAGCAAGCCCAACTGAAGTACTGATGATGCTGAGGCCATGAGACCTAGCATCCTCTGAAATTTCTTGAGCGGGACAGATGCGCCGCAGCGGAAAGAGCTCGCTGCGCGCTGAATGTCTAGTACGCGCTCTGGTGACAGTCGCGCTATCATAGACAGCGAGTCCAGTTCTGTGCCCAGAAAAGATATTATCTGTCTGGGAGACAGAGAACTCTTCGCCCAATTGACCCAGATTCTCGAGGTGATCGAGCAAAATGGTCCTGTGCTCTATGAGCACCGAGTGAGATTGAGCTAGAATCAGCCAATCGTCCAAGTAGTTCAATACTCGCATGCCCTGTAGTCTGAGGGGTGCGAGCGGCTAGAGACAAGCCGAACGGTAGGACTGAGCACTGATATGCCTGGCCCTCGAAGGCGAATCTCAAACGTCGCCTGTGACGTGACGCTATTTGTATTTGAAAATATGCGTCTTTCAGATCTATTGACACAAACCAATCTCCTCGGCGAATGTGCGTGAGGGTTTTTCTGGTCGTGAGCATTCCGAACTGTTGCTTCGCAAGCACTCTGTTCAGTTGCCTTAGATCTAGTATGGGTCTGAGACCCCCGTCTTTTTTCAGTACCAGGAAGTATCTGCTGTATAGCCCTCCTTCACTCTGAGCTTGAGATAAAGGCTCTATGGCCCCTTTGCTCAACAGTTTCAAAATTTCGGCTCGAAGTAGGTGGTGCTACTTCTGTTTTTACCGTAGCTTCGACGCGCGTCACATAGCGGCGAGGGCGTCGGCGAAACTGTAGCGAATAGCCTCTTTCTATAATGTCTAGCACCCACTTCAAAACCCCTCGGGTAGCCTTGCCCATGCATCTGCACGAATGGCTAGGGGCTGAATGCGGAGCGCGCTCTGGTCGCTCAGCGACAGAGGGGCTTCGGTGTGCTGTAACATAAGCGTCGCGCTTCGAGGCAGGGGGCGCGCTGATAACAGCGGGCAGATTGCCCGCGCTCGACTCCTTTGCGGTGGTCAACCGAGAGGGGAGGGCTGGGCGAGTCCCGTAGGACCTGTCATGTCTATGTGTGAATGTGGGCGCGGGATAGCGGGCACATTTACAACACTGAGAGCATTGTCCGCCTGAGCAGAGCGAATGCACGTTGGTTTTGTTTTTACAGAAACCTTGAGATATGCGGAACGTAGTGTTTGTGGGCACTGGGCAGTGGGCACATTTACCACGTTTAATGCGCAATCGACCTGGGTCGATTTCATGTGCGCGAGCCCTGTGTGACGGGCTGTGTTTGTGTGTAGGAATTTCGTCTACATTCGTAACACCATCGGCCGTGGCCGGGACACCAGAAAATACACTCTTATGGGATTTATCTGGGTAGCCGTAAAAGCGGCGTATGTGTGCAGGCAAGCGGGCTATTTCGCCGACTTGTTTACTGCAGAATACACTGGAACAGTCGCATTTACTGGAACTGAACGAGCGAGAAGTTGCCATAGAAACAGAAAGCGTCAACATGCTGGCGTTTGTTTGCAGGCGTGCGTGTATTACAGCAGGCTTGTTCACTGCAATATTGACATTTCCAGTCGTCTGAACTTCAGAGGCGGAAACCATAGAAACAGAGTTTGGGTGCAGGCGAACGGGTTGTACCACGCGCTCGTTGGCTGCAAAATACACATCTGCAGTCGCCTTTTCAGGGAACTGCCAGAGCGAGAATTGACGGCAAAAGTGTGTTTTGCCGGTAGACCCGGGATTCGATCGCGGGTCTCTCGCGTGAAAATCTGACGATCTACCACTGGACTACAGAGGAAGACACATAGACATTCAGTAGCGCGAGTATTATCAAAGAGCGTCAACATGCTGGCGTTTGTTTGCAGGCGTGCGTGCAAAACAACAGGCTCGCTCACTGCAATATTGACATTTCCAGTCACCTGAACTTAAGAGGGGAATGAGAAATGTGTCAGGAGTGGAGGTCGGCCCGGCCGCAGCGGGGCTAAAAACACCCTTTTCTCCTTTCGCCAGTGACGCACGGGAACCATAGAAACGGTGTATGGGTGCAGGCGAGCGGGTTGTACAGCGCGCTCGTTGGCTGCAAAATGCACATCTGCAGTCGCCTTTCAGGGAACTGACAGAGCGAAGCATTGGCGGCATAATATATCTGCCGTTAGACCGGGATTCGAACCCCGGTCCCTCGTGCGAAAAACCTAAGATTCCGCCACTGAGCCACAGGGGGGGAACACAAAGGTGTATAGATGCATGAGCATATAAGAGAGCGTCAACATGTTTTCTTCGGCGTTTGCTTGCAAGCGTGCGTGTTACAACAGGCTCGTTTGCTGCAATATTGATATTTCCAGTCGCCTAATCAGGGAACTGAGTTGTCTTTTCGCCGGTGAGTGACGCGTGAATGGGGCGCAAGGGCAGGGTAGCTTTCTTGTAACGTAAAGAAAAACTAACCCCGATCGTCCGCTTCCAGCCTCCCTTGTGAACGGCGCAGTTTGCGCGGCTCGAACAGAGGGAGAGAGAAAGCTAGCCCCGTGACCGTCCGCTCCTGACATCCCCTGTGAACGGCGCGGTTTGCGCGGCTCGAACAGAGGGAGAGCAGGTATCATCCCCCAAGCAGGCAAGGCAAGCGGGCGCACCGGCGAGCTTTGCGGGTTGGGGGGGGCGGAGGAGCAGTCTCGGAGAAGGATGCCAGGTGAGTCCTCAGAGTCACCAGGCAGTAACTGGCTCGCAGTGAGGGCGGTCGCCGTCAGCGAGCGCGAGCGCGAGCGCGAGCGCGAGCGCGAGAGCTGCGTGATCCTCAGGAAAGGGGCGTCTTGAAAAAGACGCCCGGCTCTTTTAGTGCAATGAGAGTGTGTGTCGCGGCGGCGAGCACACACACATACACAAAACACAGTAGCAGAGAAAGGATATAACGCCGGATAGCGCAGCAGGAAGGCGACTGAAGGCGGCGCGGCCAGCGGCTTCAGAGTGTCGACTCGTCCCGCTGAAAGGCTTTTTCAGACGGCGCGGCTTCTCTCCGGATCCAGCGATGCGAGAGCTTCGCTGAAGAGATGAAAAACCAGTGAGCTAGCCTCTCGAAGCTATGTTTATAGCCCTAGACCACGCCCATTCTGGCGGGACGTGACGTATTGGGCGCGAAGCGCCCCCATTGGAGCTGACGTCACGAGTGGGCCTTATCGATAGGCTGCTGCAGTTGCCGCAGGGCAGCCAATAGGCGCACAAGCCGTCTCGCCTGTGTCTGCATGCTGCCGCAACGCGTTTTACATTATTTCAAAATTAAGGATAATTTTTTGGCTTCAGTATCTCGCGGAAAAGAGATTTTCCCCTAGCGTAAGATTTACGCAGTACGAGAGTACCTCTCGTAAGAGAACCAGATATAAAGGAAATGGCTCGACTCCACATCAGCTTCAGTCGCTCTTCTGCACCGCTTTATGCCTTTCATTCTAGACTGTGTGTGTGTGTGTGTGTGTGTGTGTGCGTGTGTGTGTGTGTGTGTGTGTGTGTGTGTGTGTGTGTGTGTGTGTGTGTGTGTGTGAGAAAGTGTTTGAGCAGCTGCAGTTTCAGTTCAGTCACTGTGACTCTGACTGACGGAGGTTTTTGTACGACTCTTTATCACTGTGTGAACAAACGTTTACTGTTGATGTAATGGAAACTCATACAGTAATAATGTCCAGCATCTTCAGTCTGGACTCCACTGATGGTCAGAGTGAAATCACTGTTAGATCCACTGCCACTGAATCTAGATTTAGTTCCTGACTGGAGGGTGTTTGCCAAATAAATCAGGAGTTTAGGAGCTTCTCCAGGTTTCTGTAAGTACCAGTGTAAAGGCTGATTGCTCCAACCCTGATAGACTTCAGGACTGGTTTTACAGGATATAGTAAATGTGTCTCTTAGTTGAACAGATTTCACTGCAGGCGTCTGAGTGACTGTCGGTTCACCGACTGATTCTACATCAAGAAGAATGAATAAATATTCAGAATTACATATTTGGATCATATTTCAAGCACTGTTAATCAGTTAAAATAGTGCAGATTAACTTCATATTTCCTCACCTGTGAAACAGCTGGAGAACATCCAGATGAAGATGAAGATGATGAAGCTCATGGTTGCTGATGGTTTAGATTCTCAGTGTTCAAACTCAGAGTTATAAATCCTCCTGAAGCACACACACACACACACACACACACACACACACACACACGATGTGCTGCGATGCAAATCATCTCTATGTAAATCTGTGTAATGATTCCAACACATGATGCTCATAAATCATAAGTGTTTAGGAGATTTTTACGAGCCATAAACATTTATTCATGTGTCTGAAGCTTCAGGCTTTCTGATGATTCAAATGACAGAGTTGCTACACTAGTATGGCCCTGTCCCAAATGGCACACTCCGGACTTGTGGACTTCCTCAGAGTCCACACTTTGGTGACGTCATGTAATGCAGACTTATAGGGCCCTCGGCGCGAGTCCACGACGGCGCATTGAGAGGTATTTTTGGGACAAACTTGATCAGCACGCCGGAAATAACAGTCTGGTTGGTGGTGGACAGGAGAAATCACATTTTTGCGCTCCGACGTCTTATCTCCATGTCCACTACACAGCCTAATTTTACAGTTCTATATTTTGATATTGTGCATTATCACCTGCATTAGACAATAGATATATCATGCTTAATTCAATTATGTATACAGTTGTACATAATAATACATAATGTTCCATTTGAACTAAGATTACAATTTTTAAACATAATGAAAATGTGCATGAGTTTCAGATGAATTTACAGGTTTCAATATTCATACTATATTTACATATGACTCAGTAAAGCCCTGACATTCGGTTCTATTTATTTAATGAATCATAATGTGATTGTATTATTAAACGCGCTATTATTATGTTTGAGACATCAACCACTGGTCGATGACCATAATGTTTGTATAAACTGTAGGTAACTGGTAAAATGTACATTTAGGTCATAAAAACCGTAATATTTTCTTCTCAGCCATGTCAACAATTATCCGTGAGTGAAATCTCCTCCCATCCGTTGTCTGATTGGCCTTTCGCAAGGCTTCAAGGGTGTAAAGGGGGCGCTGTTGAGCACACCTCAGAGCGCTAAAATGCTGAATGGGACGGCCTACGGACTCGTAGACTCAGCGAGCACACACAATTCAAGTCCACGAGACCGAAAGTCCGCATGAAGTGTGCCATTTGGGACAGGGCCTATGTCACTGTGAACTTCATTACAGGTCAAAGGTCATTCCAGAGGTCATAGGTCATCAGAATGTATTAAAATTGCTTTAATCATTAATGCATTGAGATGAGTGATAGAGTCAGTAGTTTTGATTGAACAGTTATGATGAGTGATATCTTTATTATTATCTTGATAAACTTCGAGGGAAAGATAAAGCTGCTTGTAAAAGCTCAGAAACATATGGTGGCAGTTTTTTTTTGTTTGATTTGATATTAATATACAGACTTTTCTCTGATTCTGAGCATATTAGAGTCAAATTCGTCTGTCACAGGACTGATCATAATAGAGATGATTTCAGTCAGTTTTGAGCACGTGTGTAGTTCCTGTGTGTGTGTGTGTGTGTGTGTGTTTGTGTGTGTGTGTGTGTGTGTGTGTGTGTGTGTGTGTGTGTGTGTGTGTGTGTGTGTGTGTGTGTGTGCGTGTGTGTGTGTGTGTGTGTGTGTGTGTGTGTGTGTGTGTTTGAGCAGCTGCAGTTTCAGTTCAGTCACTGTGACTCTGACTGACGGAGGTTTTTGTACGACTCTTTATCACTGTGTGAACACCCAGTTACTGTTGATCCTGTGTATACTCATACAGTAATAATGTCCAGCATCTTCAGTCTGGACTCCACTGATGGTCAGAGTGAAATCTGTTCCATAATTTGCTCCATTGCCAGTGAATCTAGATGGAGTTCCTGACTGTTGTGATCTAATGTTATAAATGAGGAGTTTAGGAGCTTCTCCAGGTTTCTGCAGATACCAGGAGAGACAGGAGCCACAACCCGCTGAACGATCTCCAATTCCTCTGTTAGTTTTACAGTTTATAGAAACTGTTCCTCCTTGAACGGCTGCTTCTGAGGGAGTCTGAGTCACAGAAACCTGGCCTGTAATTTCTGTGAATGACATTTCATAAGATCATTATTACAACAATTATTAAAGTCAAAGTATCCAGTACAAAATCTAGACTGAACATCAAAAGCATATAAATCACATCTTGAGTTATTAATAGAGTAAATGAACCTTGAACAGAAAGAATGAGAGTCCAGATACAGACGCTGATGATCATCATTCTTCTTATCGGTGGTTTACTTTCAGTCTGAATGAAGAAAAGCTGTCAGTGATGAAGTGTTAAACTCACAGCACTATAAACACTCTCACACACTGAAGATCTGATCAATATGCAAACACACTCCACATCATTTCCCTGAAGACAGAAGAAACACTCACATTATGTTTGTGCAACAGCTTTGTATAGATCACTGATTCTTGAGAGTCGGGACAAAACATGTCCCACATAGAAAAGTCTAATTTGTAGCAAAAAATAAGAAATTCATCATGATTGACATACTTACAAAGTTAAATCTAAAGGAATTGTATATACCTATCTGATTTTTAGAATAACCCTTTTTCTCTTTTTGGGGAAAATTTGTTTGTTAGAGGGTTAGAAGGTCCATGTTATTGCACTTGTCCTCAGCAAGAGGTCACCATATTAACCATCCCAAAAAACTTTAAAAAAGCTCTACAATTGTGAAAACATATATATAAAATAGAAAATAAGGGGTATACATATAAAAAACAATGCATGAAGTGAACATCAAACAATATTTTCCATAAAAATCTGCCTATTAAAGTTGTGTCCTCAGTTTCTGTCAACTCCGTCAGATTTTTTCATAAAGCTCTTTAAATCAGGAAATAGCATGGCCAGCTATATCCCTGAGGACCCCTTTTCATCTCCCTGCCTGTGGTGAATGCAGCACTACCACAGATGCTCTGGTGCGTTTTACATTTTTTTATATTTTAGACAAACAATGTCAATATTCCTATGGTCACAGCTGCACCATGTCAATACCATCTTTCTGTTAACCCTCTGGGGTCTGAGCAGTTTTCTGGGCCCTGGAGGTGTTCTGACATGCTCTGACATTTGTTTGTTTTTTCAGTTATTTATAAACATGTTAATGGCAAAAGTGTAAATTCACTCTATATAACACAAACAGGGCTAGCATAATATCTGATCAACATGCTTGTATATCTTTGTATTTTTAAGAGAATAATGTTTATGCGTGGTTGTAAAAAAAAAAAAAAAAGAAAGTTGCTGAAATAAGACCACAAAACACATTCTAAATATGTGCCCACAAGACTCTTGACTAATGTATGTTGTCGTTTCTAGTTCTGGCTTCAAAATGATGTGAAATTCATCCTGCCTGATCGTTCTCTTAAAACAATACATTGATTTAAACATTGTAAAACAGTTTTTTTTTGTCAGAAGAGGTTTATGCATGGGAGGGGTAATCGCTCATCAATATTAATGAGATTCAGACCAGGGGTGTGACATAGACACTCCCCCAATGACTAATGGGCCATCAAGAGAGGCAGCCTGAACAAAGTAGAGGAGATTCAAAGGTTTTGTTTTTCACTGTTTTATTGTAATTCCTCTATGAGGAGGAACTAAATGTTTTAAATTTGCAGGTATCTCACAGTAAATGCTTATGCCCCGCATCAACGGCTCTAAGCAAAATAAAGCAAAATAATGCAAAATGAGCAAAATAAACTAAAATAAAGGCAGATAGAATATAGTTACATGTCTTTGTGCCATTCTTGAAAACAGTTCGAAAAAAACATTTTGAAGAGACTCATGGTGCGTTCACACTGGACGCGAATAGCGCGTCAGGCGCGAGTGATTTCAATGTTAAGTCAATGCAAAGACGCGTTACGCGCGTAAAAAATTCCTGCGGCGCGAATGAGGCGTAGAGCGCGGCGCGGTAGATGCGAATACGCCTCATTCGCGCGGATAGCGCGAATTGAGCGTCTGGCACGTTATGTAATGCTAAATTGGTAATATGGTAAATTAGTGCTATTTGTGCATTCACGCGTTTGACGCGAATTCATGAACAGCACTGAACCATCATGAACAGCACTGTGGAAGCAGTGGAGTCATTCAGGTTCCTGGGCTCTACCATCTCTCAGGACCTGAAGTGGGCAAATCACATTGACTCCATTGTGAAAAAGGCCCAGCAGAGACTGTACTTCCTTCGCCAGCTGAAGAAGTTCAATCTGCCACAGGAGCTGCTGATCCAGTTCTACTCAGCCGTCATTGAGTCTGTTTTAAGCACTTCCATCACTGTCTGGTTTGGTTCAGCTACCAAATCGGACATCAGGAGACTACAACGGACAGTCCGGACTGCAGAGAGGATTATTGGTGCCACCTTGCCAACCCTCCAGGACCTGTACTCTTCCAGAGTGAGGAAGAGAGCAGGTAAAATCATCACAGACTCCACTCACCCTGGACACCCCCTGTTTGAACTGTTACCGTCAGGACGGCGACACAGATCACTGGCCACAAGAACATCCAGGCACAGGAACAGTTTCTTTCCACAGGCCATTTCCCTTCTGAACACTTAACATGCCCCCCAATGCATATGCCTGTAAGTGCAATACTCCCACTGTCTAGTGCAATATTCTATTCTCTAAGTCAGGTGATATTTATATTTATATTATTCATACTACTCAAAATACTGTAAATATGTTCATAATCTGTAACATGCACTAGACTCCCACTGTCTAGTGTAATAGTAATATTCTCTAACTCAGGTGATATTTATATTTATATTATAATTCATATTACTCAACATACTGTAAATATGTTCATAATCTGTAAATGTTTATTCAGACTAAACCCAACTGTGACCCCTTTTTTGACTTTTTATACTATTTTTATTTTTTATTTTTTTTTATATATTTTATTCTTAGAATTTGTATTACTATGTTTCTTGTTGTATTTGTATTTGTATATGTGCACTGGAAGCTTCAGTACCAAGAAAAATTCCTTGTGGGTGCAAGCACACTTGGCAATAAAGCTCTTTCTGATTCTGATTCTGATTCTGAATTCGCGTCTGCCGCCCGAGTTGAAAAATCTGAACTTCTGCGTCAATTCGCGCCGCGTTAACCAATCAGGAGCCTGCTTGCTGCTGTCACGTGGTGAAGTGACAGTTTATAATGTTATTTTATGTTTGGCCTCAATCAATTATTTTGTAATATGACTAAAATGCACAACAAAGCAAATCTTTCACATAAAAACTCGATTTCAATATATGAGAGATACTCATTTTGTATTGAATGCTATTTATTCCATATCTATTCTAGATTATATGAAACATAATTATTCTAATGTAAAGACAACAAACACAATTTAGTGTATAAAAACAAAAATCACAGGACAGGTTTCACTTTTGAAGGCTGGCTCCATTTATTATCAAAACAAAAATAAATGACAGATTAGGTGGGTGCGGGCGAGGGTGAATCTCGCGCCGGGCTGTAGAGCGCGGGCTCGTCAGGCAGCGACCGCTCGAGGCCGAGGCCTTACGGCCTACGCTGTCCTCGTCAGCGTCCTCACCGTTAGGTCCACCAAACCTAGCTCCTGGAGCAAATTGTGAAACTCCTGAAACCCTCTGGAGGGTCTGGTGGACCCGAGTACAGCGATGATGTCCCCTACGCAGCTGTTTCTGCTCTCCAGAGCATATACGAGCGGTGACTCTCTCGATTAATGCTAATGCTAATGCTCGATAAACATCTAAAAAAGATGGCCGCCAACGGGTTTCGAAACTTTCGCCTCTGACGCGCGTAAATTTTGCTTCAAAGTTTTGTTTTTACGCGCGTCAATTTCGCTCTTGACACGCGAATTAACACAAAAGTGGTCAAGCGTCAAACTAGACGCGGCAGGCGCGAATTTGACGCGCTATTCGCGTCCGGTGTGAACGCACAGTCAGAGGAGTGTGTGCATCAGCAGGACTCAGCTGTGGGCCAGGTTCCCGTGCAGGCAGGAATCTCAGAGTCTGTGGAACCATATCAATGTCAGTCTCTGTTTTCCATGACAGAGTAGACTGCTTGTTGCTTGTCTGAATGTTTGTCTTGGCCCTCTTTGCAACAGGTGTCTGATGATCACCATCACCTTTATAGCTGTAAAACAAACAAACAACTGTGAGCATGTTTATTACACAAAATATAACAACTGCATTTCAATCATTATAAGTAACATTGGCCAGATGCAAAGCCATACAGACACATAATGTTTGTATGGACTATGTAAAACCAGAATATGTAAACAGAATTATACTAATATCTGAAAGAAAGGGAATAAGTGTACTTACTTTTCAGTTGTTCTCAAAACTGAACGACACCTGTCGCGTGACCTCCCAGTGCGAATTGCAGGTGAGGTTGAGAGTGATGCTACCACATTCCTGTAAAAATAATAATATTAATATTAATAAAGGTTGAACAAAGTACTATGCCAGCACATGCATAACTGATGGACAGTCAGCATTTTGGTAAAACAACAAAAATAAGCTCTTTTATACTAACATTACCAATCACTAATTGTAATATTGTGCATACATAACACCACAATTTGTGCAATTGTGTTTTGCAATTGTGTCTGGCAATCCACACAGGCACATGTACATTTGTAGCATCACTAAGTATATAAACAAAATTGGTCTAACATCTGTAAAATAGTGGGTAAATATGTACTTACTCCTTCTGATTTCTGTCTGTGTTGCTGCGTGCCCTCTTAGTGCGAGTTGCAGTGAGAGGTGAGAGTGAGCAACCTACATCATTCCTTTCAAAAAAAGTTGAAAACTATTATTATCATATAGAGTACTATTCCAGCACATGCACAACTGATGGGCATTAGCATGCTGATAAGATAGCACAAAGAAAAAATATGTAACATTATCAACCAACCTCCAAAAATAAATAAACTCATACAGGCTCATATTGTAATAAGTATATAAACAAAATTGAACAAACATGGGTAAATATGTACTTACTCTTTCTGACGTTCAACTGTGTTGCTGCGCGCCCTCCGAGTTGCAGATGAAGGAGAGCAGCTACATTCCTGTTTTAAAAAAAGTTGAAAACTATTATAACATAAATATTTCAAAGTATAGTAGCCTACCATTAGTCTATATGAATAACTGATGCAAATAATTGTAGACACGTGATGTAGGCATATATTGCGTGTAATGGGCCATTACCGGATACTTTTTTTAAACCATAGTGGATTGAATTTAAGCATTTTAGTGAGGTTATTGGGACAGCTAGCAACTGAGGAAAAACTACCTAGCTGCAGTGTACAATACATGTTTTGGCGGGAAAATACATGCCCTTACGTCAACTCCGTCAGACGTCAACTCCGTCAGGTTCTATGTCTGACTGAGTTGACCTGTAAGCTGACGGAGTTGACAAATCCACCAATAACCTCTTAATGTGCGAATATAATATTATTTGTGAATATAGTGAAGGGTTAAACTGTTATTTCAGGGTTTTATTTACACATAAATGCACATGCATAGCATGCATTACATTATTTAACCATACACATCTGACTTGTAGAGAATGGGCAGGCAGTGGTCTGCTTATTATTGTGTAACGTGTAACTTTGCCAGCACTTTAATATATATATATTTATATGTAGAGACAGAGATAGAGAAATGAGAAGCCAGTGTAGGGCTGGGCGATACGGGCAAAAAAAATTATCACGGTAATTTTTTTTTTATATCAGTCGATATCGATAATTATCACGATAAATGTCAAATCTTTATTTCTTTCAAGTTTAAAGGCAGATTTTTGCTCCTAAGTGAAAGTTGTAGAAAACAGAGCGTTAATTGTGGTTTTAAACTACTCTTTATTGTCAGAACATATCATGACATTTCACAAATCGGAGGTAAAACATAAAAAAAAAATGTGTCAACACCGTCAGTTTTTCCGTCAACACCGTCAGTTTTTACCAATTGCTTACACATGTTTTCAAAACTAAGTCTCCTTTTTTCAAAACTCTACACACAATTCCCCAAACTGCACACACAAAATGCAAAATGCCTCACATCTCCTTCAAAATGTAACACTGCATTCAAAATGCCATAAACACAAGTCAGAATGAAGCATTTGCATCAAATGGCAAACACTTCTTTCATAATAGTAAATTTTTGGATATACCATGTTGTATATACACTGTTGTTCTAAATCTAAAGCTCTTTGGTCTTTCATAGGTTTATATCTACAATTCAATACAATGTTCTACAGTGAAAGTAATCTGATGTAACAAGTACACTGTTGTAGCGTTTATACGCCCACGTATAAATATTATTAATTATTATTCATAACGGAATATGACCAATAATTAATATTTTAATTATTTTTAATTATCTTCAGAATTTACTGTAGCAGAATCAATAGTATGATCATTTTATCAGTTCATCCAATGAACAGAAAGCATAAACAAGTATTAACTCTAGGAAATATAATATCTTCCTGGTCAAGAAAGAATTAATCCCCAGCTAACAATAAATTACGAAGTAAATTAAGGGTAACAGCATAGATAACTTAAATCGAAGTTCAAGACAATAAATCTGATAAGCACACACGAGTAATCTCTTTTAAATACAAACAATACTTTATTGATTATATAGACTACTAACACATAAAGCTAATATCTAACACAAACACACGCACACACACACATACACATTCATACGCGTTGCAGAAAGGGATAGAGTGAGGAAAGAGTGGGTTTAAGAGTGAAAGGATGAAATCTCACGATTCCATATACACTAGACATGACCTGAACAAACCATCAATCATTAATTTAACCCTTCTATCGTTTTAGGCAGGTTATTAGAGTTATATAAATACACCAGTTAAGATTTTAGCCTGCATGGAGGTACTTGCGTATTTGCTTTTGGGGATTCCCTTTTTGTTGCGTGAAAGGGGTTTTCCCGGTCCGTTAGGTCTCCTCGTGCCTGATGTCTGGATCACGGGGTCAGTCACGTGGTGTGCTGGCGGAATTAAAGTCTTTGTTTGAAGCTGGCTTTGCAGAAGAAACGTGGCTCGAAATCTTGTCGCAAAACTTAACTTAGAACCGACACTCACAACGGAAAAGAAATGAAACTAAGAAAAGAAAGGAAATTGAGAGTAGATGATGATGGCTTGAATGAAGCTATTTAACCCATGTTCTTCAGATCTTGATTTGGGTTATTTCGTTTGCGCGTTTACATGGTTCCTATAGAGAGAGAGAGAGAGAGAGAGCAGCGAGAGAGAGAGCGAGAGAGAGCAGCGAGAGAGAGGGCTTTGTTTTTGGGTCTAAGGTTTTAAACTAAAATTTTGTCCAACCTCCAGGATGAGTTCTGGCCAATTAGACACTGGCTGAATTTAGGAGGTGACGTTCTTTTCAGTTCTGATCGTAAATCATGCTTATCTGTGCTCTCCTTACTAACAGAGAGAACAGGGGCCACAGTTTAGACATGATTTCTAATTAAAAGAAGATCAAAACATATTACACCGATATCATTCAAGCCATCTTGCTAGTTGTGTTCGTAAGATAGCATTGATATGAAACAGTACACACTTTCATTCATTCACTCCTTCTAATAGTTAATATAATAACTATTACCTGAATTAAATGGGATCAAAACATATTATCTTATTAAAATATACATATAAGTGGTGGAAACAACCCAGGATTAGGTAGTTGCATGATTGTTTGATCATGAGTCCATTGAAAATTGTTCTTGAATGATTTTATGTATAGTTATTGATAAGAATCAGTTCTCTGGTGAAGAGACAGAACTCTGTTTGTTCAGAGGTCTTAATGAGGAGGTGTTCAGGAATGTAGTCGGGGGTTTCAGTAACATCTGCTGGTGTCGATTCTTCTTCTAAAGGGTCTTTTGCAGACTCTCTGGCACCGGGATGGGTGACTTATGGCTCTGGTCTGTGCGGACACTGTCTTTATCTTAACCAGTCCGTATTAGGCCACAAAGCTAGCCATTGACCAGTTATGTGATAGTGCCGGGGGCTCCTTCAATTAGTCAGACCGGTGATGATCATGAGACGTTCTGAACAAATCTTCCCCCTTCAGTCATCGAGAAGTAGAGAATTTGAATTAATATTCAAAAAGAAGATTAGTTGGTGGTTGCTTTCTACCCATTGTCGTTACATATCCCCCCTCCGTTCGACGATGTGTTGAGTAGAAGACATCGGTGAACGCTGGAGAAATGGGTAGAGGAAGCAAACACACACGGCAAACAACAAGACAACACCTCCATGACTGGTCACTTTACTGGTGCAGGACATTAGATTACCTAGGCATAAACAGGTTCACTCTCTCAATGTAGTTAATCACGTTGAATAAAGTTTAGTTCAATCTTAGGACCGTTATCCTAGTTCGTTTTGGGACGGTGATTAATCAATTTTGTGATTAAATTTGATTTGTTTGTTTTATTCTCTTCTAAATTGTTCTAGGTTTGGCCCAATTTACCTTTCAATTTGTGATACGAATGATGCAGGGAGTTCTCTGGCTCACATTCGTTTTAAGGTGACTTACAAATATTAGGCGTGGTGTGTCAATCCTATTATTGCGACCTTGACCCTTATAGGGTGGACAGGCATTTTACCTCATAAAAGAAGAAGGAAAGGAAGGAAGAGGTAAAACAAAACAAAGCAGTTGAGTGTTCCTGGTATGACTTATAACTACTGTTGCGCAGCTAAGGTGTCAGGTATCACGATGTAATGAGAGGTGTTCTCAGGTGTACTTGTTGGATGGGTAGTTACCATGTTTCCTATGGTAAGTGTAGCTACGTTGTTAAGCTAGTTTCTGAAGTTAGTTTTGTAACGTAAATGCCTCTGGGTTAATGCGAATTAGCTCAAGAATATAGGGAATTTTGGCAATATTAATATTTATAACGCATGGTCATAATTCATAGATCGCATATGCATTTACTTTATCAATTATAGGAAATGCCTCGTTCTGTACTGTCTGATCATTACAGTTAAGAAGAAGTATTCCTGTTTACAAAACTCCAAGAGAGTTTGTCTTCTGGCCACGAAGACAAAACCTCTTTGGGTTTATAAATTAAAACTACTCAAAGTAGTTTTATAATATAGAGCCTGTAGCTTTATAGATCTTTTGTTTCATTGACTTTATAAAAAGTGGGTTTTCAAACACAGAGACAGTTAAAAGTATAAATGGGTTTATTAATAAAATGGCACACGCTAGAGATTATAAGCTACAAATATAAACGTACGTAAAATGCACACGATAAAACATTTAAACATTTAAACATTTAACCGAACAAAAACATAAAACATAGCATGACGTGATCGGAATGAATGACATGAAAGAAAGAAAGAAAGAAAGAAAGAAAGATATAGAGGGAAGATAGAGGGTAACTTAGTCCACAGACCTAAGTCCTAGACACCTGGAACAGCTTTTATAGGAATCAATATACTTGCGAGTGCTCTTTTTGGTCAGGCTGAAGCTGATGCAAGAAGCGAGGATGGTGTCCTGTTTCTGCTGCGTCTTCCGGTGTCGCGGGAAGCTTGAAAAGCTCACTGAATGTGATGTTACCGAGAAAGTTCAGATTCGTCTCCCGGGATGGGAGAGGCTGGAAATCTTAGTTGCAGAGACCGGCAGCTACGACTGGAACATGTGCTCGCTCGATGGAGAAGGCCAGGGCCTCCTCCAGATGTTCCTTTGGAGAAGCGCTGCGCCGAGGAAGAGGGTCCAGAGAAGTTGGATGAGTTGAGAGCGGAAGGATGAGAGAGGGAAGAGAAGAGATTTTGGACTTTTATCAGTGTCCCAGGTGCCGTCCCCTCCTTCGTGAAGGACGAATCAGCTGTCGAGATTTTTCGAGCGGGAAGATTCCTTTGTCCGGTTAGACACGCCCACTCGAATGAGTCATGATTGACTTTAACTGGAGAGGATTTTCTCCAGACATATGAACTTATAAAACAATGCGCATCACTGAATTCTGTTATAGGAATTCAACTCCGTTAGCTGGAGAGGATTACAAAGATATCAAAAATAGAATCTAGGCGTTGTAGCCATGCAACGATACATTATTATGCATTTGTATAGGCAATAGCAGTTCTATTAAGGTCACAAATAGGACATATGCTTTCCTATGGGTTACACACACCTCTTAACACACAAATTTATATATTTAGTACCTTTAGGAGTGACTTTATGGGTAAAAGTCCTTTTCTGTAGGGGGTTTCTGTTTCACAGTCCAGAGTGTGTTTGTATGTGTGTGTGTGTTGGAATGTTGCGACCCTGTTATCTCATGCATAGGGCTGGATAGCTCTGTGGTCAAATTTTATGACCTGCCAATGAGCTCGGGTTACGGGATGCGATTCTACTGGGAGAACATTCTTCAAAAATACATTTCAGATCCAAACACACATTTTAAGTTAAACACAAAAGGATGTTGGTGTGTGTGTGTGTGTGTGTGTGTGTGTGTGTGTGTGTGTGTGTACGTGTGTGTGTGTTCTGGAATGTCACGAGTCTGTGAGGTTGTAAAAGTCACAGGGAGTCCAGAGCTGAAATGGGGGTTTTAGAGGGGATTCTAAGAAAACAGGGTTTCCTTATGTGACTCAAATGTCCCTCGGGGGAGCCACAAAGATGCAATTTTGACCGTTCAAGCAGACTTGGAGATCAGGATTTACTAATTTGAACAGCATGTGACCGCATGTCATAGTCATTGTCGTTACATATTCCCCCTTTTTGTTAGATAAAGACCTCGGAAGGACTTTATCGAACAACAAATTAGCGCAATGGTCGATGGCAAGCGGCTGATGACTGAGGACTCAGGTCAAATGAGGTTTAGGCGAGCCCCGGATCGGGACCCCCTTTTTGCGGTTCCATAGGAAACCACCAGACACGGCTTTGTGAGCTTTGCTGTGGCTGCTCACATTTGGTAGGGTCTGGTACAGGGTGAAAGCCAAGACGGGAGTCAGGGCGTGGTCGGTTACCGTGGAGGTGCACCGCACAGTGTCATCTGGGGTCCAGGTATGGACACAGGTGAGGTGTTCAGGCTGGGCGGTTGCCCATGCTTGGAGGGACTGTGTTGAGTGCGAGTCCTGCCTTGGTGTTCAGGACTCAGGGTTGCTCTCTCCGTGCGATGCCGGATGCCAGACCTGGTGAGTGTGGCTGCTTTCTCGCGAACCACTGCGGCCTGCATCCTGTTAGAGGCGATAGGGAGAGAGAGAGAGAGAAGGAGAGGAAAAAAAAAATTCCAGCGATGGAGGTCCTTAGTTGGTTTAGGACAGTCTTTTTGGTTCGCTGAGGTTGGTATGCCACATGCTTTGATGTCCCATGCATGGCTTTTTGGCACATGTGGCGTCATTGTTACGCCTGCCCCCCCCCCTTGTGCTTTGTGGCTTTACGAGCTGTGGCGCTGTGATGGCAACAGGTGCACAATGCGTATTGAAGTCTTGTGAACGCAACATGTGCGTGGTGGCAGACAGCTGTCTGAGGCACTGGTTGTCAGTGAGCTCGGATGGCCTGCGAGGGTGGTGGAGGGGTAAGTGGTGGCATAGGAAAAGTCTGTTCATCAGAGGCCCGCATGACTTTCTTTGTACACAGCGGAGGTAGCGTTTTAGCGGCTCTGAGGCGTGCAGTGTAGTTGGTAAAGTTCGTTTGTGCTGTGTAATCACTGCAATGGTTAGGGTGGGTGGGTGGGTTGTCTGTATGTGGCGCAGACATTGGTTTGGTTACTCAACTGCAGGTCAGTCAGGACCTTGAAGCAGTAGGTGTCAGTGTTCGTTTTCTGTGTCTGTGTCAGACGTGGCTGCACTGTCTTCATCTGTGATGTAAGAAGACTCTGCCTCACCAGTGTTCTGGAGAGAGTGGTTACAGGTTCGACGGTCTGGGCTTGGAGTTCTGGACGGCGGGTGATGCTGGTTCCAGAATCTTTCCGAGCGGTCGGTCCGACGCTTTGGACGGGCACCGTCACAGTCGTGCCGCCACCTGCTGGCCTGGAACGGTGTTGATTCTCTGTGGTAAGGTCTGTGTGCCGATGAAGATCGTCCAGGGCATTTTGAAGTCTTTCAACTTCCTGTTGTAGCGTTGTGTCCGTCTCGTCCTCTTCCTCGGTCAGGAAGATTAGCTGGTCTAGCCGACTCTGTGTGTGGGCTCGGTCCTTCCGGGCTTCTGTGGCCTGGAGCTGTAGTGCGGCTGTCTTTTGCTGCAGGTCGGCGTTGCTCCTTTCGCTGTCCCGGGCCCTGGCGACGAGTTTGAGTGCGAGGTCTCCGAAGATTTTGGACAGCTGCTCGTGGCTGTATGTCTGGGCTGGATCATGGGGCTCGAACTGGCTCAGGTCTGTGTCCCGTTGCTCTTGGCTCGAGCGATGTGGGTCCTGGGGCAGCACGGTCTTTGTTATGTCCCTCAGCCATGCCTCAAGGTCGTCCCAGCGGACTGCAGGACAGGGTGAGCTCGACATCTCGGCTTACTGTTGGCGAGAGAAGCACAGCACACACAAAAAGAGACAAAATGCAAGTTTGTTTTAGGGTCAAATGAGCTATACTCATACGGGCTATGCCGTTTATGAGAATTTCGGGGCTAACTGATGCCGACAGTTAGCTGAGCCAATTTCGTGGGTATGGATGAAACCCACAATAGAAATTTGGACAGGCGGTAGCCTGGGGGTCGTTTTAGCGACGCCCGCTTTGATCGTCACTCTATTATTCAGCTTTTCCTGGGGTCTCTCTTAGGTTCTGTGTCTAAGTGAAATGAAAGAAACAAATCACAACAGAGTGGAGAAAGAGACAAGGTTGAAGGTAGGGAAGATCAGAGGGAAACACAACACAAGGAAGTGAATTGGTCTGCAATGAAATGTCACAAACAATAACACGGGGAGCGTTATTTAAGGAAAATAAATCAAATAAGATAAAATAAAATAAAATAAAGAGGCCTAAGCCTTATTAACACTGCGAGAGTTCCTGATCGGGCCAGGAGATGCGTGGGTTATCGGGACAGGACCTCGAAAGAAAGTCTGTCTTAGAGAGAGAAAGGTGAGTCCAAGCACTTAAAATACACCCGAAGGAATAGCTAGTATTCTGTGGTTCCTAATAAGTGGATGGGTTCTATCAAATTTTAGTTCACCTGGGGTGAATAGAGGTCATCCAGGTGGAAACCAGCGGGCGCGGTCAGACCCTCCGACGGTCCCAACACCAGAAGGAGTGCAGTGTCAGTAACGTCGGACAGATGATCCCCGCCCACCGGAAACCAACCAGTGATGACGTCTCATTCACCACAGTGCACTGACTGAGTCCTGCCAATAGATACACAATGAGGGATTACAATGTTGGACTTAAAGTAAATTAAGGCTTTCTGGTTTCATCAAATTGAGTAAATAGGTATGCAGGAGTCAGAGGCAAAGGCTTTACTAAAATAATGATACAACAAAGGAAATTACGATAATTGGTTGTAATTATCAGAATAACCTACCCCCCCCCCCCCTTGGAGAGACTGGAGAAAGAGGGAAGAGAAAAATAATTATCAATGAAATAAAATTTGAATAAACAACACAGGTTTGAGACGCAGGCAGAGGAAAAGGCCCCGGCAGTGGGTTTGTGCCACAAGGGTGAGGGCCGTGTTTCCTCTCAGTGGTCCACCTGGTTGAATAGACACAATTTGAAAAATGCAAACTTGTTTAAATTAAAATTCAAATAAGCATGCAAGGAGAGGTCCAAAATACTAATAATAAGGAAGGAAAGAAAATTAGAATGATAACAGTGATGTATCCATACTAAAAATAATCAAAACTGAAATTCAGAATGACTTCCTATAATCCTTACAATAACACTGAAGTTATTAGTATTGATTATAAAAAAAAAAATAATCAAACGAAAAGGGTGGCAATGAGACACTTCAATTGCAGACTGGGGGTTAAACAGATATTGATAAGTCGACCCAAGATCGCCACACGGTGGCGTGCTTCTTCCTAGGCGGACCTATCAATGAACTGAGTGAATCGAATCTAAGTTTTTAATTCGAAAAGTTTTCCTTTTTTTTTTCGAACTTAACTTAAAGTGTGACCGTCGAAAACAGAAAAAGGAATTGTCTAACTCCAAATAATATCAGCATAAGCTAAGCTTGAATGCAGTTAAGTATTTGAGAGAGAAAAATGAATGCAGAGAGAAAAAGAAATTGAAAGCAAGTATTATCTTAGAACGCCACGAGATGGCGTAGTTGCGCTCGCGCAGGCTGACGTCAGTGGGAGGCGACGCTCACGCAGGATGACGTCGGTTGGGGGCGCGTAATTTGAGAACTGCCCCAGACTTAGAGGCTGCCCTCTAGTGTCGGTCAGTGGCGTAATTCAGCAGATTTTTTTTTTTTGGAATCACGTGGTGTTTTGCGCTTCTGTTGCATGCGGAAGACTGACGCGAGTTTCACAACATGTGACTAACAGGAATTACACATTATGCATTACACATTGAGACGGTTTTAGAATAAGAACAGGGATTATCGTCTTTTCTTAATTCATAAAACTGGCCTCCAATTACATATTATACATATAAAACGGTTTACATGACAACAGGCATTAAAACTTCGTGTTTTAATCACTAGAAACTGTGAGCAAACAGGCGTTGAACATCTATTTACTTAAGCTGTGAGCACACCAGGCATCAGAACAGCTGTGAGCAGGACTTATCATCTGCTCATCTCCCATAAGCATTAATCAAAATAGCACTTTTATGATTTTTGCGTAGGTTTACGAAATTGGATCGCGAGGCCAATTTCTGACCAGGAGTTATCGTTAACGTATTGTATATCATAAGGCCTATTACGACTGAAAACTATCAGATTTACGTCTTCGTCCTAAAAGAGATCCTTCGTCTTCATTTAGTCGGTTTAAATCATGTTACATGTATCAACTGCAAAGAGTTTTGCTTCGTCTTTACAGAGACAGATGTAATGTCATGGACTGCAGTTTTAGCAGAGCTGGGCTGGCTTTGTGCCCGCGATCAGCTGGGTGAGTTCGCCTTGGCGACTTATCTCACACTTCAAAACGCGCGTATAGCCTACAATTATTAATACCAATAATACACATTCAACTGAAACTGAATTTGCCCACAAAAATGAAGTTTGAAACTGCTTTTGGATTCTCCACCATAATAAATGTAACGTAAATGCCTCTGGGTTAATGCGAATTAGCTCAAGAATATAGGGAATTTTGGCAATATTAATATTTATAACGCATGGTCATAATTCATAGATCGCATATGCATTTACTTTATCAATTATAGGAAATGCCTCGTTCTGTACTGTCTGATCATTACAGTTAAGAAGAAGTATTCCTGTTTACAAAACTCCAAGAGAGTTTGTCTTCTGGCCACGAAGACAAAACCTCTTTGGGTTTATAAATTAAAACTACTCAAAGTAGTTTTATAATATAGAGCCTGTAGCTTTATAGATCTTTTGTTTCATTGACTTTATAAAAAGTGGGTTTTCAAACACAGAGACAGTTAAAAGTATAAATGGGTTTATTAATAAAATGGCACACGCTAGAGATTATAAGCTACAAATATAAACGTACGTAAAATGCACACGATAAAACATTTAAACATTTAAACATTTAACCGAACAAAAACATAAAACATAGCATGACGTGATCGGAATGAATGACATGAAAGAAAGAAAGAAAGAAAGAAAGAAAGATATAGAGGGAAGATAGAGGGTAACTTAGTCCACAGACCTAAGTCCTAGACACCTGGAACAGCTTTTATAGGAATCAATATACTTGCGAGTGCTCTTTTTGGTCAGGCTGAAGCTGATGCAAGAAGCGAGGATGGTGTCCTGTTTCTGCTGCGTCTTCCGGTGTCGCGGGAAGCTTGAAAAGCTCACTGAATGTGATGTTACCGAGAAAGTTCAGATTCGTCTCCCGGGATGGGAGAGGCTGGAAATCTTAGTTGCAGAGACCGGCAGCTACGACTGGAACATGTGCTCGCTCGATGGAGAAGGCCAGGGCCTCCTCCAGATGTTCCTTTGGAGAAGCGCTGCGCCGAGGAAGAGGGTCCAGAGAAGTTGGATGAGTTGAGAGCGGAAGGATGAGAGAGGGAAGAGAAGAGATTTTGGACTTTTATCAGTGTCCCAGGTGCCGTCCCCTCCTTCGTGAAGGACGAATCAGCTGTCGAGATTTTTCGAGCGGGAAGATTCCTTTGTCCGGTTAGACACGCCCACTCGAATGAGTCATGATTGACTTTAACTGGAGAGGATTTTCTCCAGACATATGAACTTATAAAACAATGCGCATCACTGAATTCTGTTATAGGAATTCAACTCCGTTAGCTGGAGAGGATTACAAAGATATCAAAAATAGAATCTAGGCGTTGTAGCCATGCAACGATACATTATTATGCATTTGTATAGGCAATAGCAGTTCTATTAAGGTCACAAATAGGACATATGCTTTCCTATGGGTTACACACACCTCTTAACACACAAATTTATATATTTAGTACCTTTAGGAGTGACTTTATGGGTAAAAGTCCTTTTCTGTAGGGGGTTTCTGTTTCACAGTCCAGAGTGTGTTTGTATGTGTGTGTGTGTTGGAATGTTGCGACCCTGTTATCTCATGCATAGGGCTGGATAGCTCTGTGGTCAAATTTTATGACCTGCCAATGAGCTCGGGTTACGGGATGCGATTCTACTGGGAGAACATTCTTCAAAAATACATTTCAGATCCAAACACACATTTTAAGTTAAACACAAAAGGATGTTGGTGTGTGTGTGTGTGTGTGTGTGTGTGTGTGTGTGTGTGTGTGTACGTGTGTGTGTGTTCTGGAATGTCACGAGTCTGTGAGGTTGTAAAAGTCACAGGGAGTCCAGAGCTGAAATGGGGGTTTTAGAGGGGATTCTAAGAAAACAGGGTTTCCTTATGTGACTCAAATGTCCCTCGGGGGAGCCACAAAGATGCAATTTTGACCGTTCAAGCAGACTTGGAGATCAGGATTTACTAATTTGAACAGCATGTGACCGCATGTCATAGTCATTGTCGTTACAGTTTTTACCTGTGGGAGAAAACATGTTTGTTGCGTGTTTTGCACGGTAGAGGTGGTTAACTTCTATATGTTAGTGAGTATGTTAGGGGTGTTGTGTAGTGTATGCATGTATGCATGCATGTATGTATGTATGTATGTATGGTCAGATCTGTTTCAGTCTGTTTTGCTCCCCCCTTTGCTTGATGGCTTAGCTTTGATGAGCTTGTTGCCTCTTTGCCTTGGAGAAAGGATCTTCTGTGATCTGCTGGGGGTCAAACCAGTAAGGCAGGAAGTTCTCTGGCAGACATGGGGAGGTAGTTTGGCATGGCTGCGTGAAGCTGTAGTGCGAAACTTGGTCTCCGTTGTTGCATTCCTCCGATGATGCCTTCTGGTGGTGACAACCTTTCTGATCTTCTGTGCTTACTGTTGTTGCTGTAGCACACACATGGTTCTTGAGTTGGAGCTTGTTTGGTGGTTTCTTTATGAGTGATGGGTAACCAGGATGGTGTTTTCTGGTACCTCTGGGTGTTTGTCAGTGGTTGACTGTGAGAGACCACTTTGTTCTGTGTTGTTGTAGAACAAGTGGTTGTCATCTTCATTATGAAGGTGTATCAGATGAGTCGTGGGTCTTCCGTTCCATCGCTAGTCATAGCAAATTTGACTCATCTTGTTGGTCATCCGTGTTCAGCCTGCTTTCTAGGAACACTTCCCGTTGCCTCATTAGTGGTTCCATGTCTTTTCCATGCGGTTGGTGTGGTAGCTGTCATCGGCATGGGAGTCACGTTCTCTGTGCTTCTTACGAAGAACTGTGGTGTTGTCATGCCACTGGTTGTCTTCCAGTGCAAGGCTTGTGTCTTGGCTGAAGGAGTTTGAAATTGTGGATGTTTTCAAACCTTTCTTTGAGGACATCTTCTGTTTGATGTGGGCCTTGTGTGTCAGGTCACGCAGCTGTTGAATTGTCATTGTGTCTGCGCAGGCCTCGAGACCAAGATAATAACTCAATCCGGGGTGCAGATTTCTCAGGAAGAGGTTTTTGAAATTCACATCCTCTTCATGTTCAGGTGAGTTATGTGCACCAAAGAAGGCTTGTCGAAAACGGTGGTAGTAGGCTTGAGGAGTCTCTTGCCGACCTTGCTTAGTTTCCAAAGCGATTAACACACCATGTTCCGACTCTGGGCCTGTGAATTCTTTAATCAGTGTCTCACATAGCAGCTGGTAGTTTGACTTGACATGAGCAGGTTGTCGGTCTAGGAAGCTTCGTACCTTTGGAGTGGATGTCGATCTGAGGATGTAAAACCTGTCTCTGTCAGTCACATGTGGTCTCACCTCTAGGTGGAAGTTGATATCTCGGATGTGGGCCTGGATGTCTGGGCCCTCCGTGGAGTTCAGGTTGAACTGAGTGATACTCTTAACCAGCTGGTTGAGATCTTTACAGGTCATCCCCTGTGCAGCTTTGGAGTCTGCCTGAATGAGCTCTCTTTGTTTGTTGGCAGTGAACAGTTCTGTGGTGAAGGCTGGTGACCTTTCGGGTTGTGGCCATTCACTTCTTTCACTGTATGCCAGTTCTTGGATGGAGGACTCTGTTCTGCTCAGCAGTGGTGATGCTGAGGGAGGTCTCTCCCTTCTTGGCTCTGGTTTCTGTTTGAAAATGTGCTGGAGTTCATCTCTGACCGCGTAGAGCTCGTCGTTGACGTCATCTCGCTGTTGGGTCAGATGGTCGATTTCAGCACTGCACCTTTCCAGGTGGTCTTTCAGAGCAATGATCTTAGAGTTCTTGACTTTAATGTCAGCTTTAGCTTTCTCTAGCTGGTGTTCAGCAGACTGGAGTTGGTTTACCAGGTGCTTCTGGACAGTCTTTAATTCTTGTTTGTCACGTTCAGTGACTGCAAGGGCTTCTTGGAGCTTGTAAACTTGCTTCTTTGTTTCTTGCTTCACTTTGTCGGGCACTTCGAGTTCGACTTGAGCTTTCACTTTGAGCTGGTCAGTGCAGAGTTGAGTGTGCATCAGCTCTCTCAGGAACTCAGTGGTCTGAAGCTTGAAGTCGTCCTGGACTTTCACTTCCAGCTTGTCTATGCGGCTCTGGGCACGTGTCAGCTCCTCCTGAAGGTGGGTGATGTGCTTGTCGCTTAGTGTCAGCTGGGCTGTGAAGGCATTGCTTAGGGAACAGATAATCTTGGTTAGTTCCGTGTGGTTGTGGTTCTGATTCTGGCTTGAATCATGTGTCAGGAATCTTCTCAGCGTTATGATTATTATTAAAAATAATAACAGTTCAAATGTCTTTGGTGTGAGGCAGTCTGCAATGCCTCCGAGCCAGGCGTCCACGTCAGTGGGGTTTGTTGTCCACGACATGTTGGCACGCTGGGGTGAAGAGACTGACACAGATCTGTGTGGGGTGTAAGCCTATATGTGGTTGAACAGCTAAGTGTCGTTTCAGTGACTGTACAACAATAGTGAAGTGTTGTAATGTCTAAGTGTTGGTCTCAGTGTAGACAGGTAGGTTAGTGATGTGGAAACTTTGTCACTCAACTAAGTGAGGGAAAGAGAGAAAAAGGTTAAAACAAATCTCAATTGAAAGGATTTTTTTTTTTGAAAAGCTGGTTTAAACTCGTGATGTGTCACTCAACTGAGTAAGGGGAAAAAAAGAGAGAGAGGTTAAAACCAATTTCAATAAAACAAGAAAGAAAATTCTTAAGTAGGAGAAATATTATTTTTCTCGTAAATGCTTCCTATCGGTGAGAATCTGTTTCCAGAAAGGTAAACAATATTATTGCTTATGTTTACAAGGAAAAATAATACAATAATAATGCTGATACCTTTTTCCGAGTTTTACAGGATTGACACCACACACCGTCAGTCGGACCGCTTACAGCTGGGATGCTATGAAGGCGACGGTTGCTCAACACTGGTCTCTGTTAATTGATCTTGGATAAGATGTTAAATTGTAAATTGCGTTTACAAAGACAGAGAGAGTAGGGAGAACAAGAGAGGGTTTGATTACAAATCAAATACCTAATAATTGTTTTCTTTGGAAAAATTATCTTTCTCTTTCTTTAGACTCGATTGATGGTTCTTCCAGGTTTGTTTCCTACAAATGTGAAGGATGGGAAATCAGGACAGAACAGGAAGGATGTAAGAAGGAAAGGAGGGAAGGAGATTGGATCCACAAATGGCTCTGGAGCCTTTGTCGAACTACAAGTATAGAATTGATAGTTGCCAACCAACTAAACATTCAAAAATAAAGCTTTGTAAAGAGAGGGTTATCTCTGATTTATTTGAAACTTGTAGTGAGATACCAATGTCTCCTATTGAGGCTCAGGTGTGTCGCTCCACAGCGACAAAAAGAGGTAAATGGGTAAAATAGAATGGTTAAGTTTATAACCACAACTTGAGAAGGAGGTTACAACGCAATAACAATAAATGAGCAAGTAGGAGTCTAACAATATTTGAAATAGGGAAATGTGGGTTGAATAAGTTTACTTAACTTTCAAAGTTCAAAACGTATTCACCTTAAGTGATTAAATCTAAAAGAGTAATTTAGAAATTATGAAAATTATGAAATTAGATTTATTAAAAATAAATCTAGAAATCATTAGAAATTACCTGTTTAGAAAAATAGATTTTCAATTTTAATTTCCTTTTTTAAATCAAATTAGAATTTGACAATTAATAATCATAAACCAGTATTTTCTTTTTCAAGTAAAATGCAGGTAAACGAAATTAATAATTGCAAACGAAATTTCCTTTTCACGGAAAATATGGGTAATTAAAATATTAGACAGGTAAAATAAGAAAGAAGAAAAGACCAACAGGTGTAAAAATCAAGGTGTTTAAATGGTTAAATCACTTTAACGTTGTTCAAACAGACACTGTATTTAACCACTGATGTTAATACAAATGACAAACGTAAATAATGCTTAAGGCTTTAGCATATAGGCCTCACTGTGAACAACTGCCTAGGTTAGGTTAGCTTAGCCAAGGGTTAGCAGCTAGCTTAGCCACCAAAGGGTTTGTTTACACTGTGGTCAGGGCTTTGCTGTGGCTCTGATCATGCGAGGGTCAGAGTTCCCCCGGAAGCGTTGGTTAAGACTTCCGTGTCACGATTGTAACTATGGCGACAAAACAACGCTAGTGGGCAAACATGTGAATTGCAGTTTGTAAACAGTAATGCATGCTACATGAAATGTCGGCACATTTCAACAATGTTCAAAGAATATGCACGTCGATCATATTACGTGAAATGTCGGCGCATTTCAAAAATACAAATAAAGGACACCACTCGTAGTTTTTACGACGTGGGGCTTCACTCAGTTGTTTAAGAGTGAGATTAACTTTAAAGGGCAGCTTTGCGCTGTAATAGATGGAACAATAGCGATCTCGGCGGATCGTCTCTGTGCAATGTTATCTGAGCACACAAAAACAACAGGGTTCCTAACTGTTGGTTAAGTTTCAACGTCAAGCTTTACTTGAACACAACTTTAAATAATTCCTATTCAACTACACTCGGACATACGCAGTGTTTACGCGAGAATTAATTGAACTGACACAGATAAGCTTATAGTTTATCACGGGGATTGCCGTGGGACACGCACGGACAACCTGAGAAATAAAGACTAATCTGTGAGGAGAATATTCGTCCTTGCAGTGGAACACGCACTGAGTGACAATCAGATAAATAAGGAACGTTAGACGAGGGACACGCTCATCCGTCCTTTACATGGTTATTTTAATTACTGCAGTATAATTTCGTTAAGCTCTCTGGCTGATACAAACACACATAAGTTACAGCTTTGAAAGACGCTGGAACACGCAGACGTCAGTAAGCTATAATTAAAGTATTTCAGAGATTGAGGGACACGCTCAATCCTTACCTTATCATTGTGTGAGATCTTATATCTTGGGTTATTTTACTGCAGTTTAAAATAAAATAAAAAATAGGCAGGCAGCCTAGACTAGAGTAACAGCTCTCTCTGTGTATTCACATTCATTCAAACAGGGCGCGCGGCACTCGCTGCATACGTCATACACACAGACTCGGAGGTTCGGATCTCTCCTCCGCATACTATGAAAATATAATTACTTCGTATATGCTTACAATTTAGGTTAAACTTCCCGCATTCGTCTCCACCAATATAATGTAGCGTTTATACGCCCACGTATAAATATTATTAATTATTATTCATAACGGAATATGACCAATAATTAATATTTTAATTATTTTTAATTATCTTCAGAATTTACTGTAGCAGAATCAATAGTATGATCATTTTATCAGTTCATCCAATGAACAGAAAGCATAAACAAGTATTAACTCTAGGAAATATAATATCTTCCTGGTCAAGAAAGAATTAATCCCCAGCTAACAATAAATTACGAAGTAAATTAAGGGTAACAGCATAGATAACTTAAATCGAAGTTCAAGACAATAAATCTGATAAGCACACACGAGTAATCTCTTTTAAATACAAACAATACTTTATTGATTATATAGACTACTAACACATAAAGCTAATATCTAACACAAACACACGCACACACACACATACACATTCATACGCGTTGCAGAAAGGGATAGAGTGAGGAAAGAGTGGGTTTAAGAGTGAAAGGATGAAATCTCACGATTCCATATACACTAGACATGACCTGAACAAACCATCAATCATTAATTTAACCCTTCTATCGTTTTAGGCAGGTTATTAGAGTTATATAAATACACCAGTTAAGATTTTAGCCTGCATGGAGGTACTTGCGTATTTGCTTTTGGGGATTCCCTTTTTGTTGCGTGAAAGGGGTTTTCCCGGTCCGTTAGGTCTCCTCGTGCCTGATGTCTGGATCACGGGGTCAGTCACGTGGTGTGCTGGCGGAATTAAAGTCTTTGTTTGAAGCTGGCTTTGCAGAAGAAACGTGGCTCGAAATCTTGTCGCAAAACTTAACTTAGAACCGACACTCACAACGGAAAAGAAATGAAACTAAGAAAAGAAAGGAAATTGAGAGTAGATGATGATGGCTTGAATGAAGCTATTTAACCCATGTTCTTCAGATCTTGATTTGGGTTATTTCGTTTGCGCGTTTACATGGTTCCTATAGAGAGAGAGAGAGAGAGAGAGCAGCGAGAGAGAGAGCGAGAGAGAGCAGCGAGAGAGAGGGCTTTGTTTTTGGGTCTAAGGTTTTAAACTAAAATTTTGTCCAACCTCCAGGATGAGTTCTGGCCAATTAGACACTGGCTGAATTTAGGAGGTGACGTTCTTTTCAGTTCTGATCGTAAATCATGCTTATCTGTGCTCTCCTTACTAACAGAGAGAACAGGGGCCACAGTTTAGACATGATTTCTAATTAAAAGAAGATCAAAACATATTACACCGATATCATTCAAGCCATCTTGCTAGTTGTGTTCGTAAGATAGCATTGATATGAAACAGTACACACTTTCATTCATTCACTCCTTCTAATAGTTAATATAATAACTATTACCTGAATTAAATGGGATCAAAACATATTATCTTATTAAAATATACATATAAGTGGTGGAAACAACCCAGGATTAGGTAGTTGCATGATTGTTTGATCATGAGTCCATTGAAAATTGTTCTTGAATGATTTTATGTATAGTTATTGATAAGAATCAGTTCTCTGGTGAAGAGACAGAACTCTGTTTGTTCAGAGGTCTTAATGAGGAGGTGTTCAGGAATGTAGTCGGGGGTTTCAGTAACATCTGCTGGTGTCGATTCTTCTTCTAAAGGGTCTTTTGCAGACTCTCTGGCACCGGGATGGGTGACTTATGGCTCTGGTCTGTGCGGACACTGTCTTTATCTTAACCAGTCCGTATTAGGCCACAAAGCTAGCCATTGACCAGTTATGTGATAGTGCCGGGGGCTCCTTCAATTAGTCAGACCGGTGATGATCATGAGACGTTCTGAACAAATCTTCCCCCCTCAGTCATCGAGAAGTAGAGAATTTGAATTAATATTCAAAAAGAAGATTAGTTGGTGGTTGCTTTCTACCCATTGTCGTTACACTGTAAACACCAATGCAATGTAGAAACAGAAAATATTTATTAGGCCTAACATTATTGTTGTTTACAGTAGCATACAATAAAACCATAAACATATGTACTGTAAACCAAACGTATATTCTTTAGAATACAGTAAAGAACACAATTGTGTGTGTGTGTGTGTGTGTGTGTGTGTGTGTGTGTGTGTGTGTGTGTGTCCCGGGGGGGTCCCAGGAATCCATTGTTCAAAACAGATCATCTGACCGTTGACCTATTTAGGCCTATACTACAGTAAAGCAGTGATTGGTTAGTGATCAGTTAAGCAATTAGTGTTTGCACATGTGAGGAGTGTGTCTGTGTGACCTGGTGAATAAGTGTAGCATTTTGATTGGTTGTGTTTGGAAAAGGAAAGCAAGTCACTTCCTGATAGATTTTTGTGTTTTAGATAGAGAATTGTGTGTAGTGTTTTGAAAAAAGTGTTTAATGCAATTGAAAACTGAGTCAAAGGCTGAGAAATAGCTTATGGTTTTGAAGATTTGACATGTAGTTTTGCACTTTGAGTGAGAGGTTTCAAAAATCGTGTGACATGAAAAGATTTTGTGTGTAAGCAGTTGGAAAAAACTGTAAAATCAAAGTTTGAAAATGCAAATATTTAGAAATCCGAGTTTTCAGAATAGTGTGACATCACAACTTAAGTTTATATATTGTAATTTTTTTACATATCAGAGTAACTAAACACTATTACAATATACAGGGTGGGCCATTTATATGGATACACCGCAACAACATGGGAATGGCTGGTGACACCAAAGTCCCGTTTGTGGCACACCAGTACAGGTGAGGGGGCAAACTCAAAATGGGTGGTGACCATGACATATACTAATGTGCCACAAACAGGACCTCAATATCACCAACCACTCCCATGCCACCACGGTGTATCCATATAAATGGCCCACCCTGTACTTAAGAACTTTAGATTCTTGTTGGATTTGAAGAATTAAAATTGTATACTTTTTAGTGTGTCTGACGGAGTTGACACAAATCCACGTCTGAAGGGAAACATGTTTATTTGTTAAAAATGTGTTTTTATTTAGAACCTGTTCCTTTACATGGTTAAATAGCTAAGACCTTTCTCTGCAGAAACATATAACTCTAATTGATATAGTGTGTATTTAAAAAAAAAAGTTTTTTAAAACGTGTTTTGTCCCGACTCTCAAGAATCAGTGAGATGCTTATTTACTTGTGGCATTATTTTGGGCTGAGCTAAAACACAATAATGAGTGATTTGATGAAGACACTAAATGTTCTTGATTGACAGTAATAGTGGAGAACAGCTGCGTTCAGCAGAGAGACGGAGGAGAGAAACACCTGTTGTTTGAGCATCGGTAACTCAGTGCTTGTTTGTTCTATATCTCTCCAAATTTGAGACATGGTTTCCACATTTGTCTGCTAGAAATATAACTCACTTGGACATGTACAACACAATCACAGATTATGTGAGTTATTGTCAAACACAAAGAGGTCGTTGTTGAGACATTACCCTGTCCTGTTGTAACTCAGGCTGGGGATCGATGGAACAATGAGAGCTAATTTGCTGAAATAAGATCCACACAATCTAAATGTGTGCAAGAATGTTTTTGAAGAACAAAGAATAATCAGTTTTGAATAAAGTCAACAATTTTAAGTAACAAAAAATGTATTGTATTTTTTTAAGGACTTCAAATTTAGCACAAAAACAACTGTGTGTTTGTGTGTGTGATCATGTGTGTGTGTGTGTGTGTGTGTGTGTGTGTGTGTGTTTGTGTGTGTGATCATGTGTGTGTGTTCTCAATTCCTGTCACACAACAGTTCAGTCACTAGCTATGTTGCCATCCTCCTATTTTATGTGAATTTTGGGATTGACTATCACATAAAACAAACGTCGGATGGAAATGCCGAGATGAACATCAATTCTAAAAATGTGCAGAAAAATTGTATGTGCTCAATTGAGGTGATAATGTTTTTATCCGATAAGAAGACATGCACATAAACTATAATGGAAACATATTCATAAATCCCTCAATGCGCAACAAAAAACTCACATGATTTTGTCTTAACGGGGAATGTGATTGATAACTGGAATCATCTTAAGGGTTTGGTTGTAATATTTTTAATGAACTGTTAAAACTATCCTCACCGCAAACAGCCGTAACATAGCTAACTGTGTTAGCATGTGGGTTTGAAGTTGGCATGAGTGTAAAGCATCACATTAAACTAGAGAAATATCTACTTTAGATTATGCAAGTGAAATGTATACTACGGAAGAGGATTAGGGCCAAGCAATAATAATAAAAAAAAAATCATCTCGAGATTAAAGTCACTATAGTGCGAGATTAAACTCGTTAAATTTCGAGAAAAAAAGTCTAAATACAATATCGAGAATAAAGTCGTTGTGTTTCGAGAAAAAAGTCGAAATACAATCTTGAGAATAAACTCATTACATTTCGAGAATAAAGTCGTTGTGTTTCGAGAAAAAACGAGTTAAATTTCGAGAAAAAAAGTCGAAATAATCATGAGAATAAAGTCGTTGTGTTTCGAGAAAAAAAGTCTAAATGTAATGTAGAGAATAACGCATTCGATCAGTGTTCATTGCATAGCCTGATATCAACCTCATCAAGGTTTCCTGGTTTCCTAGGATACCAAAAGATGCATTATTAATCATTGTTGGTTGTGTACGCCTCCATCCACAGAATGTAACGACTGTTACCATCTATACAGCCATTAATGGCAATACCGTACGGTTTTAATTTATCATAGCTATCCATATGCCAGAGTGCATTTGGGCCAGCGCAAGTGTAGCCTACTCTCCTTCGTCGAAATTCCACACCTTGAGGATCAGCAAGTTTAATAATGCGTCTTATGGTATTCTGGGAAACCACGAAACCTTAATGAATTTCATGTTGGACAAAAGCGAGTACATCCCGCAAATTGGACTGATTTTTCTTCTAAAAAGACCTAGCCGACCTAGACCTAAGAATGTTCTATTCTTTGTTACTGAAAGAAAGTCTAAAATATAGCTTGACAAAGTGATCCAACTCTGCCATCCTCTATCAGAGGCTATGCAATGAACACTGATCGAATGCGTTATTCTCTACATTTCATTTCGGCTTTTTTTCTCAAAACACAGACTTTATTCTCGAAATTTAATGAGTTTATTCTCACGATTATTTCGACTTTTTTTCTCTCGAAATTTAACGAGTTTAATCTCACATTATACTGACTTTAATCTCGAGATGGTTTTATTTTTTTTTTATTGCTTGGCCCTAATCCTCTTCCGTACTCTTCTGTAGTTATATTATACAACTTAAAGGAGAAATTCACATATGAGACAGCTTCATAACTTAAACAGCTTTAACTGAAATAGACAGTTTAATATAACTATTCTGGAAAGAGTGTATTTTTCCAACACATAGCTCTTTCTGACTGTCAAACTTGACCCAGTGTTACAACACCGGTCTCCCCTAAATGTGAAATGAAGCTCTTGGGGTTTGAACATGATCTGCTCTATTCTGAGACCGTCACAATCACTAAACCTGACAATGCAAATGAGATTTTCACCTCAAACTCACAGTTTCACTCTTTTACTGGTTCAACGCTCTGAACTGGAGCAGTTTCACTCTTTTACTGGTTCAACGCTCTGAACTGGAGCAGTTTCACTCTTTTACTGGTTCAACGCTCTGAACTGGAGCAGTTTCACTTCTGATGGAGGGATGAGACCGTTATGAAGTTTGAGTGGTAGATTAAATGACTTGTATGACTTATATAACGTAATGCGACTCTTCACTGGTAGATCACGTGTGACTGGACTAGAGGAGGAAATGTAGATGTTGATCTGATTCAATTCACGATTCATAGGTTTTTGATTATTTTCAAGAAAGATTTCTTTCTAATTCACAGAGTGCAATGCGCCTATAAAATACCTAAAGATATTCCATATTTCATAATTTCAGTAAACTATCCACATATTAAAATTATAGCTGATACATTCAAAGTCTCATATTCAAATATAATAAAATCATATATCCTAAAACCTCTTAAATGTCTGTGATCGCCCATAAACACTGATCTCAGTAAAACTGCAGTATTTTATCTTGTAAAAATAACAGTGAAGTTTCCACACAATGAAGCGCTTTATTTCAGTGTTGAGCAATAACATCTTTATGAATGTTTTAAGTGTGTTTGACTCGAGACTGAAGTGTTGTTGTGAGAGATCTGTCTTCTGCTCATGTGAGACTCAGACGCATCGCTGGATTCATAATTACTGTAATGCGTCCAGAAAACAGTGAATGGTTACAGACAGACTGATTGTGGGACGGTGGAGCGTCTGATCATGTTAAATAAGGTTTCTCTCTTTCACGGCTCATTTTGCTCTGAATCAGTTCATCTGTGACTCTTGTACATGATGATCTAAACAACGGCTTTATGGAAGATGATTAATAAACTATTCAAGCAACAACATCTTTATGATTCACTTTACAGTATGAGTGTATGATGAGGAAGAAAAAATAATCATGCTTTCTAAAAATACATTAACAACAAAATGAGAATAGATAAACCATAAATTATCTGAAAAAATATGATCAAAATAATTTCTTATTATCTTCAGTAATATTAATGAAGTGCTGAAAAATTGATATTAGTGTGTGCGTGTGTGTGTGTGTGTGTGTGTGTGTGTGTGTGTGTGTGTGTGTGTGTGTGTGTGTGTGTGTGTGTGTGTGTGTGTGTGTGTGTGTGTGTGTGTGTGTGTGTGTGTGTGTGTGTGTGTGTGTGTGTGAGTGTGTGTGAAAGTGTTTGAGCAGCTGCCGTTTCAGTTCAGTCACTGTGACTCTGACTGACGGAGGTTTTTGTACGACTCTTTATCACTGTGTGAACACACTACTACCGTGATAACTCTGACAGTAATAATGTCCAGCATCTTCAGTCTGGACTCCACTGATGGTCAGAGTGAAATCACTGTTAGATCCACTGCCACTGAATCTAGATGGAGTTCCTGACTCAAGGGTTTTTACATAACGAATCAGGCGTTTAGGAGCTTCTCCAGGTTTCTGTAAGTACCAGAATATACCTTCCTCCCCACCACTCCATCTGTGCACATCTCTGCTGGTTTTACATTTGATATTCACAGTTCCTCCTGGTTGTTCTGCTGTTATTGAGGGACTCTGAGTGACGGTGATCTGTCCTCTACACTCTGAAACACAACAAGAAGAAAATACACTCAAAACCTTGACAATATACTTGAAGAAATGAATTAATATCAAACTTGTGCTCCACAAACCTTGAGCAAACGCTGTGAGAGTCCAGATGAAGATGATGATGAAGGTCATGTTGATGAAGATTGTTGTGTGTGTCAGTGATGAAGTGTTAAACTCACAGCACTATAAACACTCTCACACACTGAAGATCTGATCAATATGCAAACACACTCCACATCATTTCCCTGAAGACAGAAGAAACACTGTTTTGTCTTTTAGTGTCTTTGCTAATAAACTTCTGTGGATCATTTTCAGAAACAGAAACTCATGATTTACTTCATGTTATTTTGGGTCGATCTTCTCGCTCTAAACACTGTTTTAATGATCAGTTTCATTCAGACTTTGATGCTGAGAGAATTTAATACCTGTGCTGCAGATTTATATCATCCATGATACTGTATAACAGGTCAAAGGTCATCCAATAGAGAATGACCATCTAAATCTGGCTGAAGATTTCATTATAAAGCTTATATTTCATCATAAAGATGTTTTCATCTTTTTTTTTTTAAGATGAAGAGTTTGTGGCTCTTAAATGATCTAATGAAACTGTATGATGTGTGTGTTTTTAAAAGAAGGTATAAGGTTTTTATTTGGCAAAGATATTCTTAATTTATCACAAAATGTATTATTGAAAAGCTTAACCTAATTTCAAATCGCATTTAATGTCACATTTAATTCTATTTTATGGATTGATTACACCAATTGATGTATTCAAACTTTTTATTATTATTATAAATATGCCATATTTGGTGATATTCTGTTTTTTTTCTTTTCTAAATTAATTTTTTTTTATTTAATGATTTACATTAGTGTAACGGTCACCAGCTGGAGTGCCCTTGAGAGCCACCAGAGGGCACTCCACACCAGACTATTATCACTCCCTCACAAACTACATTTCCCATAACTCACTTCCCGGACTCATCATCACTGATTGCTTTCACCTGTGTCTCATCACCCTGTTAGTCTCAACCGATTTATACCTTGTTCACTCATTCACTCACTGCGAAGTTCTGTATGTTGTTGCACTGTATTTCTGAGCGTTTTCTCTGGTTTCATGTCTCTTGGTTTTTGGATGTCTTGCCTGTTCCCTGGATTACTCTTTTGCCTCTGACCCCTGCCTGTTTTGATTGTTTGTTTATTTGTTTGTTTGGACTGCCTTCCTGTGTTTGACCCCTGCTTATGCTGATTACGATTCTGGATTACGCTTCAAATAAAGCTGCAATTGGATCTCAACCTTTGTGTCTCGGAGCAGTTCGTGACAATTAGTAATTTCACATGTAATTTTCACATGTTCATTTTATTTGAATTAAATGTGATATTGACAAAGTTATCCTTTAGAAACTCCCAGTTAAGATGTGTAAAGATCATAGTCTTTCTAATTATATTATTAATTTAGATTTAATAGTTTTCATTCATTTAGAGACGATGAGACGACTGTTTTTGTGAAAGTCACTTCAGTTCAATAATCCTGATGTTGAGTCTCATATCAGTGTGTGTGTGTGTGTACTTGTATAAGTATAACTATCTTTGTGAGGACCAGTTTGAGTTTTCGACCATTGGAGTGAGGACAAAGAGAGTAAAGTGAGGACATTTTGGCCGGTCCTCAGTTTCTGAGAGCCTTTAAAGGCCTGTTTGAGGGTCAAGACTTGGTTTTAGGGATCAGGTTATAATGAGGTTAAGGGTCGGTTTAGGGTCAGGGGTCAGGTTAGGCACTTAGTTGTGATGGGTAATGTTAGGGTAAGCGGCTAGAGATTGCTGTGTCAATGAATGTCCTCATAAAGATAGATGTACAAGAATGTGTGTGTGTGTGTGTCTTTCTCTGCTGGAGTGTGTGTTCATTTGAGTGTGACGGAGGTTTTTGTACGACTCTTTCACTAGAATGAAACACTGTGGTACACTTTCGGTGGAGGAACTGAATTGACGATCAGAAGCTGTAAGTCTTTCTTAAATTATCTAATACAAACATATGTGTGTGTTTTTTAAAAGGAGGGTTAAGGTTAATTAAGAACATTTGGCAACAATATTCTTAATTTATTACAAAAATGCATTATTGAAATGCTTTATTTGCTTTACTTTACTTCAACTCTTATTTATTGTTGCATTTTAGTCTATTTGATTGATTGCACGCATTCATGCATTTAAATTTACTGTAATTTTGTCTGCTATATTATAAATGTCATATTTGGTGATATTCTATGTTTATTACATTTCAATCCATAGTTCACATTCATAATGTTTTACATTAGTAATTTCACACATAATGTGTGCTAACATTTCATTGTATTTTCAGTAATTACAATGTTTTCAGTTATTTCTAAATATATTTAATTTGACACAAAAGTTGGATGATATAGACAAAATAAATGTCATCAGTGTCATCATCAGGCAAAAAGAAATTTAGTTGATAAACTAAATTTAAACTAAGTTTACTTATATTTCTCTTTACGAGGAAGTCTATTGAATGGTGATTAGTCTCAAAACACAAATAATATATTGTGTTAAGTTATATTTGACTTAGTTAAATCTAGTTAGTTAAAATCTATTAGCAGTTTTCAGTGTATACAGTAAAGCAACAAACCGTTTACCAAATAATAATCTTTACCGGCGTTTTTTTCCCAGTCTTTTACTGTTAAAATTAATTTTTTTTTATTTATTTTTTTACAATGTACAATATTTAGTAATATTGATTAAATGGAGAATGTTTTGAAACTAAACTCAGGATAGTGTCTATGAATGAAAGCAGTGAGGTGAAACTACAGTAAAGATGAAATGATTGTGCTTTTTACTGTATTACCATCAGACAAAGAGAAATTTAGTTAATGAGCATTTTAAAAATCAATCATTTAAACTATTAAGTTTGCGGATGATTATGATTGTTTCTTAATAGAATGATTTTTTTAAAAATCATAATTGAAAAAGGGCTGAAAATTACAATTGATTGTATCAAAATAGAACAATATTTTTAAAAATACTTATGTAATACTTTATTCTAAATCTTATGAATAAATGTATTAATCAATTTTATGTGGACAATGTTTTAAAAAATTTGATTGAGATTAAAATGTTCTGTAACAATTCTGAGAAAATTCAATATTTTTTATTTATTTAATAGTTTATTTAAATTTTATAATTCATATTAATATTTTTAAATGTAATTTTTTATTTTACATTAATAATTTAACATCTTATTACTGCTAACATTTAGTTCATGTCATGTATTGACTGCAGATACTTTAAAATCTATTCAATAATTTCTTCATATATTATTTTGGCTATAATTCTTGGTAAACTATTAAGGGCTTTTTTAAACGCATGAAACAAAAGTTGTATAATGTGGAAAAAATGACTATTATTTTTTATAATTTTCATCAGACAGAAAAAAAAAACACAGTTGAAGAGCATTTTGAAAATCAATCATTTAAATTAACAAATTTGCTGATGTTTATGATTGTGAGTTTCTGAATAGCAGAATATTTTCAAAATACAATTAATATTGAAATGAATTTGTTTTCTAGATCTTATAACGACATCACAATATAACCATCAATTTACTTGGACAATGTTTTTCAAACTCATTCTGGGGATCATTTAAAATGTAACTTGTATATTTAAAATCAAATGATCATTCATGAATGTGTGTGTGTGTGTGTGTGTGTGTGTGTGTGTGTGTGTGTGTGTGTGTGTGTGTGTGTGTGTGTTCCAGCGGGTCCCTCCGTGTCTCCCTCCGTGTCTCTGCTGTCTCCCTCTTCTCTGCTGATCTCTGGAGACTCCCCCGCTCTGCTCTGCCTGCTCAGCTCTTACTCTCCACAGGGGGCGACGGTGAGCTGGACGCTGGACGGGTCAGAGGTCACCGAGGGGGTTCAGACCAGCACAGAGAGCGAGCGGGACGGTCTCTACAGTCGCAGCAGCGTCCTGAGCCTCAGCAAAGCACGCTGGGAAGACACAAAGCGCTTCGTCTGCAGAGGAACACATGCCGGAGCTGCTCACGAGGCCTCGTTCCTCAAGAGCTCCGAGTGCTGATGTTTCTCCAGTGAAGACCAGCGTATCTGAGCGTCACGTGATTTACAGCTCAATACTGAAGCAGTCTGTCAATGTGCTGCCATTGCTGTTCATTCAATAAAGCTTCATCTGAACGCAAGCGCACATTTGTGTTGGACTGCATCATTGATCAGTGTGTCGTTCCTTCAAAGTCCTGCACTAAAGTTTCAGCGGCTTTTGATTGATTGTAATTAGGGGTGTAACAATAATTACAGTGGATAGTGACAATATGTATCGTATTATTCACCCAAAATGAAAGTTTAGGAAGTTTACAGGGTTTTCGTGTCACGACTACATTAAACTACTGTATATAATGTTAAATATAATGTATAATAATGCAATGGGGGAATATTTGTGGGTCCTGATAATGCCAAATGTCTGATGTTACCAGTAAAAAGTGTCCTACATTATTTTAGATATATCTAGTCAGAGACATCAAGCATATTCGTCTGAAATAATTCAGTATTTTCAGCTTCAGAATCATGAATATTGTTATTCTGGTGTCTCTATTGTCCTGTGCATTGGGTTATCAGCACCAAGTCCAAGCCTATTCATTTACACACACAATGTTAAACCAAATGTACCATTTTGATGGAGTATGGCAATAATATGGTATTGTGAGTTCAGGATGGTGACATAAGGGTCTCGTTACACCCCTAATTGTAATAGTTGAGAACAGCTGCATTCAGCAGTAAATGTGAAATGAAGCTCTTGGGGTTTGAACATGGTCACTGGAGACGAGCTGCTCTATTCTGAGACCGTCACAATCACTAAACCTGACAATGCAAATGAGATTTACACCTCAAACTCAGTTTCACTCTTTTACTGGTTCAACGCTCTGAACTGGAGCAGTTTCACTTCTGCTAAAATGAGTTATGAGTAATAAATTCATTATAAGGTTGAGATGATAGCTAGGCCTACTTGAAAAAGGCTCAAAAACATCTTTGTTACATTGACTTTGTCATAGTGTATTGTACAAAACAAACAATATATGGTTTGTTTGATTTCATATCAGTTTACACATTCAGTTTTCTCTGATTCAGAGCATATTTGAGTCAAACCCGTCCGTCACAGTACAGATCTGTTGTGTTGAGAAGTATACAATACTTGGTGTTCAATTCATAGTAATTGCTCACTATAACAGATGTAATAATGTGGAACTGCAGCACTTCAGGCTCTAGTGAGAAACTGTGTTGAGTAATGCGACGTAAAAGAATAAAGATTTAAGCTGAATCAGAAATCACAAACTTCTCTGCTATATATGGGTGAAAAGCAGTATGTGACAAAAGAAGTATGTCTAAATTTACAGTACAAGTCCCCAGATTGACCGACTACAGTGAAGCGACGCAACTGACACTGGTAGATCACATGATAATGACAACATGGCCAATATAGTACGTCCAGATTACATTCATACCCTCATTAATACTGTAGGATGTACTTTTTTAGCGGTCGTGAAGTAATTACTTATTCAAAAAAGTTAGACAATTTCGGAAGCATCGTTAGTGTTAGTCATAGACAGTATATAAACTGGACACAGCGACCCCGTTGGATTCAATGGAGAAAAGTGAAGTCAATTAGAAGCTCTCACTTCCAGACTCAAACTGAGCTTGACGACGTAGATGTGACGTGAGCAACCCGTCTGTCTTCTAGTAGCTGTGCCAAGAGAAATCTGAATCATTCCCTACCGAATCTTGCAGAGAAGGAGAGTGTGAGTAGGAGCTGTCCATGAGCTAGGAGCAGGAGAAACTTTTGCTAAGTATTCTGATTAATTATTTTGTCATTTTGCCTCCACGTCCCCCCGATTGCCCGCGAGCTTCTCCTCCTGTCCATACGGTAATCTCTCTACTGTGCGACAGAGAGTCGTGTGGTTATGACGCAATCGTTAGCCTATTTTTACAAAAACGGCTTCTACAGGGCCATAACGTAAGATACAAGGCAATGGAGCCTTTTATAGATTTTCGTGTTTCTTTAGAAATAAATAATGGACAAATGGAGTCTTTAAACGCCTCAGATGTAAAGTTATTCACTGTCAAAGTGACGCCAACATGAATGGGAGTCAATGAATTGCTAACGGCAGGTGATGGTCCGCTAATCAATGGCGGCGCCCGGAGAAACTTCAATGTTTTCCGAAACACTGCCCCTCTGGTGTTAGTTGCACACAAGTCCTGAAAATTGAAGCCAAACGTCTTGATCGCCCCCAGGTGGTTGGTCCCAGTACAGCTCATTAACTCCGTCCTCTCCGAAAGGGATGTGTGACAAACTAAACCATTAAATTACACTTCAAACTATTTTTTTTCCAAATATGTTTTCTGTCATTTTAGGTAGTTTTTGTTACGCTGATGTAAGTTTAAGTGTTCGGTTTTTAATTGTCCATAACTGTTTATTTCACACCGATATAAGTTGTTCTGCAGTGAACTGGACTAACCGATTCTGCGGGAGTGTGGACGGGACTCTCACTCTGAAATCAGCGCAAGATGTCAGCGCCATATTGGGACTTCGCATTTCTACAATAGAAGAGAGTGAAGGTGCGTCGTCCATCTTTATTTACAGTCTATGGGTGCGAACCGAACAGTGTCTGAGGGAGTTGTATTGCTGGCCACGAATGGACGATCTTGTTCACACAATCCTCTCTGCATGTGTGACCGGCCAGGCCAGTGATAAATCAGCCGACACATTCACAGCTCCAGTGCAGCCAGTGGGGTTCACCAAATGGCCCATTTCAACCTCTCGAGAAGGGAGATACTGACTGTTAGATTGCAATAACACTGATTGACTATTTCAGCAAATGGCCAGAAGTTGGTTTTGCTTCATCAGTAACTTCTGAAATTTCTCGAGAAGGAAACCTTTGCTGATTTTGTGAAAACACAGGGAATAAAGAACATAAAGACAGTGTTTATTACCCTCAGGCTAACAGGGCCATTGAACGGTTCAACAATAGAGTTAAAGGTACGACCCTAAATTAAAAGACCTTTGTCAGGTTAGACGCCATATTGAATTTAACAGATGAAAACGAGGCTGTTATAAACGAGGGATAGACTTGGTCTGTGTCTGAAATCTCTTGAGTAGGTGCTTATTTTGAACAAATAATTACTTCACGACTGCTAAAAAAGTACATTCTATATAGTATGAATGTGTGAATATAATCCAGACATACATTCGCCTTGTTATCATTATCATGTGATGAAGTAGTAGGTCATCCGGGTACTTTTGCCTACTCTCTTATGAGTACTTCTTTTGTCACATGCTGGTTTTTGCCTACTATTTAGTAGATAGGGAAGTATGGGATTTTGGATGGCACTCATTGTATAAAGGTCATATGAAGGAGTTTTTAATCTACTGCCTTTTTTCGAAAAGAAGTTTCCTCATCTGAACAATCGGTATGTTAAACAACAGTGCGATCCATTAAACTCACTGTACTTATATCCCTCACAGCCTCGTTTTCATTCCTGTCTAAAAATAAATGCCTTCTGGTTTGTATTTCCACAGCATGAAGGAAAGATCTTACGCATTTATGAATGAACCGCTCATTGACATGTTGTAATGATATCTGATTCAAACATTACTGTGCTCATGATAACTTTAGTTAACTCTACAATAAGTAAATCCACTTCAGCTAAATACTCTTAGACAGCGATGCCATAGAAATGTACAGAGCAAACGCAAAAACGGACATTCAAAGACAAAACTCTAAAGATGGCTGTGGACTTGTTTATCTAAGGTCTATAACTAGAGGAGGCTCTGAAGAGTCTTAAAGGGATATTTCACATAATAATGAAAACCTGTCATAATTTACTCACTCTCATATGCTTGTTCCAGTCATGTATGATTTCATTTCTTCTGCATAAAGTTGATAAATGTCTATTCACATGTATTGTGAATACGTGGTGCACATGAGCCCAGTGACCAACAGGGGGAGTAAGAGACAATCCATCAGGAGCAGAAGGTAAAAGTTCATAAATGTAAAACAAAGACATAAGCTCTGCTCGAAATATTTTGTTGGTTAGAATTTGCTTTATGTGAGTAAAATACAGGCAATTTCTTTTAAATGATGACTGGAAAAGTCATGGAAATTCATGATCATACGATGTAGAGGACTGACTGAAGTATAAACCAGAGAGTATAGGCTATGCAAACTGTAGTAACGCTGTTGTTTTCACACAAAATCATTTGTAATCTTATTAAAATAAGCCTTTAAAGACATCATGGATTTAATTACTTCCAGATCATTTGATTAGATTGTTGACTTGAGCTTTCTCAATCTCTGTTTGTCTGATCTGTGGTATATACTGTGAAAGTAATGAGAAGATTTTAAAAAGAAAAAACAAATCTTTGATCATACGCCAAATATGGAAATCATAATGTGGCAAAAGGTAAATTATTAGAAACAGAAATGAGTCCATCAGGTCCATTTGGTCCAAAAGGTTTCTCTCTTTCACGGCTCATTTTGCTCTGAATCAGTTCATCTGTGACTCTTGTACATGATGATCTAAACAGCGGCTTTATGGAAGATGATTAATAAACTAGTCAAGCAACAACATGTTTATGATTCACTTTACAGTATGAGTGTATGATTAGGAAGGAAAAATAATCATGCTTTATAAAAATACATGAACAACTATATGAGAATAGATAAACCAACAATTATCTGAAAAAATATGATCAAAATAATTTCTTATTATCTTCAGTAATATTAATAAAGTGCTGAAAAATTTATATTAAGATAATATTTGTGTGTGTGTGTGTGTGTGTGTGTGTGTGTGTGTGTGTGTGTGTGTGTGTGTGTGTGTGTGTGAGAGAGAGTGTGTGAGCAGCTGCAGTTTCAGTTCAGTCACTGTGACTCTGACTGACGGAGGTTTTTGTACGACTCTTTATCACTGTGTGAACACATATTTACTGTTGATGTAATGGAAACTCATACAGTAATAATGTCCAGCATCTTCAGTCTGGACTCCACTGATGGTCAGAGTGAAATCACTGTTAGATCCACTGCCACTGAATCTAGATGGAGTTCCTGACTGGAGGGTGTTTGCCAAATAAATCAGGAGTTTAGGAGCTTCTCCAGGTTTCTGTAAGTACCAGTGTAAAGGCTGATTACCCCAACCCTGATAGACTTCAGGACTGGTTTTACAGGATATAGTAAATGTGTCTCTTAGTTGAACAGATTTCACTGCAGGCGTCTGAGTGACTGTCGGTTCAGCGACTGATTCTACATCAAGAAGAATAAATAAACATTCAGAATTACATATTTGGATAATATTTCAAGCACTGTTAATCAGTTAAAATAGTGCAGTTTAACTTCATATTTCCTCACCTGTGAAACAGCTGGAGAACATCCAGATGAAGATGAAGATGATGAAGCTCATGGTTGCTGATGGTTTAGATTCTCAGTGTTCAAACTCAGAGTTATAAATCCTCCTGAAGCACACACACACACACACACACACACACACACACACACGATGTGCTGCGATGCAAATCATCTCTATGTAAATCTGTGTAAGGATTCCAGCACATGATGCTCATAAATCATAACAGTGTTTAGGAGATTTTTCCATGTTACGAGTCATAAACATTTATTCATGTGTCTGAAGCTTCAGGCTTTCTGACAGAGTTGCTACACTAGTATGTCACTGTGACCTTCATTACAGGGCAAAGGTCATTCCAGAGGTCATAGGTCATCAGAATGTATTAAAATTGCTTTAATCATTAACAATGCATTGAGATGAGTGATAGAGTCAGTAGATTTGATAGAACAGTTATGATGAGTGATATCTTTATTATTATCTTGATACACTTCGAGGGAAAGATAAAGCTGCTTGAAAAAGCACAAAAACATATGGTGTCAGTTTTCAGTCATAAGTCAGTTTTGAGTGTGTGTGTGTGTGTGTGTGTGTGTGTGAAGGGGGTGTATTGGAATCCACTGCTGCTTCAATGTATGTAATGAGTGATTATAATCAAGGTATTACAGACATCCCAAGTCTCCCGCATGTCGATTTGCGGCCTGATGCAAATCAGTTAAAATCTCCCGGAATCTAGAGTGAGCGAGCAAGAGCGCGCGCACGGCAGAGAGAGGGAGCGAGAGACCTTGCGTGTGTGTGCTAGTGTGTCTCACTATAAGCGCCCATCAACGGACACCACTAACCACTCGGTGAGTTGCACCGTTTTGAAAACAAACGTTAAGGGTTGTTTTAAGGACATGTTCGTGCATGCCCATAGACAGCCACTCTGAAGGACCCATCGTCAGGACCCATCGTCAACATTCTGTGTCCACCACTCTAGTTCATCCAAAACAAACCAGAAAAGAGACTCAAAGTGCTAAATACCGGAATTATCCTTTAAGTGGGGGACTCTGTCATAATTCCTGTCTTGTGTGGACTTTTTGTCAATTCCTGTCCTGTGCCATGTTTTGTAGTCCTTTGTAGTTTTTCATGTTTATTAGTCTTCCCAGGTGTTTCTGATTAGCCACGCCCCCTTGTTATCTTGTTAAGCTTGTTTGCATGTGTGTTTAAGCCCTGTGTCTAGTTCAGTCTTTGAGTTCTTAATGTTGTATGTTGGTTGTCCTGTTCCCTGTCTGAGTCTGAATTTGTCAAATTTTGAGTTTTATTTAATAAAAGACTACGGCACGTGGATCCTGCTTCCTCCTATGTTTCAACCGCATCGTTACAGTGTGTGTGTGATCATGTGTGATTACTCAATTCCTGTCACACAACAGTTCAGTAGTGGTGGGCAGATCGAGGCTTCGTGAAACAATGAAACAGTTGAAGCAAATGTGCCATATTGTGTCGAGGCTTCGAAACAATCCGACACCCGTCTCAACGGTGACACCTCGTGGTCACTTGCAGGTGTTGATCTGAAACAACCTTGACAACGAGCCATTAAAAAATTTGTTGTTTTTTTATTATTGTATTTTTCTAATATGTGAAGCTTGTAACCTGTAGGCTCCTCACAGTGCATAATGTTATTTTGGTCATGAAAAATGAATATTAATAAAAGAAATCAAGCCACAATGTCTCACTTTTTTTATAGAAAATGTATTTAAAAATATTAATTTCTTTGCTGTGGAAGGACTTAGCCTACTTCTTTTATTTTTTACAGATAATTTCTCCAGCCTTTGACAAACTCCTCTCACAAAAACCCATGAGGTCAAGATGCGTTGACTTCACTTTTATACAGATGTGCGATTGTGTGGTCTGTTCCCGACCCTGTCAATCAAACGCTGATTCGGCGGACCATGCCACCTGTCAAAACACTTGTGAAACACTCCGAAGCTTCATTTAGCCGTAGTCACGTGACATGGGTGTTTTGAATCACGCTTCGGATCCGTGTTTCGAAACGCTTGAAAAGCTTCGGAACATCAGTTTCGCGTCAGCCATCCCTACAGTTCAGTCACTAGCTATGTTGCCATCCTCCTATTTTATGTGAATTTTGGGATTGACTATCACATAAAAAAACATTGGATGGAAATGCCGAGATGAACATCAATTCTAAAAATGTGCCCAAAAAATTGTATGTGCTCAATTGAGGTGATAATGTTTTTATCCAATAAGAAGACATGCACATAAACTATAATGGAAACATATTCATAAATCCCTCAATGCGCAACAAAAAACTCACATGATTTTGTCTTAACAGGGAATGTGATTGATAACTGGAATCATCTTAAGGGTTTGGTTGTAATATTTTTAATGAACTGTTAAAACTATCCTCACCGCAAACAGCCGTAACATAGCTAACTGTGTTAGCATGTGGGTTTGAAGTTAGCATGAGTGTAAAGCATCAGATTAAACTAGAGAAATATCTACTTTAGATTATGCAAGTCAAATGTATCTACAATACAATGATTGTTCGGCAAAATATAATCTTAATAACATTTTTTACTTTTCCCCAAGCCAGATTCCCAGTGAAATGCTCTCAAACAGCAAGTGCAGTGAGTTTGCTTCTTTCTTCTCTGACAAAATCAATAATATCAGAAAGGTGATCAGCACATCATTGAGTTGTGCTGGGGTCAGACAGATCAGACCACCTGAAAAAGTAGTTACTACACTGTAAAAACTAAAGGAGCCTCAAATATCCTGTTGGATTCTCAAGGAACTTCAAAATGTAATTTAAGTGCCTCAAAGCTCTTTCTCCTATAGTAGGGTTACTGGAGGAGCACTGACATTCTTTGAGGTTCTTGCTGGAACTTATGGGATCCTTTAAGCACTTTGTATTTATTTCAGAGGTTCTGGAGTCACCTTTTCATTACCATGAGACCTCGAAGTGCTTTGGGGGGAAATAGAGGAACTTAAATGCGATAAAAGGGTTATTGGAAGATCTTTTAACATTTAAGTGGTTCCTGGAAGATCTCTTATGTTAAAGCCAGCATCTGGAGGAACCCAATGGTTCTGTGAGGCCAGAATGAGAATATTATTATCCTATTATTATTATTATAGGCTACTTAAGTTTGATTCAGTATACATGCCCAGGTGAAAAAAGACATACTATTAAAAATGTACTTGAGTGTGTTTTTAGTAGGCCTACAATACAAATATACTTTAATGCATTTTTAATACATTTAACAGTAGCCTACGTCTTTTTCACCTGGGTAGCTTACATTTATTTAGTATCTATAGGCCTATTTTGTTGATTAATTTAAACCTTAAACAACAACACTAAATTATAATAATATTAATAAGAAGAATTCATTAATTATTATTGAATAAATAATAGTAATAAAATAATAATTTTTACCTACTTCTTCATAAATTATTATTTGAAGAAGAAGAACTAAGAGGAGAAAAGTTTTATTCTGTCACGAAACTGCTGCTATTCCTCTGCTGTCGTCACTTCAGTGATGGTCGCGCTGCTCGCGCGCAACAAAGCTCAGCTGATCGACGTCATCGGGTAACGGCTCCGTCCTCTCATCAAAGCTTCCGCCGTTTGTTCGGCTCTCCGTTACAAGGTTTGTAAACTCGCCAAATAAATATAAATACAGAGTCTACTCACTATATATTCAAACACACATATATATAAACTAAATTGATTATACATTACTACTTTTTTACAGTGTTTACCACTCGTTTATTGCACAGTATCTGGGATGAAGGTTTTAGCCGCGATGCTAACTACGTTGATCTAACGTAAGTTAATGAACAAATGGAAATTATTGACTTATTGTCTTAGATTGATTTAGTCATTCAATTCAACATATTCTGTAAAACTGTGTCTTCAAATTGCTGATATAGCCTAACTAATGTAGCTGATTCCTCCTGTCCTCATTGGCGTTTGTTATGAATAACAAAATCAGGTTAATATAACGTAGTTTGGTCTGTTTTTGTTTAGCCTAACTTTACTTACTACAGGTGCCCTCATTCTCTCAAATACCATTTTAAAGCCATTTACTGGTCAATAAATATTATGTTGTGAATAATCAGCTTTGTTCTTTTGTTTCCCCAGAACAACCAGTACATTTCTAAAATAATCTGAACATTTCAGAGGCAACATTGAATTACAGTAAGTTACCTACACCACATGCAAGTACTTTATTACTATGAACTTTCTCTGTGTGAAATTGTATTGTTTGACTGTGTACTTTTTTAATAAGTTATTCTCTGAAAATCTTCCCTCATGCTCTCAAATCTCATTCATGTTACTCAGAAAAATAATATCACAGGTTTGGAGCTAATAATGCTATGCATTTTTTTATAGGCTATACCTTAATCATATGCATTTGAATATAAGACATTTGAACCCTGAATTATAACTTAAAGTTTAGTCTTTTTCGACAAAAAAAAAGGAAAAAGCTATTATATGACTTCAGAAGACTTACAACACAACCCATAACACATGAGTTGTGAACTCATTGACTATTTTTAGGATCTTTTCTGGGACATTTTTGGAGCTTAACCATTTTTTACATAAATTGTTGCATTGAATTGAACTAGACAAGTGTACATAAGAATAGTTTGAATGAATTACAAAAAAAATGTATGCTTGTGTTTCATGCAGTGATATTGAATGGTGACAGGTTGCATTATGCCTGAGATCTGCTTTCGGGTTCCACAGACAGAAAGTCAAACAGGTTTGGAACGTCACAAGGCTGAGGAAATTATTTAATAACCTTACTAACAGTAAATGTTGTACTTTGCAGGGATCTCGGTAAGCTGAAATACAAGTTTGATCAAGAAAAAAAATCCTCCTGTAGACCTGAAAATCACTGAAGTGCCTGGACCATCCACCGGAAAAGAGGAAAAGCAAACAGAAAATGAAGCTGATGCACCTTTTCACTTTTCTAACTCGTTAAGTACCTCACGTGTCCCTTGTGAAGATTTTATTATTGATTGCATTTTATGTTGCAGCGAGTAAAGGTGCATCACATTTGTGAATTTCGTGAAATTACACAGGCAAAAAGACAAAATTGCTGATCGTGTGGATTCTTATTGAAATGACTGAATTCACCAGTGAACATTCACAGAACAACAGATCATTTTACTGCACCTTAACTCTGTTAAAATGGAAAATGTTTTCTGCTTGTTGTGACATAAGGAATTCTGTTTCCGGGTCGAAACCTCTACTTCTACTTTCTCTATCTTGTTTCTAGATATTGAGAATACTCAACAACCATTTATGGGAACTGTTGATTCAAGTCACACATTTAAGCTTTTCAAAAGGCATAGTGTACATTACAGTCTCCAGTCTCACGGCATCCCAGACTTCAACATTTTATGATTCAAAATAGCTGAATAACTAACCATCTGAGATTTCGGAATAGAGTTAAAGGTTAGGATCATAATTTTCAGGAATATTACAGCACAATGAGTGTATATTAGCACTGTTTTTTGTTTGTTTTTGGCATCTGATAGAGCTTTTGGACATGGAAACAGTGACGTCAGACTTAACAAGCGGACTGAAACACATGTTTTAAAATTAAGTGAAGATGGACATTTTTAATTAGTCAAAATTGTAATTTTTTACATTGATTTATTACATGGAACATGTGTTTTCCATGCATTTTGTTGAGATGTCTTTTTTTGTGTAGCCTATTGTATACACTTGGTTGATTATTCATGTTACTTATGTATTATACTATTTTTTTGTGTGTGTATTCATTGATATTAATCTATTACTAGCTTTTTTTTCAAGTGCATGGAAGTGTATGTATTAAAATGGATCTAAAATATGTAATAAACAATTCTTATTTTGTATTTGGTTCAGTTTGTTTATTATAATAGAAGTTAATGGTGGTAACCATAGTAACAACATGAAATTAATTTAATACAAATAAAATAAAATTGAAATTTGGTTCCTGGAGGCACCCACAGTGGTTCCACACAGTGCCTTATATAAGAGTTCCTCAGGAAACCTGTGTGGTTCCTCAGAGAACCGCCCCTTTTTAAAGGGTGCCTAGAGGATCTACAGACGGTTCCGCCGGTGTGGCAAAGTGAAGAACCCCAAAAGGTTCCTCCAGGCACCTTTTATTTTTACAGTGTATGTCTGACTTCAAAGAAATTGATAGCAAAATTTTGGTAGAAACCGTACAGCACCTTAAAACATCAACATGCGCTCTTGACACACTTCCCACATCTTTTTTCAAAAGTGTGTTAAACAGTTTAGAAGCAGATCTTCTAGAAGTGGTAAATGCCTCACTTCTCTCTGGGAGTTTTCCAAACTCCCTGAAAACTGCAGTTGTCAAACCCCTCCTGAAAAAGAACAATCTGGATAAGACCATATTAAGCAACTATAGACCGATCTCAAATCTTCCTTTCATAGGCAAGATCATTGAAAAAGTTGTCTTTAATCAGCTGAACAAATTCTTATGCTCGAATGGATACTTTGATAATTTTCAATCTGGTTTCCGACCGCACCACAGCACAGAGACAGCGCTCATAAAGATAATAAACGATATTCGCTTAAATACTGATTCAGGCAAATTATCAGTGCTGGTACTACTCGACCTCAGTGCTGCATTTGACACTGTCGATCACAACATACTTCTTGACAGGCTGGAAAACTGGGTGGGGCTTTCTGGGATAGTCCTAAAATGGTTCAGGTCATACTTAGATGGGAGAGGTTATTATGTGAGTATAGGAGACCATAAGTCTGAGTGGACATCCATGACATGCGGAGTCCCTCAAGGCTCAATTCTTGCGCCACTCCTGTTCAACCTGTATATGCTCCCAATGAGCCAAATAATGAGAAACAACCAAATTGCTTACCACAGCTATGCAGACGACACACAGCTGTACTTAGCCCTATCGCCTAACGATTACAGCCCCATTGACTCCCTGTGCCAATGCATTGACGAAGTCAACAGTTGGATGTGTCAAAACTTTCTTCAGTTAAACAAAGACAAAACTGAAGTTATTGCATTTGGAAACAAAGATGAAGTTCTCAAGGTGAACGCATACCTTCACTCTAGGGGTCAAACAACTAAAAATCAAGTCAGGAATCTTGGTGTGACACTAGAGTCAGACCTTAGTTTCAGTAGTCATGTCAAAGCAATAACTAAATCAGCATACTATCATCTAAAAAATATTGCAAGAATTAGATGCTTTGTTTCCAGACAAGACTTAGAGAAACTTGTTCATGCTTTCATCACCAGCAGGGTGGATTATTGTAATGGACTCCTCACTGGCCTTCCCAAAAAGACCATAAGACAGTTGCAGCTCATACAGAACGCTGAGCAGAACCAGAACATATGAACATATCACACCAGTCCTCAGGTCTTTACACTGGCTCCCAGTTAGATTTAGGATTGATTTTAAAGTATTATTACTGGTATATAAATCATTCAATGGCCTAGGACTTCAATACATTGCAGATATGCTCACTGAATATAAACCCAACAGATCACTCAGATCATTAGGATCATATCAGCTAGAAATACCAAGGGTTCACTCTAAGCATGGTGAGTCTGCTTTTAGCTATTATGCCAGCCACAGCTGGAACCAGCTTCCAGAAGAGATCAGATGTGCTCCTACAGTGGTCACATTCAAATCCAGACTCAAAACACTTCTGTTTAGCTATGCATTTACTGAATGAGCACTGTGCCACTGTTCGTCCGACTGTACTGTACTGTATTTCATTTTATTTTTCTAAACTGTTTTAATTATTCTTATTTATTTTTATTATTTTTATTTCTTCTATGTAAAGCACTTTGAATTGCCATTGTGTATGAAATGTGCTATATAAATAAACTTGCCTTGCCTTGCCTTGCCTTTTCCTCCTGAAAATTTGTTTTTGGTCATTAAAACGACCATCACAATCACTAAACCTGACAATGCAAATGAGATTTTCACCTCAAACTCACAGTTTCACTCTTTTACTGGTTCAACGCTCTGAACTGGAGCAGTTTCACTCTTTTACTGGTTCAACGCTCTGAACTGGAGCAGTTTCACTTCTGCTGATGGAGGGATGAGACCGTTATGAAGTTTGAGTGATAGTTTATATGACTTGTATGACTTATATAACGTAATGAGACTCTTCACTGGTAGATCACGTGTGACTGGACTAGAGGAGGAAATGTAGATGTTGATTTGATTCAATTCACGATTCATAGGTTTTTGATTATTTTCAAGAAAGATTTCTTTCTAATTCACAGAGTGCAATGCGCCTATAAAATACCTAGGAAAGATATTCCATATTTCATAATTTCAGTAAACTATCCACATATTAAAATAATAGCTGATACATTCAAAGTCTCATATTCAAATAAAATAAACTCATATATCCTAAAACCTCTTAAATGTCTCTGATCGCCCATAAACACTGATCTCAGTAAAACTGCAGTATTTGATCTTGTAAAAATAACAGTGAAGTTTCCACACAATGAAGCGCTTTATTTCAGTGTTGAGCAATAACATCTTTATGAATGTTTTAAGTGTGTTTGACTCGAGACTGAAGTGTTGTTGTGAGAGATCTGTCTTCTGCTCATGTGAGACTCAGACGCATCGCTGGATTCATAATTAATGCATCCAGAAAACAGTGAATGGTTACAGACAGACTGATTGTGGGACGGTGGAGCGTCTGATCATGTTAAATAAGGTTTCTCTCTTTCACGGCTCATTTTGCTCTGAATCAGTTCATCTGTGACTCTTGTACATGATGATCTAAACAACGGCTTTATGGAAGATGATTAATAAACTATTCAAGCAACAACATCTTTATGATTCACTTTACAGTATGAGTGTATGATTAGGAAGAAAAATAATAATGCTTTATATACATGAACAACAAAATGAGAATAAATAAACCATAAATTATCTTTAATTATCTTCAGTAATATTAATGATTGATATTAATATTAAGTTTATATTAATTATATTATAATTATTAATTATATTAATTGATATTAAGTTCATATTTGTGTTTCTGTTGAGTGTGAAAGTGTGTGAGCAGCTGCAGTTTCAGTTCAGTCACTGTGACTCTGACTGGCGGAGGTTTTTGTACGACTCTTTATCACTGTGTGAACACAGCTTTACTGTTGATCCAGTGATAACTCTGACAGTAATAATGTCCAGCATCTTCAGTCTGGACTCCACTGATGGTCAGAGTGAAATCACTGTTAGATCCACTGCCACTGAATCTAGATGGAGTTCCTGACTGGAGGCGATTTGTAATATAAATCAGGAGTTTAGGAGCTTCTCCAGGTTTCTGGAAGTACCAGGCTAAATAATCTCCATTACTATTCCTGTACACATCACTGCTGGTTTTACATTTGATATTCACAGTTCCTCCTGGTTGTTCTGCTGTTATTGAGGGACTCTGAGTGACGGTGATCTGTCCTCTACACTCTGAAACACAACAAGAAGAAAATCAGCAGAATAAAAGAATGATCTTTGCTAAAACAAGTAAATGTAAAGTAGTAAATGCAGTGAAAGTGAGTGTCACCGTTGAGGAGCAGCAGCAGAGAGCAGAAGATCAGTGTGTGTGTCCTCATCTTTACTGGGAATGAGTGAAACTGAAGGACAGAGATGTTGGATGAACAGTCTGAGTGACAGACACTGATATTGAGCTTCAGTCTCAGGGGTGGGACACAAATTCAAAGCCGTTTCCTCTCAAATGAGTCTCAGTCACTGACAGAAGAGCAGAAATGAGAAATATGACAATGTTAAGAAGTTAATTTTCCCTCATCAAACACTCAATAATAGTTTGTTTCTCTGTAATTCACTCTCAGCAGCAAACTGGATGTTGGCAGTAAGTAGATCATCAAATCAGTTTGAAAATTATTATTATTAATTATTATTATTATTAATCTAAGGTGGGAACAGGCTTGGATATTTTTTCCTGATCTGTCGTCTGCTCTGCTTTGTGTGTTTCATACACAACTGTACGTGTACTTTGTCATTCAGTCATAATTTTATTACAATTCAATCAACATAGTTTGAAATAAAATAATAACTTCATGTGTTTGAGTCCATTTGTGTTGTTTTCATTTCAGGTCTTTCATTGGATCAGGGCTTTTGCTCACATATTAATAAACTTCAGCGAAGCATTAAAACACCTGCAGATTCATGATGAACCTCACAGAGATTATGATAGATTGAAGATAAATATGCATGACAGACTCATATCACTCATCTCTCATTGTGTTTTATGTTTAATAGTTATTTAAAGTGTTTCAGTATTATAGAAACATCAAACTCTGAGGATGATGAACATCTGCTCTATTCTGAGAGAAACACAATCACTCCTGATGATGAAATGTGAGTTTAACTCGCTCACTTTCACTGTGGGACTGAAACGAGACAGTTTTTGACTAATATGAGGTTTGTTCATATTCATTAGTTTACACTGTTTATACTTGTGAACAAGTTTTCAACAAAAATTCATTTAAAAGTGTAGATTAAATCTAACTTATTAGTTAAAACTCAATGTCAGTAAGTTAAGGAGTGGTATAATGCCCTTTTCACAAGATGTAAAATAAGTCTCTGATGTCCCCAGAGTGTGTGTGTGTGAAGTTTTAGCTCAGAATACCCCACAGATATTTTTTTATATCATGTTAAAATCGTCACTGTTTGAAGGTGAGCAAAAACGCACCGTTGCAAATGAGCTGCTGCTCCCGGCACAGGGGGCGGAGCTTCAAGAGCTTGTGTTTGTGTGTGTGTGTTAGCCGTTCCAAAAATTTCAAAAACTTTAGCCTTTTATGTTCAAACCAGCCGTTTTTTGTAGTCTGTAAAAAGCAATTTCTTTAAAAGAAAATTTGAGGTTTGTAACATTAGCTGGAGTGCCCTTGAGAGCCACCAGAGGGCACTCCACATCAGACTATCATGATTCACTCACAACTACATTTCCCATAACTCACTGCCCGGACTCATCATCCCTGATTACATCCACCTGTGTCTCATTATCTTTAGCTCACCCCATATACTGTAAGCCTGGTTCATCCTTTCACTCACTGCAAAGTTTTGTATGTTGCTACACTGCTTTTCTGAGCGTTTTCACTGTTGTCTATGTTCCTGGTTCTTGATCTCTGCCTGTGTCCTGGTTTTCCCGTTCCTGTCTTACCCTCTGGATTTGTGTGTTTGTATGGACTGCCTGTGTACGACCCTTGCCTGGATTTTGGATCACTATAAAAAACTGCATTTGGATCCTCAACCTTCTTGTCTCGGAGCAGTTCGTAACAGTAACTTTGCGGGTGTTGTTTATGCTCAAACAGCAACATTACACTCTAACTAAAGTTAGAAAAGGGAAATCATAAATAAATGTATAAATAAAGTAATAATTCCAGCGCTCAGTAGGAGGGAGAGGCTTAGATATGTATCCAATTATTGATCAATGCAGAAATAGACTGTTTTTCTATGAAACCAGTGTTTTCATAATTTAAGTACATTAAAATAATATGGTAAGAAATACCAGTTTCCAATATCATGACGCTGTTCATCACTCACACTAACAAATCAATGCATTTTCATCTAAAATATCAACGCATTGTGCAGCATATGGCTGTAAAACCCACTGAGGAAAACCTTATGACAATATCCATATGCAGAATTATCTTATTAATGATCAACTAAATGCTGTGAGAATATGAGCTAATGTCTAGTGCAGATATAGATCTTCATACATGTGAATAAGGTTGTTCTGAAGGGAATGAGCCAGTAGAGGTCAGTGATTATCTTCATTATCTGTCAGTGATCCTCTTCTTTGAGCGGATGAACTGCTGGATCATCAGGATGAGAGTCGAGGTCTAAGAGCAGCGCTGGCCTTCACTGGTGTGTGTTCATACAGGACTGTGTGTGTTTATACAGTGTAAGTTGATACTGTACTGACTGACTGATAAGGAGCAGAACCTGCCTGTAGTTTATAAAGAGATTGATCAGTGTGTGATGTTTTTATACTTGTAATTTGTCAGTATTATAGTTGTTTCTTACAGTATAACCACATCTTGATCCACATGTTGAGTCTCAAATAAAAGCAACTAATGGAACTTTGTACTTTTTAATCGATGTCCCACATTGATTATATTCACTAGTTCTCATGAAACTTTATTAAAAGGCTTCAGATGCAGTCGACAGTTAACTTGCTCTTGACTGTATTTGACAGATCCAATATGGCGAACGGCTGATATAGATCTCAGTCATATCACTGATCTAGAAGAGCACAAAAGAGTTTCTGGACTGGCACCCTTATGAAAAGAAAATATATTTTCCCATTGAATGATCAATATATTAAATGGTTTAACATGTTATATATTTGAAAATATACAGAATAATATATTGTGTTAATATATTACATATCAACTATATATAATTATAATTATGTGTGTGTGTGTGTGTGTGTGTGTGTGTGTGTGTGTGTGTGTGTGTGTGTGTGTGTGTGTGTGAAATGTGAAATGTGAAATACATTCACATTTATATGGGAACATGTATGTACAATATATGTACACAATAATTAATAATATTTTATATTTATTAATATATAACCATGGTCAATGCATATATTGCAGAATATTGAAAAATATAAGCACTAGTTTCCCATATATGGAAATGTATTATGTAATATATCGCATTATATTTTGCAGTATATTCCCATATATTTTTGTTCTGTAAGCGCAGGGACACTGGTGGACTTTGTCTAGTTGTTTCTCTCACTGTTATTTATGACCTCTATAATCTAATAAAGAGTTTAATTTAGATGGTTTTATTTCAGATGCAAGTGTGACGATGTTATTTCAGATCCTCCTTTGAGCAGCTGCAGTTTCAGTTCAGTCACTGTGACTCTGACTGACGGAGGTTTTTGTACGACTCTTTATCACTGTGTGAATGTTTCATCACCCACACAATCATTATCAGAATCTGTTCTGCAATGGAAACTCTGACAGTAATAATGTCCAGCATCTTCAGTCTGGACTCCACTGATGGTCAGAGTGAAATCACTGTTAGATCCACTGCCATTGAATCTAGATGGAGTTCCTGACTCGAGGGTGTCGGTCCAATAAATCAGGAGTTTAGGAGCTTCTCCAGGTTTCTGTAAGTACCAGGATAAACAATCTCCACCGAAAACATCTCTGCTGGTTTTACATTTGATATTCACAGTTCCTCCTGGTTGTTCTGCTGTTATTGAGGGACTCTGAGTGACGGTGATCTGTCCTCTACACTCTGAAACACAACAAGAAGAAAATACACTCAAAACTTTGACAATATACTTGAAGAAATGAATTAATATCAAACTTGTGCTCCACAAACCTTGAGCAAACGCTGTGAGAGTCCAGATGAAGATGATGATGAAGGTCATGTTGATGAAGATTGTTGTGTGTGTCAGTGATGAAGTGTTAAACTCACAGCACTATAAACACTCTCACACACTGAAGATCTGATCAATATGCAAACACACTCCACATCATTTCCCTGAAGACAGTCACTCATTAACAGACACAAAACACAATCACTGAAGTGAGAACAGAGTAAAAATGAATGTTTTTCATAATACTTGATCTTCTACAAACTGTTAAAAATTATATAATTCAATTCAGTTCTGAATACATCTAGACCAACTTTAGTATATGAATCTAAATATCTGCTGAGACTTTGAGAATATTTTTACTGTAGTTGGAGTGAAACGTCGCTGTTAATCCCCAAATTTTACACCAAATCCATGTGTGTTCCTGCAGTTTCTGAACAGACATGAGGATCATCACACACACGAGTCTCTGTCAGTCACTGAATAACTGAGTTTGATTGAGAGTCACACATGATATAAACATGTTCACTTTAATAATTTCAGTAATTCAGTGATGATGAGCTTCATAAAGCAGGGGAAGTCAGTGAGTTTCTGTTGTAATGATTTGACGGTGGAAACACAGCATTCAGAGAGTGAGGATCCAAATGCAGTTTATTTACAAGTATGATCCAGTCATAGTCCATATATCAGACAGAGTCAAAGCACATGTTATCAGTCCCAACAAAATCTATTCTATATCTATTCAAACTGATCTATTAGTTTATTTCACTGGTTCACTTTCAGCAGCGGCTCCAAACTGATGATGATATACTTTATACAGTATTCAGACCTTCAACATTTCTCACATTATCAGTTTATCCACTATAGTTTAGAAAATGGTAATAAAATATGACAAATATTAAACTGTGTCAGAACAAATTCATCTTGATAATGTCAGATAACTTTGAGCAAAACATGTTCAGGTCAAAGTGTCTGAATCATTTTTGGTCCCAATTTTTTATAATATTTACTGGTAATCCACTTTATGAAGAATTATTGGGTATAATATGTCACAGTTTACTTTATTTTGTTATCCTCACTTACATAAATGAACTATAGTGTCCTGCACACACTAGTAAAAAAACTATACAAAATTATATCTGGTGTCTGAATAATGTTTGGTTTGACTGTAGAAAAGACTCTCAGTTTGTTCAGTTTCTTCTTGAGTGTAATTCGAGACATTGAATGTTTGTCAGTTAACACTGTAAAGATGGTTATGGTCTTAATAGTATTTCTCTTAATGATCAGCTCTGTCTGATACTTCAGGAGTAAAAAGGTTTATATTTGTAGAAATGAAGTATAAAGTTATAATAGATGGAGTGATGTGTGGAGACAGCGAGCTTCAGTTCCCAACACCAGTGCTTTAACAACGGCCGAAAACAACTCAATGTCAAACACTAGTTTTATTCTACAAATGTGGAGGATTTCAAGACTTCAAGAGGGAGCAAGGCCAAAACAACACACACAAACCCTCAGACTATTAGGGAGAAACTAACTAAGCTACAAAAATAAAGAAAAGTACAATAAAAATACACTAACTCTCTAACGCTTAAACTGGAGAAAACCAGATATAAAGGAAATGGCTCGACTCCACATCAGCTTCAGTCGCTCTTCTGCACCGCTTTATGCCTTTCATTCTAGACTGTGTGCGTGTGTGTGTGTGTGTGTGTGTGTGTGAGAGAGAGAGAGTGTTTGAGCAGCTGCAGTTTCAGTTCAGTCACTGTGACTCTGACTGACGGAGGTTTTTGTACGACTCTTTATCACTGTGTGAACACTTGATCACCCACACAATCACTATCATAATTTGTTCTGCAATGCAAATTCTGACAGTAATAATGTCCAGCATCTTCAGTCTGGACTCCACTGATGGTCAGAGTGAAATCACTGTTAGATCCACTGCCACTGAATCTAGATGGAGTTCCTGTGTAGAGTTTTTTTGCATAATAAATCAGGAGTTTAGGAGCTTCTCCAGGTTTCTGTGAGTACCAGAATATATAATCATCCCCATCACTATCCCTGTTCACATCTCTGCTGGTTTTACATTTGATATTCACAGTTCCTCCTGGTTGTTCTGCTGTTATTGAGGGACTCTGAGTGACGGTGATCTGTCCTCTACACTCTGAAACACAACAAGAAGAAAATACACTCAAAACTTTGACAATATACTTGAAGAAATGAATTAATATCAAACTTGTGCTCCACAAACCTTGAGCAAACGCTGTGAGAGTCCAGATGAAGATGATGATGAAGGTCATGTTGATGAAGATTGTTGTGTGTGTCAGTGATGAAGTGTTAAACTCACAGCACTATAAACACTCTCACACACTGAAGATCTGATCAATATGCAAACACACTCCACATCATTTCCCTGAAGACAGAAGAAACACTGTTTTGTCTTTTAGTGTCTTTGCTAATAAACTTCTGTGGATCATTTTCAGAAACAGAAACTCATGATTTACTTCATGTTATTTTGGGTCGATCTTCTCGCTCTAAACACTGTTTTAATGATCAGTTTCATTCAGACTTTGATGCTGAGAGAATTTAATACCTGAGCTGCAGATTTATATCATCCATGATACTGTATAACAGGTCAAAGGTCATCCAATAGAGAATGACCATCTAAATCTGGCTGAAGATTTTACTATAAGCTTATATTTCATCATAAAGATGTTTTCATCTTTTTTTTAAAGATTATCTCTTAAATGATCTGATGAAACTGTATGATGTGTGTTTTTTAAAAGAAGGTTTAAGGTTTTTATTTGCCAAAGATATTCTTAATTTATCACACAATGTATTATTGAAAAGCTTAACCTAATTTCAAATCTCATTTATTGTCACATTTAATTCTATTTTATGGATTGATTTCACCAATTGATGTATTTACATGTTGTTTTATTATTATTATTATAAATATGCCATATTTGGTGATATAGTCTACTGTTTTTTTTTCTTTTCAAGGAATATTGATTTTTTTAATTTAATGATTTGCATTAGTAATTTCACATATAATGTATGCTAACATTTCATTTAATTTTAATTAAATGTGATATTGACAAAATTATCATTTAGAAACTCCCAGTTAAAATTGGTAAAGATCAGAGTCTTTCTGATTATATTATTTATTTAGATTTAATAGTTTTCATGCATTAAGAGACATTTAGAAATTATGAGACTGTTCAATAATCCTGATGTTGAGTCTCGTGTGTGTGTGTGTGTGTGTGTGTGTGTGTGTGTGTGTGTGTGTGTGTGTGTGTGTGTGTGTGTGTGTGTGTGTGTGTGTGTGTGTGTGTGTGTGTGTGTTCGTTTGAGTGTGACAGAGGTTTTTGTACGAATCTTTCTCTAGAATGAAACACTGTGGTGGACTTTCGGTGGAGGAACTGAAGTCTTTCTTAAATTATCTAATAAAAACATATGATGTGTGTGTTTTTAAAAGGAGGGTTAAGGTAAATTAAGAACATTTGGCAAAAATATTCCTTATTTATTAAAATAAAAAGCATTTTATTGAAAAGCTTTACTTATATTTCAAATCTTATTTAATGTCAAAATTTATTACTTTTACTGATTACATGCATTTAATTCTTTAATTTTGCCTGCTATATTATGAATGTCACATTTGATGATATTCCATTTTTTTTTTTTACATTCCAATCCATTCAAAATGATAATAATTAAATTAGTAATTTCACACATAATGTGTGCTATATTGTATTTTATTTTAATTAATTGCAATATTTTCTATTATTTCTTAATGTATTTAATTTGACATAAAAGTTGGATAAGACAAAATAAATGTCATCATTGTCATCATCAGGCAAAAAGAAATTTAGTTGATAAACTTGTTAAAATTAATTATTTAAACTAACTTTACTTTTATTTCTGTTTACAAGGAAGTCTCCTGAATGGTGATTATTTTCAAAATACAAATAATATATGTAAATTATTATTTCTAAATCTTCATATCACAATCAAATGCTAATATCGCACCTGGACAGAGAAGTTCTTGAAAATCAGTTAAGCATTTTAATTAATGCAGAACGGAATATATATCATATTTTTGTAAGTATATATACAAAATCTGTAACTTTTACGGTAAGAAAAAGGCAGCTTTGTTTGCCAGACCTGTTATTTTCACTTCAAAAACGGTAAATTTAACAGAACTGTAAAATTACATGAAATGTCCAGTTAAATCTATTAGTTTTCACTGTATACAGCAAAGGATCAAACCATTTACCAATTAATCATTTTTACCATAGCATTTTTAGTCTTTGATTATTAAAATTACAATTTAAAAAAAAAATTTTTTACAGTGTACATTTAGTAATAGTCAATTTTGATTAAATGGAGAATGTTTTGAAACTAAACTCAGGATAATGTCTATGAATGAAAGCAGTGAGGTGAAACTACAGTAAAGATTAAATGATTGTGCTTTTTACTGTATGACCATCAGACAAAGAGACATTTAGTTAAAGAGCATTTTAAAAATCAATCATTTAAACTATTAAGTTTGCAGATGATTATGATTGTGTCTTAACAGAAGAATAAAAAAAAATCATAATTGAAAAGGGCTGAAAATTACAATTAGAAGAATATTTGTAAAAATACAGTTAATACTGAAAATATAATTTAAATTTGATTTCAAAATCTTATGAATAAATCACAATGTATTAATCACTTTTCATGTGGACAATGTTTTTTTTTTATTTGATTGAGATTAAAATGTTCTATAACTTAATTCTGAGAAAAATCAAATGAGTATATTTTTTCATTTAAATTTTATAATTCATATATGTTTTTAAATGTCATTTTTCATTTTACACAAATAATTTAACATCTTATTACTGCTAACATTTAGTTCATGTCATGTATTGACTGCAGATACTTTAGAATCTATTCAATAATTTCTTCATATATAATTTTGTCTATAATTCTTGGTAAATGTAACTATTAAGGGCTTTTTTAAACACATGAAACAAAAGTTGTATAATGTGGACAACATAAATATCATTTTTTCATCAGACAGAAAGAAACTCAGTTAAAGAGCATTTTGAAAATTAATTATTTAAACGATAAAATTTGCTGATGTTTATGATTGTGAGTTTCTGAATAGCAGAATATTTTCAAAATACAATTAATATTGAAATGATCATTTAAATTAGTTTTCTAGATCTTATAACGACATCACAATATAATCATCAATTTACTTGGACAATGTTTTTCAAACTCATTCTGTGGATCATTTAAAATGTAACTTGTATTTAAAATCAAATGATCATTCATGAATGTGTGTGTGTGTGTGTGTGTGTGTGTGTGTGTGTGTGTGTGTGTGTGTGTGTGTGTGTGTGTGTGTGTGTGTGTGTGTGTGTGTGTGTGTGTTCCAGCGGGTCCCTCCGTGTCTCCCTCCGTGTCTCTGCTGTCTCCCTCTTCTCTGCTGATCTCTGGAGACTCCTCCGCTCTGCTCTGCCTGCTCAGCTCTTACTCTCCACAGGGGGCGACGGTGAGCTGGACGCTGGACGGGTCAGAGGTCACCGAGGGGGTTCAGACCAGCGCAGAGAGCGAGCGGGACGGTCTCTACAGTCGCAGCAGCGTCCTGAGCCTCAGCAAAGCACGCTGGGAAGACACAGAGCGCTTCGTCTGCAGAGGAACACATGCCGGAGCTGCTCACGAGGCCTCGTTCCTCAAGAGCTCCGAGTGCTGATGTTTCTCCAGTGAAGACCAGCGTATCTGAGCGTCACGTGATTTACAGCTCAATACTGAAGCAGTCTGTCAATGTGCTGCCATTGCTGTTCATTCAATAAAGCTTCATCTGAACGCAAGCGCACATTTGTGTTGGACTGCATCATTGATCAGTGTGTCGTTCCTTCAAAGTCCTGCACTAAAGTTTCAGCGGCTTTTGATTGATTGTAATTAGGGGTGGAACAATAATTACAGTGGATAGTGACAATATGTATCGTATTATTCACCCAAAATGAAAGTTTAGGAAGTTTACAGGGTTTTCGTGTCACTACTACATTAAACTACTGTATATAATGTTAAAAATAATGTATAATAATGCAATGGGGGAATATTTGTGGGTCCTGATAATGCCAAATGTCTGATGTTACCAGTAAAAAGTGGCCTACATTATTTTAGATATATCTAGTCAGAGACATCAAGCATATTCGTCTGAAATAATTCAGTATTTTCAGCTTCAGAATCATGAATATTGTTATTCTGGTGTCTCTATTGTCCTGTGCATTGGGTTATCAGCACCAAGTCCAAGCCTATTCATTTACACACACAATGTTAAACCAAATTTACCATTTTGATGGAGTATGGCAATAATATGGTATTGTGAGTTCAGGATGGTGACATAAGGGTCTCGTTACACCCCTAATTGTAATAGTTGAGAACAGCTGCATTCAGCAGTAAATGTGAAATGAAGCTCTTGGGGTTTGAACATGGTCACTGGAGACGAGCTGCTCTATTCTGAGACCGTCACAATCACTAAACCTGACAATGCAAATGAGATCTTCAACTGAAACGCTCTGAACTGGAACAGTTTCTCCTGCTTATGGATTCATTAGTCAGTTTGTTAATAAGATTTCATCTTTATGAGTTACATGTTGGCTCATCACAACCCACACTATATTCACACATAAACAAACTTTAATCTTTAATATAAATAATAAATAAATTTCCACTATACATGGATGTGTTAAATTGCACACATAAAAACATCAGTATGAAATGTTGATATTGATCCAGTGTTTGAAAAGGCTGTTATATATAGCACTGTTAAATTACACAATAAATATAAAATAAATGGGAAATTATTATTCTTTTTTGATAGTGGACTGTACCTGTTTGGTAATCTCGTCTTTAATTTTAAAATTCTATGTAAAGATATTAATTAAAATTATATAAATGTAAATGTGTTTTGTGATGCTGTTACAGTAATATATGAAGGATGAACTTCATAGACTTATTCGATAGACTTATTAAACTGATCAAGCAGAACATCTTTATGATGCAGTGATTCAGTTTAGAAAGAAGAATGAGGAAAAATCATAAATGCAGAAAAACAAAAATATGGTGAAAGATTGAAAAATATCCACGTGACTGAATTTCCTCACAAATGACTGAAAATAACAGGAGAAAAATGACTTATGAAAAATCATGATCAAAGCTGTCATAGAGTGACCAAGCTCAAACTTTTATATTAATATAATATAGTAATATAATGATATTATTGCTTATTATAAGATCATATTGCTTTTCTTAGTGTGTGTGTGTGTGTGTGTGTGTGTGTGTGTGTGTGTGTGTGTGTGTGTGTGTGTGTGTGTGTGTGTGTGTGTGTGTGTGTGTGTGTGTGTGTGTGTGTGTGTGTGTGTGAGTGTGTGTGTGTGTGTGTGTGTGTGTGTGAAAGTGTTTGAGCAGCTGCAGTTTCAGTTCAGTCACTGTGACTCTGACTGACGGAGGTTTTTGTACGACTCTTTATCACTGTGTGAACACATTACCACTGTGGCGACTCTGACAGTAATAATGTCCAGCATCTTCAGTCTGGACTCCACTGATGGTCAGAGTGAAATCACTGTTAGATCCACTGCCACTGAATCTAGATGGAGTTCCTGACTTGAGTTTTTTTGCATAAAGAATCAGGAGTTTAGGAGCTTCTCCAGGTTTCTGTAAGTACCAGAATATATAATCATCCCCATCACTATCCCTGTACACATCTCTGCTGGTTTTACATTTGATATTCACAGTTCCTCCTGGTTGTTCTGCTGTTATTGAGGGACTCTGAGTGACGGTGATCTGTCCTCTACACTCTGAAACACAACAAGAAGAAAATACACTCAAAACTTTGACAATATACTTGAAGAAATGAATTAATATCAAACTTGTGCTCCACAAACCTTGAGCAAACGCTGTGAGAGTCCAGATGAAGATGATGATGAAGGTCATGTTGATGAAGATTGTTGTGTGTGTCAGTGATGAAGTGTTAAACTCACAGCACTATAAACACTCTCACACACTGAAGATCTGATCAATATGCAAACACACTCCACATCATTTCCCTGAAGACAGAAGAAACACTCACATTATGTTTGTGCAACAGCTTTGTATAGATGTTTATTCACTTGTTGCATTATTTTGGGCTGAGCTAAAACACAATAATGAGTGATTTGATGAAGACACTAAATGTTCTTGATTGACAGTAATAGTGGAGAACAGCTGCGTTCAGCAGAGAGACGGAGGAGAGAAACACCTGTTGTTTGAGCATCGGTAACTCAGTGCTTGTTTGTTCTATATCTCTCAAAATTTGAGACATGGTTTCCACATTTGTCTGCTAGAAATATAACTCACTTGGACATGTACAACACAATCACAGATTATGTGAGTTATTGTCAAACACAAAGAGGTCGTTGTTGAGACATAACCCTGTCATGTTGTAACTCAGGCTGGGGATCGATGGAACAATGAGAGATAATTTGCTGAAATAAGATCCACACAATCTAAATGTGTGCAAGAATGTTTTTGAAGAAAAATTTAGCACAAAAACAACTTGTCACAGTTCATCGATCCGTGTGTTCATGTTGTGTATCTGTTGGTTGTTGTGGGTGTGGGGTCTGAGTGTGTTTAGGAGCTTTGCATTGATTTGTTAGTGTGAGTGATGAACAGCATCATGATATTGCAAACTGGTATTTCTTACCATATTATTTTAATGTACTTAAATGATGAAAACACTGGTTTCATAGAAAACAGTCTATTTCTGCATTGATCAATAATTCGGATCAATAAGTTTTGTATGTTGTTACACTGCTTTTCTGAGCGTTTCCACTGTTGTCTATGTTCCTGGTTCTTGATATCTGCCCGTGTCCTGGTTTTCCCGTTCCTGTCTTACCCTCAGGATTTGTGTGTTTGTATGGACTGCCTGTGTATGACACTTGCCTGGATCTTGGATTACTCTAATAAACTGCATTTGGATCCTCAACCTTCTCTTCTCGGAGCAGTTCGTAACAGTAACTTTGCGGGTGTTGTTTATGCTCAAACAGCAACATTACACTCTAACTAAAGTTAGAAAAGGGAAATCATAAATAAATGTATAAATAAAGTAATAATTCCAGCGCTCAATAGGAGGGAGAGGCTTAGATATGTATCTGAATTATTGATCAATGCAGAAATAGACAGTTTTTCTATGAAACCAGTGTTTTCATCATTTAGTATATTAAAATGATATGGTAAGAAATACCAGTTTGCAATTTCATGATGCTGTTCATCACTCACACTAACAAATCAATGCATCTTCATCTAAAATATCAACGCATTGTGGTGAGAATGCGCTTCTTTGTGTTTTTATAACTCAATAAGCAATATCCATATGGAGAATTATCTTATTAATGATCAACTAAATGCTGTGAGAATATGAGCTAATGTCTAGTGCAGATATAGATCTTCATACATGTGAATAAGGTTGTTCTGAAGGGAATGAGCCAGTAGAGGTCAGTGATTATCTTCATTATCTGTCAGTGATCCTCTTCTTTGAGCGGATGAACTGCTGGATCATCAGGATGAGAGTCGAGGTCTAAGAGCAGCGCTGGCCTTCACTGGTGTGTGTTCATACAGGACTGTGTGTGTTTATACAGTGTAAGCTGATACTGTACTGACTGAGTGATAAGGAGCAGAACCTGCCTGTAGTTTATAAAGAGATTGATCAGTGTTTGATGTTTTTATACTTGTAATTTGTCAGTATTATAGTTGTTTCTTACAGTATAACCACATCTTGATCCACATGTTGAGTCTCAAATAAAGCAACTAATGGAACTTTGTGCTTTTTAATCGATATCCCACAGTGATTATATTCACTAGTTCTCATGAAACTTTATTAAAAGGCTTCAGATGCAGTCGACAGGTAACTTGCTCTTGACTGTATTTGACAGATCCAATATGGCGAACGGCTGATATAGATCTCAGTCATATCACTGATCTAGAAGAGCACACAATCTCAAAGCTGTGCAGAGATCAGTCCGTCCGTCAGTTTCCAGCATATTTTTATTCTCCCTAAAGATATGAATATGAGGAATTTAAAACCAATACCACTGAGTCTCTGGCACCCTTATGAAAAGAAAATATATTTTCCATTCATGAACGATCAATATATTAAATGGTTTAACAGAATATTTGAAAATATACAGAATAATATATTGTGTTAATATATTACAATATATTGAATAATACATAAGGAATTGCCGCTTTTCATATATTGAAAAATATGCAATATACCATAATGTATGTAATTTTAAATTCAGTAATACTGAACTAGAAATCTGTTGTAACTCATTCCGTGAATGTGTGTGTGTGTGTGTGTGTGTGTGTGTGTGTGTGTGTGTGTGTGTGTGTGTGTGTGTGTGTGTGTGTGTGTGTGTGTGTGTGAACATACATTTACATTTATATGGGAACATGTATGTTCAATATATGTGCACAAAAATTAATAATATTTTATATTTATTTATATATAGCCATGGTCAATGCATATATTGCAGTATATTGAAAAATATAAGCACTAGTTTCTCATATATGGAAATGTATTATGTAATATATCGCATTATATTTTGCAGTATATTCCCATATATTTTTGTTCTGTAAGGGCAGGGACACTGGTGGACTTTGTCTAGTTGTTTCTCTCAACATATGCTTTTATTTCTGACCTCTATAATCTAATAAAGAGTTTAATTTAGATGGTTTTATTTCAGATGCAAGTGTGACGATGTTATTTCAGATCCTCCTTTGAGCAGCTGCAGTTTCAGTTCAGCCACTGTGACTCTGACTGACGGAGGTTTGTGTACGACTCTTTATCACTGTGTGAACACTTCATCACCCACACAAACATTATTAGAATTTGTTCTGCAATGGAAACTCTGACAGTAATAATGTGCAGCATCTTCAGTCTGGACTCCACTGATGGTCAGAGTGAAATCACTGTTAGATCCACTGCCACTGAATCTAGATGGAGTTCCTGACTGGAGGCGGTTTGTAATATAAATCAGGAGTTTAGGAGCTTCTCCAGGTTTCTGTAAGTACCAGGACAAATATTCATCCCCATCATTGTACACATCTCTGCTGGTTTTACATTTGATATTCACAGTTCCTCCTGGTTGTTCTGCTGTTATTGAGGGACTCTGAGTGACGGTGATCTGTCCTCTACACTCTGAAACACAACAAGAAGAAAATACACTCAAAACTTTGACAATATACTTGAAGAAATGAATTAATATCAAACTTGTGCTCCACAAACCTTGAGCAAACGCTGTGAGAGTCCAGATGAAGATGATGATGAAGGTCATGTTGATGAAGATTGTTGTGTGTGTCAGTGATGAAGTGTTAAACTCACAGCACTATAAACACTCTCACACACTGAAGATCTGATCAATATGCAAATGGAGAAATCTTTTATTTAAATGAGGCTCTAAATGAAAGTTCAGGAGGAGCTCGTTCTTCTCATCCTGTCAAACACAACATCAAATATATCATGTAATCATCATGATTCGCCAATAAGTGTGAACTTTAAAACCTCACTTCATCACTATACCATTTTATAATATATATGTTTGGCTTTATACTTGAATTGAGTTTGCTTCATAACTGATGAACTTTGCAACATTTAAAACTGTTATTTAACTAACTTGCATCAACACTGAACTCATTTAAGCTGAATAATGACACTATTACTTTACAGTTGAATTTATTATTAATAATAATAATATGTTTATTTTTATAGCGCCTTTCAAGAACCCAAGGTCGCTTCACAAAATAATACAAATAGTAGACAGACAAAAGAAACAAGCAATCTGCTTATTAGGCTGTATCAAGCAAACACACAGAAAAGCAGATGGAAACAAACAAACACTACAAATAATGAACATAAGTCAGAGATAACAAACATATAAGCCTTTTTAGCAACATATACATTTCGGCAAAGTATGTAAAATAAAATAAAGGTGAGAGAGTGGTAGACAGAGAAATAGAATTGAAGATTATTTATTGAGCATGGTAAATATATGAGTTTTAAGTTCTGATTTGAAGATCTGGAGGTTGTCGATGGCACGAAGATTAGTAGGCAGTTTATTCCATAGCTTAGGGCCTACAACACTAAAAGCCCTACCACCCACAGTAGATAGTTTAAACCTGGGGACGACAAGCAAAAAGAGTCCGGGCAGGAAGCCCCATAAACAAAAGAAATATATTTGAAATATATTTTCAAAATATATTTTTAGAATATATGCAAATATTTGAAAGTGGCCCAATAAATATATTTTAGTTAAATATATGTAAATACATTTTCATATATGTTTACATATATGTTCATATATGTTTTAACTTTTGCAAATTGTTTCATTTGAAATATATTTTGATATTTAAAAAGTTAACATTTTCACAAACAAACAACACATTTTCAATTTTTTTTTTTAGATAGACCACTTCAGCTGTGGATGTGGGCATGGGAGATCGGACCAGCAACCCTTCGGTTACAAGCCCACCCATACACAAAAGAAATATATTTGAAATATATTTTCAGGATATATTTTGGAATATATGCAAATATTTGAAATTGGCCCAATAAATATATTTCATTCTTATATTTCATATATTTTTGTTATATTTCAGAATATATTTCAATGTATCTGGAAAATATGCCACATATATTTTTGACACTTTTGGGGACCCATAGAGAAAAAAATACATTGAAATATATTCTGAAATATAACAAAAATATATGAAATATAAGTATGAAATATATTTATTGGGCCAATTTCAAATATTTGCATTTATTCCAAAATATATCCTGAAAATATATTTCAAATATATTTATTTTGTGTATGGGCAAAGCCCTAACCAGTAGGCCACTATTTTTACAGAATTGAATACAGTTATTTAATAGTGTGTGTATGCAGTGTTAGACACTGAGTTCTATCTATTGTTTAAGTGCACTTCACTGTTGGAGTGTCACTGCTATACTTGCATCATAAATATTGTGCATATTTTCAATATTTAAATGACTTCAGGAAAGATGTCAATAAAACAACAATATCTAATAATTGCACTTAGTGTTAGATACGTGCCACCTAATATGGCCTAATAGTCCTAGGAAAGCAACTATCTGTCATTTTACATTGCAGTCATTTAAATGTAAGTACAGTATTTATTATAGCTGTGTGTCATAATACAGTAGTGAAATATGGTAGCCTATGTTGTGTATAGGGGAAAAGGTAGAGGAATTACTATGATCAAAATACATTTTCGACTCTTCTTTACCAAGCTAAACATTTTATGACCATATATTTTGTCATATATTTTACATTACATGTTGTAAATGTAAATACATTTCACACTTAACATCATATATTTTTGTTATATTTCAGAATATATTTCAAAATGATAAATATAAGTGAACAACAATGCAGATATATTTCAATGTATTTGGAATATATGCCACATATATTTTTGACACTTTAAAGTATATTTAATTTTTTTTGGGGGGGGGGGTTGCAATAACTCAGCGAGGTATTGAGGTGCGGGACCATGACAGGCTTTATAAACTAAGACTAATAGTTTAAACTGGATGCGATTGACCACAGGAAGCCAGTGAAGTTGATGAAGGATAGGGGTAATATGTGCAGATTTTTTTATTATATGTAAGTGCTCGGGCAGCAGAGTTTTGTACCATTTGAAGGCGATGTATTGCTTTGGTGGGTAGGCCGCTGTATAAGGAGTTACAGTAGTCCAATCTGGAAGTTATGAAAGCATGAATAACAGTTTCAGCATCTCCAAAGTTAAGAGAGGGGCGTATACGAACAATATTCCGCGGTGAAAGAAGCATGATTTAACAGTCTGACCGATGTGTGAATGAAAGCAGAACGTGGGGTCAAACAAAACTCCCAGATTCCACACAGTTTTTGAAGGCCTAATCTGAACACCATCGATATCAATAAAAATGTCATGTCCGGGTAAACTTTTTGATTTGGGGCCAATTAACAGGATTTCAGTTTTCCCAGCTTTAAGCTGTAAGAAGTTATCAGACATCCATGTTTTAAGTTCCTGAAGGCAGGAGATAACAGAAGCGAGTGGACAAGCTGAGTTGGGATTAATCGTGAAATAAATTTGAATATCATCAGCGTAACTATGAAAGTTGAGACCATGCCGTCTGATGATCTGGCCTAGAGGCAGCAAATAAATGAGAAATAGAAGAGGACCAAGTACAGAACCTTGAGGTACACCATGAGAAATAGTGACAGTACGGGATCGATTCTCACCTATCCTAACAAATTGGTTTCTATCCGATAGATATGAAGTCAACCACTGAAGAGAATTGTCTACCTATTGAAGATAGTCGAGAAAGAAGTGTAGAGTGGCACACAGTGTCAAATGCTGCACTGAGGATAAGACGAACCAGGATACTATGTGCACCAGAATCAGAAGCCAGAAGGAGATCTTTTAGCACTTTTAAAAGAGCTGTTTCTGTGCTGTGATATGGACGGAAACCAGATTGTTCAAATAGATTATGTCTAAGTGTGACTGCAGTTGTGCCGCAACTACCTTCTCAAGTAGCTTGCTAACAAAAGCGAGGTTCGATATTGGTCTATAGTTGTTCTGAATGGCGTTGTCGAGGCCGGACTTCTTGAGAATTTGAGTGATGGCCGCTATTTTCAGATTAAGCGGGACATAGGCAGTGGCAAGAGATCTGTTAATAATGTGAGTAATAGGATGAATAAGTGAAGGCAAAAGAGTTTTTGGAAGATATGTTGGAATAGGATCGAGTGTACAAGAGGTAGAATTAGATTTAATAATCAGTTTTTCAACCACAGATGTATTTGTGAGTAAAAAAGTGTCTAATGGACAACCTATCAAATATTGAGTTGAATGGGGAGTGGTATGGAAGGCATTTTCTGCCAAATTTAAATAAATTAAGTAAATGATTAAAATGAAAATTAAAACCAGATTAACGATTTCATTACAGAAAACTGTATGCAAAATATGTGACAAAATGTCTTCCATAGAGTGGCAGTAGCAGAGAAAGATTGATAAATGTTATCAATTTTTTTGTAGGAAAAAAGACTGAAATCTTTCACAGAGATCAGCAGACCCAGCAGCAGAGCCATATAGAGAGAGAGTTGCGACAACTCCATTGACTACAATGGAACGCTTTTTTTACAGCAATGGCGGCTCGTAGAGCCTTTCAATAGTTCCCGGAAGTAACAGCAGCGCGGTAGAACAGACCGTTTGTGATGCAGTTTTAAAAGATAAGACGTTTAAAGAATAAGATTGTATATTATCATATTATCTGAATCAAATAAACTTGTGTTTTAAAGCATGCTAGTTGATTCCGAAGCACTTCCTGGAACTATCTGAGGTCTACGCGAATCACGTGACAACTAAGAATTTTGAACTTCCGTTGTCGCAACTCTCTCTCTATATGGCTCTGCCCAGCAGTAGCTATAGAGAAAAGAAAGAGAAAAGAGCTTTAGGTTTGCACTTAGCTTTGTTGAAACAGTAGAAAGATAGTTAGAGTGTGCAATGTTAAGTGCTTCTTTATATTTCAGTATTGAATCAGAAAAAGCCATGTGAGCCAACTGAGTTTGATTGTGAGTCACATGATACCTTTATAACATGTTGACCTTTATACATCTTTATGAAAGAAAAAAAAAAAAAAAAAAAATGGTGAAATGCATGTGCTGTTTTGGACAGGACCTGTTGGGTAATCTGGTCTTTAATTTTTATATATTTTTTTACAATAATTGCTAATTCCTTCCTACATATGAATATAAATTATCATCTGATCTGAAGTTGAAAGATGTGTTTATAAGACGCTGTTAATATCTGCATTATGAGGGATGAACTTAATAAATCAATAGACTTATTAAACTGATAAAGCAGGAAATATTTAAGATGCTGATGATTCAGTTTAGAAAGAAGAATATATTAAATCATAAATGCAGATGAGCAGTGTGTGAGCAGCTGCAGTTTCAGTTCAGTCACTGTGACTCTGACTGACGGAGGTTTTTGTACGACTCTTTATCACTGTGTGAACACACAGTTACTGTTGACCTTGTGACGACTCTGACAGTAATAATGTCCAGCATCTTCAGTCTGGACTCCACTGATGGTCAGAGTGAAATCACTGTTAGATCAACTGCCACTGAATCTAGATGGAGTTCCTGACTGGAGGGTGTTTACATGATAAATCAGGAGTTTAGGAGCTTCTCCAGGTTTCTGTAAGTACCAGCTCAGAGCGGGTTTTCCGTTATAATAACAGCAGTTTGGATTTCTGCTAGTTTTACAGGTTACAGCGACTGATTGTCCAGTTTGAGAGAGCCGATCTGAGGGAGTTTGAGTCACTGTCTCCTGCCCAACAGATTCTGACAAGAGAGAAAGATTAGAAATCACACACACTTTTACAACCTTATATCTTCACAACACACATAAAGATAACGAGTGAATAACACAATCGTGGCCTAATAGTTAGAGAGAGTCAGACAGGTTTAATGCAGAGGACAAACTCTGAGTTTGGGTTTCCACACTTGGCCTTCATATGTCACTTTCACAATAGTTCCTGAATGAATCAGTGTTTTTAATCGGATGATAAAGTTAATGGCTGCATCCGAAATCACATCTTCCCTTCTATATAGTGGGCAAAAAACAGTATGTGACAAAAGAAGGATGTCCGAATTGACAACACTCATAAAAGCAAAAAGTACTCGGATGTCCGACTACTTTTGGAGAGATTCTGAAGTGTGATACGATGGACACTTTACTATCCCATGAGGCCACAGGAGAGGATCTGTGAATGACAGTGAAGAGATGCAACTGACGCGGGTAGATCACATGATAATGACAACATGGCGAATGCGTCTGGATTACACTACACACACTCATTTATAATATATAGAACTGACTTTTTTAGCGTCCGTGGAGTAATTACTAATTCAAAATAAGTATCTATCCTTTATCCTATCCTATAACTTCATCCTTCGAAGGCCGATTGCCTCACGGCGGCTCGACGAAGTCTGTCTCAATATAAAGGCTCCTTCAAATGTGTCTTCATTTTCTGTGAAACAACATTCCCATTTCCCATTTCACACTCAGTCCGCCCTTCACGGCCTTTGAAGGATCCAGACTCTGAATTGACCGTTCACAAAGACCCGCCCCCTTTAGTTACTGTTGTTTTGTCCGATAAGCGACGAGTTTTCACTCAACACATGTTCCCACGCAGTGAAACACACATCGCGGAGCAGAGAAACTGACAACACACTGACAAACAGGACAGACCAGGGTACTTTTGATATGAAACAAAGTCATTTTTTAAAGACATTTAAACAATAAATACCGTTTTGTGTCTCTTTAATGTGTCTGACAGATCGCTGTAGAGCCTCAGTTAAAGCTGTTCATGAACCGATCATCTCTTACTTCTAGTTCATTTATAGCATCAAATAAACATGAATGAACATCAGAAGGAATGTTGTTTTAACGGTGGAAAGACGTCAGTACACTTCGTTTCTCAAGTTTAAATCCTCCAACATTAATCTACTAACTCTCCTGACTGCTTTGTCGGACAAAATGGCGGATGGCGGATTATGATTGGTCAGATCGCCTGTCAATCAAACTCACTGCGAAGGGTTAATTGGGACACAGCCATTGACATAGTAGTTGTTCATTTAAGCTATTAGTCGACTAATCGCACATGTATATTAAAGCAACACCATGTAGTTTTTCAACCTTCATAATATATTTTCCAAGACCGTTGTGATGGTACAAATAGGTTGAATGGCACGTCTGCCATAGCCTGACAGGGTCTGTATCGCTTTTACTGGCACTACGGAACTTCGGGGTTCGGGTAGTAACCCGAGCACAAAAAGAACTACAAAATTCGACTGCTTTACGGCATACCTCACATACCACAAATGTGTCACTGATCTATAAGAGCACAAAATCTCTTTCTGACCTCTATAATTATTAAGAGTGTCAGATTAATTTAGATGGTTTTATTTCAGATGCAAGTGTGACGATGTTATTTCAGATCCTCCTTTGAGCAGCTGCAGTTTCAGTTCAGTCACTGTGACTCTGACTGACGGAGGTTTTTGTACGACTCTTTATCACTGTGTGAACACATAACCACTGTGATAACTCTGACAGTAATAAAGTCCAGCATCTTCAGTCTGGACTCCACTGATGGTCAGAGTGAAATCACTGTTAGATCCACTGCCACTGAATCTAGATGGAGTTCCTGACTCGAGAGTGTTGGTCCAATAAATCAGGAGTTTAGGAGCTTCTCCAGGTTTCTGTAAGTACCAGGACACACAGGCTGGGCTGCAGGCTGCATCTCTACTGAGTTTACAGCTCATCTCTACAGTTTCTCCTGGTTTGGCAGGTTTCACAGGAGTCTGAGTCACTGTGATCTGAGATCTACAGCCTGAAACACAAATCATGTATCAGTCCACAAAGTTTATTCATTTATTAGTCAATTTAAAGTTGTGTTAAAATCATATTATTTAAATGATTTATTTAGAATATAAACTGTTCACCTTGTAGTATAAAGCAGTATAACAGTGTCCAGATGAAGATGATGATGAAGGTCATGTTGATGAAGATTGTTGTGTGTGTCAGTGATGAAGTGTTAAACTCACAGCACTATAAACACTCTCACACACTGAAGATCTGATCAATATGCAAACACACTCCACATCATTTCCCTGAAGACAGAAGAAACACTGTTTTGTCTTTTAGTGTCTTTGCTAATAAACTTCTGTGGATCATTTTCAGAAACAGAAACTCATGATTTACTTCATGTTATTTTGGGTCGATCTTCTCGCTCTAAACACTGTTTTAATGATCAGTTTCATTCAGACTTTGATGCTGAGAGAATTTAATACCTGTGCTGCAGATTTATATCATCCATGATACTGTATGGCAGGTCAAAGGTCATCCAATAGAGAATGACCATCTAAATCTGGCTGAAGATTTTACTATAAAACTTATATTTCATCATAAAGATGTTTTCATCTTTTTTTTTTAAGATGAAGAGTTTGTGGCTCTTAAATGATCTAATGAAACTGTATGATGTGTGTGTTTTTAAAAGAAGGTATAATGTTTTTATTTGGCAAAGATATTCTTAATTTATCACAAAATGGATTATTGAAAAGCTTAACCTAATTTCAAATCTCAGTTATTGTCACATTTAATTCTATTTTATGGATTGATTACACCAATTGATGTATTCAAACTTTTTATTATTATTATAAATATGCCATATTTGGTGATATTCTGTTTTTTTCTTTTCTAAATTATTTTTTTTTAATTTAATGATTTACATTAATGTAACGGTCACCAGCTGGAGTGCCCTTGAGAGCCACCAGAGGGCAGTCCACATCAGACTATTATCACTCCCTCACAAACTACATTTCCCATAACTCACTTCCCGGACTCATCATCACTGATTGCATTCACCTGTGTCTCATCACCCTGTTAGTCTCAACCGATTTATACCTTGTTCACTCATTCACTCACTGCGAAGTTCTGTATGTTGTTGCACTGTATTTCTGAGCGTTTTCTCTGGTTTCATGTCTCTTGGTTTTTGGATGTCTTGCCTGTTCCCTGGATTACTCTTTTGCCTCTGACCCCTGCCTGTTTTGATTGTTTGTTTATTTGTTTGTTTGGACTGCCTTCCTGTGTTTGACCCCTGCTTATGCTGATTACGATTCTGGATTACGCTTCAAATAAAGCTGCAATTGGATCTCAACCTTTGTGTCTCGGAGCAGTTCGTGACAATTAGTAATTTCACATGTAATTTTCACATGTTCATTTTATTTTAATTAAATGTGATATTGACAAAATTATCATTTAGAAACTCCCAGTTAAGATGTGTAAAGATCATAGTCTTTCTAATTATATTATTCATTTAGATTTAATAGTTTTCATTCATTTAGAGACGATGAGACGACTGTTTTTGTGAAAGTCACTTCAGTTCAATAATCCTGATGTTGAGTCTCATATCAGTGTGTGTGTGTGTGTGTGTGTGTGTGTGTACTTGTATAAGTATAACTATCTTTGTGAGGACCAGTTTGAGTTTTCGACCATTGGAGTGAGGACAAAGAGAGTAAAGTGAGGACATTTTGGCCGGTCCTCAGTTTCTGAGAGCCTTTAAAGGCCTGTTTGAGGGTCAAGACTTGGTTTTAGGGATCAGGTTATAATGAGGTTAAGGGTCGGTTTAGGGTCAGGGGTCAGGTTAGGCACTTAGTTGTGATGTTAGGGTAAGGTTAGGGTAAGCGGCTAGAGATTGCTGTGTCAATGAATGTCCTCATAAAGATAGATGTACAAGAATGTGTGTGTGTGTGTGTGTCTTTCTCTACTGGAGTGTGTGTTCATTTGAGTGTGACGGAGGTTTTTGTACGACTCTTTCACTAGAATGAAACACTGTGGTGGACTTTCGGTGGAGGAACTGAATTGACGATCAGAAGCTGTAAGTCTTTCTTAAATTATCTAATACAAACATATGTGTGTTTTTTAAAAGGAGGGTTAAGGTTAATTAAGAACATTTGGCAACAATATTCTTAATTTATTACAAAAATGCATTATTGAAATGCTTTATTTGCTTTACTTTACTTCAACTCTTATTTATTGTTGCATTTTAGTCTATTTGATTGATTGCACGCATTCATGCATTTAAATTTACTGTAATTTTGTCTGCTATATTATAAATGTCATATTTGGTGATATTCTATGTTTATTACATTTCAATCCATAGTTCACATTCATAATGTTTTACATTAGTAATTTCACACATAATGTGTGCTAACATTTCATTGTATTTTCAGTAATTACAATGTTTTCAGTTATTTCTAAATATATTTAATTTGACACAAAAGTTGGATGATATAGACAAAATAAATGTCATCAGTTCATCATCAGGCAAAAAGAAATGTAGTTGATAAACTAAATTTAAACTAAGTTTACTTATATTTCTCTTTACGAGGAAGTCTATTGAATGGTGATTAGTCTCAAAACACAAATAATATATTGTTTTAAGTTATATTTGACTTAGTTAAATCTAGTTAGTTAAAATCTATTAGCAGTTTTCAGTGTATACAGTAAAGCAACAAACCGTTTACCAAATAAGAATCTTTACCATAGCGTTTTTTCCCCAGTCTTTTACTGTTAAAATTATGTTTTTTTTTGTTTTTTTTTTTCAATGTACAATATTTAGTAATATTGATTAAATGGAGAATGTTTTGAAACTAAACTCAGGATAGTGTCTATGAATGAAAACAGTGAGGTGAAACTACAGTAAAGATGAAATGATTGTGCTTTTTACTGTATTACCATCAGACAAAGAGAAATTTAGTTAATGAGCATTTTAAAAATCAATCATTTAAACTATTACGTTTGCGGATGATTATGATTGTTTCTTAATAGAAGGATTTAAAAAAAATCATAATTGAAAAAGGGCTGAAAATTACAATTGATTGTATCAAAATAGAAGAATATTTTTTAAAATACTTATGTAATACTTTATTCTAAATCTTATGAATAAATGTATTAATCAATTTTATGTGGACAATGTTTTAAAAAATTTGATTGAGATTCAAATGTTCTGTAACAATTCTGAGAAAATTCAATATTTTTTATTTATTTAATAGTTTATTAATTTTATAATTCCTATTAATATTTTTAAATGTAATTTTTTATTTTACATTAATAATTTAACATCTTATTACTGCTAACATTTAGTTAATGTCATGTATTGACTGCAGATACTTTAAAATCTATTCAATAATTTCTTCATATATTATTTTGGCTATAATTCTTGGTAAACTATTAAGGGCTTTTTTAAACGCATGAAACAAAAGTTGTATAATGTGGAAAAAATGTCTATAATTTTCATCAGACAGAAAAAAAAAACTCAGTTGAAGAGCATTTTGAAAATCAATCATTTAAATGAACAAATTTGCTGATGTTTATGATTGTGAGTTTCTGAATAGCAGAATATTTTCAAAATACAATTAATATTGAAATGAATTTGTTTTCTAGATCTTATAACGACATCACAATATAACCATCAATTTACTTGGACAATGTTTTTCAAACTCATTCTGGGGATCATTTAAAATGTAACTTGTATATTTAAAATCAAATGATCATTCATGAATGTGTGTGTGTGTGTGTGTGTGTTCCAGCGGGTCCCTCCGTGTCTCCCTCCGTGTCTCTGCTGTCTCCCTCTTCTCTGCTGATCTCTGGAGACTCCTCCGCTCTGCTCTGCCTGCTCAGCTCTTACTCTCCACAGGGGGCGACGGTGAGCTGGACGCTGGACGGGTCAGAGGTCACCGAGGGGGTTCAGACCAGCGCAGAGAGCGAGCGGGACGGTCTCTACAGTCGCAGCAGCGTCCTGAGCCTCAGCAAAGCACGCTGGGAAGACACAAAGCGCTTCGTCTGCAGAGGAACACATGCCGGAGCTGCTCACGAGGCCTTGTTCCTCAAGAGCTCCGAGTGCTGATGTTTCTCCAGTGAAGACCAGCGTATCTGAGCGTCACGTGATTTACAGCTCAATACTGAAGCAGTCTGTCAATGTGCTGCCATTGCTGTTCATTCAATAAAGCTTCATCTGAACGCAAGCGCACATTTGTGTTGGACTGCATCATTGATCAGTGTGTCGTTCCTTCAAAGTCCTGCACTAAAGTTTCAGCGGCTTTTGATTGATTGTAATTAGGGGTGTAACAATAATTACAGTGGATAGTGACAATATGTATCGTATTATTCACCCAAAATGAAAGTTTAGGAAGTTTACAGGGTTTTCGTGTCACGACTACATTAAACTACTGTATATAATGTTAAATATAATATATAATAATGCAATGGGGGAATATTTGTGGGTCCTGATAATGCCAAATGTCTGATGTTAACAGTAAAAAGTGGCCTACATTATTTTAGATATATCTAGTCAGAGACATCAAGCATATTCGTCTGAAATAATTCTGTATTTTCAGCTTCAGAATCATGAATATTGTTATTCTGGTGTCTCTATTGTCCTGTGCATTGGGTTATCAGCTCCAAGCCTATTCATTTACACACACAATGTTAAACCAAATGTACCATTTTGATGGAGTATGGCAATAATATGGTATTGTGAGTTCAGGATCGTGACATAAGGGTCTCGTTACACCCCTAATTGTAATAGTTGAGAACAGCTGCATTCAGCAGTAAATGTGAAATGAAGCTCTTGGGGTTTGAACATGGTCACTGGAGACCAGCTGCTCTATTCTGAGACCGTCACAATCACTAAACCTGACAATGCAAATGAGATTTTCACCTCAAACTCACAGTTTCACTCTTTTACTGGTTCAACGCTCTGAACTGGAGCAGTTTCACTTCTGCTAAAATGATTTATGAGTAATAAATTCATTATAAGCTTGAGATGATAGCTAGGCCTACTTGAAAACGGCTCAAAAACATCTTTGTTACATTGACTTATATAGTGTATTGTACAAAACAAACAATATGGTTTGTTTGATTTCATATCAGTTTACACATTCAGTTTTCTCTGATTCAGAGCATATTTGAGTCAAACCCGTCCGTCACAGTACAGATCTGTTGTGTTGAGTACAATACTTGGTGTTCAATTCATAGTAATTGCTCACTATAACAGATGTAATAATGTGGAACTGCAGCACTTCAGGCTCTAGTGAGAAACTGTGTTGAGTAATGCGAAGAAAAAGAATAAAGCTGAATCCGAAATCACAAACTTCACTACTATATATGGGTGAAAAGCAGTATGTGACAAAAGAAGTATGTCCGAATTTACAGTACAAGTCCCCAGATTGACCGACTACAGTGAAGCGACACAACTGACACTGGTAGATCACATGATAATGACAACATGGCCAATATAGTACGTCCAGATTACATTCATACCAGGGTTGTGTACTCGAGACTCGGACTCGGACTCGGTCTCGAGTCCATATTTTAATGGTCTCGGTCTTGTGCATTTTGACTCGGAATTGACTCGTACTCGAACATATTAGGACTCGGACTTATTCCCAAGTCCACTCGAGTCCCAGTCAAAATATTTCATGATTGTTACTGTATGTTAATATTTCTTTAAATTGTTGTTTGATTGAAACGTCCAATGATTGCTGACTTTCTTGTGCGCAACTGCGCATGACTTGAGACTAACGTTCGCGCCACGCAAATGCAGCAGGAGCCTGGTCAGATGTGATGTGGAGCCTCTAGCTCAACTATGTATTGAAAATGTCTGCCTTATCATCCATAATTCAGTTTGCATATAAGAGCCACACAGTATAGTGGTACAGTAATGTTATTTGTACTAGAAAATGTTATGTGGTCTTACTGCATAGAGTGATACAACAATGTTATGTGGACAAGAGCACTTACTGATTGTAATAGTTGTAAGTAATAATTGTAATAAAATGACCTTTACACCACCTACTAGGTGGCCTTTTTACCATTACAGTGTACATGATTCCATGGTATATTTGATTTACTTCTTGAGTATGGTGCCAATTTTATTGTTACCACCAAATATTTTACATATTCTTGAAGATATCTTTAGGTCTGGTTTTTAGACCCAACCTTAGGTTATCCAACCTCTCCGGTCTCGACTCGACTCGGACTCGACTCTCTCTGGTCTCGGTCTCGACTCGGACTCGACTCTCTTTGGTCTCGGTCTCGACTCGGACTCGAGCCTCTCTGGTCTCGGTCTCGACTCGGACTCGAGTGAGCTGGTCTCGACTACAACACTTCATACTACACCCATTAATACTATAGAATGTACTTTTTTAGCGGTTGTGAAGTAATTACTTATTCAAAAAAGTTTGGCAATTTCAGACACATCCTTAGTGTTAGTTGCACACAAGTCCTGAAAATTGAAGCCAAACGTCTTGATCGCACCCAGGTGGTTGGTCCCAGTACAGCTCATTAACCCCGTCCTCTCCATGTAATCAAATGGGATGTGTAACAAACTAAACAATCAATTAACACTTCAAATTAATGATGGTTTCTGTCGTTTTATCCATCCATCCATCCATCCATCCATCCATCCATCCATCCATCTTCTTCCACTTATCCGGGGCCGGGTCGCGGGGGCAGCAGTCTAAGCAGGGATGCCCAGACTTCCCTCTCCCTAGACACTTCCTCCAGCTCTTCCGGGGGGACACCGAGGCGTTCCCAGGCCAGCCGGGAGACATAGTCCCTCCAGCGTGTCCTAGGTCTTCCCCGGGGTCTCCTCCCGGTGGGACATGCCCGGAACACCTTCCCGGGATGGCGTCCAGGAGGCATCCGGAAAAGAGGCCCGAGCCACCTCAGCTGGCCCCTCTCGATGTGGAGGAGCAGCGGCTCTACTCTGAGCTCCTCCCGAGTGACCGAGCTTCTCACTGGCCCACTATCTCTAGGCCCAGCCACCCTGCAGAGAAAGCTCATTTCTGCCGCCTGTATCCGGGATCTTGTCCTTTCGGTCATGACCCACAGCTCATGACCATAGGTGAGAGTAGGAACGTAGATTGACCGGTAAATCGAGAGCTTCGCCTTACGGCTCAGCTCCTTCTTCACCACAACAGACCAGTACAGCGACCGCATTACTGCAGAAGCTGCACCGATCCGTCTGTCAATCTCCCGTTCCATCCTTCCCTCACTCGTGAACAAGACCCCAAGATACTTGAACTCCTCCACTTGAAGCAGGAACTCTCCACCAACCTGAAGCGGGCAAACCACTCTTTTCCGACTAAGAACCATGGCCTCGGATTTGGAGGTGCTGATTCTCTTCCCAGCCGCTTCACACTCGGCTGCAAACCGTCCCAGTGCATGCGGAAGGTCCTGGTCTGATGGGGCCAGCACGACAACATCATCCGCAAAGAGCAGAGATGAAATCATGTGGTCCCCAAACCTGACCCCCTCCGGCCCCTGGCTGCGCCTAGAAATTCTGTCCATAAACATTATGAACAGAACCGGCGACAAAGGGCAGCCCTGCCGGAGTCCAACATGCACCGGGAACAAGTCTGACTTACTGCCGGCAATGCGAACCAAGCTCCTGCTCCGGTCGTACAGGGACCGGATAGCCCTTAGCAAAGGGCCCCGAACCCCATACTCCCAGAGCACCCTCCACAAGATGCCGCGAGGGACACAGTCGAATACCTTCTCCAAATCCACAAAGCACATATGGATTGGTTGGGCAAACTCCCATGAACCCTCCAGCACCCTGTAGAGGGTATAGAGCTGGTCCAGTGTTCCACGACCGGGACGAAAACCATACTGTTCCTCCTGAATCCAAGGTTCTACTATCGGCCGGATTCTCCTCTCCAGTACCCTGGAATAGACTTTCCCGGGGAGGCTGAGAAGTGTGATCCCCCTATAGTTGGAGCACACCCTCCGGTCCCCCTTCTTAAAAAAAGGGACCACCACCCCGGTCTGCTAGTCCAAAGGTACTGTCCCCGACCGCCACGTGATGCTGCAGAGGCGTGTCAGCCAAGACAGCCCCACAACATCCAGAGACTTGAGGTACTCAGGGCAGATATCATCCACCCCCGGTGCCTTGCCACCGAGGAGTTTCTTGACTACCTCGGTGACTTCAGCTTGGGTGATGGACGAGTCCACCTCCGAGCCCTCAGCCTCTGCTTCCTCAATGGAAGACGTGACGGCGGGATTGAGGAGATCCTCGAAGTATTCCTTCCACCGTCCGGTGATATCCCCAGTCGAGGTCATCAGCTGCCCACCTCCACTGTAAACAGCGTTGGTAGGGCACTGCTTCCCCCTCCTGAGGCGCCGGACGGTTTGCCAGAATCTCTTCGAGGCCGACCGATAGTCCTTCTCCATGGCCTCACCGAACTCCTCCCAGGCCCGAGTTTTTGCCTCCCCAACCACCCGGGCTGCAGTCCGCTTGGCCCGTCGGTACCCGTCAGCTGCCTCAGGAGTCCCACAAGCCAGCCAGGCCCGATAGGACTCCTTCTTCAGCTAGACGGCATCCCTTACCTCCGGTGTCCACCACCGGGTTCGGGGATTGCCGCCTCGACAGGCACTGGAGACCTTACGGCCACAGCTCAGAGTGGCTGCGTTGACAATGGAGGTGGAGAACATGGTCCACTCGGACTCAATATCTCCAGACTCCCTCGGGATCTGGTCGAAGCTCTGTCGGAGGTGGGAGTTGAAAATCTCTCTGACAGGGGATTCGGCCAAACGTTCCCAACAGACCCTCACAGTACGTTTGGGTCTGCCGAGTCGGTCCGGCTTCCTCCCCCGCAATCGGATCCAAATCACCACCAGGTGGTGATCAGTTGATAGCTCCGCCCCTCTCTTCACCCGAGTGTCCAAGACATATGGCCGGAGGTCAGATGAAACAACCACAAAGTCGATCATCGACCTCCGGCCTAGGGTGTCCTGGTGCCATGTGCACTGATGCTTGAACATGGTGTTTGTTATGGACAAGCTGTAACTAGCACAGAAGTCCAATAACAGAACACCACTCGGGTTCAGATCAGGGGGGCCGTTCCTCCCAATCACGCCCCTCCAGGTGTCACTGTCGCTGCCCACGTGGGCGTTGAAGTCCCCCAGTAGAATGACGGAGTCCCCAGTCGGAGCACTTTCCAGCACCCCTCCCAGAGACTCCAAGAAGGCCGGGTACTCTGCACTGCCGTTTGGCCCGTAGGCACAAACGACAGTGAGAGACCTATCCCCGACCCGAAGGCGCAGGGAAGCAACCCTCTCGTTCACCGGGGTGAACTCCAACACATGGCGGCTGAGCTGGGGGGCTATAAGCAGACCCACACCAGCCCGCCACCTCTCACCATGGGCAACTCCAGAGTGGTGAAGAGTCCATCCTCTCTCGAGGAGTGTGGTTCCAGAGCCTAAGCCGTGCGTAGAGGTGATCCCAACTCTCTCTAGTCGGAATCTCTGAACCTCACGCACAATCTCAGGCTCCTTCCGCGCCAGAGAGGTGACGTTCCATGTCCCTAGAGCTAGATTCCGCGTCCAGGGATCGGGTTGTCTAGGCCCCCGCCTTCGACTGCCGCCCGATCCACTTAGCACCGGCCCCTTACGGTCCCTCCTGCAGGTGGTGGGTCCACGGGAGGGTGGCCCCACATCGCTCCTTCGGGCTGAGCCCGGCTGGACCCCATGGGGGGAGGCCGACCACCAGGCGCTCGCATATGAGCCCCAACCCCGGGCCTGGCTCCAGGGTGGGGCCCCGGCTGCGCCATGCCGGGCGACGTCACGGTCCTCGAATTTGTAGGCATCATAAGGGTTTTTGAACCGCTCTTAGTCTGACCCGTCACCTAGGACCTGTTTGTCTTGGGAGACCCTACCAGGGGCATATAGCCCCAGACAACATAGCTCCTAGGGTCGTTCGGGTACTCAAACTCAAACGTCGTTTTAATTACATACAAACAGATACTTCACATTAGCACCTTCGTCTGGTCTCATCTATACCTATGGAAAGACTTACTCGAATACTCACCTCGGAAACTTCCCTGTCATTACTTCTGCACACACACCAGTCAGCACTACAACCAACAGAGAACTGTGAATGTTAAAGCTAAGTGCAAACCTGCTACTCTGAATCCCATGCTCACCTGTTTACCTCCTGTTTAAGACACTGTTGTTTTACGTTAGATCTGAGTCTTCTCCTTCTGTTTCTTACTGTCAGTGGGAGCCACCGAATCCATTTGAGACGTGGCAGAAAGTCTTTTGTGATGACGGAGATGCATGGCCGGAGATACGCAGACAAGGGGTCTCGCTGCTTTGCTTGGTGACGGAAAGCCAGCGCCTGTTTTATACTCCAGAACTGTCACAGTTATGCCAGACAATTCAGTCATGTTGGCCTAAACTGTAAAGTTCTACCCTCAGTGACTTACATCCATACTTTCCTGTTAGACATGAACTGGTTGTTGAATCTTCACTGATTTTCAGAGGGAATCGTTTGATTGTTCATATTGCACTGCAGGAACGCCTCATCCTTCTGGCACATGAGGGACATCAGGGGCTGGTGTGAACAAGTGCACCGCACAAGTGCTGAAAAGTTAGGCCAAAGCGTCTCTATCGCCCCCAGGTGGCTGGTCCCAGTATCGCTCATAAACCCCGTCCTCTCCATGTAGTCTATAATGGGACGCGAGGGAAACTAAACAATCAAATTACACTTCCAACCAATTTTTTTTTCCAAAGATTTTCTGTCATTCTAGGTAGTTTTTATCACGCTGATGTAAGTTCACGTGTTTGTTGTTTTAAATAAGTTTGGTCTTAGTTAGTTATTTAATGCTATAAAAACGGGAATGTGACGCCATGATTGACAGCTGTGATTGACAGCTTCTCTAAACGAAGTAGTCACTTTTTGGGGGGGATTTTTGGGGGAAATTGGAGCTTCAACTTTAATTTCTACATGTCCATATCAGTTTATTTCACACCGACATAAGTTGTTCTGCAGTGAACTGGACTAACCGATTCTGCGGGAGTGTGGACGGGACTCTCACTCTCACGACAGGTCTCAAATCAGCGCAAGATGTCAGCGCCATATTGGGACTTCGCATTTCTACAATAGAAGAGAGTGAAGGTGCGTCGTCCATCTTTATTTACAGTCTATGGGTGCAAACCCAACAGTGTCTGAGGGAGTTGTATTGGTGGCCACGAATGGACGATCTTGTTCACACAATCCTCTCTGCATGTGTGACCGGCCAGGCCAGTGATAAATCGGCCAAAACATTCACAGTGGGGTTCACGAAATGGTCCATTTCAACCTTTCGAGAAGGGAGATACTGACTGTTAGATTGCAATAACACGGATAGACTATTTCAGCAAATGGCCAGAAGTTGGTTTTGCTTCATCAGTAACTTTGAGTGTGTGTGTGTGTGTGTGTGTGTGTGTGTGTGTGTGTGTGTGTGTGTGTGTGTGTGTGTGTGTGTGAGAAAGTGTTTGAGCAGCTGCAGTTTCAGTTCAGTCACTGTGACTCTGACTGACGGAGGTTTTTGTACGATTCTTTATCACTGTGTGAACACAGCTTTACTGTTGATCCAGTGTGCACTCTGACAGTAATAATGTCCAGCATCTTCAGTCTGGACTCCACTGATGGTCAGAGTGAAATCTCTCCCAGATGATTCACTGCCACTGAATCTAGATGGAGTTCCTGACTGATGGGTGTTTGTGTAATAAATCAGGATTTTAGGAGCTTCTCCAGGTTTCTGTAAGTACCAGCTAAGAAAATGGTATCCATTTTTCCACATTGGATCTCTGTTAAATATACAGTTTACAGTGACTGATTGTCCAGTTTGAGAGAGCCGCTCTGAGGGAGTTTGAGTCACTGTCTCCTGCCCAAAAGATTCTGTCAAGAGAGAAAGATTAGAAATCACAAACACTTTTACAACCTTATATCTTCACAACACACACATTAAGATAACGAGTGAATAACGTTTGTAATCTTGACTGACACAAACCTCGACATAACACTGCCAGCGTCCAGATCAATATGGTGATGAAAGTCATTTTTGTAGGTTGAAGGTTCAGTTATAGTGAAAAACAGTTGTTGATCATGTTTGATGTTTGACAGAGTTATAAACACATGCAGAGCACTGAAGCGTGTGTCGCTCATGTAAAACAGACTCTATGCAAACGCTTCAGGAGTCACAGATTTAAGTTGGTTTAATGTCCTTTCATAGCCTGGATGCCAGCCGAACTTCGCCCCGCCCACGACATTTGAGGTCGGGAAGTTTGGTCTGGACTTAATCCGTTGTGGAGCAATTATGCTCGAACCAGAGCTGTTCGGACCAATCAAATTGTCAGGGCGGGCTTTATATGATGATGGACAGATGATCAACAGTAACGTAATCATCCACATCACCAAAGAGTGCTTGGGTTGAATATGTTTACAACAAAGTCGGCTGCTGCTGGAGAATTGAGATGTGTAGATTCCGCCCTCACATCTGTTATAGAAGATATCGACAGCGCATTCATTTTAAAAAAGGAACAGAGAACCGCGATCAAGCCATTTGTTTTGTAAAGATGTTTTTGCCGTCCTTCCTACGGGATTCGGCAAAAGTTTAATTTATCAGCTGGCCCCGATGGTCGCTAAGAATATGGGGCGCAATGAAAACCCTGTGGTCATCGTGGTTTCTCCGTTGCTCTGATTGGTTGTAGGTCTATCCAATTGAGTGCAGAGGCATTTTCTTTCCTGGTTCGGTTGAAACCAGGGGGCCAATGTTTCGGAAAACATTGAAGCTTCCCTGGGGGCTGCCATTGATTAGCAGACCATCACCTGCTGTTAGCATCCCATTGACTCCCATTCATTTTGGCGTCACTTTGACAGCTAATAACTTTACATCTGAGGCGTTTAAAGACTCTATATGTCCATTGTTTATTTCTAAAGAAACACGACAATGTATAAAAGGCTCCATTACCTTGTACCTTACGTTATGGCCCCGTAGAAGCAGTTTTTGTAAAAATAGGCTAACGATTGCGTCATAACCACGCGACTCTCTTGAAATTACCGTATAGACAGGAGGAGAAGCTCGCAGTCAATCGGGGGGACGTGGAGGCATATAGTCTGATAAAGTCAAGGGAGAAGCCCATAGAGAGTCATAAAGTTACTTCTGCTCCTAGCTCATGGACAGCTCCTACTCACGCTCTCCGTCTCTGCGAGATTCGGAAGGGAATGATTCAGATTTCTCTTGGCACAGCTACTAGAAGACAGACGGGTTGCTCACGTCACATCCACGTCGTCAAGCTCAGTGTGAGTCTGCGCAGTCGCTCCGCCATCAGGAAGTGAGAGCTTCTAATTGACTTCACTTTTCTCCGTTGAAGTCTATGGGGTCGCTGTGTCCATTTCTTATACTGTCTATGGTTGAAACACGCGCCATAATCACAGCCCAATAGAGCAGTATCAGACTCAAATTCTGACTAGAACCTGAGTATGATGACGTCAGGCTAGTGCTTTCATGGAGATACAAAACATTTCACATGTTAATATAATCCTTTATTGATAAAGCAACATCAGACCAGCAGGCGCACTGTTTGAGTGATTTACATTGCCAGTTTTGTTTTTGTTCGGCCAACTGAAATATTTCCAGACGAAGCCACTATAGAAACAACCGCAGCTCGACTCTGAGAAACACACAGTATTTCTTGAATGAATCAGTGATTTGAGCGAATCGGTTGAGTTAATGATTCATTGACTCACTCATAAAGTCAGTCTCTTGTCGCCATCTACTGGCGTAACGATGAAACTTGCAGAAAGAGTCTCTGTAAAATCCAGCATTAAAGCTGCAGGTTAAACACATCTGTGTGTGATGATGGAGGATCTGCTTCTGTCACGAGACTCGACTCCAGCTCTGAGTATCGCTCCACTTATTCACTGAATTACAGTTTTTTACAATTACTAACAAGCGTTTACCAACTTAAAGTACTTTTTCTAAACTCTTAACACAGCAACACACATGATCATACAATTAGCCACATAGTTAAATTTCTGCCTAAAACCACATTTTAATAATTAAATACCAAGTCTGCATTTAGAAATGCAAAAAACTACATATTTGTATGCTTAATAGTTATTTGAAGTGTTTCTGGTATTACAGGAATATCATTAGAGGACGATGAACATCTGCTCTATTCTGAGAGAAACACAATCACTCCTGATGATGAAATGTGAGTTTAACTCGCTCACTTTCACTGTTGAGGCGGTTTGTATAATAAATCAGGAGTTCAGGAGTTTCTCCAGGTTTCTGTAAGTTCCTGCTGAAATAGTTTATCCTCATCTAGTTGTTCACTGTAACGGGTTTGTTCATATTCATCAGTTTATCAGGTCATGTTATCATCAGCTGCCAGTTTATACCTTCCCATAATTTTGTGAATAAGTTTTCAATAAAAAATCAGTTAAAAGCACAAATTAAAGTTCTTATCTGGCTTGTTCTTATCAGAGGTGTCTGATTGGTGCAGAGGAGGGAGAGGCGTGTCTAAACTGAACTGTTGATCAAAGCTATAATTAAAACAGCAAGCTAATATAAAACTCTTACTGTCTGCAGTATATAGTATAAATACAGTCAATAGTAAACAAATTACATGTTAGTATGGGATATGTGACAGACTGACTGTAACACAGGACTTTGATTTTGAAGGGATTGAGCACGGGTGTGTGCACACAACAAACTGTTTCCACCATTACACAGAAAAGTACACCAAAAACACTTTATACAATAAGGGTTTATTTCATTTAATTCAGTTACCAAGTTAACTTCATGCATTTCTAATAGCTACACACCTTCTGGTGCACCGCTCACTTGCCAAACCAGTACACAAGGAAAGTAGCCATGTTTAAACTAGCATGTGCTTATGGAAGATTACTCCATCTGGATCTGACCTCGTGGGGGAGGGGGGAGGGAACCTAGTATGTAAGTTTTCTTCTTATGTTTTGTCTTTATTGTTTTGAGCCCTTTATATGGTACTAGAAATAAATTATGTATGGTTTAGAGTTGAAATGTCATGACAGCTAGTTTGTTTATGTCTTGTCACCTCTTTGTAATTTACAGGTTTCTCCCTAAAATGTTTTTTTTCCCAAAAAAATAGGAGGAGCTAAGGCCTATAAAAGAGGTAGCCATTTTATGGGAGAAAGCGGGTGTGAAGAGGTTGAATCTTGTTTGTATTTGTGGGCCTGTACATCGGCATAGCCAACTTACATTCGTGTATTGTCAACAATTTTGATTTATTTTCTCTGGTATTATAATTTTTGATAATCTGTTTTTTTTTTTCTATTACTTCACTATTGCCATTGGATATTGGAATTAAAACCACTCTGGACTGTGCTATTTCTGCCTTTGTCACGTCATTTACACCTCTGGCCGCTGGTAAATCCTAACAGGATACTCAAATGAAATAACTATGGAGTATTATGAAAATTAAGATCTATTATTAATAAAATGGGGCAACTAGGGCAAACTGAAATCACTCAGATCTCAAATGTGTCACTGATCTATAAGAGCACAAAATCTCTTTCTGAACTCTATAATTATTAAGAGTGTCAGATTAATTTAGATGGTTTTATTTCAGATCCTCCTTTGAGCAGCTGCAGTTTCAGTTCAGTCACTGTGACTCTGACTGACGGAGGTTTTTGTACGACTCTTTATCACTGTGTGAACATATTTACACTGTTGATGTAATGGAAACTCTGACAGTAATAATGTCCAGCATCTTCAGTCTGGACTCCACTGATGGTCAGAGTGAAATCACTGTTAGATCCACTGCCACTGAATCTAGATGGAGTTCCTGACTGGAGGAGGTTTGCTTTATAAATCAGGAGTTTAGGAGCTTCTCCAGGTTTCTGTAAGTACCAGGATAGAGGCTGATAACTCCAACCCTGATAGACTTCAGGACTAGTTTTACAGGATATAGTAAATGTGTCTCTTAGTTGAACAGATTTCACTGCAGGCGTCTGAGTGACTGTCGGTTCACCGACTGATTCTACATCAAGAAGAATAAATAAACATTCAGAATGACATATTTGGATAATATTTCAAGCACTGTTAATCAGTTAAAATAGTGCAGTTTAACTTCATATTTCCTCACCTGTGAAACAGCTGGAGAACATCCAGATGAAGATGAAGATGATGAAGCTCATGGTTGCTGATGGTTTAGATTATCAGTGTTCAAACTCAGAGTTATAAATCCTCCTGAAGCACACACACACACACACACACACACACACACACACACACACACACACGCACGCACGCACGCACGCACACACACACACACACACACACACACACACACACACACGATGTGCTGCGATGCAAATCATCTCTATTTAAATCTGTGTAAGGATTCCAACACATGATGCTCATAAATCATAACAGTGTTTAGGAGATTTATTCCATGTTACGAGTCATAAACATTTGTTCATGTGTCTGAAGCTTCAGGCTTTCTGATGATTCAAATGACAGAGTTTCTACACTAGTATGTCACTGTGAACTTCATTACAGGGCAAAGGTCATTCCAGAGGTCATAGGTCATCAGAATGTATTAAAATTGCTTTAATCATTAACAATGCACTGAGATGAGTGATAGAGTCAGTAGTTTTGATTGAACAGTTATGATGAGTAACATCTTTATTATTATCTTGATAAACTTCGAGGGAAAGATAAAGCTACTTAAAAAAGCTCAAAAACATATGGTGGCAGTTTTGTTTGTTTGATTTGATATTAATATACAGACTTTTCTCTGATTCTGAGCATATTAGAGTCAAACTCGTCTGTCACAGGACTGATCATAATAGAGATGATTTCAGTCATAAGTCAGTTTTGAGCACATGTGAAGTTCCTGTGTGTGTGTGTGTGTGTGTGTGTGTGTGTGTGTGTGTGTGTGTGTGTGTGTGTGTTTGAGCAGCTGCAGTTTCAGTTCAGTCACTGTGACTCTGACTGACGGAGGTTTTTGTACGACTCTTTATCACTGTGTGAACACATTACTACCGTGATAACTCTGACAGTAATAATGTCCAGCATCTTCAGTCTGGACTCCACTGATGGTCAGAGTGAAATCACTGTTAGATCCACTGCCACTGAATCTAGATGGAGTTCCTGACTGGAGGCGATTGGCCCAATAAATCAGGAGTTTAGGAGCTTCTCCAGGTTTCTGTAAGTACCAGGCTAAGATATCATCAGAACCATCATTGTACACATCTCTGCTGGTTTTACATTTGATATTCACAGTTCCTCCTGGTTGTTCTGCTGTTATTGAGGGACTCTGAGTGACGGTGATCTGTCCTCTACACTCTGAAACACAACAAGAAGAAAATACACTCAAAACTTTGACAATATACTTGAAGAAATGAATTAATATCAAACTTGTGCTCCACAAACCTTGAGCAAACGCTGTGAGAGTCCAGATGAAGATGATGATGAAGGTCATGTTGATGAAGATTGTTGTGTGTGTCAGTGATGAAGTGTTAAACTCACAGCACTATAAACACTCTCACACACTGAAGATCTGATCAATATGCAAACACACTCCACATCATTTACCTGAAGACAGTCACTCATTAACACACACAAAACAGACTCTTTTCTTCCTCAAAGATAATTCAATTCTTAAGGGTTAAAAATACATTGAAAGAAAATAACATTTGGCTGGTATTTTGCCACCACTTTTTATTTTGGTATTAATAGATTTTTTTCTAATCTATTGGTAAATGAACAGCAATATTTCCAAACTGGCATTTATATTCTTAATAGTATTTCCTCTTAATGATCAGCTCTGTCTGATAGTTCAGGAGTAAAAAGGTTTATAGAAATTAATTTTATTAATAATAAAGTTATAGTGGATGTGACACAAAGTTTGCTTAAGGTTTTATTCAGAGTCTTAAATTGTAGTGAATTCAGTTCTTGTGTTTATTCACATCTGATCTTTGATGCTTTTAACAAAGCGAGTTTCAGTGAAGTTGATCATGAAAATGACACTTCAAATCTATAATATAACTTCTATTTAACTATCATCGCTTTAGTGATCACAGGCTTTGTGAAAACTCTTCTCTAAAAACATTCAGATCAACTTTTTGAAAGTTAAAGCTGATAAAGTGAATCAAACATTACAGAGAAACATAGTTCTTCTATTTCTAATGCTGTTTCTTTTAGACTCTTATTTGTCGTTTTCAGTCGATTCTTGCTTGTAAAACTATCACTTGATGACCTGAAATTAGTTTTTGTCTTCATTTTCAACTTGTTAAAATAATAAATTGTATAATTTATATTTTTTGTTCAATAAAACTGGATATTGCGACTGCAGAGAATATCAAAGATGACACATTTACTAACAACAGTCTTTATGTTTCTGCATCGACTGAAAGTGGAACTTGATTGAGTTTTTCTGCCAGTTTGAAACTCAATGATATTTCCTTTTTGAATAATGTAATAATCAAGTCTTAGACTGTGAACCGTATCTGAACATCTGCATCTGCTCTGCTTTCTGCCTTTCATACAAGACTGTGTGTGTGCTTTATCATTCAGGTGTGATTTTATTACAATTCAGGCAATAAATAAAATATAATTGTAACTTTATGTCTTTATGTCCGTTTTGTGTCATTTTTGTGTCATTTTAGTTTCGGGTCTTTCATTAGATCAGGGCTTTAACTCACATTTTATAAGTAAACTTCAGTCAGTGGAGCATGAACACTCCTGCAGATTCATGATGAAACAAGAACATGCGGAGAAATTATAGATATAGTTTTAGATAAATGTAATAAGATAAAGAGATAAAAAAGTATTTAGTAAGTTAAAAACTCAATGAATGCTTTATGTTTCATTTAATATGTATGAATAACTTGACTGAGTGTGTGTGTGTGTGTGTGTGTGTGTGTGTGTGTGTGTGTGTGTGTGTGTGTGTGTGTGTGTGTGTGTGTGTGTGTATGTGTGTGTGTGTGTGTGTGTGTGTGTGTGTTTGAGCAGATGCAGTTTCAGTTCAGTCACTGTGACTCTGACTGACGGAGGTTTTTGTACGACTCTAGTAAAGAACACATCTTTACTGTTGATGTAGTGGCGACTCTGACAGTAATAATGTCCAGCATCTTCAGTCTGGACTCCACTGATGGTCAGAGTGAAATCACTGTTAGATCCACTGCCACTGAATCTAGATGGAGTTCCTGACTGGAGGAGGTTTGTTGCATAAATCAGGAGTTTAGGAGCTTCTCCAGGTTTCTGTAAGTACCAGCTCAGACACCGTTTGCTACTACACCAGTCGACTGGATCACTGCTAGTTTTACAGGTTACAGCGACTTATTGTCCAGTTTCATAGAGCCGCTCTGAGGGAGTTTGAGTCACTGTCTCCTGCCCAACAGATTCTGACAAGAGAGAAAGATTAGAAATCACAAACACTTTTACAACCTTATATCTTCACAACACACATAAAGATAACAAGTGAATAACGTTTGTAATCTTGACTGACACAAACCTCGACATAACACTGCCAGCGTCCAGATCAATATGGTGATGAAAGTAATTTTTGTAGGTTGAAGGTTCAGTTCTAGTGAAAAACAGTTGTTGATCATGTCTGATGTTTGACAGAGTTATAAACACATGCAGAGCACTGAAGCGTGTGTCGCTCATGTAAAACACACTCTATGCAAACAGATTTAAGTTGGTTTAATGTACTTTCATAGCCTGGATGCCAGCCGAACTTCGCCCCGCCCACGACATTTGAGGTCGAGAAGTTTGGTCTAGACTTGATCCGTTGTGGAGCAATTATGCTCGAACCAGAGCTGTTCACACCAATCAAATTGTCAGGGCGGGCTTTATATGATGATGGACAGATGATCAACAGTAATGTAATCATCCATCCATAATCACCAAAGAGTGCTTGGGTTGAATATGTTTACAACAAAGACGCCACCATCACGTCTGTTATAGAAGATATCGACAGCGCATTAATTTTAAAAGAGGAACACGAACCGCGATCAAGGTATTTGTCTATCGAAAATATCAGCTGGCCCTGATGGTCAGCCCTGAAATATCAGCCCTGATGGTCGCTAAGAAGATGGGGCGCAATGAAAACCCTGTGGTCATTGTGGTTTCTCCGTTGCTCTGATTGGTTGTAGGTCTATCCAATTGAGTGCAGAGGCATTTTCTTTCCTGGTTAGGTTGAAACATGCGCCTTAATCACAGCCCAGTGGAGCAGATCAGACTCATATTCTGACTAGAACCTGAGTATGACGACGTCAGGCTAGTGCTTTCATGGAGATACAAAACATTTCACATGTTAATATAATCCTTTATTGATAAAGCAACATCAGACGAGCAGGAGCACTGTTTGAGTGATTTACATTTTAGTAATTTATATTGCAGTTTTGTTTTGTTCGGCCAACTGAAATATTTCCAGACGAAGCCACAGTAGAAACAACCGCAGCTCGACTTTGAGAAACACATAGTATCTCTTGAATGAATCAGTGATTTGAACGAATCGGTTGAGTTAATGATTCATTGACTCACTCATAAAGTCAGTCTCTTGTCGCCATCTACTGGTGTAACGATGAAACTTGCAGAAAGAGTCTCTGTAAAATCCAGCATTAAAGCTGCACTCAGTAGCTTCGGGACTTCTTCGCTGTATTCTCGCTTTTTGCTCGCAGGTTTCTCTCTAGAGCTCCCCCCACAGCTTCGGAATAGATATTTGACAACACTGTCGTAAAAACTCGTTGTTGATTCTCAGACAACAGAGGCTATAGATCAACGACATCAAAGCAGATGGGACGTTCTTTAAAACGTCTTCTTCATTCGGGTTCGGACAGCGTGAGGGAGCGCAATAATGACAGCATTTTAGCAGATTTCTTTTGGCCGTAAAGCAATTGTTTACATCGCGAGACCTGATATCACGCGAGACTTCCTGACGCAGCGGCCGGCGGCCCGCCGGCTCAAAGTTGCAAGTGCGTATTTTCCGCTCACGGGCACCAGGGGGGTGCGAAACGACCACCATTCAACCCGAAATAAGTAATATAACCATTCCAATGACTCCGAAGCTGTTCAGTTAAGGTAAAAAAAGTTACTTAGTTCACCTTTAAAGCTGCAGGTTAAACACATCTGTGTGTGATGATGGAGGATCTGCTTCTGTCACGAGACTCGACTCCAGCTCTGAGTATCGCTCCACTTATTCACTGAATTACAGTGTTTTGCAATTACTAACAAGCGTTTACCAACTTAAAGTACTTTTTTTAAACGCTTAACACATCAACACACAACATGATCATACAATTAGCCACATAGTTAAATTTCTGCCTAAAACCACATTTAAATAATTAAATACCAAGTCTACATTTCAAAATGCAAAAAACATATTTGTATGCTTAAAAGTTATTTGAATTGTTTCTGGTATTACAGGAATATCATTAGAGGACGATGAACATCTGCTCTATTCTGAGAGAAACACAATCACTCCTGATGATGAAATATGAGTTTAACACGCTCACTTTCACTGTTGAGGAGATTTGTATAATAAATCAGGAGTTTCTCCAGGTTTCTGTAATTCCTGCTGAAATAGTTTATCCTCATCTAGTTGTTCACTGTAACGGGTTTGTTCATATTCATCAGTTTATCAGGTCATGTTATCATCAGCTGCCAGTTTATACCTTCCCATAATTTTGTGAATAAGTTTTCAATAAAAATTCAGTTAAAAGCACAAATTAAAGTTCTTATCTGGCTTGTTCTTATCAGAGGTGTCTGATTGGTGCAGAGGAGGGAGAGGCGTGTCTAAACTGAACAGCAAGCTAATATAAAACTCTTACTGACTGCAGTATATAGTATGAATACAGTCAATAGTAAACAAATTACATGTTAGTATGGGATGAAGGGATTGAGCACAGGTATTTGCACACAACAAACTGTTTCCACCATTACACAGAAAAGTACACCAAAAAAACTTTATACAATAAGGGTTTATTTCATTTAATTCAGTTACCAAGTTAACTTCATGCATTTCTAATAGCTACACACCTTCTGGTGCACCCACTTGCCAAACCAGTACACAAGGAAAGTAGCCATGTTTAAACTAGCATGTGCTTATGGAAGATTACTCCATCTGGCTCTGACCTCATGGGGAGGGGGAGACCTCATATGTAAGTTTTCTTCTTATGTTTTGTCTTTATTGTTTTGAGCCCTCTATATGGTAAAAATTAATTATGTATGGCTTAAAGTTGAAATGTCATGACAGTTAGTTTGTTTATGTCTTGTCACCTCTTTGTAATTTATAGGTTTCTCCCTAAAATGTTTTTTTTTTCCCAAAAATAGGAGGAGCTAAGGCCTATAAAAGAGGCAGCCATTTTAGGGGAGAAAGCGGGTGTGAAGAGGTTGAATCTTGTTTGTATTTGTGGGCCTGTACATCGGCATAGCCAACTTGCATTTGTGTGTTGTCAACAATTTTGAATTATTTTCTTTGGTATTATAATTTTTGATAATCTGTTTTTTCTATTACTTCACTATTGCCATTGGATATTGATATTTTTGCATCTTTGGAATTAAAACCACTCTGGCTATTTATGCCTTTGTCACGTCATTTACACCTCTGGCCGCTGGTACATCCTAACAGGATACTCAACTGAAATAACCATGTAGTATTATGAAAATTAAGATCTATTATTAATAAAATGGGGCAATAGGGCAAACTGAAATCACTCAGATCTCAAATGTGTCTCTGATCTATAAGAGCACAAAATCTCTTTCTGAACTCTATAATTATTAAGAGTATCAAATTAATTTAGATAGTTTTATTTCAGATCCTCCTTTGAGCAGCTGCAGTTTCAGTTCAGTCACTGTGACTCTGACTGACGGAGGTTTTTGTACGACTCTTTATCACTGTGTGAACACCCAGTTACTGTTGATGTAGTGTACACTCATACAGTAATAATGTCCAGCATCTTCAGTCTGGACTCCACTGATGGTCAGAGTGAAATCTGTTCCATAATCTGCTCCATTGCCAGTGAATCTAGATGGAGTTCCCGACTGTCGTGATCTAATGCCGTAAATGAGGAGTTTAGGAGCTTCTCCAGGTTTCTGCAGATACCAGGAGAGACAGCCACTACAACCCTGAGTACGATCTCCAATTCCTCTGTTAGTTTGACAGTTTATAGAAACTGTTCCTCCTTGAACGGCTGCTTCTGAGGGAGTCTGAGTCACAGAAACCTGGCCTGTAATTTCTGTCAATGACATTTCATAAGATCATTATTACAACAATTATTAAAAGTCAAAGTATCCAGTACAGAATCTAGACTGAACATCAAAAGCATATAAATCACATCTTGAGTTATTAATAGAGTAAATGAACCTTGAACAGAAAGAATGAGAGTCCAGATACAGACGCTGATGATCATCATTCTTCTTATCGGTGGTTTACTTTCAGTCTGAATGAAGAAAAGCTGTCAGTGATGAAGTGTTAAACTCACAGCACTATAAACACTCTCACACACTGAAGATCTGATCAATATGCAAACACACTCCACATCATTTCCCTGAAGACAGAAGAAACACTCACATTATGTTTGTGCAACAGCTTTGTATAGATGCTTATTTACTTGTTGCATTATTTTGGGCTGAGCTAAAACACAATAATGAGTGATTTGATGAAGACACTAAATGTTCTTGATTGACAGTAATAGTGGAGAACAGCTGCGTTCAGCAGAGAGACGGAGGAGAGAAACACCTGTTGTTTGAGCATCGGTAACTCAGTGGTTGTTTGTTCTATATCTCTCAAAATTTGAGACATGGTTTCCACATTTGTCTGCTAGAAATATAACTCACTTGGACATGAACAACACAATCAATATTGTGCAATAACATCTTTATGAATGTTTGAAGTGTGTTTGACTCGAGACTGAAGTGTTGTTGTGAGAGATCTGTCTTCTGCTCATGTGAGACTCAGAATTCATAATTAATGCATCCAGAAAACAGTGAATGGTTACAGACAGACTGATTGTGGGACGGTGGAGCGTCTGATCATGTTAAATAAGGTTTCTCTCTTTCACGGCTCATTTTGCTCTGAATCAGTTCATCTGTGACTCTTGTACATGATGATCTAAACAGCGGCTTTATGGAAGATGATTAATAAACTAGTCAAGCAACAACATGTTTATGATTCACTTTACAGTATGAGTGTATGATTAAGAAGAAAAAATAATCATGCTTTATAAAAATACATGAACAACCATATGAGAATAGATAAACCAACAATTGACTGAAAAAAATATTATCAAAATAATTTATTATTATCTTCAGTAATATTAATGAAGTGCTGAAAAATTGATATTAGTGTGTGTGTGTGTGTGTGTGTGTGTGTGTGTGTGTGTGTGTGTGTGTGTGTGTGTGTGTGTGTGTGTGTGTGTGTGTGTGAGTGTGTGTGTGTGTGTGTGTTTGAGCAGCTGCAGTTTCAGTTCAGTCACTGTGACTCTGACTGACGGAGGTTTTTGTACGACTCTTTATCACTGTGTGAACACCCAGTTACTGCTGATGTAGTGTGCACTCTGACAGTAATAATGTCCAGCATCTTCAGTCTGGACTCCACTGATGGTCAGAGTGAAATCACTGTAAGATCCACTGCCACTGAATCTAGATGGAGTTCCTGACTGGCGGCGATTGGCCCAATAAATCAGGAGTTTAGGAGCTTCTCCAGGTTTCTGTAAGTACCAGGATATATAATCATCCCCACCACTATCCCTGTACACATTACTGCTGGTTTTACATTTGATATTCACAGTTCCTCCTGGTTGTTCTGCTGTTATTGAGGGACTCTGAGTGACGGTGATCTGTCCTCTACACTCTGAAACACAACAAGAAGAAAATACACTCAAAACTTTGACAATATACTTGAAGAAATGAATTAATATCAAACTTGTGCTCCACAAACCTTGAGCAAACGCTGTGAGAGTCCAGATGAAGATGATGATGAAGGTCATGTTGATGAAGATTGTTGTGTGTGTCAGTGATGAAGTGTTAAACTCACAGCACTATAAACACTCTCACACACTGAAGATCTGATCAATATGCAAACACACTCCACATCATTTCCCTGAAGACAGAAGAAACACTGTTTTGTCTTTTAGTGTCTTTGCTAATAAACTTCTGTGGATCATTTTCAGAAACAGAAACTCATGATTTACTTCATGTTATTTTGGGTCGATCTTCTCGCTCTAAACACTGTTTTAATGATCAGTTTCATTCAGACTTTGATGCTGAGAGAATTTAATACCTGTGCTGCAGATTTATATCATCCATGATACTGTATAACAGGTCAAAGGTCATCCAATAGAGAATGACCATCTAAATCTGGCTGAAGATTTCATTATAAAGCTTATATTTCATCATAAAGATGTTTTCATCTTTTTTTTTTTTTAAAATGAAGAGTTTGTGGCTCTTAAATGATCTAATGAAACTGTATGATGTGTGTGTTTTTAAAAGAAGGTATAAGGTTTTTATTTGGCAAAGATATTCTTAATTTATCACAAAATGGATTATTGAAAAGCTTAACCTAATTTCAAATCTCAGTTATTGTCACATTTAATTCTATTTTATGGATTGATTACACCAATTGATGTATTCAAACTTTTTATTATTATTATAAATATGCCATATTTGGTGATATTCTGTTTTTTTCTTTTCTAAATTAAATTTTTTTTAATTTAATGATTTACATTAGTGTAACTGTCACCAGCTGGAGTGCCCTTGAGAGCCACCAGAGGGCACTCCACATCAGACTATTATCACTCCCTCACAAACTACATTTCCCATAACTCACTTCCCGGACTCATCATCACTGATTGCATTCACCTGTGTCTCATCACCCTGTTAGTCTCAACCGATTTATACCTTGTTCACTCATTCACTCACTGCGAAGTTCTGTATGTTGTTGCACTGTATTTCTGAGTGTTTTCTCTGGTTTCATGTCTCTTGTTTTTTGGATGTCTTGCCTGTTCCCTGGATTACTCTTTTGCCTCTGACCCCTGCCTGTTTTGATTGTTTGTTTATTTGTTTGTTTGGACTGCCTTCCTGTGTTTGACCCCTGCTTATGCTGATTACGATTCTGGATTACGCTTCAAATAAAGCTGCAATTGGATCTCAACCTTTGTGTCTCGGAGCAGTTCGTGACAATTAGTAATTTCACATGTAATTTTCTCATGTTCATTTTATTTTAATTAAATGTGATATTGACAAAATTATCATTTAGAAACTCCCAGTTAAGATGTGTAAAGATCATAGTCTTTCTAATTATATTATTCATTTAGATTTAATAGTTTTCATTCGTTTAGAGACGATGAGACGACTGTTTTTGTGAAAGTCACTTCAGTTCAATAATCCTGATGTTGAGTCTCATATCAGTGTGTGTGTGTGTGTGTGTGTGTGTACTTGTATAAGTATAACTATCTTTGTGAGGACCAGTTTGAGTTTTCGACCATTGGAGTGAGGACAAAGAGAGTAAAGTGAGGACATTTTGGCCGGTCCTCAGTTTCTGAGAGCCTTTAAAGGCCTGTTTTACCCCTTTTCCACCAACAAGAACCGGATGCTGGTTCAGAGCAAGAGCTATTGCCAGTTCGGAGTTGGTTCGACTGACGAACCGGTTTGCGTTTCCACCGGCCAGAGAGCCACAACAGAGCTATATCTTACGTCACTGCATACGTATCATGTTGCCCAGCAACGCTAGTCCGGCAGCGCCAAACACAAACACACCAGGCTTGTTCGAGATGCATCGGCTTCTCGCAGAACGATCAGCACATGAAATCAAAGCACTGCGAAAGCGATCAAAAAGCACAAGGAGTCGTATGATCTCCAAACACTCCCGCAGCTCTGATCGGTCCACGCTGCTCCGATGCATCTCGAACAAGGCATCAACAATAATAGACGTTGCGTTACTATGGATGCTCATGGGTTTGCGAAAATAAATCGGCATCCAAACACGGCGAATCCAACGCGTTCGTGCAGCTCGCCGTAACTTACATAGACGGATATTATAATCGAGCCGCTATTAGCTCGACTAGCTGCTATTTAAAAATGGCGGTCACAAGTTTCTCTTCAGTCTTGTTGGCCACGGTAACCCCGCCCCCAGCCTCTGACGCAAGCGGTTCTTTCTTGGCTCCGTTCTAGACCCTGCAATGATTTGGTGCTACTTAAGAACCAGTTTTACTGGTTCGGAGCTGGTGCTTTGGCGGTGGAAAAACAAAGAACCGATTTGAAACTAGGCTCTGGCTCCGAACCAGCACCAGCTCTGCCTTGGTGGAAAAGGGGTATTTGAGGGTCAAGACTTGGTTTTACGGATCAGGTTATAATGAGGTTAAGGGTCGGTTTAGGGTCAGGGGTCGGGTTAGGCACTTAGTTGTGATGGGTAATGTTAGGGTAAGCGGCTAGAGATTGCTGTGTCAATGAATGTCCTCATAAAGATAGATGTACAAGAATGTGTGTGTGTGTGTGTGTGTGTGTGTGTGTCTTTCTCTGCTGGAGTGTGTGTTCATTTGAGTGTGACGGAGGTTTTTGTACGACTCTTTCACTAGAATGAAACACTGTGGTGGACTTTCGGTGGAGGAACTGAATTGACGATCAGAAGCTGTAAGTCTTTCTTAAATTATCTAATACAAACATATGTGTGTGTTTTTTAAAAGGAGGGTTAAGGTTAATTAAGAACATTTGGCAACAATATTCTTAATTTATTACAAAAATGCATTATTGAAATGCTTTATTTGCTTTACTTTACTTCAACTCTTATTTATTGTCGCATTTTAGTCTATTTGATTGATTGCACGCATTCATGCATTTAAATTTACTGTAATTTTGTCTGCTATATTATAAATGTCATATTTGGTGATATTCTATGTTTATTACATTTCAATCCATAGTTCACATTCATAATGTTTTACATTAGTAATTTCACACATAATGTGTGCTAACATTTCATTGTATTTTCAGTAATTACAATGTTTTCAGTTATTTCTAAATATATTTAATTTGACACAAAAGTTGGATGATATAGACAAAATAAATGTCATCAGTGTCATCATCAGGCAAAAAGAAATTTAGTTGATAAACTAAATTTAAACTAAGTTTACTTATATTTCTCTTTACGAGGAAGTCTATTGAATGGTGATTAGTCTCAAAACACAAATAATATATTGTGTTAAGTTATATTTGACTTAGTTAAATCTAGTTAGATAAAATCTATTAGCAGTTTTCAGTGTATACAGTAAAGCAACAAACCGTTTACCCAATAAGAATCTTTACCATAGCGTTTTTTTCCCAGTCTTTTACTGTTAAAATTATGTTTTTTGTTTTTTTTTACAATGTACAATATTTAGTAATATTGATTAAATGGAGAATGTTTTGAAACTAAACTCAGGATAGTGTCTATGAATGAAAGCAGAGAGGTGAAACTACAGTAAAGATGAAATGATTGTGCTTTTTACTGTATTACCATCAGACAAAGAGAAATTTAGTTAATGAGCATTTTAAAAATCAATCATTTAAACTATTACGTTTGCGGATGATTATGATTGTTTCTTAATAGAAGGATTTAAAAAAAATCATAATTGAAAAAGGGCTGAAAATTACAATTGATTGTATCAAAATAGAAGAATATTTTTAAAAATACTTATGTAATACTTTATTCTAAATCTTATGAATAAATGTATTAATCAATTTTATGTGGACAATGTTTTTAAAAAATTTGATTGAGATTAAAATGTTCTGTAACAATTCTGAGAAAATTCAATATTTTTTATTTATTTAATAGTTTATTTAAATTTTATAATTCATATTAATATTTTTAAATGTAATTTTTTATTTTACATTAATAATTTGACATCTTATTACTGCTAACATTTAGTTCATGTCATGTATTGACTGCAGATACTTTAAAATCTATTCAATAATTTCTTCATATATTATTTTGGCTATAATTCTTGGTAAACTATTAAGGGCTTTTTTAAACGCATGAAACAAAAGTTGTATAATGTGGAAAAAATGACTATAATTTTTTATAATTTTCATCAGACAGAAAAAAAAACTCAGTTGAAGAGCATTTTGAAAATCAATCATTTAAATTAACAAATTTGCTGATGTTTATGATTGTGAGTTTCTGAATAGCAGAATATTTTCAAAATACAATTAATATTGAAATGAATTTGTTTTCTAGATCTTATAACGACATCACAATATAACCATCAATTTACTTGGACAATGTTTTTTAAACTCATTCTGGGGATCATTTAAAATGTAACTTGTATATTTAAAATCAAATGATCATTCATGAATGTGTGTGTGTGTGTGTGTGTGTGTGTGTGTGTGTGTGTGTGTGTGTGTGTGTGTGTGTGTGTCCAGCGGGTCCCTCCGTGTCTCCCTCCGTGTCTCTGCTGTCTCCCTCTTCTCTGCTGATCTCTGGAGACTCCTCCGCTCTGCTCTGCCTGCTCAGCTCTTACTCTCCACAGGGGGCGACGGTGAGCTGGACGCTGGACGGGTCAGAGGTCACCGAGGGGGTTCAGACCAGCGCAGAGAGCGAGCGGGATGGTCTCTACAGTCGCAGCAGCGTCCTGAGCCTCAGCAAAGCACGCTGGGAAGACACAAAGCGCTTCGTCTGCAGAGGAACACATGCCGGAGCTGCTCACGAGGCCTTGTTCCTCAAGAGCTCCGAGTGCTGATGTTTCTCCAGTGAAGACCAGCGTATCTGAGCGTCACGTGATTTACAGCTCAATACTGAAGCAGTCTGTCAATGTGCTGCCATTGCTGTTCATTCAATAAAGCTTCATCTGAACGCAAGCGCACATTTGTGTTGGACTGCATCATTGATCAGTGTGTCGTTCCTTCAAAGTCCTGCACTAAAGTTTCAGCGGCTTTTGACTGATTGTAATTAGGGGTGTAACAATAATTACAGTGGATAGTGACAATATGTATCGTATTATTCACCCAAAATGAAAGTTTAGGAAGTTTACAGGGTTTTCGTGTCACGACTACATTAAACTACTGTATATAATGTTAAATATAATATATAATAATGCAATGGGGGAATATTTGTGGGTCCTGATAATGCCAAATGTCTGATGTTAACAGTAAAAAGTGGCCTACATTATTTTAGATATATCTAGTCAGAGACATCAAGCATATTCGTCTGAAATAATTCTGTATTTTCAGCTTCAGAATCATGAATATTGTTATTCTGGTGTCTCTATTGTCCTGTGCATTGGGTTATCAGCTCCAAGCCTATTCATTTACACACACAATGTTAAACCAAATGTACCATTTTGATGGAGTATGGCAATAATATGGTATTGTGAGTTCAGGATCGTGACATAAGGGTCTCGTTACACCCCTAATTGTAATAGTTGAGAACAGCTGCATTCAGCAGTAAATGTGAAATGAAGCTCTTGGGGTTTGAACATGGTCACTGGAGACCAGCTGCTCTATTCTGAGACCGTCACAATCACTAAACCTGACAATGCAAATGAGATTTTCACCTCAAACTCACAGTTTCACTCTTTTACTGGTTCAACGCTCTGAACTGGAGCAGTTTCACTTCTGCTAAAATGATTTATGAGTAATAAATTCATTATAAGCTTGAGATGATAGCTAGGCCTACTTGAAAACGGCTCAAAAACATCTTTGTTACATTGACTTATATAGTGTATTGTACAAAACAAACAATATGGTTTGTTTGATTTCATATCAGTTTACACATTCAGTTTTCTCTGATTCAGAGCATATTTGAGTCAAACCCGTCCGTCACAGTACAGATCTGTTGTGTTGAGTACAATACTTGGTGTTCAATTCATAGTAATTGCTCACTATAACAGATGTAATAATGTGGAACTGCAGCACTTCAGGCTCTAGTGAGAAACTGTGTTGAGTAATGCGAAGAAAAAGAATAAAGCTGAATCCGAAATCACAAACTTCACTACTATATATGGGTGAAAAGCAGTATGTGACAAAAGAAGTATGTCCGAATTTACAGTACAAGTCCCCAGATTGACCGACTACAGTGAAGCGACACAACTGACACTGGTAGATCACATGATAATGACAACATGGCCAATATAGTACGTCCAGATTACATTCATACCAGTGTTGTGTACTCGAGACTCGGACTCGGACTCGGTCTCGAGTCCATATTTTAATGGTCTCGGTCTTGTGCATTTTGACTCGGAATTGACTCGTACTCGAACATATTAGGACTCGGACTTATTCCCAAGTCCACTCGAGTCCCAGTCAAAATATTTCATGATTGTTACTGTATGTTAATATTTCTTTAAATTGTTGTTTGATTGAAACGTCCAATGATTGCTGACTTTCTTGTGCGCAACTGCGCATGACTTGAGACTAACGTTCGCGCCACGCAAATGCAGCAGGAGCCTGGTCAGATGTGATGTGGAGCCTCTAGCTCAACTATGTATTGAAAATGTCTGCCTTATCATCCATAATTCAGTTTGCATATAAGAGCCACACAGTATAGTGGTACAGTAATGTTATTTGTACTAGAAAATGTTATGTGGTCTTACTGCATAGAGTGATACAACAATGTTATGTGGACAAGAGCACTTACTGATTGTAATAATTGTAAGTAATAATTGTAATAAAATGACCTTTACACCACCTACTAGGTGGCCTTTTTACCATTACAGTGTACATGATTCCATGGTATATTTGATTTACTTCTTGAGTATGGTGCCAATTTTATTGTTACCACCAAATATTTTACATATTCTTGAAGATATCTTTAGGTCTGGTTTTTAGACCCAACCTTAGGTTATCCAACCTCTCCGGTCTCGACTCGACTCGGACTCGACTCTCTCTGGTCTCGGTCTCGACTCGGACTCGACTCTCTTTGGTCTCGGTCTCGACTCGGACTCGAGCCTCTCTGGTCTCGGTCTCGACTCGGACTCGAGTGAGCTGGTCTCGACTACAACACTTCATACTACACCCATTAATACTATAGAATGTACTTTTTTAGCGGTTGTGAAGTAATTACTTATTCAAAAAAGTTTGGCAATTTCAGACACATCCTTAGTGTTAGTTGCACACAAGTCCTGAAAATTGAAGCCAAACGTCTTGATCGCACCCAGGTGGTTGGTCCCAGTACAGCTCATTAACCCCGTCCTCTCCATGTAATCAAATGGGATGTGTAACAAACTAAACAATCAATTAACACTTCAAATTAATGATGGTTTCTGTCGTTTTATCCATCCATCCATCCATCCATCCATCCATCCATCCATCCATCCATCCATCCATCCATCCATCCATCTTCTTCCACTTATCCGGGGCCGGGTCGCGGGGGCAGCAGTCTAAGCAGGGATGCCCAGACTTCCCTCTCCCTAGACACTTCCTCCAGCTCTTCCGGGGGGACACCGAGGCGTTCCCAGGCCAGCCGGGAGACATAGTCCCTCCAGCGTGTCCTAGGTCTTCCCCGGGGTCTCCTCCCGGTGGGACATGCCCGGAACACCTTCCCGGGATGGCGTCCAGGAGGCATCCGGAAAAGAGGCCCGAGCCACCTCAGCTGGCCCCTCTCGATGTGGAGGAGCAGCGGCTCTACTCTGAGCTCCTCCCGAGTGACCGAGCTTCTCACTGGCCCACTATCTCTAGGCCCAGCCACCCTGCAGAGAAAGCTCATTTCTGCCGCCTGTATCCGGGATCTTGTCCTTTCGGTCATGACCCACAGCTCATGACCATAGGTGAGAGTAGGAACGTAGATTGACCGGTAAATCGAGAGCTTCGCCTTACGGCTCAGCTCCTTCTTCACCACAACAGACCAGTACAGCGACCGCATTACTGCAGAAGCTGCACCGATCCGTCTGTCAATCTCCCGTTCCATCCTTCCCTCACTCGTGAACAAGACCCCAAGATACTTGAACTCCTCCACTTGAAGCAGGAACTCTCCACCAACCTGAAGCGGGCAAACCACTCTTTTCCGACTAAGAACCATGGCCTCGGATTTGGAGGTGCTGATTCTCTTCCCAGCCGCTTCACACTCGGCTGCAAACCGTCCCAGTGCATGCGGAAGGTCCTGGTCTGATGGGGCCAGCACGACAACATCATCCGCAAAGAGCAGAGATGAAATCATGTGGTCCCCAAACCTGACCCCCTCCGGCCCCTGGCTGCGCCTAGAAATTCTGTCCATAAACATTATGAACAGAACCGGCGACAAAGGGCAGCCCTGCCGGAGTCCAACATGCACCGGGAACAAGTCTGACTTACTGCCGGCAATGCGAACCAAGCTCCTGCTCCGGTCGTACAGGGACCGGATAGCCCTTAGCAAGATGCCGCGAGGGACACAGTCGAATACCTTCTCCAAATCCACAAAGCACATATGGATTGGTTGGGCAAACTCCCATGAACCCTCCAGCACCCTGTAGAGGGTATAGAGCTGGTCCAGTGTTCCACGACCGGGACGAAAACCATACTGTTCCTCCTGAATCCAAGGTTCTACTATCGGCCGGATTCTCCTCTCCAGTACCCTGGAATAGACTTTCCCGGGGAGGCTGAGAAGTGTGATCCCCCTATAGTTGGAGCACACCCTCCGGTCCCCCTTCTTAAAAAAAGGGACCACCACCCCGGTCTGCTAGTCCAAAGGTACTGTCCCCGACCGCCACGTGATGCTGCAGAGGCGTGTCAGCCAAGACAGCCCCACAACATCCAGAGACTTGAGGTACTCAGGGCAGATATCATCCACCCCCGGTGCCTTGCCACCGAGGAGTTTCTTGACTACCTCGGTGACTTCAGCTTGGGTGATGGACGAGTCCACCTCCGAGCCCTCAGCCTCTGCTTCCTCAATGGAAGACGTGACGGCGGGATTGAGGAGATCCTCGAAGTATTCCTTCCACCGTCCGGTGATATCCCCAGTCGAGGTCATCAGCTGCCCACCTCCACTGTAAACAGCGTTGGTAGGGCACTGCTTCCCCCTCCTGAGGCGCCGGACGGTTTGCCAGAATCTCTTCGAGGCCGACCGATAGTCCTTCTCCATGGCCTCACCGAACTCCTCCCAGGCCCGAGTTTTTGCCTCCCCAACCACCCGGGCTGCAGTCCGCTTGGCCCGTCGGTACCCGTCAGCTGCCTCAGGAGTCCCACAAGCCAGCCAGGCCCGATAGGACTCCTTCTTCAGCTAGACGGCATCCCTTACCTCCGGTGTCCACCACCGGGTTCGGGGATTGCCGCCTCGACAGGCACTGGAGACCTTACGGCCACAGCTCAGAGTGGCTGCGTTGACAATGGAGGTGGAGAACATGGTCCACTCGGACTCAATATCTCCAGACTCCCTCGGGATCTGGTCGAAGCTCTGTCGGAGGTGGGAGTTGAAAATCTCTCTGACAGGGGATTCGGCCAAACGTTCCCAACAGACCCTCACAGTCCGCAATCGGATCCAAATCACCACCAGGTGGTGATCAGTTGATAGCTCCGCCCCTCTCTTCACCCGAGTGTCCAAGACATATGGCCGGAGGTCAGATGAAACAACCACAAAGTCGATCATCGACCTCCGGCCTAGGGTGTCCTGGTGCCATGTGCACTGATGCTTGAACATGGTGTTTGTAATGGACAAGCTGTAACTAGCACAGAAGTCCAATAACAGAACACCACTCGGGTTTAGATCAGGGGGGCCGTTCCACCCAATCACGCCCCTCCAGGTGTCACTGTCGCTGCCCACGTGGGCGTTGAAGTCCCCCAGTAGAATGACGGAGTCCCCAGTCGGAGCACTTTCCAGCACCCCTCCCAGAGACTCCAAGAAGGCCGGGTACTCTGCACTGCCGTTTGGCCCGTAGGCACAAACGACAGTGAGAGACCTATCCCCGACCCGAAGGCGCAGGGAAGCAACCCTCTCGTTCACCGGGGTGAACTCCAACACATGGCGGCTGAGCTGGGGGGCTATAAGCAGACCCACACCAGCCCGCCACCTCTCACCATGGGCAACTCCAGAGTGGTGAAGAGTCCATCCTCTCTCGAGGAGTGTGGTTCCAGAGCCTAAGCCGTGCGTAGAGGTGATCCCAACTCTCTCTAGTCGGAATCTCTGAACCTCACGCACAATCTCAGGCTCCTTCCGCGCCAGAGAGGTGACGTTCCATGTCCCTAGAGCTAGATTCCGCGTCCAGGGATCGGGTTGTCTAGGCCCCCGCCTTCGACTGCCGCCCGATCCACTTAGCACCGGCCCCTTACGGTCCCTCCTGCAGGTGGTGGGTCCACGGGAGGGTGGCCCCACATCGCTCCTTCGGGCTGAGCCCGGCTGGACCCCATGGGGGGAGGCCCGACCACCAGGCGCTCGCATATGAGCCCCAACCCCGGGCCTGGCTCCAGGGTGGGGCCCCGGCTGCCCCATGCCGGGCGACGTCACGGTCCTCGAATTTGTAGGCATCATAAGGGTTTTTGAACCGCTCTTAGTCTGACCCGTCACCTAGGACCTGTTTGTCTTGGGAGACCCTACCAGGGGCATATAGCCCCAGACAACATAGCTCCTAGGGTCGTTCGGGTACTCAAACTCAAACGTCGTTTTAATTACATACAAACAGATACTTCACATTAGCACCTTCGTCTGGTCTCATCTATACCTATGGAAAGACTTACTCGAATACTCACCTCGGAAACTTCCCTGTCATTACTTCTGCACACACACCAGTCAGCACTACAACCAACAGAGAACTGTGAATGTTAAAGCTAAGTGCAAACCTGCTACTCTGAATCCCATGCTCACCTGTTTACCTCCTGTTTAAGACACTGTTGTTTTACGTTAGATCTGAGTCTTCTCCTTCTGTTTCTTACTGTCAGTGGGAGCCACCGAATCCATTTGAGACGTGGCAGAAAGTCTTTTGTGATGACGGAGATGCATGGCCGGAGATACGCAGACAAGGGGTCTCGCTGCTTTGCTTGGTGACGGAAAGCCAGCACCTGTTTTATACTCCAGAACTGTCACAGTTATGCCAGACAATTCAGTCATGTTGGCCTAAACTGTAAAGTTCTACCCTCAGTGACTTACATCCATACTTTCCTGTTAGACATGAACTGGTTGTTGAATCTTCACTGATTTTCAGAGGGAATCGTTTGATTGTTCATATTGCACTGCAGGAACGCCTCATCCTTCTGGCACATGAGGGACATCAGGGGCTGGTGTGAACAAGTGCACCGCACAAGTGCTGAAAAGTTAGGCCAAAGCGTCTCTATCGCCCCCAGGTGGCTGGTCCCAGTATCGCTCATAAACCCCGTCCTCTCCATGTAGTCTATAATGGGACGCGAGGGAAACTAAACAATCAAATTACACTTCCAACCAATTTTTTTTTCCAAAGATTTTCTGTCATTCTAGGTAGTTTTTATCACGCTGATGTAAGTTCACGTGTTTGTTGTTTTAAATAAGTTTGGTCTTAGTTAGTTATTTAATGCTATAAAAACGGGAATGTGACGCCATGATTGACAGCTGTGATTGACAGCTTCTCTAAACGAAGTAGTCACTTTTTGGGGGGGATTTTTGGGGGAAATTGGAGCTTCAACTTTAATTTCTACATGTCCATATCAGTTTATTTCACACCGACATAAGTTGTTCTGCAGTGAACTGGACTAACCGATTCTGCGGGAGTGTGGACGGGACTCTCACTCTCACGACAGGTCTCAAATCAGCGCAAGATGTCAGCGCCATATTGGGACTTCGCATTTCTACAATAGAAGAGAGTGAAGGTGCGTCGTCCATCTTTATTTACAGTCTATGGGTGCAAACCCAACAGTGTCTGAGGGAGTTGTATTGGTGGCCACGAATGGACGATCTTGTTCACACAATCCTCTCTGCATGTGTGACCGGCCAGGCCAGTGATAAATCGGCCAAAACATTCACAGTGGGGTTCACGAAATGGTCCATTTCAACCTTTCGAGAAGGGAGATACTGACTGTTAGATTGCAATAACACGGATAGACTATTTCAGCAAATGGCCAGAAGTTGGTTTTGCTTCATCAGTAACTTTGAGTGTGTGTGTGTGTGTGTGTGTGTGTGTGTGTGTGTGTGTGTGTGTGTGTGTGTGTGTGTGTGTGTGAGAAAGTGTTTGAGCAGCTGCAGTTTCAGTTCAGTCACTGTGACTCTGACTGACGGAGGTTTTTGTACGATTCTTTATCACTGTGTGAACACAGCTTTACTGTTGATCCAGTGTGCACTCTGACAGTAATAATGTCCAGCATCTTCAGTCTGGACTCCACTGATGGTCAGAGTGAAATCTCTCCCAGATGATTCACTGCCACTGAATCTAGATGGAGTTCCTGACTGATGGGTGTTTGTGTAATAAATCAGGATTTTAGGAGCTTCTCCAGGTTTCTGTAAGTACCAGCTAAGAAAATGGTATCCATTTTTCCACATTGGATCTCTGTTAAATATACAGTTTACAGTGACTGATTGTCCAGTTTGAGAGAGCCGCTCTGAGGGAGTTTGAGTCACTGTCTCCTGCCCAAAAGATTCTGTCAAGAGAGAAAGATTAGAAATCACAAACACTTTTACAACCTTATATCTTCACAACACACACATTAAGATAACGAGTGAATAACGTTTGTAATCTTGACTGACACAAACCTCGACATAACACTGCCAGCGTCCAGATCAATATGGTGATGAAAGTCATTTTTGTAGGTTGAAGGTTCAGTTATAGTGAAAAACAGTTGTTGATCATGTTTGATGTTTGACAGAGTTATAAACACATGCAGAGCACTGAAGCGTGTGTCGCTCATGTAAAACAGACTCTATGCAAACGCTTCAGGAGTCACAGATTTAAGTTGGTTTAATGTCCTTTCATAGCCTGGATGCCAGCCGAACTTCGCCCCGCCCACGACATTTGAGGTCGGGAAGTTTGGTCTGGACTTAATCCGTTGTGGAGCAATTATGCTCGAACCAGAGCTGTTCGGACCAATCAAATTGTCAGGGCGGGCTTTATATGATGATGGACAGATGATCAACAGTAACGTAATCATCCACATCACCAAAGAGTGCTTGGGTTGAATATGTTTACAACAAAGTCGGCTGCTGCTGGAGAATTGAGATGTGTAGATTCCGCCCTCACATCTGTTATAGAAGATATCGACAGCGCATTCATTTTAAAAAAGGAACAGAGAACCGCGATCAAGCCATTTGTTTTGTAAAGATGTTTTTGCCGTCCTTCCTACGGGATTCGGCAAAAGTTTAATTTATCAGCTGGCCCCGATGGTCGCTAAGAATATGGGGCGCAATGAAAACCCTGTGGTCATCGTGGTTTCTCCGTTGCTCTGATTGGTTGTAGGTCTATCCAATTGAGTGCAGAGGCATTTTCTTTCCTGGTTCGGTTGAAACCAGGGGGCCAATGTTTCGGAAAACATTGAAGCTTCCCTGGGGGCTGCCATTGATTAGCAGACCATCACCTGCTGTTAGCATCCCATTGACTCCCATTCATTTTGGCGTCACTTTGACAGCTAATAACTTTACATCTGAGGCGTTTAAAGACTCTATATGTCCATTGTTTATTTCTAAAGAAACACGACAATGTATAAAAGGCTCCATTACCTTGTACCTTACGTTATGGCCCCGTAGAAGCAGTTTTTGTAAAAATAGGCTAACGATTGCGTCATAACCACGCGACTCTCTTGAAATTACCGTATAGACAGGAGGAGAAGCTCGCAGTCAATCGGGGGGACGTGGAGGCATATAGTCTGATAAAGTCAAGGGAGAAGCCCATAGAGAGTCATAAAGTTACTTCTGCTCCTAGCTCATGGACAGCTCCTACTCACGCTCTCCGTCTCTGCGAGATTCGGAAGGGAATGATTCAGATTTCTCTTGGCACAGCTACTAGAAGACAGACGGGTTGCTCACGTCACATCCACGTCGTCAAGCTCAGTGTGAGTCTGCGCAGTCGCTCCGCCATCAGGAAGTGAGAGCTTCTAATTGACTTCACTTTTCTCCGTTGAAGTCTATGGGGTCGCTGTGTCCATTTCTTATACTGTCTATGGTTGAAACACGCGCCATAATCACAGCCCAATAGAGCAGTATCAGACTCAAATTCTGACTAGAACCTGAGTATGATGACGTCAGGCTAGTGCTTTCATGGAGATACAAAACATTTCACATGTTAATATAATCCTTTATTGATAAAGCAACATCAGACCAGCAGGCGCACTGTTTGAGTGATTTACATTGCCAGTTTTGTTTTTGTTCGGCCAACTGAAATATTTCCAGACGAAGCCACTATAGAAACAACCGCAGCTCGACTCTGAGAAACACACAGTATTTCTTGAATGAATCAGTGATTTGAGCGAATCGGTTGAGTTAATGATTCATTGACTCACTCATAAAGTCAGTCTCTTGTCGCCATCTACTGGTGTAACGATGAAACTTGCAGAAAGAGTCTCTGTAAAATCCAGCATTAAAGCTGCAGGTTAAACACATCTGTGTGTGATGATGGAGGATCTGCTTCTGTCACGAGACTCGACTCCAGCTCTGAGTATCGCTCCACTTATTCACTGAATTACAGTTTTTTACAATTACTAACAAGCGTTTACCAACTTAAAGTACTTTTTCTAAACTCTTAACACAGCAACACACATGATCATACAATTAGCCACATAGTTAAATTTCTGCCTAAAACCACATTTTAATAATTAAATACCAAGTCTGCATTTAGAAATGCAAAAAACTACATATTTGTATGCTTAATAGTTATTTGAAGTGTTTCTGGTATTACAGGAATATCATTAGAGGACGATGAACATCTGCTCTATTCTGAGAGAAACACAATCACTCCTGATGATGAAATGTGAGTTTAACTCGCTCACTTTCACTGTTGAGGCGGTTTGTATAATAAATCAGGAGTTCAGGAGTTTCTCCAGGTTTCTGTAAGTTCCTGCTGAAATAGTTTATCCTCATCTAGTTGTTCACTGTAACGGGTTTGTTCATATTCATCAGTTTATCAGGTCATGTTATCATCAGCTGCCAGTTTATACCTTCCCATAATTTTGTGAATAAGTTTTCAATAAAAAATCAGTTAAAAGCACAAATTAAAGTTCTTATCTGGCTTGTTCTTATCAGAGGTGTCTGATTGGTGCAGAGGAGGGAGAGGCGTGTCTAAACTGAACTGTTGATCAAAGCTATAATTAAAACAGCAAGCTAATATAAAACTCTTACTGTCTGCAGTATATAGTATAAATACAGTCAATAGTAAACAAATTACATGTTAGTATGGGATATGTGACAGACTGACTGTAACACAGGACTTTGATTTTGAAGGGATTGAGCACGGGTGTGTGCACACAACAAACTGTTTCCACCATTACACAGAAAAGTACACCAAAAACACTTTATACAATAAGGGTTTATTTCATTTAATTCAGTTACCAAGTTAACTTCATGCATTTCTAATAGCTACACACCTTCTGGTGCACCCACTTGCCAAACCAGTACACAAGGAAAGTAGCCATGTTTAAACTAGCATGTGCTTATGGAAGATTACTCCATCTGGATCTGACCTCATGGGGGAGGGGGGAACCTAGTATGTAAGTTTTCTTCTTATGTTTTGTCTTTATTGTTTTGAGCCCTTTATATGGTACTAGAAATAAATTATGTATGGTTTAGAGTTGAAATGTCATGACAGCTAGTTTGTTTATGTCTTGTCACCTCTTTGTAATTTATAGGTTTCTCCCTAAAATGTTTTTTTTCCCAAAAAAATAGGAGGAGCTAAGGCCTATAAAAGAGGTAGCCATTTTATGGGAGAAAGCGGGTGTGAAGAGGTTGAATCTTGTTTGTATTTGTGGGCCTGTACATCGGCATAGCCAACTTACATTCGTGTATTGTCAACAATTTTGATTTATTTTCTCTGGTATTATAATTTTTGATAATCTGTTTTTTTTTTTTCTATTACTTCACTATTGCCATTGGATATTGGAATTAAAACCACTCTGGACTGTGCTATTTCTGCCTTTGTCACGTCATTTACACCTCTGGCCGCTGGTAAATCCTAACAGGATACTCAAATGAAATAACTATGGAGTATTATGAAAATTAAGATCTATTATTAATAAAATGGGGCAACTAGGGCAAACTGAAATCACTCAGATCTCAAATGTGTCACTGATCTATAAGAGCACAAAATCTCTTTCTGAACTCTATAATTATTAAGAGTGTCAGATTAATTTAGATGGTTTTATTTCAGATGCAAGTGTGACGATGTTATTTCAGATCCTCCTTTGAGCAGCTGCAGTTTCAGTTCAGTCACTGTGACTCTGACTGACGGAGGTTTTTGTACGACTCTTTATCACTGTGTGAACATATTTACACTGTTGATGTAATGGAAACTCTTACAGTAATAATGTCCAGCATCTTCAGTCTGGACTCCACTGATGGTCAGAGTGAAATCACTGTTAGATCCACTGCCACTGAATCTAGATGGAGTTCCTGACTGGAGGAGGTTTGCTTTATAAATCAGGAGTTTAGGAGCTTCTCCAGGTTTCTGTAAGTACCAGGATAGAGGCTGATAACTCCAACCCTGATAGACTTCAGGACTAGTTTTACAGGATATAGTAAATGTGTCTCTTAGTTGAACAGATTTCACTGCAGGCGTCTGAGTGACTGTCGGTTCACCGACTGATTCTACATCAAGAAGAATAAATAAACATTCAGAATGACATATTTGGATAATATTTCAAGCACTGTTAATCAGTTAAAATAGTGCAGATTAACTTCATATTTCCTCACCTGTGAAACAGCTGGAGAACATCCAGATGAAGATGAAGATGATGAAGCTCATGGTTGCTGATGGTTTATCTCAGTGTTCAAACTCAGAGTTATAAATCCTCCTGAAGCACACACACACACACACACACACACACACACACACACACACACACACACACACACACACACGATGTGCTGCGATGCAAATCATTTCTATGTAAATCTGTGTAAGGATTCCAACACATGATGCTCATAAATCATAACAGTGTTTAGGAGATTTTTTCCATGTTACGAGTCATAAACATTTATTCATGTGTCTGAAGCTTCAGGCTTTCTGATGATTCAAATGACAGAGTTGCTACACTAGTATGGCCCTGTCCCAAATGGCACACTCCGGACTTGTGGACTTCCTCAGAGTCCACACTTTGGTGACGTCATGTAGTGCAGACCTATAGGGCCCTTGGCGCGAGTCCACGAGGGCATTGAGAGGTATTTTTGGGACAGACTCGATCGCCAAGCCGGAAATAACGGCCTGGTTGTTGGTGGTCAGGAGAAATCACATTTTTGCGCTCCAACGTCTTATCTGCATGTCCACTACACAGCCTAATTTTACAGTTCTATATTTTGATATTGTGCATTATCACCTGCATTAGACAATAGATATATCATGCTTAATCAAATTATGTATACAGTTGTACATAATAATACATAATGTTCCATTTGAACTAAGATTACAATTTTTAAAAATAATGAAAATGTGCATGAGTTTCAGATGAATTTACAGGTTTCAATATTCATACTATATTTACATATGACTCAGTAAAGCCCTGACATTCGGTTCTATTTATTTAATGAATCATAATGTGATCGTATTATTAAACGCGCTATTATTATGTTTGAGACATCAACCACTGGTCGATGACCATAATGTTTGTATAAACTGTAGGTAACGGGTGAAATGTACATTTAGGTAATAAAAACCGTAATATTTTCTTCTCAGCCATGTCAACAATTATCTGTGAGTGAAATGTCCTCCCATCTGTTGTCTGATTTGCCTTTCGCAAGGATTCCTGGGTAGTTAAAGTGCGTGAAGCCTGCTTCTATGTGGGCTTCGCGGAAGGCCGCTTCAAGGGTACAAAGGTGGCGCTGTTGAGCACACCTCAGAGCGCTAAAATGCTGAATGGGACGGCCTACTGTTTGTTTGATTTGATATTAATATACAGACTTTTCTCTGATTCTGAGCATATTAGAGTCAAACTCGTGTGTCACAGGACTGATCATAATAGAGATGATTTCAGTCATAAGTCAGTTTTGAGCACATGTGTAGTTCCTGTGTGTGTGTGTGTGTGTGTGTGTGTGTGTGTGTGTGTGTGTGTGTGTGTGTGTGTGTGTGTGTGTGTGTGTGTGTGTGTGTGTGTTTGAGCAGCTGCAGTTTCAGTTCAGTCACTGTGACTCTGACTAATGGAGGTTTTTGTACGACTCTTTATCACTGTGTGAACACCCAGTTACTGTTGATGTAGTGTACACTCATACAGTAATAATGTCCAGCATCTTCAGTCTGGACTCCTCTGATGGTCAGAGTGAAATCTGTTCCATAATATTTTCCATTGCCAGTGAATCTAGATGGAGTTCCTGACTGTCGTGTATTAATGTAATAAATGAGGAGTTTAGGAGCTTCTCCAGGTTTCTGCAGATACCAGGAGAGACAGTCGCCACAACCATGAGTACGATCTCCAATTCCTCTGTTAGTTTGACAGTTTATAGAAACTGTTCCTCCTTGAACGGCTGCTTCTGAGGGAGTCTGAGTCACAGAAACCTGGCCTGTAATTTCTGTCAATGACATTTCATAAGATCATTATTACAACAATTATTAAAGTCAAAGTATCCAGTACAAAATCTAGACTGAACATCAAAAGCATATAAATCACATCTTGAGTTATTAATAGAGTAAATGAACCTTGAACAGAAAGAATGAGAGTCCAGATACAGACGCTGATGATCATCATTCTTCTTATCGGTGGTTTACTTTCAGTCTGAATGAAGAAAAGCTGTCAGTGATGAAGTGTTAAACTCACAGCACTATAAACACTCTCACACACTGAAGATCTGATCAATATGCAAACACACTCCACATCATTTACCTGAAGACAGAAGAAACACTCACATTATGTTTGTGCAACAGCTTTGTATAGATGTTTATTCACTTGTTGCATTATTTTGGGCTGAGCTAAAACACAATAATGAGTGATTTGATGAAGACACTAAATGTTCTTGATTGACAGTAATAGTGGAGAACAGCTGCGTTCAGCAGAGAGACGGAGGAGAGAAACACCTGTTGTTTGAGCATCGGTAACTCAGTGGTTGTTTGTTCTTTATCTCTCAAACTTTGAGACATGGTTTCCACATTTGTCTGCTAGAAATATAACTCACTTGGACATGTACAACACAATCACAGATTATGTGAGTTATTGTCAAACACAAAGAGGTCGTTGTTGAGACATAACCCTGTCCTGTTGTAACACAGGCTGGGGATCGATGGAACAATGAGAGATAATTTGCTGAAATAAGATCCACACAATCTAAATGTGTGCAAGAATGTTTTTGAAGAACAAAGAATAATCAGTTTTGAATAAAGTCAACAATTTTAAGTAACAAAAGATTTATTGTATTTTTTAAGGACTTAAAATTTAGCATTTACATGTGTGTGTGTTTGTGTGTGTGATCATGTGTGTGTTCTCAATTCCTGTCACACAACAGTTCAGTCACTAGCTATGTTGCCATCCTCCTATTTGATGTGAATTTTGGGATTGACTATCACATAAAAAAACCGTCGGATGGAAATGCCGAGATGAACATCAATTCTAAAAATGTGCAGACAAAATTTTATGTGTTCAATTGAGGTGATAATGTTTTTATCCGATAAGAAGACATGCACATAAACTATAATGGAAACATATTCATAAATCCCTCAATGCGCAACAAAAAACTCACATGATTTTGTCTTAACAGGGTATGTGACTGATAACTGGAATCATGTTAAGGGTTTGGTTGTAATATTTTTAATGAACTGTTAAAACTATCCTCACCGCAAACAGCCGTAACATAGCTAACTGTGTTAGCATGTGGGTTTGAAGTTAGCATGAGTGTAAAGCATCACATTAAACTAGAGAAATATCTACTTTAGATTATGCAAGTCAAATGTATCTACAATACAATGATTGTTCGGCAAAAAATAATCTTGATGACATTTTTAACTTTTCCTCCTGAAAATTCGTTTTTGGTCATAAACGTACAATGTTGATCACAGTCACATGATACTTCTCCTGTGAGGTGATGCGGGTGTGTGATATTGATGACATCACCATAGCTCTTTCTGACGTGTCAACCTGACCCAGTGTTACAACACCGGTCTCCCCTAAATGTGAAATGAAGCTCTTGGGGTTTGAACATGATCTGCTCTATTCTGAGACCGTCACAATCACTAAACCTGACAATGCAAATGAGATTTTCCCCTCAAACTCACAGTTTCACTCTTTTACTGGTTCAACGCTCTGAACTGGAGCAGTTTCACTCTTTTACTGGTTCAACGCTCTGAACTGGAGCAGTTTCACTCTTTTACTGGTTCAACGCTCTGAACTGGAGCAGTTTCACTTCTGCTGATGGAGGGATGAGACCGTTATGAAGTTTGAGTGGTAGATTATATGACTTGTATGACTTATATAACGTAATGAGACTCTTCACTGGTAGATCACGTGTGACTGGACTAGAGGAGTAAATGTAGATGTTGATCTGATTCAATTCAATGATTCATAGGTTTTTGATTATTTTCAAGAAAGATTTCTTTCTAATTCACAGAGTGCAATGTGCCTATAAAACACCTAGGAAAGATATTCCATATTTCCATAAAATAAAATCATATTTCCTAAAACCCCTTAAATGTCTCTGATCGCCCATAAACACTGATCTCAGTAAAACTGCAGTATTTTATCTTGTAAAAATAACAGTGAAGTTTCCACACAATGAAGCGCTTTATTTCAGTGTTGAGCAATAACATCTTTATGAATGTTTTAAGTGTGTTTGACTCGAGACTGAAGTGTTGTTGTGAGAGATCTGTCTTCTGCTCATGTGAGACTCAGACGCATCGCTGGATTCATAATTAATGCGTCCAGAAAACAGTGAATGGTTACAGACAGACTGATTGTGGGACGGTGGAGCGTCTGATCATGTTAAATAAGGTTTCTCTCTTTCACGGCTCATTTTGCTCTGAATCAGTTCATCTGTGACTCTTGTACATGATGATCTAAACAGCGGCTTTATGGAAGATGATTAATAAACTATTCAAGCAACAACATGTTTATGATTCACTTTACAGTATGAGTGTATGATTAAGAAGAAAAAATAATCATGCTTTATAAAAATACATGAACAACCATATGAGAATAGATAAACCAACAATTATCTGAAAAAATATGATCAAAATAATTTCTTATTATTTAGTAATATTAATGAAGTGCTAAAAAATTGATATTAAGTTGATATTTGTGTTTCTGTGTGTGTGTGTGTGTGTGTGTGTGTGTGTGTGTGTGTGTGTGTGTGTGTGTGTGTGTGTGTGTGAGAGTGTTTGAGCAGCTGCAGTTTCAGTTCAGTCACTGTGACTCTGACTGACGGAGGTTTTTGTACGACTCTTTATCACTGTGTGAATGTAACATCACTCACACAATTATTATTATTATAATAATTTCCTCTGCAATGTAAACTCTTACAGTAATAATGTCCAGCATCTTCAGTCTGGACTCCACTGATGGTCAGAGTGAAATCACTGTTAGATCCACTGCCACTGAATCTAGATGGAGTTCCTGACTGGAGTTTTTTTACATAACGAATCAGGAGTTTAGGAGCTTCTCCAGGTTTCTGTAAGTACCAGAATAAACCTTCATCCCCACTACCACTCCATCTGTGCACATCTCTGCTGGTTTTACATTTGATATTCACAGTTCCTCCTGGTTGTTCTGCTGTTATTGAGGGACTCTGAGTGACGGTGATCTGTCCTCTACACTCTGAAACACAACAAGAAGAAAATACACTCAAAACTTTGACAATATACTTGAAGAAATGAATTAATATCAAACTTGTGCTCCACAAACCTTGAGCAAACGCTGTGAGAGTCCAGATGAAGATGATGATGAAGGTCATGTTGATGAAGATTGTTGTGTGTGTCAGTGATGAAGTGTTAAACTCACAGCACTATAAACACTCTCACACACTGAAGATCTGATCAATATGCAAACACACTCCACATCATTTCCCTGAAGACAGAAGAAACACTGTTTTGTCTTTTAGTGTCTTTGCTAATAAACTTCTGTGGATCATTTTCAGAAACAGAAACTCATGATTTACTTCATGTTATTTTGGGTCGATCTTCTCGCTCTAAACACTGTTTTAATGATCAGTTTCATTCAGACTTTGATGCTGAGAGAATTTAATACCTGTGCTGCAGATTTATATCATCCATGATACTGTATAACAGGTCAAAGGTCATCCAATAGAGAATGACCATCTAAATCTGGCTGAAAGCTTATATTTCATCATAAAGATGATTTCATCTTTTTTTTTTTTTTAAGATGAAGAGTTTGTGGCTCTTAAATGATCTAATGAAACTGTATGATGTGTGTGTTTTTAAAAGAAGGTTTAAGGTTTTTATTTGGCAAAGATATTCTTAATTTATCACAAAATGTATTCTTGAAAAGCTTAACCTAATTTCAAATCTCATTTATTGTCACATTTAATTCTATTTTATGGATTGATTACACCATTTGATGTATTAATTTTTTTTATTTATTATTATTATAAATATGTCATATTTGGTGATATTCTGTTTTTTTCTTTTCTAAATTAATTTTTTTAATTTAATGATTTACACTAGTCATTTCACATGTAATTTTCACATGTTCATTTCATTTTAATTAAATGTGATATTGACAAAATTATCATTTAGAAACTCCCAGTTAAGATGTGTAAAGATCAGTACAGAGTCTTTCTGATTATATTATTTATTTAGATTTAATAGTTTTCATGCATTAAGAGACATTTAGAGACGATGAGACAGTTCAATAATCCTGATGTTGAGTCTCACATCAGTGTGTGTGTGTGTGTGTGTGTGTGTGTGTGTGTGTGTGTGTGTGTGTGTGTGTGTGTGTTTGAGCAGCTGCAGTTTCAGTTCAGTCACTGTGACTCTGACTGACGGAGGTTTTTGTACGACTCTTTATCACTGTGTGAACACCCAGTTACTGTTGATCCAGTGGCGACTCATACAGTAATAATGTCCAGCATCTTCAGTCTGGACTCCACTGATGGTCAGAGTGAAATCTGTTCCATAATCTGCTCCATTGCCAGTGAATCTAGATGGAGTTCCTGACTGTCGTGAATTAATTAAATAAATGAGGAGTTTAGGAGCTTCTCCAGGTTTCTGCAGATACCAGGAGAGACAGTCGCCACAACCATGAGTACGATCTCCAATTCCTCTGTTAGTTTGACAGTTTATAGAAACTGTTCCTCCTTGAACGGCTGCTTCTGAGGGAGTCTGAGTCACAGAAACCTGGCCTGTAATTTCTGTCAATGACATTTCATAAGATCATTATTACAACAATTATTAAAGTCAAAGTATCCAGTACAAAATCTAGACTGAACATCAAAAGCATATAAATCACATCTTGAGTTATTAATAGAGTAAATGAACCTTGAACAGAAAGAATGAGAGTCCAGATACAGACGCTGATGATCATCATTCTTCTTATCGGTGGTTTACTTTCAGTCTGAATGAAGAAAAGCTGTCAGTGATGAAGTGTTAAACTCACAGCACTATAAACACTCTCACACACTGAAGATCTGATCAATATGCAAACACACTCCACATCATTTCCCTGAAGACAGAAGAAACACTCACATTATGTTTGTGCAACAGCTTTGTATAGATGTTTATTTACTTGCTGCATTATTTTGGGCTGAGCTAAAACACAATAATGAGTGATTTGATGAAGACACTAAATGTTCTTGATTGACAGTAATAGTGGAGAACAGCTGCGTTCAGCAGAGAGACGGAGGAGGAGAGAAACACCTGTTGTTTCAACACATTCTCACACCCAAGGCGTCACTTTTTGTCACTTTCAACCATGCTTCAATATCTGACGCTCAAAGCACCCTTTAGCGTCCATATGTGACGCTTCGGTTATGGGTAGGTTTAGGCGTCATGTATGGACGCTAAAGGGTGCTTTGAGCGTCAGATATTGAAGCATGGTTGAAAGTGACAAAAAGTGACGCCTTGGGTATGAGAACGGGCTGGTTGTTTGAGCATCGGTAACTCAGTGGTTGTTTGTTCTTTATCTCTCAAAATTTGAGACATGGTTTCCACATTTGTCTGCCAGAAATATAACTCACTTGGACATGTACAACACAATCACAGATTATGTGAGTTATTGTCAAACACAAAGAGGTCGTTGTTGAGACATAACCCTGTCCTGTTGTAACTCAGGCTGAGGATCGATGGAACAATGAGAGCTAATTTGCTGAAATAAGATCCACACAATCTAAATGTGTGCAAGAATGTTTTTGAAGAAAAATTTAGCACAAAAACAACTTGTCACGGTTCATCGATCCGTGTGTTCATGTTGTGTATCTGTTGGTTGTTGTGGGTGTGGGGTCTGAGTTTGTTTAGGAGCTTTGCATTGATTTGTTAGTGTGAGTGATGAACAGCATCATGATATTGCAAACTGGTATTTCTTACCATATTAGTTTAATGTACTTAAATGATGAAAACACTGGTTTCATAGAAAACAGTCTATTTCTGCATTGATCAATAATTCGGATCAATAAGTTTTCTATGTTGTTACACTGCTTTTCTGAGCGTTTCCACTGTTGTCTATGTTCCTGGTTCTTGATATCTGCCTGTGTCCTGGTTTTCCCGTCCCTGTCTTACCCTCAGGATTTGTGTGTTTGTATGGACTGCCTGTGTATGACACTTGCCTGGATCTTGGATTACTCTAATAAACTGCATTTGGATCCTCAACCTTCTCTTCTCGGAGCAGTTCGTAACAGTAAATTTGCGGGTGTTGTTTATGCTCAAACAGCAACATTACACTCTAACTAAAGTTAGAAAAGGGAAATCATAAATAAATGTATAAATAAAGTAATAATTCCAGCGCTCAATAGGAGGGAGAGGCTTAGATATGTATCTGAATTATTGATCAATGCAGAAATAGACTGTTTTTCTATGAAACCAGTGTTTTCATCATTTAGTAGGCTATATTAAAATAATATGGTAAGAAATACCAGTTTGCAATATCATGATGCTGTTCATCACTCACACTAACAAATCAATGCATCTTCATCTAAAATATCAACGCATTGTGGTGAGAATGCGCTTCTTTGTGTTTTTATAACTCAATAAGCAATATCCATATGCAGAATTATCTTATTAATGATCAACTAAATGCTGTCAGCTAATGTCTACTGCAGATATAGATCTTCATACATGTGAATAAGGTTGTTCTGAAGGGAATGAGCCAGTAGAGGTCAGTGATTATCTTCATTATCTGTCAGTGATCCTCTTCTTTGAGCGGATGAACTGCTGGATCATCAGGATGAGAGTCGAGGTCTAAGAGCAGCGCTGGCCTTCACTGGTGTGTGTTCATACAGGACTGTGTGTGTTTATACAGTGTAAGATGATACTGTACTGACTGACTGATAAGGAGCAGAACCTGCCTGTAGTTTATAAAGACAAACACGGTGAGTAATGTCTTGTCCTGTTATTATCATGCGTCGCGTCTGAATGCGTTGTTGTTTTTGGAGCTCTATCGATTTGATTTATAATTCTTGATTTTTCTCGCTGCCTGCTGTGAGTGTGTTTGCTTCGGAGCTGTAAGCTCCGTCTTAGCCTCGTATTTCCTTGTTTTGAACCATCATTTACTACAATTTCTAGTTGTTTATATTACTAACGTTACTAAATACAGCTTACCCAACCCTGACGCATAACACGCTAGTAATTCGCTAGCCTGTTAACGCGCCACCCTTGCGCTCAGCTATTTTTATTTATTTATTTTCTCTCGCGCCTTTGAGTTCATAAAAGCTCAGGTGAATAAGAAACACTCAACAAACACGGTGAATAATGTCTTGTCCTGTCATTATCATGCGTTGCGTCTGAATGCGTTGTTGTTTTTGGAGCTCTATCGATTTGATTTATAATTCTTGATTTTTCTCTTTAAACCCGCTTACAACGAACATTTTCTACTCTTCCTCACTGAGAAGCACTACTGCTCAAACCTCATTGTTACAACGCGGACTGTTGAGCAGACGCGTCTCAAGCCTATTAGTGATCCAACGCTGCATACTCTTAAAGGTTACGTCCGTGGATCACGGCTGAACGCGTCTTCTCCACACTCACTTATAAACAAACACTTTTTTTTCGCCTATCGTGCGTCTACTCTACACCCCTACCACTAAAAAACCTCATAGTTACAACGCGGACTGTTGAGCAGACGCGTCTCAAGCCTATTAGTGATCCAACGCTGCATACTCTTAAAGGTTACGTCCGTGGATCACGGCTGAACGCGTCTTCTCCACACTCATTTACAAACAAACTTATAATATAAATTAGTATTAATATTGATAGCATCACTGGTAGCTTCGTTGCTAACTCACTGTCCATCTGTTAAAATGGCGAATATATCAGATGTAAGTAGTCTACCGCTTGGTGCAGGTGAGGACACATTTGAGCTTCACGCACTGCAGTCTGAGCTGGAAGCTGTTGAGAAACAGATCCACAACCTTTTATTGAGACAGGCCGAGCTGAGAGACCGGTGTTTGGCTCTTGAAACATCACGCGCCGACGCACACAAATCAGTGTTTAACGTTACTAACCCGCTGACTCCGACCGCGTCTACTCCGTGCGTTCCTCAGCATCGGTCGCAATCAGCCATGGTCTCGTTCACTCCGGCTCCAACACGCCACCACGAAGCCTGGGTGGTTCCGCAGCGGAAGACGCGAGTCAGGTTTAGACCAAGACTTTCTCCGACCCTCCCGGTTTTCGAGTTATCGACACAAAACCGCTTCTCCCCTCTACGCGAAACAGAACGCGATGCTGTGATCATCGGCGATTCCATCGTTCGGCACGTACACGCTACGTTAGGTACAAGTAAGGTGCAAAGTCACTGCTTCCCTGGTGCTCGTGTTTCTGAAATCGCTGCTCGCGTTCCCGAGATCCTGAACGGTGACGAGCGCGTCGGAACTGTGGTCCTGCACGCGGGAGTGAACGACATCAGGCTGCGCCAGACGGAGATTCTGAAGAAAGACTTCAGGAATCTAATCGATACGGTACGCAGCACATCGCCTGAAACAACGATCATTGTGTCAGGACCGCTTCCCACGTACCGACTAGGGCATGAAAAGTTCAGCAGATTATTTGCGCTAAATGAATGGTTAATGTCATGGTGCAATGAGCAGAAACTGCTCTTTGTAAATAATTGGAATCTGTTTTGGGAGCGTCCTAGGCTTTTCCGTGCTGATGGCTTACACCCAAGCAGATTCGGAGCGGATCTTCTGTCAGATAACATCTCCAAAATGTTAAATACCCTTTGACTAGTAACCAAAAGTCCAAATCATAGTCTCTGCTGCACCAATTCAACTGATATAAATACTAGTGTAGAACATTGCATAGAAACCGTGTCTATTCCTCGTTTAGTGAGATCAAATAATAAATCTAATGCAGGATCTAGGAAAAATCTAATTGTTATTAAAACAGAAAATGTTGCTATTAGTAAACAAAAACTATTTCTAAAGCTAGGTCTTCTAAACATTAGATCACTCACACCTAAGGCAGTTATTGTAAATGAAATAGTCACAGATAATAGCTTCGATGTACTTTGCCTTACTGAAACCTGGCTTAAACCAAATGATTATTTCGGTATTAATGAGTCTACTCCTCCTGGATACTGTTATAAGCATGAGCCCCGTCTGATTGGCCGTGGCGGAGGTGTTGCAACCATTTATAAAGATATTCTAAATGTTACTCAGAAAACGGGTTATAAGTTTATTTCATTTGAAGTACTTGTACTAAATGTTACGCTCTTAGATGTTAGAAAAACATCCCTATTATCTCTAGCCTTGGCTACCGTATATAGACCGCCAGGGCCTTACGCTGATTTCCTAAAAGAGTTTGCAGATTTTCTCTCAGACCTATTAGTCAATGTCGATAAAGCATTAATTGTTGGAGATTTTAACATACACGTAGATAATCCAAATGATGCGTTAGGAGCTGCGTTTACAGATTTATTAAATTCATTTGGGGTCAAGCAAAACGTCACCGGACCAACTCATCGTCTTAATCATACACTCGATTTAATTATATCACACGGAACCGATCCAACCGATATAGATATCATTCCACAAAGTGATGAAGTCACTGATCACTACATGGTAACTTGCATATTACGTACTGCTGTAATATGTCATGCGGCGTCGCGTTATCAACCAGGCAGAACAATCCTCCCATCCACCATAGATAATTTCTCAAATTGCTTATCTAATCTGTCTCAGCTGCTGCCTGAACCCAAACAAACAGATGAACTAGAAGAACTAACTAGCACTATGAGCACCATTCTCTCTAGAACATTGGATGTGGTTGCACCTATTAAATTAAAAAAGGTCAGAGAGAAAAATAAAGCACCATGGTATAACAATACTACGCATGTTTTAAAGAGAGAAACCCGTATTTTAGAGCGTAAATGGAAACAAACTAATTTAGAGGTCTTTAGAATCGCGTGGAAAGACAGTATGTCACGTTATAAAAAGGCCCTAAAAGCTGCCAGGGCTGAGCACCTCCGCAAACTAATAGAAAACAACCAAAACAATCCAAGGTTTCTATTTAACACCGTGGCTAGACTAACAAATAAACAGACGTCACCCGAACAAAATATCCCGTTACAGTTCAGTAGTAATGATTTCATGAACTTCTTCACTGAGAAAATAGAAAGCATCAGAACCACAATTATAAACGTTCAATCTTCAATCGCGCCTTACAATTCAGCTTCAATTATCACCCCGAAAGAACAATTACAGTGCTTTACAACTATAGAACAAAAAGAGTTAAATAAACTTATCACTTCATCTAAAACAACAACATGTTTATTAGATCCTATACCAACTAAACTACTGAAAGAAGTGTTATCTGTAGTGGAAGAGCCTCTCCTCAATATTATTAACTCGTCTTTATCTTTAGGTCATGTTCCAAGAACATTTAAACTGGCAGTTATAAAACCTCTCATTAAGAAACCACAATTAGATCATAATAATCTAGCAAATTATAGACCCATTTCAAATCTTCCATTTATGTCTAAAATATTAGAAAAAGTGGTGTCCGCTCAACTGGGCTCTTTCTTGCAACAAAATGATATCTATGAAAAGTTTCAGTCTGGATTCAGACCGCATCATAGCACTGAAACTGCGCTCGTTAAAATCACAAATGATTTACTTTTAGCTTCTGACCAAGGCTGTATCTCAATACTAGTTTTACTTGATCTTAGTGCTGCGTTCGATACTATAGATCACACAATACTCTTAGATCGACTACAAAATTATACTGGTGTTCAAGGACAAGCACTAAGCTGGTTCAAATCATACCTATCTGACCGCTACCATTTTGTCTATTTAAATGGAGAAAAATCGATCATAACTCCAGTAAACTATGGAGTGCCGCAGGGATCTGTATTAGGCCCTCTGTTATTTTCAATATATATGATGCCACTTGGAAATATTATAAGGAAACATGGAATTAGTTTCCATTGTTATGCTGATGACACTCAAATATATATTTCATCACGGCCGGATGAAAACGCTACATTTTCCAAATTGACAGAGTGTGTTAAAGATATAAAAGATTGGATGACGCGTAATTTTCTTTTATTAAATCCAGACAAGACAGAGGTAATACTTATCGGTTCAAAAAACCGCCCACAAAACCTCGCACAATACAACTTTAACATCATAGGATGTCCCGTTACTTTATCCTCTACAGTAAAAGACCTGGGTGTTATACTCGATTGCAACCTGTCTTTTGAAAATCATATTTCTTATGTTACAAAAACAGCCTTTTTCCACCTTAGAAACATTGCTAAGCTACGTAATATGCTATCAGTTTCTGATGCAGAAAAGTTAGTTCATGCATTCATGACCTCGAGACTGGATTACTGTAATGCTTTATTAGCTGGTTGTCCTGCATCCTCAATAAACAAGCTACAGTTAGTCCAAAATGCCGCCGCTAGAGTTCTTACGAGATCAAGAAAATATGATCATATAACACCGATTTTATCATCACTGCATTGGTTACCTATAAAGTTCCGTATTAATTACAAGGTATTGCTACTGACTTATAAAGCCCTAAACGGCTTAGCTCCAGTCTATTTAACGGATCTTCTATCGCCCTATAATCCATCGCGCTCTTTGAGATCACTAAATTCAAGGCTTTTGGTCATACCTAGGATATCCAGAACCACCAAAGGAGGGAGAGCATTTTCACATTTGGCTCCAAAACTCTGGAATAGTCTTCCTGATACTGTTCGTTGCTCAGACTCGCTCTCCCAGTTTAAAACTAGATTAAAGTCGCATCTCTTCAGCCAGGCATTCATATAATCCTACAGTTCAAACTACAATCCGGCCTCTATCCAATGCCAGAGGAGAACTGGCCCCCGACTGAGCCTGGGTTCTCCCAAGGTTTTTTTTCTCCATTAAGGCACCTGATGGAGTTTTAGGACACCATTAGGTCACTTGATGGAGTTTTTCGGTTCCTTGCCACTGTTGCCTTTGGCTTGCTCAGTTGGGGATATTTTGGGGATATCTAATTTAATTTTATCAATCAATAAATTCCTCTTGAAACAAACTTTGTTGTATTATTTTAATTTAATACTGTGAAGCTGCTTTGATGCAATCTGTATTGTGAAAAGCGCTATACAAATAAACTTGACTTGACTTGACTTGACTTGATCAGTGTTTGATGATTTTATACTTGTAATTTGTCAGTATTGTAGTTGTTTCTTACAGTATAACCACATCTTGATCCACATGTTGAGTCTCAAGTAAAAGCAACTAATGAAACTTTGTGCTTTTTAATCGATGTCCCACAGTGATTATATTCACTAGTTCTCATGAAACTTTATTAAAAGGCTTCAGATGCAGTCGACAGTTAACTTGTTCTTGACTGTATTTGACAGATCCAATATGGCGAACGGCTGATATAGATCTCAGTCATATCACTGATCTAGAAGAGCACACAATCTCAAAGCTGTGCTGAGATCAGTCAGTCCGTCAGTTTCCAGCATATTTTTATTCTCCCTAAAGATATGAATATGAGGACATTTAAAACCAATACCACTGAGTCTCTGGCACCCTTATGAAAAGAAAATATATTTCCCATATATGAATGATCAAGAGATTATATGGTTTAACAGTATTTTTGAAAATATACAGAATAATATATTGTGTTAATATATTACAATATATTGAATAATATATAATGAATTGCCGCTTTTCATATATTGAAAAATATGTGACAATATATGTATTAATATGCCCTATACCATAATGTATGCCATTTTATATTCAGTAATACTGAACTAGAAATCGCCTCGGTTACGACTGTAACCTCGGTTCCCTGAAGAGGGAACGAGCGTTGCGTCGAAAGCTGACGCTATGGGAACGCTTTGCGTGATGACGTCTTGAAGCACATGTAAAATCAGTCCAATGGTGTGGCGGAACGTCAGAGGCGGGTGACGTCACGTACCAGGAAGCTATAAAAGCCGGCCCGAAACAGAAAACGAAAGCTTCGTAAAGTCTGAAGTCGCGCTGACAGGCATGAAGGAGATATGGCAAGGCGACGCAACGCTCGTTCCCTCTTCAGGGAACCGAGGTTACAGTCGTAACCGAGGCGTTCCCTTTCAAGGGAACTCCCGTTGCGTCGAAAGCTGACGCTATGGGAACGTCTATACCAACGCCTCCATAGCTACAAATGTCTGTCCTGTGTGTAATCATGTGAGCAGCACTAAGAAGACAAAACATGAGACCCTAGAGTAGAGTCTAAATCCAGAGAGTAGAACCTGACGAAGGTGTGCGGTGAGGACCAGCCTGCCGCATCACAGACGTCCTGTAACGATACTCCTGATATAAGGGCCTTAGAGGCCGCCATACACCTAGTAGAGAGCGACCGGACAGCCAAAGGAGAAGGCTGTCCAGCCGCCTCATAAGCCAGTGAGATAGTCTCAACCACCCACTTGCTCATCCTTTGCTTAGACACTGGACCTCCCTTGTTAGGGGAGCAAAAGTCACTTTTACGCCACAGGGCAGCTCTGTGGACATACGCGTCTAACGCCCGAACAGGGCAAAGCAAATTATTCGCCTCCTGGTCCGATTTCGAAAGGGAGGAGGACCTCCAAGTGCCACGAAGGAAACGAGATACCCAGGGGGTCTTTCCCCACAGACATTCCACCCAAAGGACTGTGGTAAGCACCTATGGCCGCCACATAGACCTTTAAAGTGGACGGGGTCAGACCTGCAGTGAACCGTTCCTGCAGGAACTCCAGCACTGTACCAATTGGGCAGTGGACTGGGTCCAACCGACGGTCACTACACCAAGAAGTGAATACTCTCCACTTCAGGGCATAAAGTTTCCTCGTGGAGGGAGCTCTGGACTGTAGAATGGTCTCAACAACCTCGGTTGAGAGACCTGACTCTATGAGCTGGGCCCCCTCAGAGGCCAAGCCCACAGGTTCCACAGTTCTGGCCGAGGGTGAAATATCGAGCCCTCTGCCTGGGACAGAAGGTCCCTCCTGACGGGTAACTCCAGAGGATGCCCGTCGAGGAGGGACACAAGATCGGGAAACCATACTCTGCCCGGCCAGCGCGGGGCTATAAAAAGCAGGCAAACCCGGTCCCTGCGAACTCTTTCCAGAACTCCCGGGAGCAGAGCAACTGGGGGAAAGGCGTACAGACGTAGCCTCGGCCACGTCTGTACCATAGCATCCAGTCCCAGAGGAGCTGGATGCGTGAAGGAGAACCAAAGTGGACAGTGAGACGTCTCTCGAGACGCAAACAGATCCACTTATAATTTCCATATCAGCTCCACCACCTCGGGGGTGGAGCCACCATTCCCCGGGCCTCGGCCCCTGTCTCGACAGAGTGTCTGCTCCTATATTCTGGACCCCGGGGATGTAGGCTGCCTTGAGTGACAGCAACTTCCCCTGGGACCACAAGAGGATATGGCATGCCAGCGCAAACCCCCTTGATATAGGCGACTACCGACGTGTTGTCCGTATGTACTACACATGGTGTCCCCTGAGACCTGTGATAAAGCTCCTCAGAGCCCGGAAGACAGCTAACATCTCTAGGCTATAGAATGCCAGGAACGATGATGGTCTTCCCACAGACCTTGAGATGAGCGACCCTCAGGATCGCTCCCCAACCCGTGAGGGAAGCATCCGTCGTTAGCAGTTTGCGACGACAAGGAGCTCCCAGCACTGGGCCCTGGGACAGGAACCAAGGTTTCTTCCACATAACCAAGGCACGTAGGCATCACCGCGTGACCTTGATTGTGCGAAATGGGTTGCCCCTCGGGGAAAAACCCTCTGGTCCTGAGCCACCACTGCAGGGGCCTCATGTGCAGCAGTCCAAAAGGTATCCCGTTGGAAGCTGCTGCCATGAGACCCAACAGTCTCTGGAACTGTTTGACAGTGAGTAGCTGGCCTAGCTTTACACTTCTCACAGCTGCCAGGATGGAATCGAAGCATGGCGATGACAGGCGCGCCTGCATCGACACTGAATCCCAAACCACGCCTAAAAAAGTGGTCCTCTAAAATGGAGAAAGCACACTCTTCTTGGCGTTCAGCCGTAACCCCAACTCTTTCATCTGGGCGAGAACAACATCTCGATGTTGAACCGCCATCTAATGCGACTGAGCTAAAATCAACCAATCGTCGATGTAGTTCGTGATGCGAATACCCCGGAGGCGCAGAGGCGCCAGAGCTGCATCCACGCATTTGGTGAAAGTGCGGGGTGATAAAGCCAGGCCGAATGGAAGAACTCGATATTGGTATGCTTTGCCCCCGAAAGCAAACCTCAGGAACTTCCAATGACACGGACGGATGGAAATATGCGTCCTTGAGGTCTATCGTGACAAACCAGTCCTCGGACCTGATCTGTGGCACGATTTGTCTCAAGGTTAACATTTTGAACTTGAGCTGCATGTACTCGTACAGAACTCGAAGATCTAAAATGGGACGCAATCCCCCGTCCTTTTTTGGAACTATGAAGTACCGGTTGTAAAACCCGGTTTCCCTGTTGGAGGGGGGTACATATTCTATGGCCCCTTTCTCTAACAGAGTGTTTACTTCCTGTTCCATAACCAGAACCTGCTCGGGGCCCACCACTGTGGGCAGGACCCCCATAAACCGCGGTGGGCGTTAATAGAATTGTATCTAATACCCTTTTTCCACGGTCTGCAGGACCCAACGAGAAACATTTGACAGTAGCTTCCACGCTGTCAAAGATTCTACTAGAGGTACCAGTCTCTCGAGACTGGTTTCTGGATTTTGTTGCTGTTGAGTAGTCGGTTCGTCGCCCTGTAACGGCGCACCGGCAGGGAACGACCAAACAGACTGCTCCAGCACCCTCCTCAGAGGGGGCGGGCATCCCGAGGCCACTACGTTTCCGGGTGGACCTTGAGATATGTGCTCGCCGGAGACCGCTGCGCCCTGTAACACCGGAGGCGGCAGGGTTGGCAGAACGGTCCCCTGAGGGCACCGAAGCCGTATTTTTCTCCTGCTGTTGAGTAGTCGGTTCGTCGCCCTGTAACGGCGCACCGGCAGGGAACGACCAAACAGACTGCTCTAGCACCCTCCTCAGAGGGGGCGGGCATCCCGAGGCCACTACGTTTCCGGGTGGACCTTGAGATATGTGCTCGCCGGAGACCGCTGCGCCCTGTAACACCAGAGGTGGCAGGGTTGGCAGAACGGTCCCCTGAGGGCACCGAAGAGAGACGGGCACCGTGAAAAGAGGTGTTAACCGCTCTGCTTCGGGGGGACTACCCTCATTTGTCCTGAGCCCTCAGACATCAGGACTTTTTCCCAGCAGCCTTCTTGGCGGTAATAACGGTCCGCAGATCCGTTTTACCCCTCGAAGACTGCTGGGTTTGAGAGCGCCCTCCGTGTCCCCGAGATTTTTGTGGGGGAGCACGAGAGGACACACTCTGTTTTTGAGTGGCACGATGTTCAGCGCTCTTTTTAGAGGAGTGAGGCTGCTCCCGCTCAGCAGCCTCAATGAAAGAACGGCGGGGGAGAAGTTTTTGTAATGCAGCTGCCTGTTTAGCAGCTTCCTGAGATTTAGCTACCGCACTGTTTACTGCATCACCAAATAAACCAACAGTGGAAACCGGAGCATCTAAGAGAACGTGCTTTTCTTTCTCTTTTATATCGCTCAAATTGAGCCACAGATGCCTCTCAGTGGCCACCAGGGCTGCCATAGACCGTCCGATTGATTTAGCGGTCTCCTTGGTGGCCCTGAGAGACAGATCTGTGGCTCTGCGTAGTTCAGCCACTGTGTCAGGACCAATTCCCCCGCCCTCCTCTAAATCCCCCAATAATTCTGCCTGATAGGCTTGCATAATAGACATCGTATGCAGACACGCTGCAGCTTGACCAGCGGCTGCATACGATTTATGAACCAGAGATGATGTGAATTTTACTGGCTTAGAGGGAAGTGAAGGAGCTTTCAGGGAAGATGCCGTTGCTGGAGAGAGATAGCTCGCAAGCGTCTCCTCCACCTTCGGCATCTCCCCATAACCATATTCTTTATATTTGTGAATGGAAGAATAGTGGGATGTTTGTGGTGCATACACTCTGTATGAAACCGGTTTTCCCCACGATTTCGACACCTCGGTGTGGAGATCGGGGAAAAACGGAAGGCTTCTTCGCTGAGGCTGTGTACGAGATGGCAGGAAGCGTTCGTCGAGCTTACTTTTCGAACGAACGTCCTGCCTATCCTCTGGCCACTCAATAGATAGTCTGTCAACTGCTCTAGTAATAACATCGAGCAGTTCCTCAAACGCATGAGACTGAGGTGGCGAATCCTCAGACTCAGCTTCAATACTCACAACATCCAACTCCTCAGAGCTGGACAGTTGCAGTATTGGTGCCTCTATCGGGGGGGAAGAAACCGCAATGCGTGCTTCCACACCCTGATGAGAGGCACTGGATCTGTCAGATTGATGCTGAGATAAGGCAGAGCCCGTCTCAACATCCACTGACAGATCCATTTGCGAACCCCAGGTCTGAGATCGCCGCCGAGCCTCAGCCGCGGCGGGACCCGAGCCCTGGGGAACGCGATCGGGATTGAACCGAGCCAAGCGGGATCGGAGCGTGCGCAATGGAAGCGCGTCGCAATGCACACAGTCACCACCCTCGAGTGCTGACTGGGCATGCTCCTCACCCAAACAAACAACACAAAGAGTGTGAGTATCACCTCCCGTTAAATAACGCGGGCAGGGATGGACACACACTCTAAACTGCTGCTTGCTCGCCATACTGAATATATATATATATAATATAGACAGACAACACCAAATAACAAGGACAGATTCAACACAGAGCGCAACTGAAGACTCAGAAAGCTTTCGTTTTCTGTTTCGGGCCGGCTTTTATAGCTTCCTGGTACGTGACGTCACCCGCCTCTGACGTTCCGCCACACCATTGGACTGATTTTACATGTGCTTCAAGACGTCATCACGCAAAGCGTTCCCATAGCGTCAGTTTTCGACGCAACGGGAGTTCCCTTGAAAGGGAACTGTCTTCTGCTCATGTGAGACTCAGACGCATCGCTGGATTCATAATTAATGCGTCCAGAAAACAGTGAATGGTCACAGACAGACTGATTGTGGGACGGTGGAGCGTCTGATCATGTTAAATAAGGTTTCTCTCTTTCACGGCTCATTTTGCTCTGAATCAGTTCATCTGTGACTCTTGTACATGATGATCTAAACAGCGGCTTTATGGAAGATGATTAATAAACTAGTCAAGCAACATCTTTATGATTCACTTTACAGTATGAGTGTATGATTAAGAAGAAAAAATAATAATGTTTTATAAAAATACATGAACAACCATATGAGAATAGATAAACCAACAATTATCTTTCTAATTATCTTCAGTAATATTAATAATTGATATTAATATTACGATTATATTAATTATATTATACTTAATTATATTAATTTATACTAAGTTCATATTTGTGTTTCTGTTGAGTGTGTGTGTGTGTGTGTGTGTGTGTGTGTGTGTGTGTGTGTGTGTGTGTGTGTGTGAGCAGCTGCAGTTTCAGTTCAGTCACTGTGACTCTGACTGACGGAGGTTTTTGTACGACTCTTTATCACTGTGTGAACACATAATCACCCGCACAATAATAATCATCTGTTCTGCAATGGAAACTCTGACAGTAATAATGTCCAGCATCTTCAGTCTGGACTCCACTGATGGTCAGAGTGAAATCACTGTTAGATCCACTGCCACTGAATCTAGATGGAGTTCCTGACTGGAGGGTGTTGGCATAATAAATCAGGAGTTTAGGAGCTTCTCCAGGTTTCTGGAAGTACCAGGATAAAGCATCCCCACTACTCCATCTCTTCACATCTCTGCTGGTTTTACATTTGATATTCACAGTTCCTCCTGGTTGTTCTGCTGTTATTGAGGGACTCTGAGTGACGGTGATCTGTCCTCTACACTCTGAAACACAACAAGAAGAAAATACACTCAAAACTTTGACAATATACTTGAAGAAATGAATTAACATCAAACTTGTGCTCCACAAACCTTGAGCAAACGCTGTGAGAGTCCAGATGAAGATGATGATGGTCATGTTGATGAAGATTGTTGTGTGTGTCAGTGATGAAGTGTTAAACTCACAGCACTATAAACACTCTCACACACTGAAGATCTGATCAATATGCAAACACACTCCACATCATTTCCCTGAAGACAGTCACTCATTAACAGACACAAAACACAATCACTGAAGTGAGAACAGAGTAAAATGAATGTTTTTCATAATATTTGATCTTCTACAAAATGTTAAAAATGATATAATTCAATTCAGTTCTGAATACTACAATACCAACTTTAGTATATAAATCTGAATATCTGCTGTGAGACTTTGAGAATATTTTTACTGTAGTTGGAGTGAAACGTCACTGTTAATCCCCAAATTTTACACCAAATCCATGTGTGTTCCTGCAGTTTATGAACAGACATGAGGATCATCACACACACGAGTCTCTGTCAGTCACTGAATAACTGAGTTTGATTGAGACTCACACATGATATAAACATGTTCGCTTTAATAAATTCAGTTAGTAATTCAGTGATGATGAGCTTCATAAAGCAGGGGAAGTCAGTGAGTTTCTGTTGTAATGATTTGACGGTGGAAACACAGCATTCAGAGAGTGAGGATCCAAATGCAGTTTATTTACAAGTATAATCCAGTCATAGTCCATATATCAGACAGAGGTAAAGCACATGTTATCATGTGTTATCATGGAACGAGAAATCCAAGACTCAGACAGAGAGAATCACCAAAAACAAAGAGACTGATCGAGAATTAATTTTGGTTCAACCAAAAAAACAATAAATTTTGGTTTATACAATTTAATTTAAAGGTGAACTATGCAGTTTTTTTTTTTTTTTTTTTACCTTAAAGGGGTGGGTGGGGGTGGGGGGGGGGGGGGGGGATGCTCATTTTCACTCAATCTCCTGTTAATCTTGAGTACCTATAGAGTAGTATTGCATCCTTCATATCTCCAAAAAGTCTTTAGTTTTATTATATGTATAAAAGAAAGATAGGCTGTACCGAGTCTTTCCGGAAAAAAACGAGCGTCTGGAGGCGGGCCGTGTGGGCGAAGCTAAAGTTGTGTAACCGAGCTAACAACACACAGAGACATTTGAAGCAGTTACTCACCGCTTGCGACCGCGAACCTTTATCATTGTGACTGCTCGATCCTTAAGCATTAGACGATCTGCAAATCCGTCGATCTGGGCTTTGTTTATAAAACAATCATCGTCGAAATGCAGGGAACAAACAGTCTTGCACAAAAACAAACAGTCTCTGAAAAATTTTTTGGCACAGAAATACTCCTTCAAACGTACAATTTAATTTTTGAAACTTTGTCCATGTTTAGCATGGGAATCCAACTCTTTAACAGTGTAAAAAACTCAGTATGCATGAAATAGCATTTCACCCCCCCTTTAAATGAACAGCTTTGGAGTCATTGGAATGGTTATATGACTTTTTTCAGGTTGAATGGTGGTCTTCTCGCACCCCCCGAGCGCCTGTGAGCGGAAAAACCACACTTGCAACTTTGGGCCGGCGGGCGTCAGGAAGTATGGCGTGATATCAGGTCTCGCGATGTAACAAATTGCTTTACGGCACTGCACACATACACTATCTAAACATTTATAGCCTTCTGTGTATCATACACACCTCAGTGGACATGGCTCCGTGCGTTCGCCGGCTTCTTTGAAAACAAATGCACAGGACCAGAGGGAGAAGATGGGAGGGGGGAGAGTCGCCAATGAGTTTTGATGACAGTGTTGTCAAATATCTATTCCGAAGCTGTAGGGGGACCTCTATAGAGAAACCCGTGAGAAAACAGCGAAGAAATTGCCAAAACTGCATAGCGCTGCTTTAATTTATTTTAGAAGACGCTTCTCGAGCTTTGGGTTCTAGCAGGATGCCGGTTATAACGGTTTTGTAACGAGCGTTTAATCCACGACATATATGTAGACATTCATTCATCTGCCAATCAACTAAAATGAACTGAGAATCTGTGGCGTGCAGGTGACATCATCATCGTTATGGTGAATTATTATTATACGTTTAATCTCACTATGTGTGTCTGTGCGTTAGAGCGAGAGGTAAGTGATTATTTCACACTATTGATTTTGTCTTTCCCTTTGGACCTTTGGGGAGTTTTCTGTTTCCTGGCACGAACACACACTTCCTGTTTAGTATCAGTATTTTCGCGGTTTGAGAGCCCTTGTTAGTCGCTTGACGTCACAGTCCGGCTCGGCTCAAATATTCCCGAAGTGTAATGAGTTTAGGTTGGATGCATGTTCAATAAATGTTATTTTGTTTCTTTTTGTAGCAAATGTGTTGAATCGAATCTTATTCTTTCCAATAGAGTTAAAGGTACGACCCTAAATTAAAAGACCTTAGTCAGGTTAGATGCCATTTTGAATTTAACGAAAACGAGGCTGTATAGACGAGGGATAGACTTGGTCTGTGTCCGAAATCTCTTGAGTAGGTGCTTATTTTGAACAAGTAATTACTTCACAACTGCTAAAAAAGTACATTCTATATAGTGTGTGTGTGTGTGTGTGTGTGTGTGTGTGTGTGTGTGTGTGTGTGTGTGTGTGTGTGTGTGTGTGTGTGTGTGTGTAGAATGTAATCCAAACATACATTCGCCATGTTGTCATTATCATGTGACGAAGTAGTAGGTCATCCGGGTACTTTTTGCCTACTCTTTTACTCTTTAGTACTTCTTTTGTCACATGCTGTTTTTTGCCTACTATTTAGTAGATTTGAAAGTATGTGATTTTGGATGGCACTCATTGTATAAAGGTCATGAAGGAGTTTTTAATCTACTGCCTTTTTTCGAAAAGAAGTTTCCTCATCTGACCAATCAATATGTTAAACAACAGTGCGATCCATTAAACTCACTGTACTTATATCCCTCACAGCCTCGTTTTCATTCCTGTATAAAAATAAATGCCTTCTGGTTTGTATTTCCACAGCATGAAGGAAAGATCTTACGCATTTATGAATGAACCGCTCATTGACATGTTATTATGATATCTGCTTCAAACATTACTGTGCTCATGATAACTTTAGTTAACTCTACAATAAGTAAATCCACTTCAGCTAAATACTCTTAGACAGCGATGCCATAGAAATGTACAGAGATCCCGCAAAAACGGACATTCAAAGACAAAACTCTAAAGATGGCGGTGGACTTGTTTCTCTAAGGTCGATAACTAGAGGAGGCTCTGAAGAGTCTTAAAGGTATATTTCAGATAATAATGAAAACCTGTCATAATTTACTCACTCTCGCTTGTTTCAGTCATGTATGATTTTCATTTCTTCTGCATAAAGTTGATAAATGTCTATTCACATGCATTGTGAATACGTGGTGCACATGAGACCAGTGACCAACAGGGGCAGCAAGAGACAATCCATCAGGAGCAGAAGGTTAAAGTTCATAAATGTAAAACAGACATAAGCTCTGCTCGAAATATTTTGTTGGTTAGAATTTGCTTAATGTGAGTAAAATATAGATTTTTTTTTTTAAATGGCAGATGATTGGAAAAGTCATGGAAATTCATTAATTGATCATTGATCAAGGTAAATTATTAGAAAAAGAAGGGTCATTCTACAGAAACGTCCTTTTTTGGTATGGCAATTGATTTCTTTTTCTAACATTTAAACTTACACCACATTATTAGATTACCCTTTGACTTTATGAATATGCATAAATGTCAGCTTAATGATTTTTTTTTATAGTTTTTGTGCATTTATTTAAAGACGACATGTACCATTTTTTTGTCTCTGGTGTTACCTTACTACTTTGGCAATATTAAAGGTTTTTATGAAATATTTTTTTTTAGCACATGTAGTCAGAGTTACCGAAAAATAATAATAATGCAACAAATAAGGAGCTTATGTTTTATTTATTTGAATCAGGTTTGTTAAAAGTTTGCTTGAATAGGTTAGTTCATTTGCACATGTATTTGCTATAACAATGAAAATATTTGAAAACCAGTTAAAATCAAGTAATAATGCAATCCTTTAAATCTTAACTTTTGAGTAGCAGAATTAAATGGATGTAAAATTATTATGATGTCACATGTGACACTGTATTTAATGTGACAGAAAAAAAAGACAGCAACACCAGTGACACAATTAATCACCAATGACACACATAAGACTAAAAAATCATTATTCTTCAACTATAATTAAGTAAATGAGACTAAATTGTTACTTTTGGCATATAATCTAAATGAATAGCTTTGAATAAAGTTTATCTATCAATGGGAGTCACTGGTGTTACACATAAGAAAGGAGACTGACACCAGTGACAATTTTCATGAAAATTTCATTTTACAAAATGGCTGCTGCAAGGTATCAAACCACATGTTGTCAATCATGGTATACGAACTAAATTAATCCATTTGTATTCTAGTTTTTTTTAATTAATTTTTTTACAATTATAATCATGATATAATCAAATCATGAGATAAATGAGAGGATTTCTGATAACTGAAAAGAGACAGTGGATCTACCATGGGCTTTTCTTAGATATTCAGGAAATTGGAAGAAAGAATAAAAAAAATAAAAAAAGTATTTCAAAATAAGAGATTTTTGTTTAACGGTAACACCAGTGACACAACTCCAGGGGACCACTACTTTCATTATAAATTTTATAATATTTATTCTGCATTTAGTTTTTTTTATATCATATACAGTACTGTGCAAAAGTCTTAGGCATGTTAATATTTTCTGAAAGCATTCTCACTTTACAGCATTTTAACACGAGTGCCAGTACTCTACACAGTCCTGTAGCTTTGCAGGAAGGTTTCTTCAAGCATCTCGGAGACGTTCCCGCAGTTCTTCTGGATTTAGTCTGTCTCAGTTTCTTCATGTAATCACAGACGGACTCGATGATGGTGAGATCAGATCATACCGGCTGCTGTCAGACTCCTTGTGCAGACACAAATCTCACTGGATTATTACAATTAATGGCAAAAAGAATGTTTGGAAATGTAAACTGATATTTCCTACTGACACACTACAGCTGACATACAAAGATATAAATATCTTTTATTAACATGCCTAAGACTTTTGCACAGTACTGTACATACTATATTTGATAGTTATGTATACATTATTGTATTTTAAATGGTGTAAAAACCTGTTATTAACCTCAAAATAAAGCGTTTTCCCTCTGGACATGACTGTGGGGACGAGCACTTCTGTGGTGCTGGGAATTCTATATAATTCATAAAAATCTAATATTGACACATTGATGGCTCGAGAAGGTGTAATTGTTCAAATAACATATTGTTTTATTTTAAAATGTAAAGAAATTGTAACCCTAAAGTGTTTTTTTAAGTGTAATATTTCTGTAAAGGCTATAGGGACAGAAAAAAACACATTTCTGTAGAATGACCCAGAAATGAGTTCATCAGGTCCGTTTGGTCTTCAGATGTGTTTGCTCTGCTGACTGGTGAAAGTTTATAAGAGAAAACATTTATAGAAGAATATTTAGATATGTGTATTTGAAAATGTGTGTGTGTGTGTGTGTGTGTGTGTGTGTGTGTGTGTGTGTGTGTGTGTGTGTGTGTGTGTGTGTGTGTGTGTGAGCAGCTGCAGTTTCAGTTCAGTCACTGTGACTCTGACTGACGGAGGTTTTTGTACGGCTCTTTATCACTGTGTGAACACATTTTTACTGTCGATGACATGTAAACTCTGACAGTAATAATGTCCAGCATCTTCAGTCTGGACTCCACTGATGGTCAGAGTGAAATCACTGTTAGATCCACTGCCACTGAATCTAGATGGAGTTCCTGACTGGAGGGTTTTTGTATAATAAATCAGGAGTTTAGGAGCTTCTCCAGGTTTCTGTAAGTACCAGGACACACAGGCTGGGCTGCACGCTGCATCTCTACTGAGTTTACAGCTCATCTCTACAGTTTCTCCTGGTTTGGCAGGTTTCACAGGAGTCTGAGTCACTGTGATCTGAGATCTACAGCCTGAAAAACAATTTTATCAGTCTAATGTATATATTATTTGACATTTTTAAACGGTGTAAAAATTATATTATTTAAATGATTTATTTAAAATATAAACTGTTCACCTTGTAGTATAAAGCAGTATAACAGTGTCCAGATGAAGATGATGATGAAGGTCATGTTGATGAAGATTGTTGTGTGTGTCAGTGATGAAGTGTTAAACTCACAGCACTATAAACACTCTCACACACTGAAGATCTGATCAATATGCAAACACACTCCACATCATTTCCCTGAAGACAGTCACTCATTAACAGACACAAAACACAATCACTGAAGTGAGAACTGAGGAAAAATGAAGGTTTTTCATAATATTTGATCTTCTACAAAATGTTCAATTCAGTTCTGATTACATCTAGACCAACTTCAGTATTAATCTGAATATCTGCAGATCCGGATCCAGACTCAAATCACTGAAGGTTTTCTATAGTAAAGTGCAGATTTAAACTTGAGCAACAGTGAGACATTTAACATTATTTACATGTCATCACTTTTACCAATAATTGGAGTATATATATATTTTTAAATATACTTTGCTACGAGTATTTTTACTGTATTTGGAGTGAAACGTCGCTGTTAATCCCCAAATTTCACACCAAATCCATGTGTGTTCCTGCAGTTTCTGAACAGACATGAGGATCATCACACACACGAGTCTCTGTCAGTCACTGAATAACTGAGTCTGATTGAGAGTCACACATGATATAAACATATTGACCTTTATAAATCTTTATGAAATAGATTTTAAAATATATGGTGAAATGCATGTGCTGTGTTTGATGAAGGACACCTGTTGGGTGATCTGGTCTTTCATTTTTAAATATTTTTGCTATATAATATAATTGCTAATTCCTCCATACATAGATATGAATATAAATTATTATCATCAGCTCTGAAGTTGAAAGATGTGTTTATGATGCTGTTAATATCTGCATTATGAGGGATGAACTTAATAAATAAATAGACTTATTAAACTGATCAACATATTTAAGATGCTGGTGATTCAGTTTAGAAAGAACAATATATTAAATCATAAATGCAGAAAATCTAAAAAATAAATGTGGAGAAGGATTGAAAAATATCCACTGAAGTGAAAATCAAAGTGACTGAATTTCTACATGAAGGATGAAATAGGAAACATGAGACAGATATGAATTCTGAAAAATCACAATCAAAAATGTTAAAAACTGATGAAGCTCCAGAAAGTGATGTTCAATAAAATCATCATGTGTGTGTGTGTGTGTGTGTGTGTGTGTGTGTGTGTGTGTGTGTGTGTGTGTGTGTGTGTGTGTGTGTGTGTGTGTGTGTGTGTGTGTGTGTGTGTGTGTGTGTGTGTGTTTGAGCAGCTGCAGTTTCAGTTCAGTCACTGTGACTCTGACTGACGGAGGTTTTTGTACGACTCTTTATCACTGTGTGAACACATAGTCACTGCTGATCTTGTGACGACTCTGACAGTAATAATGTCCAGCATCTTCAGTCTGGACTCCACCGATGGTCAGAGTGAAATCTGTTCCTCCATATTCTCCATTCCCACTGATTTCACTGAAACTGTCATCATAAACTAGGGCTTGCATAGACTAGTCGAGTAGTCGATAGATCGACTACTTCAACCACTAGTCGACGCTGTCGGAAACAATCGACTACTCGAGCGTCCATTAACCATAAATGAATTAAAAATGGCGAACGTCACCAACAGACGCCACACGTCAGATGTGTGGAAGTATTTCATCAAGGATGACAAAAATATTGTAATTGGCCAACTCTGCAAGAGGCCGTTCACATATTGCGTTTAAAAACGTGTGGAAAGCGCGGCCGCTGTCTCCTACAAGCGCTCGCGCTCCCATGGCGTCTGTCGGTGCTATGCAACCGTGAACTGCGCTCTCCATGATGACGATGAAGAAGTATCAGCAAAGGATTAATTGATTTCTAGCCCTTGCATTAGCTTTACTACTAGATATATTTCTGGAGATGAGAAGGAAAAACCCGCCTGGAAAAACTAGCGCACCACGTTGTTTCCATATGAGCGCGCTCGCCGCGCCTACATTTGAAATAACGACCTTGAGCGCGAAAAAGACGCGATATGTGAACGGCCCCTAGAAGCAGACGTCTGAAATGAAAGGCAAGAACGGCTATTTATTTGGCTTTAGACTGTTACATGAAAATTTAAAAATGAAATGTCATAATTATAATGTTTTGAGAGTTTACTTATGTAATTGTTGCATTAGGCTATGAATTAATAAATGTTTATTGATAAGATCTAGCTATTTCATGTCTTTTCATTTAAAGTAGCATGAACCACGAGTAGTCGAGTAACTCGAGTATTGTTTTGATAAGGAATCGACTAGCAGAAATCAGTAGTCGTGCAACCCCTATCATAAACACTATCTATCCCAATAATGATGAGTTTAGGAGCTTCTCCGTGTTTCTGCTGATACCAATATAAACCCAAGCCATCTATCCCAGTATCAGTTTTACAGTCTATAGTGGCGATTTGTCCTACAGAAACATTCACAACTTCAGGCTGAGTCACAGTGATTCCTCTGGATGCTGTTGACAACAACATTATATGAGTTTCATCAAATGACATGAACATTAAAGACTCAGAAATGACAAGCTTTGACTTCTGTTACCTGGAATAAAAGCGGTCAGAATCCAGATGAAGCTGCTGAAGAGATTCATGGTGTTTGTTGGGTTTGTACCGTGGTAAACAGCAGTGTGTTATAAAGTGTGTGAGTCTGAAGGCTATAAACACTCGGAGAGCTGAAACACGTGCCGATGCAAAGTGACTCTCTGAGCAAAAACCAGCTGGAGGAAAACACACATGAAAATGAACACATGCAGAAGAAACTGATCCAGTTTTGTGGCCTTTAATGTGTTTTATTCTCATGATCCAATGGAGTGTGTTTTCACTTCTTTAGGAGTTTAGAAATCATTTCTTCTTTATTCTGCACGAGTCTCTGGTTCAGAGTTCAGACTTTCTGATGAATCAAATGACAGTTTCATCACTAAAAGAAACAAGTATTTCACTGTGAACTCCATGAGAGGGAAAAGGTCATTCCAGAGGTCACAGGTCATCAACACTTATTAAAATGCTTTAAGAAACACATAATCATTTAGAAACTCCCAGTTAAGGTGTGTAAAGATCAGTACAGAGTCTTTCTGATTATATTATTTATTTAGATTTAATAGTTTTCATGCATTAAGAGACATTTAGAGACGATGAGACAATAATCCTGATGTTGAGTCTCATATCAGTGTGTGTGTGTGTGTGTGTGTGTGTGTGTCTTTCTCTGCTTGAGTGTGTGTGTGTGTGTGTGTGTGTGTGTGTGTGTGTGTGTGTGTGTGTGTGTGTGTGTGTGTGTGTGTGTGTGTGTGTGTGTGTGTGTGTGTGTTCATTTGAGTGTGACGGAGGTTTTTGTACGACTCTTTCACTAGAATGAAACACTGTGGTGGACTTTCGGTGGAGGAACTAAACTGACGATCAGTAAGTCCAGTAAGAAAATTTTAATTCATTCATTTTATTTCAGCAAGATAATTATTTGTGATGATCTTAAAATGCCAGGAATGAACCTTAAAAAAACATCTAAAAGATGATCTTATTTGTCAACAAGATCATTCATTTACTAATGTTTTTGAAAAGCAATGTATCATTTAAATATTTTATGATTTACTTAAGTTTTATATTTCATATTGTTTTTAAATGTTATTCTTAATTTTACATTAATAATTTAATTATTATTGGTAACATTTGATTGTATTGTAATCTAGCCTATGGATTGCAGTATTTTATGATATATTCAATTATTTCTTGGTATAAATAATTTTGTCTAGAATTAATAGTAAATTTAACAATTAAGGGTTTTTAAATGCATCCAAAGTTTAATAATACAATTTTTGTGTAAGCATCATCATCAGACAAAGAGATATTTAGTTAATAAGCATTTAAAAATCTTTATTATGATGATTATGATTGTAAGTGTCTTAACAGTAGAATTTAAAATATATATTGAAACTTTGCTGAAAATTACAATTGATTTTTTGTGAGTATCAAAATGTATGAATATTTTTACAAAAACAATTAATATTGAAATGATTATTTAAAATTGATTTCAAAATAAGGTTCTGTAATCAATCAAATGAGTGTTTTTTTATTTTTTTATTTTGAAAATTTTATAATTTGTATCACTATTTTAAATGTCATATTTCATTGTGCATGAATATTTAAAATCTAATTATTGCTAACATTTAGTTCATTTCATGTATTGACTGCTGTACTTTAAAATCTATTAAATTATTTCTTCATATATAATTTTGTCTATAATTCTTGGTAAATGTAACTATTAAGTGCTTTTTTAAACACATGAAACAAAAGTTGTATAATGTGGACAACATAAATATAATTTTTGTAATTTTCATCAGACAGAAAGAAACTCAGTTGAAGAGCATTTTGAAAATTAATCATTTAAACAATCAAATTTGCTGATGTTTATGATTGTGAGCGTCTGAATAGCAGAATATTTTCAAAATACAATTAATATTGAAATGATCATTTAAATTAGTTTTCTAGATCTTATAACGACATCACAATATAACCATCAATTTACTTGGACAATGTTTTTCAAACTCATTCTGTGGATCATTTAAAATGTAACTTGTATTATTTAAAATCAAATGATCATTCATGAATGTGTGTGTGTGTGTGTGTGTGTGTGTGTGTGTGTGTGTGTGTGTGTGTTCCAGCGGGTCCCTCCGTGTCTCCCTCCGTGTCTCTGCTGTCTCCCTCTTCTCTGCTGATCTCTGGAGACTCCTCCGCTCTGCTCTGCCTGCTCAGCTCTTACTCTCCACAGGGGGCGACGGTGAGCTGGACGCTGGACGGGTCAGAGGTCACCGAGGGGGTTCAGACCAGCGCAGAGAGCGAGCGGGACGGTCTCTACAGTCGCAGCAGCGTCCTGAGCCTCAGCAAAGCACGCTGGGAAGACACAAAGCGCTTCGTCTGCAGAGGAACACATGCCGGAGCTGCTCACGAGGCCTCGTTCCTCAAGAGCTCCGAGTGCTGATGTTTCTCCAGTGAAGACCAGCGTATCTGAGCGTCACGTGATTTACAGCTCAATACTGAAGCAGTCTGTCAATGTGCTGCCATTGCTGTTCATTCAATAAAGCTTCATCTGAACGCAAGCGCACATTTGTGTTGGACTGCATCATTGATCAGTGTGTCGTTCCTTCAAAGTCCTGCACTAAAGTTTCAGCGGCTTTTGATTGATTTTAATTAGGGGTGTAACAATAATTACAGTGGATAGTGACAATATGTATCGTATTATTCACCCAAAATGAAAGTTTAGGAAGTTTACAGGGTTTTCGTGTCACTACTACATTAAACTACTGTATATAATGTTGAATATAATGTATAATAATGCAATGGGGGAATATTTGTGGGTCCTGATAATGCCAAATGTCTGATGTTACCAGTAAAAAGTGGCCTACATTATTTTAGATATATCTAGTCAGAGACATCAAGCATATTCGTCTGAAATAATTTTCATCTTCAGAATCATGAATATTGTTATTCTGGTGTCTCTATTGTCCTGTGCATTGGGTTATCAGCACCAAGTCCAAGCCTATTCATTTACACACACAATGTTAAACCAAATGTACCATTTTGATGGAGTATGGCAATAATATGGTATTGTGAGTTCAGGATGGTGACATAAGGGTCTCGTTACACCCCTAATTGTAATAGTTGAGAACAGCTGCATTCAGCAGTAAATGTGAAATGAAGCTCTTGGGGTTTGAACATGGTCACTGGAGACGAGCTGCTCTATTCTGAGACCGTCACAATCACTAAACCTGACAATGCAAATGAGATTTTCAACTGAAACGCTCTGAACTGACAGTTTCTCCTGTGCTTATGGATTCGTTAGTCAGTTTGTTAATAAGATTTCATCTTTATGAGTTACATGTTGGCTCATCACAACCCACACTATATTCACACATGAACAAACTTTAATCTTTAATATAAAAAAATTAACTATAAATAAATTTCCACTATACATGGATGTGTTAAACTGCACACAAAAAACATCAGTATGAAATGTTGATATTGATCCAATGTTTGAAAAAGCTGTTATATATAGCACTGTTAAATTACACAATAAATATAAAATAAATAGGAAATTATTATTATTTTGATGGTGGACTGCACCTGTTTGCTAATTTGGCCTTTAATTTCTAAATTAATTAAAAAATTCTATGTAAAGATATTAATTAACATTATATAAATTTTCATCTGCTCTGAAATTGAGAGTGTTTTGTGATGCTGTTAATATATGAAGGATGAACTCGATAAAATCGATAGACTTATTAAATTGATCAAGCAGAACATCTTTATGATGCAGTGATTCAGTTTAGAAAGAAGAATGAAAAACAAAAATATGGTGAAAGATTGAAAAATATCCACTAAGTGAAGATCAAACGTGACTGAATTTCCTCACAAATGACTGAAAATAACAGGAGAAAAATGACTTGATCATGAACCAAACTCTCATATATACTGACCAAGCTCAAACTTTTATATTATTATAATATAATAATATTATTACTTATTATAAGATCATATTGCTTTTCTTAGTGTAAGTGTGTGTGTGTGTGTGTGTGTGTGTGTGTGTGTGTGTGTGTGTGTGTGTGTGTGTGTGTGTGTGTGTGTGTGTGTGTGTGTGTGTGTGTGTGTGTGTTTGAGCAGCTGCAGTTTCAGTTCAGTCACTGTGACTCTGACTGACGGAGGTTTTTGTACGACTCTTTATCACTGTGTGAATGTAAGATCACCCACACAATCACCATCAGAATCTGTTCTGCAATGGAAACTCTGACAGTAATAATGTCCAGCATCTTCAGTCTGGACTCCACTGATGGTCAGAGTGAAATCACTGTTAGATCCACTGCCACTGAATCTAGATGGAGTTCCTGACTCAAGGGTTTTTACATAATAAATCAGGAGTTTTGGAGTTTCTCCAGGTTTCTGTAAGTACCAGGCTAAATAATCATCTCCATCACTATCCCTGAACACATCTCTGCTGGTTTTACATTTGATATTCACAGTTCCTCCTGGTTGTTCTGCTGTTATTGAGGGACTCTGAGTGACGGTGATCTGTCCTCTACACTCTGAAACACAACAAGAAGAAAATACACTCAAAACTTTGACAATATACTTGAAGAAATGAATTAATATCAAACTTGTGCTCCACAAACCTTGAGCAAACGCTGTGAGAGTCCAGATGAAGATGATGATGAAGGTCATGTTGATGAAGATTGTTGTGTGTGTCAGTGATGAAGTGTTAAACTCACAGCACTATAAACACTCTCACACACTGAAGATCTGATCAATATGCAAACACACTCCACATCATTTCCCTGAAGACAGAAGAAACACTCACATTATGTTTGTGCAACAGCTTTGCATAGATGTTTATTTACTTGTTGCATTATTTTGGGCTGAGCTAAAAACAGAACAATAATGAGTGATTTGATGAAGACACTAAATGTTCTTGATTGACAGTAATAGTGGAGAACAGCTGCGTTCAGCAGAGAGACGGAGGAGAGAAACACCTGTTGTTTGAGCATCGGTAACTCAGTGGTTGTTTGTTCTATATCTCTCAAAATTTGAGACATGGTTTCATCATTTGTCTGCTAGAAATATAACTCACTTGGACATGTACAACACAATCACAGATTATGTGAGCTTTTGTCAAACACAAAGAGGTCATTGTTGAGACATAACCCTGTCCTGTTGTAACTCAGGCTGGGGATCGATGGAACAATGAGAGATAATTTGCTGAAATAAGATCCACACAATCTAAATGTGTGCAAGAATGTTTTTGAAGAACAAAGAATATTAAGTTTTGAATAAAGTCAACAATTTTATGTAACAAAAAACGTATTGCATTTTTTTAAGGACTTCAAATTTAGCACAAAAACAACTGTGTGTGTGTTTGTGTGTGTGATCATGTGTGTGTGATAATGTGTGTGTGATCATGTGTGTGTGTTCTCAATTCCTGTCACACAACAGTTCAGTCACTAGCTATGGTGCCATCCTCCTATTTTATGTGAATTTTGGGATTGACTATCACATAAAAAAAAAACGTCGGCTGGAAATGCCGAGATGATCATAAATTCAGAAAATGTACAGAAAAAATCGTATGAGCTCAATTGAGGTGATAATGTTTTATTCCGATAAGAAGACATGCACATAAACTATAATGGAAACATATTCATAAATCCCTCAATGCACAACAAAAAACGCCTCGGTTACGACTGTAACCTCGGTTCCCTGAAGAGGGAACGAGCGTTGCGTCGAGAAAATGACGCTGTGGGAACGCTTTGCGTGATGACGTCTTGAAGCACATGTAAAATCAGTCCAATGGTGTGGCGGAACGTCAGAGGCGGGTGACGTCACGTACCAGGAAGCTATAAAAGCCGGCCCGAAACAGAAAACGAAAGCTTCGTAAAGTCTGAAGTCGCGCTGACAGGCATGAAGGAGATATGGCAAGGCGACGCAACGCTCGTTCCCTCTTCAGGGAACCGAGGTTACAGTCGTAACCGAGGCGTTCCCTTTCAAGGGAACTCCCGTTGCGTCGAGAAAATGACGCTGTGGGAACGTCTATACCAACGCCTCCATAGCTACAAATGTCTGTCCTGTGTGAAATCCGTAGAGCAGCACTAGGAAGACAAGACATGAGACCCTGGAGCAGAGTCTAGATCCAGAGAGTAAAACCTGACGAAAGTGTGCGGTGAGGACCAGCCTGCCGCATCACAGACGTCCTGTAAAGAAACTCCTGAAATAAGGGCCTTAGAGGCCGCCATACTCCTAGTAGAGAGCGACCGGACAGCCAAAGGAGAAGGCTGTCCAGCCGCCTCATAAGCCAGTGAGATAGTCTCAACCACCCACTTGCTCATCCTTTGCTTAGACACTGGACCTCCCTTGTTAGGGGAGCAAAAGTCACTTTTACGCCACAGGGCAGCTCTGTGGACATACGCGTCTAACGCCCGAACAGGGCAAAGCAAATTATTCGCCTCCTGGTCCGATTTCGAAAGGGAGGAGGACCTCCAAGTGCCACGAAGGAAACGAGATACCAAGGGGTCTTTCCCCACAGACATTCCACCCAAAGGACTGTGGTAAGCACCTATGGCCGCCACATAGACCTTTAAAGTGGACGGGGTCAGACCTGCAGTGAACCGTTCCTGCAGGAACTCCAGCACTGTACCAATTGGGCAGTGGACTGGGTCCAACCGACGGTCACTACACCAAGAAGTGAATACTCTCCACTTCAGGGCATAAAGTTCCCTCGTGGAGGGAGCTCTGGACTGTAGAATGGTCTCAACAACCTCGGTTGAGAGACCTGACTCTATGAGCTGGGCCCCCTCAGAGGCCAAGCCCACAGGTTCCACAGTTCTGGCCGAGGGTGAAATATCGAGCCCTCTGCCTGGGACAGAAGGTCCCTCCTGACGGGTAACTCCAGAGGATGCCCGTCGAGGAGGGACACAAGATCGGGAAACCCGGTCCCTGCGAACTCTTTCCAGAACTCCCGGGAGCAGAGCAACTGGGGGAAAGGCGTACAGACGTAGCCTCGGCCACGTCTGTACCATAGCATCCAGTCCCAGAGGAGCTGGATGCGTGAAGGAGAACCAAAGTGGACAGTGAGACGTCTCTCGAGACGCAAACAGATCCACTTAAAATTTCCATATCAGCTCCACCCCCTCGGGGGTGGAGCCACCATTCCCCGGGCCTCGGCCCCTGTCTCGACAGAGTGTCTGCTCCTATATTCTGGACCCCGGGGATGTAGGCTGCCTTGAGTGACAGCAACTTCCCCTGGGACCACAAGAGGATATGGCATGCCAGCGCAAACCCCCTTGATATAGGCGACTACCGACGTGTTGTCCGTATGTACTACACATGGTGTCCCCTGAGACCTGTGATAAAGCTCCTCAGAGCCCGGAAGACAGCTAACATCTCTAGGCTATAGAATGCCAGGAACGATGATGGTCTTCCCACAGACCTTGAGATGAGCGACCCACAGGATCGCTCCCCAACCCGTGAGGGAAGCATCCGTCGTTAGCAGTTTGCGACGACAAGGAGCTCCCAGCACTGGGCCCTGGGACAGGAACCAAGGTTTCTTCCACATAACCAAGGCACGTAGGCATCACCGCGTGACCTTGATTGTGCGAAATGGGTTGCCCCTCGGGGAAAAACCCTCTGGTCCTGAGCCACCACTGCAGGGGCCTCATGAGCAGCAGTCCAAAAGGTATCCCGTTGGAAGCTGCTGCCATGAGACCCAACAGTCTCTGGAACTGTTTGACAGTGAGTAGCTGGCCTAGCTTTACACTTCTCACAGCTGCCAGGATGGAATCGAAGCGTGGCGATGACAGGCGCGCCTGCATCGACACTGAATCCCAAACCACGCCTAAAAAAGTGGTCCTCTAAAATGGAGAAAGCACACTCTTCTTGGCGTTCAGCCGTAACCCCAACTCTTTCATATGGGCGAGAACAACATCTCGATGTTGAACCGCCATCTAATGCGACTGAGCTAAAATCAACCAATCGTCGATGTAGTTCGTGATGCGAATACCCCGGAGGCGCAGAGGCGCCAGAGCTGCATCCACGCATTTGGTGAAAGTGCGGGGTGATAAAGCAAGGCTGAATGGAAGAACTCGATATTGGTATGCTTTGCCCCCGAAAGCAAACCTCAGGAACTTCCAATGACACGGACGGATGGAAATATGCGTCCTTGAGGTCTATCGTGACAAACCAGTCCTCGGACCTGATCTGTGGCACGATTTGTCTCAAGGTTAACCTTTTGAACTTGAGCTGCATGTACTCGTACAGAACTCGAAGATCTAAAATGGGACGCAATCCCCCGTCCTTTTTTGGAACTATGAAGTACCGGTTGTAAAACCCGGTTTCCCTGTTGGAGGGGGGTACATATTCTATGGCCCCTTTCTCTAACAGAGTGTTTACTTCCTGTTCCATAACCAGAACCTGCTCGGGGCCCACCACTGTGGGCAGGACCCCCATAAACCGCGGTGGGCGTTAATAGAATTGTATCTAATACCCTTTTTCCACGGTCTGCAGGACCCAACGAGAAACATTTGACAGTAGCTTCCACGCTGTCAAAGATTCTACTAGAGGTACCAGTCTCTCGAGACTGGTTTCTGGATTTTGTTGCTGTTGAGTAGTCGGTTCGTCGCCCTGTAACGGCGCACCGGCAGGGAACGACCAAACAGACTGCTCCAGCACCCTCCTCAGAGGGGGCGGGCATCCCGAGGCCACTACGTTTCCGGGTGGACCTTGAGATATGTGCTCGCCGGAGACCGCTGCGCCCTGTAACACCGGAGGCGGCAGGGTTGGCAGAACGGTCCCCTGAGGGCACCGAAGAGAGACGGCACCGTATTTTTCTCCTGCTGTTGAGTAGTCGGTTCGTCGCCCTGTAACGGCGCACCGGCAGGGAACGACCAAACAGACTGCTCTAGCACCCTCCTCAGAGGGGGCGGGCATCCCGAGGCCACTACGTTTCCGGGTGGACCTTGAGATATGTGCTCGCCGGAGACCGCTGCGCCCTGTAACACCAGAGGTGGCAGGGTTGGCAGAACGGTCCCCTGAGGGCACCGAAGAGAGACGGGCACCGTGAAAAGAGGTGTTAACCGCTCTGCTTCGGGGGGACTACCCTCATTCGCCCTGAGCCCTCAGACATCAGGACTTTTCCCCAGCAGCCTTCTTGGCGGTAATAACGGTCCGCAGATCCGTTTTACCCCTCGAAGACTGCTGGGTTTGAGAGCGCCCTCCGTGTCCCCGAGATTTTTGTGGGGGAGCACGAGAGGACACACTCTGTTTTTGAGTGGCACGATGTTCAGCGCTCTTTTTAGAGGAGTGAGGCTGCTCCCGCTCAGCAGCCTCAATGAAAGAACGGCGGGGGAGAAGTTTTTGTAATGCAGCTGCCTGTTTAGCAGCTTCCTGAGATTTAGCTACCGCACTGTTTACTGCATCACCAAATAAACCAACAGTGGAAACCGGAGCATCTAAGAGAACGAGCTTTTCTTTCTCTTTTATATCGCTCAAATTGAGCCACAGATGCCTCTCAGTGGCCACCAGGGCTGCCATAGACCGCCCGATTGATTTAGCGGTCTCCTTGGTGGCCCTGAGAGACAGATCTGTGGCTCTGCGTAGTTCAGCCACTGTGTCAGGACCAATTCCCCCGCCCTCCTCTAAATCCCCCATTAATTCTGCCTGATAGGCTTGCATAATAGACATCGTATGCAGACACGCTGCAGCTTGACCAGCGGCTGCATACGATTTATGAACCAGAGATGATGTGAATTTTACTGGCTTAGAGGGAAGTGAAGGAGCTTTCAGGGAAGATGCCGTTGCTGGAGAGAGATAGCTCGCAAGCGTCTCCTCCACCTTCGGCATCTCCCCATAACCATATTCTTTATATTTGTGAATGTAAGAATAGTGGGATGTTTGTGGTGCATACACTCTGTATGAAACCGGTTTTCCCCACGATTTCGACACCTCGGTGTGGAGATCGGGGAAAAACGGAAGGCTTCTTCGCTGAGGCTGTGTACGAGATGGCAGGAAGCGTTCGTCGAGCTTACTTTTCGAACGAACGTCCTGCCTATCCTCTGGCCACTCAATAGATAGTCTGTCAACTGCTCTAGTAATAACATCGAGCAGTTCCTCAAACGCATGAGACTGAGGTGGCGAATCCTCAGACTCAGCTTCAATACTCACAACATCCAACTCCTCAGAGCTGGACAGTTGCAGTATTGGTGCCTCTATCGGGGGGGAAGAAACCGCAATGCGTGCTTCCACACCCTGATGAGAGGCACTGGATCTGTCAGATTGATGCTGAGATAAGGCAGAGCCCGTCTCAACATCCACTGACAGATCCATTTGCGAACCCCAGGTCTGAGATCGCCGCCGAGCCTCAGCCGCGGCGGGACCCGAGCCCTGGGGAACGCGATCGGGATTGAACCGAGCCAAGCGGGATCGGAGCGTGCGCAATGGAAGCGCGTCGCAATGCACACAGTCACCACCCTCGAGTGCTGACTGGGCATGCTCCTCACCCAAACAAACAACACAAAGAGTGTGAGTATCACCTCCCGTTAAATAACGCGGGCAGGGATGGACACACACTCTAAACTGCTGCTTGCTCGCCATACTGAATATATATATATAATATAGACAGACAACACCAAATAACAAGGACAGATTCAACACAGAGCGCAACTGAAGACTCAGAAAGCTTTCGTTTTCTGTTTCGGGCCGGCTTTTATAGCTTCCTGGTACGTGACGTCACCCGCCTCTGACGTTCCGCCACACCATTGGACTGATTTTACATGTGCTTCAAGACGTCATCACGCAAAGCGTTCCCACAGCGTCATTTTCTCGACGCAACGGGAGTTCCCTTGAAAGGGAACTCACATGATTTTGTCTTAACAGACTGATAACTGGAATCATCTTAAGGGTTTGGTTGTAATATTTTTAATGAACTGTTAAAACTATCCTCACCACAAACAGCCGTAACATAGCTAACTGTTTTAGCATGTGGGTTTGAAGTTAGCATGAGTGTAAAGCATCAAATTAAACTAGAGAAATATCTACTTTAGATTATGCAAGTCAGATGTATCTACAATACAATGATTGTTCAGCAAAAAATAATCTTGATGACATTTTTTACTTTTCCTCCTGAAAATTAGTTCTCTTACGAGAGGTTCTCTCGTATTGCGTAAGTTAGCTTACGCTACGGGTAAAGTCATCTTTTCTCGAGATATGAAGCCAAAAAATTATCCTTAATTTTTATTCATTGTCAACGCAGTGCAGCAGCTAGCAGACCTAGAGCAGGCTATCTAGCGCGCTCATTGGCTGCTCCGCGGCAACTGCAGCAGCCTACCAGTGAGCCTGGCGTGACGTCACGCCCAATGAGGGCGCACGCTGCCCTCACGCGCCACAGCCCGCCAGAATGGGAGTGGCTTAGCGTATAAAAGGAAGGCTCGGAGGCTTGATACCCTGATTTTCGTCTCTTCAGCGAAGCTCTCCGCATCGCTGCACTCTGAGAGAAGCCGCCGCCGTCGAAACCAGCGCCTGCAAGCCGAGGAAAGCGTCTGAGGAAGCCGGCCGTCTTCGCCGCCTTCAGCCTTCCGTGCCTGCTTCGCTATCCGGCGACAAGTATCCTTTTACTAGCGCTTCTGCTGTGTGTTCGCCGCCGCGACACACTTCTGCTAAAAGAGCCGAGGCGTTTGTTTCAAAATGCCTCGCATTTCATGCGGCTCGTGCCGAGCCCCTCTCAGCGACAGGGACCGCCACCTCATCTGCGCTCTCTGCCTGGGACGTGACCATGCAGCCACCGCCTTGTCTTCGGGCGGCTGCGAGCTTTGCGAAGAACTGCCGATGTCGACCCTGCGGGCTCGACTCGCCTTGTTCGACGCTGATGCTGCCACTCCGCCTGTCCCTGGGCCACGTAAGAAGAAACGCCGCTCACAGAGACCACCGGAGTCTGATGCGCCAGCCAGGTTTTCGCCGGAGCCTCTCCCGCGAGCCTCGCTCTCTCCCTCTCCGCCCCCGCTTCCCGACGCGCAGCTGCCGGCTCCTGCCCACACTGCCGTCGCCTCAGGGGATGAAGCGGATGAGGACGCCATCATCGACAGCTGCTCTATCCTGGCTTCGGACAGCGAGGACTGGTCCGGATCTCACCGCTCCACCTCCTCTTCGACCCAGGAATCTGGCCGGGCTCGCGCCAGTGTGGACGACGAGCTTCTCCGCCTCCTCACTAAGGCTGTCGAGCACTTAGGCCTCAAATGGTCACCACCGAAGGCGCCCGCGCCTAACAGGCTCGACGGGTGTTTTCTGCCTAGCCGCCGCCAAGCGCCTGCCTCTAGGTCAGCACCCTTCCTGCCCGAGCTCCACGCTGAGCTTTCCAAATCCTGGAACGCTCCTTTCTCCGCGAGGCTCCGCTCCTCAGTCTCCTCGACTCTCTCTCACGTGGACGGAGCCGTGGAGAAGGGATATACCCAGATTCCCCCGGTGGAACAGGCGGTCGCAGCGCACCTTTGCCCCCCATCCGCGAGATGGCGCTCAAAGTCTGCCCTCCCGTCAAAAGCCTGCAGGACTACGTCAGCACTCGTCAGCCGCGCCTTCTCTGCTGCTGGACAGGCTGCTTCCGCCCTGCACACAATGGCGGTTCTCCAGATCCTCCAGGCCGATCTCCTCCGCGAAATGGACGAGAAAGGCCCGAGTCACACCGCCTTCACGGACTTACGCAGCGCGACGGACCTCTCCTCTCCAAGACCGCGGCCCAAGCCATCGGGAGATCCATGGCCTCGCTTACAGTCACCGAGCGCCATCTGTGGCTAACGCTCGCCGACATGGGTGAGTCTGAGCGGTCCGTCTTCCTCAACGCCCCGCTCTCCCCCACCGGCCTCTTCGGCCCTGCTGTAAGCGGCATCGTGGATCGTTTTTCGGAGGTACAGAAAGCGTCGCAGGCCATGATCCTCTTCCTGCCTCGCCGCTCGAGTTCCGCTGCAGGCCGCTCTCAAGCACAGCCTCCTGCACGCAGCTCTACGCAGCACTCGTCTCGACCTCCGCCTTCGCAGCAACGACAGGGCGGCCGCCCTAGGTCGCGCTCATCCAGCCAGCACAGACCGCCTCCCTCTCGGGGACCCCGGCCTAAAATCGCGCTGAAGCCCGAGCCTGCGAAGTCCTCCTAGCATGCGCAGGGAGGAAAAGACGGTTGGGTCCCGCCGCGGCCGGACCGCCGTCAAAACTCACAACGTTACCTCTGCCAGTCCCCTTAGAAAAGGCTACTGCAGTAGTGTTCACCGCAGCCAACGAGTCAGTTACACAACTCGCTCGCCTGCACACAAACGCCGTTCTCACGGCGACCCAGAGAAATCTCAAAAAGAGCATAAAGTCTGGTTTTCCGGCTCACGCCGACGGTGTTATGAGTGTAGCAAATGTGCCCACATCCCAGTGTTCACCCCTACACACAAGCACGATCTCCCCTGTGTACCCCACAGAGCACACTCTCATAAAGCGGGCACGCGCCGCTCGAGTGTCAAATGTAGGAAATGTGCCCACGATCCAGTGCCCACACCTACACTTTGCCCGCTCTGTCTCACAACTGTCTCGGGGGTTAGATCACATAAAGCTCCCCACCACTGGCCGTGTTACGAATGTAAGTCCTGTGCCCGCCTACGAGCGCTCACGCTTACTGATAAACACATTAACGCCCACGCCGCTCTCGCGCCACGGGTTTCTCACTGCAAAATGTTCTCCGTCCCAAGTGACCGAGTCATTGAGTGCTGTCCAGCCAGTTATCGCTATCAGCGAGCTCCCGTTCCCCAGAATCGACGTTCGGCCTGTCCTTAGCACCCCGTACGTTCACGAAGTGCATGGACTCGGCCCTCGCTCCCCTGAGAACACAGGGCATGCGAATTCTGAACTATTTGGACGACTGGTTGATTCTAGCGCAGTCAGAGGAAGAACTCATATCCCACAGACTAGCGCTACTCAGCCATCTGAAAAGCTTGGGTCTCTCGGTCAACTGGACCAAGAGCTCATTAATACCCAGTCAGTCGATCTCTTTTTTGGGAATAGAACTGGACTCGGTGGCTATGACGGCCAGACTGTCGACACAGCGCGCGCGCCGTATTCGACATCTCGCCGCGTCTTTTCAGAAAGGCAGGTGTTTCCCCCTGAAAGCATTTCAGAGGATGTTGGGCCACATGGCTTCAGCTGCAGCGGTGCTTCAGCTGGGCCAACTGCGCATGCGCCCGCTTCAGCGCTGGCTGAAAGCGAGAGCGCCCCGCAGAGCGTGGATTGCCGGCGGCTCGCGAGTCAGTGTGAATCAGGGCTGCGTCTCAGCCCTGCAGCCCTGGCTGGCGGCCGAATGGTATCAACGGGGAGTTACAATGGGAGTTATCTCGCACCGGAAAACGATCTCGACAGACGCCTCCAACCTAGGTTGGGGAGCGCTTCTCGAGGGCAGACCTGTCTATGGCCTCTGGTTAGACCGGGAGAAATGCCTTCACATAAACTGTCTGGAGATGCTAGCGGTCGAGAATGCACTGAAACATTTTCTCCCATACCTGCGAGGACACCATGTACTAGTTCGCACAGACAACATGTCAGTGGTGTCCTACGTGAACCGTCAGGGCGGGATCAGATCCAAAATCCTCTGCGCACTGGCGGAACGCCTCCTCGTTTGGGCTCAGGGCTCACTGCGCTCGCTGAGAGCCGCGCATGTGCCCGGTCACCTGAACGTCGGCCCAGACAGACTGTCCAGAGACAACGTTCCCCCCGGGGAATGGTCTCTGCACCACCAGACAGTCCAGCTTCTATGGCGCCTGTTCGGCAGAGCGAAAGTCGACCTCTTTGCGTCAGACGACAACGCCCACTGCCCGATATTCTTCTCGAAGAGCGAGGACGCGCTGGCCCAAGCCTGGCCCAGCCTCCCGCTGTACACTTTTCCCCCGATCTCGCTGTTACCCCAGGTGATCGGGAGGATCAGAGAAACGCGCCACTCAGTGCTCCTCATAGCCCCGCACTGGGAGAACCAGACATGGTTCCCGGAATTAATGCGGCTGGCAGACTCAGCCCCATGGCCGATCCCGGTGAGGAGAGACCTTCTCTCTCAAGCCCGCGGTTCGATCTGGCATCCCCATCCAGAGCGCTGGTCTCTGCATGCGTGGAGAATCAACGGATACTCATTGATTTGCCAAAAGGGGTCGTGAACACGATCACGCAGTCTAGAGCCCCCTCTACGAGACGGCTCTACGCGTCAAAATGGTCTGTGTTTAACAAGTGGTGCACGGGGAAAAATTTAAACCCACAAGCGTGTGGGATTTCGTGGGTTTTGTGCTTCCTTCAGGAGCTGCTGGACGCGGGCAGGTCCCCCTCCACGCTCAAAGTCTATGTTGCGGCTATTGCAGCGTTCGCCGACTCGGCGCGCGGCCGCGCATTAGGAAGGAATGAATTCATCATCCGCTTCCTTAAAGGAGCCAGGAGGATGAATCCCCCGCGGCCCCCCTCGGTTCCGATCTGGGATTTGTCTTTGGTCCTAGAGGCCCTGAAAGCTTATCCCTTCGAACCTTTGGACACTGTGGATCTGAAATACCTCACTTTCAAAACCGTTTTTCTGATAGCTCTGTCTTCAGTTAAACGCGTGGGTGACTTACACGCGTTATCAGTTAACGCGGCGTGTCTCGAGTTCGGACCTAATGACTCAATAGTCATTCTCAAACCGAGACATGGTTACGTCCCCAAGGTGATGGGCACTCCTTTCAGAGCGCAGGTCATTTCCCTCTCAGCCCTACCGGCATCCGGCAGCGAGGTTGATAGTAACCTCCTCTGCCCTGTCAGGGCTCTGAGGAATTACGTCACGCGCTCCGCCGCTTTCAGGCGCTCGGAGCAGCTTTTCGTTTCGTTTGGAGGGCGCACCAGGGGTCTCGCCGCCTCGAAACACAGTCTGTCCAGATGGATAGTGGACGCTATTGCGGCAGCTTATGCGTCCAGAAACCTGCAGTGCCCCTTGGGCATCCGGGCTCATTCCACCAGAGGCATGGCCTCATCGTGGGCTTGGTCCAGCGGGATTTCCATTCATGACATTTGTACAGCGGCAGGCTGGGCCTCCCCCTCTGCATTTGTTAGGTTTTATAACCTGGAAGTCCCCGCCCTGCAGGCTAAACTTCTATCAGTCTGAGTCGTGTGTATGTCCTGCCCACACTTTTGTGCGCGGGCTACTTACTCGGTTTAGCTCTCCTGGTTGAGCTGCACTAGAAAGGGTTATGTCAGTATAGACCGGTCGAGCCGCTCTACACCCCCTAATGTGTGCTTATGAACATGTGCTGGCCCACTAATAAACTGTCGGCCACCTGTTTCCCACTTATCAGTGTTCCCCGGGTTTCCCCTGGGACTCATGTAGTGGATGCTGGGCGTGCACGGCGTTGACAAGGGGTTCCCGTAGCGTAAGCTAACTTACGCAATACGAGAGAACCTCTCGTAAGAGAACGTAATCGGTTACTAACGTAACCTCGGTTCTCTCTAGAAGAGGGAACGAGTATTGCGTAACCCGCCGTGCTCGCGCCACGAGCTCTTGTCGCTTCAGTCGACGAAAACCAGGGTATCAGCCTCCGAGCCTTCCTTTTATACGCTAAGCCACTCCCATTCTGGCGGGCTGTGACGCGTGAAAGCGCGTGCGCCCTCACTGGGCGTGACGTCACGCTAGGCTCACCGGTAGGCTGCTGCAGTTGCCGCGGAGCAGCCAATGCGCGTGCTAGATAGCCTGCTCTAGGTCTGCTAGCTGCTGCACTGCGTTGACAATGAATAAAAATGAAGGATAATTTTTTGGCTTCATATCTCGAGAAAAGATGACTTTACCTGTAGCGTAAGCTAACTTACGCAATACTCGTTCCCTCTTCTAGAGAGAACCGAGGTTACGTTAGTAACCGATTACGTTTTTGGTCATAAAATGTATAATGTTGATCACAGTCACATGACACTTCTCCTGTGAGGTGATGCGTTGTGTGATATTGATGACATCACCATAGCTCTTTTCTGACGTGTCAAACTGACCCAGTGTTACAACACCGGTCTCCCCTAAATGTGAAATGAAGCTCTTGGGGTTTGAACATGATCTGCTCTATTCTGAGACCGTCACAATCACTAAACCTGACAATGCAAATGAGATTTTCACCTCAAACTCACAGTTTCACTCTTTTACTGGTTCGACGCTCTGAACTGGAGCAGTTTCACTTCTGCTGATGGAGGGATGAGACCGTTATGAAGTTTGAGTGGTAGTTTATATGACTTGTATGACTTATATAACGTAATGAGACTCTTCACTGGTAGATCACGTGTGACTGGACTAGAGGAGTAAATGTAGATGTTGATCTGATTCAATTCACGATTCATAGGTTTTTGATTATTTTCAAGAAAGATTTCTTTCTAATTCACAGAGTGCAATGCGCCTATAAAATACCTAGGACAGGTATTTCATAATTTCAGTAAACTATCCACATATTAAAATAAAAGCTGATACATTCAAAGTCTCATATTCAAATAAAATAAAATCATATATCCTAAAACCTCTTAAATGTCTCTGATCGCCCATAAACACTGATCTCAGTAAAACTGCAGTATTTGATCTTGTAAAAATAACAGTGAAGTTTCCACACAATGAAGCGCTTTATTTCAGTGTTGAGCAATAACATCTTTATGAATGTTTTAAGTGTGTTTGACTCGAGACTGAAGTGTTGTTGTGAGAGATCTGTCTTCTTCTCATGTGAGACTCAGACGCATCGCTGGATTCATAATTAATGCATCCAGAAAACAGTGAATGGTTACAGACAGACTGATTGTGGGACGGTGGAGCGTCTGATCATGTTAAATAAGGTTTCTCTCTTTCACGGCTCATTTTGCTCTGAATCAGTTCATCTGTGACTCTTGTACATGATGATCTAAACAGCGGCTTTATGGAAGATGATTAATAAACTATTCAAGCAACAACATGTTTATGATACACTTTACAGTATGAGTGTATGATTAGGAAGAAAAATAATAATGCTTTATATACATGAACAACAAAATGAGAATAGATAAACCATAAATTATCTTTAATTATCTTCAGTAATATGAATGATTGATATTAATATTAAGTTTATATTAATTATATTATAATTATTAATTATATGAATTGATATTAAGTTCATATTTGTGTTTCTGTTGAGTGTGAAAGTGTGTGAGCAGCTGCAGTTTCAGTTCAGATAATTTTTCTGATATTGTGAAAAAATATAATTACAGTTACAATACAAGTCAACTCCTATTTTCACTGTAGGAACATTTTAATGTAAAGCGATTTCAGACACCCCTATTGTGGACGGTACCATTTTTAACCACCGTGGCTAGAAGCAACGGAGATAGAGAACGACTTCAACTTCTCAAGCAAGTGTCAACGTTGAATGACAAAACGCTAGTTTCATAAAGTATCATTCTTTTCAACATTCCTTATTTGTATATTCAAATATATTTAAAATAATCTAATTTAATACAGTTATAATTTTCCAATGTAAATTATTTAATTGTATTGGTAACAGCCTAGTGTCTAATTATTTTAATTGAATATATTTATCAAATTTAAGAATTTGAAATGAAAGATGGAGCATACATTTAATAAAATTAGGGGAAAATGCCCTTTATAAAGGTACAAAAAATTATTCTGAGTGTTTTCAAACAGTGATGTAATGAAACATTGACAATTTAAGCTTGAAGGGAGTAAAGCCTCTGTTTAGGCTATTAAGGAAATGTAATTTTGCATAATTTTGCAATAAAAAAAAGTTTTATTTTAAATAAATGTTCATTTTATATCAGCCTACTTCAGTGTGATATGTTACCATATTATCATGCTTAACTCTAAGAATTTGAATAATTGTAATGTGATGATCGGATGCAGATATATAAATATAGGCGGTTTGTGGGTGGATTATTTATTTTTAATAGTGGATTTACTGTGCAATTCCTTTCTAATTAATTTGAGTTAGACCGGACTTTTATTTTGGTGGGTTGTAGACATTTGAGTTTCTGTGTGTTTTAATAAACTATTATTATTATTATTATTATTAGGCCTGAAGTATACTCTGTGCAATAGTAATATATTTCTGTTATAATTTCTTCAAGTTATACAGAACTTTTATTTTGACAGGTTGTCGTAAAGACATAACAGTTTCTGTGTGTATATGAAACGAATGAATGACGATAGTTTTATCAAATGAAATGGTGAAATTCTCGTGAAGTGACTCTCATAGCAGCTCTGCGATGAAATGCACATGTGTAGCCTACATCCAGGGCCGGCGCTCCGCACACGCACATCACGCACTGCGCGTAGGGCACCAAGTGCTTGGGGGGGCACCAAAAAATCTGGGTCGTGAAAAATCATCACAATAGGGTACTAGTATAAATAACAAATAAAATGTCTAAAGCATGTTAATATTGGGTTTAAGTGGTCGTTCAATGAGGCCTATTATATGTTGATCCGACGAAAATTATGTGTGTATTTAAGTGGTCCAGTGGTAGAATTTTTGCCAAGCGTGTCAGAGGTTCTGAGTTCTAATCCGCACTCATATATTTTTTTTTTCTTTTTTTTTTTCATCAAAACCGATTATGTTTTTTAGTGGTTGTATATCAGGCAGGGACACTTTTTGTGCTTTTTGTTTTCTAATTGTACCGGAGCGAATAGAGAGTCTCTCCACAACGGATTGAAACGCGCGTCTGAGTGAAGGCTGTGCGCGAGCCAGAAACAAACATAGTATCCGCGCCACTGATCGCTCGGCAACGAGCACTTTGATCAGTTGATTTAAAAAAACAACACATTTCAGCGCTAGATCGACTCTTATTTAAAAAACGAATGAAATGAATGCTCTGCTGGTTAACTGGAGATGTTTTGTTTGTTTGTATTGGTACATTCGTGCCGCGAGATGTTTCAAAAGTGGTGGGGACATGTCCTACCCAATATTATCAAGCTGCAGACTCGTCCTACCCGCAAATTACGCCTATGCGTATGCATGTCCAGGGGCGTCGCTATAGTAGTGCAAAAGATCCGGGGCTTTAGCCCTGCATGGCTAAAATCTTTTTTTTTTTTTTTTTTTTTTACTTTGAAACTGCAATTAGAAGAAAAAAAAACCCCACAATCTCAGTGTTTGTATATTTTCATATTCACAGAGTTGTCAAATTATGTACAGAATTATTATATTGTGCCTGACCTTTGCACTTTTAACTTTCTGTGTTTACATTGTTCAGTTCCAAATCTGTGTTTTTAGTAATTGTGGTGGTATTTGGTATTTATAATTTTAACCTTTATATTATTTATTTATTTTCATGTTTGGTGCCATTGTTAATGTAAAATTATTTATTTGCAGCAGTTATTTTGGAAGTAAAGAGAACCTAACTAAGAAATTCTGAATGGTTGTTATTCCCTTGGTGGGTGGGGAGGGGGGCACCACCAAGCATTTGTGCTTAGGGCACCCAAATGGCTAGCGCCGGCCCTGCCTACATCATGTCTCAATACAGTGAAACGCTGAAAACACCACGAGCGTGAGTCACGCGTGCTTCTGTCTGTGTGTGTGTGTGTGTGTGTGTGTGTGTGTGTGTAGTGGAGCATACACTGAGCGCTCATTCCCAGAGACGCGTAGAACAATTGCAGTCTCTTTTAGCTTTAATATTCATAGACACTAGTCCATATCGAGATTTGATTCATTGTACAGCAGCTACTTTTGATTTATTCATTCAAAAATAGCCTAATTCCGTGACGTTCTGCTTTATATAGCAAGTTCCATTTGTGACTGGATTCCGCGATTCGATCCGTCGCTTCGCAAACACAGACGGGGTGAATTTATGAATGGAAGTGTGAAAGTTCTGACACAAAACGAAGTTGATATGTATCCTCACGCTTTTTTTAAGTGGGTATACGCAAATCCTTGGCCTTTTCTAGTGGGTATACGGCGTATAGGCTACCTGCGTATCACGTAGACTACACCACTGCCCCGGACCCCCCTAGAGATACCAAGCTCCACCAACAAAAAAATGTGGGCAACACATTAGGCTATATGATGATCTACAAAAAAATAAACATTTAATTATCTTATTATTAAAATACATTATTATGATTTTACCACCTCCACCTCATTTTGAGCCAGGAAAAACCCTGAGGATAGGCAGTAGGCTTCTTGTAAAGGTATTACTTTTACTAGTAATTAGAATGGTATTTCAGTGCACTTAACTTCTAACTTTTGGGAGTTGATCAAAACAGTTCTCTTTTGAATATATAATAACAATGAGATATTCTGTAGCCTACTGATTATAAGTTTGTCGCATGTTTAGACCTTGTATGTGTGTTGCACAACACATGTTGCACTTGGCGATCACGGTGGGGATTGATATAGTGGACCATGATGGTCATAGAAGAAGTGAAGGAGCAGTACCCCCCCCAATTATGGTGGGGTAATTCGCACTCTGTGTGAACACCCAGCCATTGTTGATCCAGTGTACACTCTGACAGTAATAATGTCCAGCATCTTCAGTCTGGACTCCACTGATGGTCAGGGTGAAATCACTGTTAGATCCACTGCCACTGAATCTAGATGGAGTTCCTGACTGGAGGCGGTTTGTGATATAAATCAGGAGTTTAGGAGTTTCTCCAGGTTTCTGTAAGTACCAGGCTAAATAATCTCCATTACTATTCCTGTACACATCACTGCTGGTTTTACATTTGATATTCACAGTTTCTCCTGGTTGTTCTGCTGTTATTGAGGGACTCTGAGTGACGGTGATCTGTCCTCTACACTCTGAAACACAACAAGAAGAAAATCAGCAGAATAAATGAAAGATCTTTGCTAAAACAAGTAAATGTAAAGTAGTAAATGCAGTGAAAGTGAGTGTCACCGTTGAGGAGCAGCAGCAGAGAGCAGAAGATCAGTGTGTGTGTCCTCATCTTTACTGGGAATGAGTGAAACTGAAGGACAGAGATGTTGGATGAACAGTCTGACTGACAGACGCTCTGATATTGAGCTTCAGTCTCAGGGGTGGGACACAAATTCAAAGCCGTTTCCTCAAATGTGTCTCAGTCACTGACAGAAGAGCAGAAATGAGGAATATGACAATGTTAAGAAGTTAATTTTCCCTCATCAAACACTCAATAATAGTTTGTTTCTCTGTGATTCACTCTCGGCAGCAAACTGGATGTCGGTAGAAAGTAGATCATCAAATCAGTTTAAAAATAATAATAATAATAATTATTATTATCAATCTAAGGTGGAAACAGGCTTGAATATTTTTTTCTGATCTGTCATCTGCTCTGCTTTGTGTGTTTCATACACAACTGTATGAGTGCTTTATCATTCAGTCATAATTTTATTACAATTCAATCAACATAGTTTGAAATAAAAGAATAACTTCATGTGTTTGAGTCCATTTGTGTTGTTTTCATTTCAGGTCTTTCATTGGATCAGGACTTTTGCTCACATATTAATAAACTTCAGCGAAGCATTAAAACACCTGCAGATTCATGATGAACCTCACAGAGATTATGATAGATTGAAGATAAACATGCATGACAGACTCATATCACTCATTTCTCATTGTGTTTTATGTTTAATAGTTATTTAAAGTGTTTCAGTATTATAGAAACATCAAACTCTGAGGATGATGAACATCTGCTCTATTCTGAGAGAAACACAATCACTCCTGATGATGAAATATGAGTTTAACTCGCTCACTTTCACTGTGGGACTGAAACGAGACAGTTTTTGACTAATATGAGGCTTGTTCATATTCATTAGTTTATACTGTTTATACTTGTGAACAAGTTTTCAACAAAAATTCATTTAAAAGTGTAGATTAAATCTAACTTATTAGTTAAAACTCAATGTCAGTAAGTTAAGGAGTGGTATAATGCCCTTTTCACAAGAGAATAAGTCTCTGATGTCGCCAGAGTGTGTGTGTGTGTGTGAAGTTTTAGCTCAGAATACCCCACAGATATTTTTTTATATCATGTTAAAATCGTCACTGTTTGAAGGTGAGCAAAAACACACCGTTGCAAATGAGCTGCTGCTCCCGGCACAGGGGGCGGAGCTTCAAGAGCTTGTGTTTGTGTGTGTGTGTTAGCCGTTCCAAAAATTTCAAAAACTTTAGCCTTTTATGTTCAAACCAGCCGTTTTTTGTAGTCTGTAAAAAGCAATTTCTTTAAAAGAAAATTTGAGGTTTGTAACATTAGCTGGAGTGCCCTTGAGAGCCACCAGAGGGCACTCCACATCAGACTATCATGATTCACTCACAACTACATTTCCCATAACTCACTGCCCGGACTCATCATCCCTGATTACATCCACCTGTGTCTCATTATCTTTAGCTCACCCCATATACTGTAAGCCTGGTTCATCCTTTCACTCACTGCGAAGTTTTGTATGTTGCTATACTGCTTTTCTGAGCGTTTTCACTGTTGTCTATGTTCCTGGTTCTTGATCTCTGCCTGTGTCCTGGTTTTCCCGTTCCTGTCTTACCCTCTGGATTTGTGTGTTTGTATGGACTGCCTGCCTATGTACGACCCTTGCCTGGATTTTGGATCACTATAAAAAACTGCATTTGGATCCTCAACCTTCTTGTCTCGGAGCAGTTCGTAACAGTAACTTTGCAGGTGTTGTTTATGCTCAAACAGCAACATTACACTCTAACTAAAGTTAGAAAAGGGAAATCATAAATAAATGTATAAATAAAGTAATAATTCCAGCGCTCAGTAGGAGGGAGAGGCTTAGATATGTATCCAATTATTGATCAATGCAGAAATAGACTGTTTTTCTATGAAACCAGTGTTTTCATCATTTAAGTACATTAAAATAATATGGTAAGAAATACCAGTTTCCAATATCATGACGCTGTTCATCACTCACACTAACAAATCAATGCATTTTCATCTAAAATATCAACGCATTGTGCAGCATATGGCTGTTAAACCCACTGAGGAAAACCTTTCAGAGGAATTGTGTTTATATGTAGAACTCAATAAGCAATTTCCATATGCAGAATTATCTTATTAATGATCAAATTGAATGCTGTGAGAATATGAGCTAATGTCTACTGCCGATATAGATCTTCATACATGTGAATAAGGTTGTTCTGAAGGGAATGAGCCAGTAGAGGTCAGTGATTATCTTCATCATCTGTCAGTGATCCTCTTCTTTGAGCGGATGAACTGCTGGATCATCAGGATGAGAGTCGAGGTCTAAGAGCAGCGCTGGCCTTCACTGGTGTGTGTTCATACAGGACTGTGTGTGTTTATACAGTGTAAGCTGATACTGTACTGACTGACTGATAAGGAGCAGAACCTGCCTGTAGTTTATAAAGCAGTTGATCAGTGTGTGATGTTTTTATACTTGTAATTTGTCAGTATTGTTGTTTCTTACAGTATAACCACATCTTGATCCACATGTTGAGTCTCAAATAAAAGCAACTAATGGAACTTTGTGCTTTTCAATCGATGTCCCACAGTGATTATATTCACTAGTTCTCATGAAACTTTATTAAAAGGCTTCAGATGCAGTCGACAGGTAACTTGCTCTTGACTGTATTTGACAGATCCAATATGGCGAACGGCTGATATAGATCTCAGTCATATCACTGATCTAGAAGAGCACAAAAGAGTCTCTGGACTGGCACCCTTATGAAAAGAAAATATATTTTCCCATATATGAATGATCAATATATTAAATGGTTTAACATGTTATATATTTGAAAATATACAGAATAATATATTGTGTTAATATATTACATATCAACTATATATAATTATAATTATATATATATATGTGTGTGTGTGTGTGTCAAGTCAAGTCAAGTTTATTTGTATAGCGCTTTTCACAATACAGATTGTATCAAAGCAGCTTCACAGTATTAAATTAAAATAATACAACAAAGTTTGTTTCAAGAGGAATTTATTGATTGATCAAATTAAATTAAATATCCCCAAAATATCCCCAACTGAGCAAGCCAAAGGCAACAGTGGCAAGGAACCGAAAAACTCCATCAAGTGACCTAATGGTGTCCTAAAACTCCATCAGGTGACCTAATGGAGAAAAAAAAAAACCTTGGGAGAACCCAGGCTCAGTCGGGGGCCAGTTCTCCTCTGGCATTTATGAGCTAGAGGCCGGATTGTAGTTTGAACTGTAGGATTATATGAATGCCTGGCTGAAGAGATGCGACTTTAATCTAGTTTTAAACTGGGAGAGCGAGTCTGAGCAACGAACAGTATCAGGAAGACTATTCCAGAGTTTTGGGGCCAAATGTGAAAATGCTCTCCCTCCTTTGGTGGTTCTGGATATCCTAGGTATGACCAAAAGCCTTGAATTTAGTGATCTCAAAGAGCGCAATGGATTATAGGGCGATAGAAGATCCGTCAAATAGACTGGAGCTAAGCCGTTTAGGGCTTTATAAGTCAGTAGCAATACCTTGTAATTAATACGGAACTTTATAGGTAACCAATGCAGTGATGATAAAATCGGTGTTATATGATCATATTTTCTTGATCTCGTAAGAACTCTAGCGGCGGCATTTTGGACTAACTGTAGCTTGTTTATTGAGGATGCAGGACAACCAGCTAATAAAGCATTACAGTAATCCAGTCTCGAGGTCATGAATGCATGAACTAACTTTTCTGCATCAGAAACTGATAGCATATTACGTAGCTTAGCAATGTTTCTAAGGTGGAAAAAGGCTGTTTTTGTAACATATGAAATATGATTTTCAAAAGACAGGTTGCAATCGAGTATAACACCCAGGTCTTTTACTGTAGAGGATAAAGTAACAGGACATCCTATGATGTTAAAGTTGTATTGTGCGAGGTTTTGTGGGCGTTTTTTTGAACCGATAAGTATTACCTCTGTCTTGTCTGGATTTAATAAAAGAAAATTACGCGTCATCCAATCTTTTATATCTTTAACACACTCTGTCAATTTGGAAAATTTAGCGTTTTCATCCGGCCGTGATGAAATATATATTTGAGTGTCATCAGCATAACAATGGAAACTAATTCCATGTTTTCTTATAATATTTCCAAGTGGCATCATATATATTGAAAATAACAGAGGGCCTAATACAGATCCCTGCGGCACTCCATAGTTTACTGGAGTTATGATCGATTTTTCTCCATTTAAATAGACAAAATGGTAGCGGTCAGATAGGTATGATTTGAACCAGCTTAGTGCTTGTCCTTGAACACCAGTATAATTTTGTAGTCGATCTAAGAGTAATGTATGATCTATAGTATCGAACGCAGCACTAAGATCAAGTAAAACTAGTATTGAGATACAGCCTTGGTCAGAAGCTAAAAGTAAATCATTTGTGATTTTAACGAGCGCAGTTTCAGTGCTATGATGCGGTCTGAATCCAGACTGAAACTTTTCATAGATATCATTTTGTTGCAAGAAAGATCCCAGTTGAGCGGACACCACTTTTTCTAATATTTTAGACATAAATGGAAGATTTGAAATGGGTCTATAATTTGCTAGATTATTATGATCTAATTGTGGTTTCTTAATGAGAGGTTTTATAACTGCCAGTTTAAATGTTCTTGGAACATGACCTAAAGATAAAGACGAGTTAATAATATTGAGGAGAGGCTCTTCCACTACAGGTAACACTTCTTTCAGTAGTTTAGTTGGTATAGGATCTAATAAACATGTTGTTGTTTTAGATGAAGTGATAAGTTTATTTAACTCTTTTTGTTCTATAGTTGTAAAGCACTGTAATTGTTCTTGCGGGGTGATAATTGAAGCTGAATTAAAAGGCGCGATTGAAGATTGAACGTTTACAATTGTGGTTCTGATGCTTTCTATTTTCTAAGTGAAGAAGTTCATGAAATCATTACTACTGAACTGTAACGGGATATTTTGTTCGGGTGACGTCTGTTTATTTGTTAGTCTAGCCACGGTGTTAAATAAAAACCTTGGATTGTTTTGGTTGTTTTCTATTAGTTTGCGGAGGTGCTCAGCCCTGGACGCTTTTAGGGCCTTTTTATAACGTGACATACTGTCTTTCCACGCGATTCTAAAGACCTCTAAATTAGTTTGTTTCCATTTACGCTCTAAAATACGGGTTTCTCTCTTTAAAACATGCGTAGTATTGTTATACCATGGTGCTTTATTTTTCTCTCTGACCTTTTTTAATTTAATAGGTGCAACCACATCCAATGTTCTAGAGAGAATGGTGCTCATAGTGCTAGTTAGTTCTTCTAGTTCATCTGTTTGTTTGGGTTCAGGCGGCAGCTGAGACAGATTAGATAAGCAATTTGAGAAATTATCTATGGTGGATGGGAGGATTGTTCTGCCTGGTTGATAACGCGACGCCGCATGACATATTACAGCAGTACGTAATATGCAAGTTACCATGTAGTGATCAGTGACTTCATCACTTTGTGGAATGATATCTATATCGGTTGGATCGGTTCCATGTGATATAATTAAATCGAGTGTATGATTAAGACGATGTGTTGGTCCGGTGACGTTTTGCTTGACCCCAAATGAATTTAATAAATCTGTAAACGCAGCTCCTAACGCATCATTTGGATTATCTACGTGTATGTTAAAATCTCCAACAATTAATGCTTTATCGACATTGACTAATAGGTCTGACAGAAAATCTGCAAACTCTTTTAGGAAATCAGCGTAAGGCCCTGGCGGTCTATATACGGTAGCCAAGGCTAGAGATAATAGGGATGTTTTTCTAACATCTAAGAGCGTAACATTTAGTACAAGTACTTCAAATGAAATAAACGTATAACCCGTTTTCTGAGTAACATTTAGAATATCTCTATAAATGGTTGCAACACCTCCGCCACGACCAATCAGACGGGGCTCATGCTTATAACAGTATCCAGGAGGAGTAGACTCATTAATACCGAAATAATCATTTGGTTTAAGCCAGGTTTCAGTAAGGCAAAGTACATCGAAGCTATTATCTGTGACTATTTCATTTACAATAACTGCCTTAGGTGTGAGTGATCTAATGTTTAGAAGACCTAGCTTTAGAAATTGTTTTTGTTTACTAATAGCAACATTTTCTGTTTTAATAACAATTAGATTTTTCCTAGATCCTGCATTAGATTTATTATTTGATCTCACTAAACGAGGAATAGACACGGTTTCTATGCAATGTTCTACACTAGTATTTATATCAGTTGAATTGGTGCAGCAGAGACTATGATTTGAACTTTTGGTTACTAGTCAAAGGGTTACTAGTCCCTTTGAGGGTGTGAACATACATTCACATTTATATGGGAACATGTATGTGCAATATATGTACACAATAATTAATAATATTTTATATTTATTAATATATAGCCATGGTCAATGCATATATTGCAGAATATTGAAAAATATAAGCACTAGTTTCCCATATATGGAAATGTATTATGTAATATATCGCATCATATTTTGCAGTATATTCCCATATATTTTTGTTCTGTAAGGGCAGGGACACTGGTGGACTTTGTCTAGTTGTTTCTCTCACTGTTATTTCTGACCTCTATAATCTAATAAAGAGTTTAATTTAGATGGTTTTATTTCAGATGCAAGTGTGACGATGTTATTTCAGATCCTCCTTTGAGCAGCTGCAGTTTCAGTTCAGTCACTGTGACTCTGACTGATGGAGGTTTATGTACGACTCTTTATCACTGTGTGAACACATGATCACCACCCACACAAGAACTAATAGAACCTGTTCTGCAATGGAAACTCTGACAATAATAATGTCCAGCATCTTCAGTCTGGACTCCACTGATGGTCAGAGTGAAATCACTGTTAGATCCACTGCCACTGAATCTAGATGGAGTTCCTGACTCAAGGGTTTTTGCATAACGAATCAGGAGTTTAGGAGCTTCTCCAGGTTTCTGTAAGTACCAGAATATACCTTCCTTCCCACCACTCCATCTGAACACATCTCTGCTGGTTTTACATTTGATATTCACAGTTCCTCCTGGTTGTTCTGCTGTTATTGAGGGACTCTGAGTGACGGTGATCTGTCCTCTACACTCTGAAACACAACAAGAAGAAAATACACTCAAAACTTTGACAATATACTTGAAGAAATGAATTAATATCAAACTTGTGCTCCACAAACCTTGAGCAAACGCTGTGAGAGTCCAGATGAAGATGATGATGAAGGTCATGTTGATGAAGATTGTTGTGTGTGTCAGTGATGAAGTGTTAAACTCACAGCACTATAAACACTCTCACACACTGAAGATCTGATCAATATGCAAACACACTCCACATCATTTCCCTGAAGACAGAAGAAACACTGTTTTGTCTTTTAGTGTCTTTGCTAATAAACTTCTGTGGATCATTTTCAGAAACAGAAACTCATGATTTACTTCATGTTATTTTGGGTCGATCTTCTCGCTCTAAACACTGTTTTAATGATCAGTTTCATTCAGACTTTGATGCTGAGAGAATTTAATACCTGTGCTGCAGATTTATATCATCCATGATACTGTATAACAGGTCAAAGGTCATCCAATAGAGAATGACCATCTAAATCTGGCTGAAGATTTCATTATAAAGCAGGACAATAGAATTAGCAGATTCACACAGTTTGTGTTTGTGTTTGTGTTTGTGTGTGTGTGTGTGTGTGTGTGTGTTCGTTTGAGTGTGACAGAGGTTTTTGTACGACTCTTTCACTAGAATGAAACACTGTGGTGGACTTTCGGTGGAGGAACTGAATTGACGATCAGAAGCTGTAAGTCTTTCTTAAATTATCTAATAAAAACGTATGATGTGTGTGTTTTTAGAAGGAGGTTTAAGGTTATTTAACAGCATTTGGCAACAATATTCTTATGGCAACAGTTTTCTAGATCTTATAACGACATCACAATATAACCATCAATTTACTTGGACAATGTTTTTCAAACTCATTCTGGGGATCATTTAAAATGTAACTTGTATATTTAAAATCAAACGATCATTCATGAATGTGTGTGTGTGTGTGTGTGTGTGTGTGTGTGTGTGTGTGTGTGTGTGTGTGTGTGTTCCAGCGGGTCCCTCCGTGTCTCCCTCCGTGTCTCTGCTGTCTCCCTCTTCTCTGCTGATCTCTGGAGACTCCTCCGCTCTGCTCTGCCTGCTCAGCTCTTACTCTCCACAGGGGGCGACGGTGAGCTGGACGCTGGACGGGTCAGAGGTCACCGAGGGGGTTCAGACCAGCGCAGAGAGCGAGCGGGACGGTCTCTACAGTCGCAGCAGCGTCCTGAGCCTCAGCAAAGCACGCTGGGAAGACACAGAGCGCTTCGTCTGCAGAGGAACACATGCCGGAGCTGCTCACGAGGCCTCGTTCCTCAAGAGCTCCGAGTGCTGATGTTTCTCCAGTGAAGACCAGCGTATCTGAGCGTCACGTGATTTACAGCTCAATACTGAAGCAGTCTGTCAATGTGCTGCCATTGCTGTTCATTCAATAAAGCTTCATCTGAACGCAAGCGCACATTTGTGTTGGACTGCATCATTGATCAGTGTGTCGTTCCTTCAAAGTCCTGCACTAAAGTTTCAGCGGCTTTTGATTGATTGTAATTAGGGGTGTAACAATAATTACAGTGGATAATGACAATATGTATCGTATTATTCACACAAAATGAAAGTTTAGGAAGTTTACAGGGTTTTCGTGTCACTACTACATTAAACTACTGTATATAATGTTAAATATAATGTATAATAATGCAATGGGGGAATATTTGTGGGTCCTGATAATGCCAAATGTCTGATGTTACCAGTAAAAAGTGGCCTACATTATTTTAGATATATCTAGTCAGAGACATCAAGCATATTCGTCTGAAATAATTCAGTATTTTCAGCTTCAGAATCATGAATATTGTTATTCTGGTGTCTCTATTGTCCTGTGCATTGGGTTATCAGCACCAAGTCCAAGCCTATTCATTTACACACACAATGTTAAACCAAATTGACCATTTTGATGGAGTATGGCAATAATATGGTATTGTGAGTTCAGGATGGTGACATAAGGGTCTCGTTACACCCCTAATTGTAATAGTTGAGAACAGCTGCATTCAGCAGTAAATGTGAAATGAAGCTCTTGGGGTTTGAACATGGTCACTGGAGACGAGCTGCTCTATTCTGAGACCGTCACAATCACTAAACCTGACAATGCAAATGAGATTTTCAACTGAAACGCTCTGAACTGGAACAGTTTCTCCTGTGCTTATGGATTCATTAGTCAGTTTGTTAATAAGATTTCATCTTTATGAGTTACATGTTGACTCATCACAACCCACACTATATTCACACATGAACAAACTTTAATCTTTAATATAAAAAATTAACTATAAATAAATGTCCAAAATACATGGATGTGTTAAATTGCACACACACACACACACACACACACACACACACACACACACACACACACACACACACACACACACACACACACACACACACACACACACACACACACACACACACACACACACACACACACACAAAAAAAAAAACAGTATGAAATGTTGATATTGATCTAATGGTTGAAAAAGCTGTTATATATAGCACTGTTAAATTACACAATAAATATAAAATAAATAGGAAATTATTATTATTTTTGATAGTGGACTGCACCTGTTTGCTAATCTCATCTTTAATTTCTAAATTAATTTAAAAATTCTATGTAAAGGTATTAATTAAAATTATATAAATGTTCATCTGCTCTGAAATTGAGAGTTGTGTCTTGTGATGCTGTTAATATATGAAGGATAAACTTCATAGACTTATTCGAACATCTTTATGATGCAGTGATTCAGTTTAGAAAGAAGAATGAGGATAAATCATAAATGCAGGAAAACAAAAAAATATGGTTAAAGATTGAAAAATATCCACTAAGTGAAGATCAAACGTGACTGAATTTCCTCACAAATTACTGAAAATAACAGGAGAAAAATGACTTATGAAAAATCATGATCAAAACTTTCATAGACTGACGAAGCTCAAACTTTTATATTATTATAATATATTAATATAATGATATTATTGCTTATTATAAGATCATATTGCTTTTGTGTGTGTGTGTGTGTGTGTGTGTGTGTGTGTGTGTGTGTGTGTGTGTGTGTGTGTGTGTGTGTGTGTGTGAGCAGCTGCAGTTTCAGTTCAGTCACTGTGACTCTGACTGACGGAGGTTTTTATACGACTCTTTATCACTGTGTGAACACATGATCACTGATCCAGTGTGCACTCATACAGTAATAATGTCCAGCATCTTCAGTCTGGACTCCACTGATGGTCAGAGTGAAATCTCTCCCAGATGATCTACTGCCAATGAATCTAGATGGAGTTCCTGACTGCCGACTGATTGATCCAAAAATCAGGAGTTTAGGAGCTTCTCCAGGTTTCTGTAAATACCAGCTAAGAAAATGGTTTCCATTGTGACAGCAGTCTGGATCACTGCTAGTTTTACAGGTTACAGTGACTGATTGTCCAGTTTCATAGAGCCGCTCTGAGGGAGTTTGAGTCACTGTCTCCTGCCCAACAGATTCTGACAAGAGAGAAAGATTAGAAATCACACACACTTTTACAACCTTATATCTTCACAACACACATAAAGATAACGAGTGAATAACGTTTGTAATCTTGACTGACACAAACCTCGACATAACACTGCCAGCGTCCAGATCAATATGGTGATGAAAGTCATTTTTGTAGGTTGAAGGTTCAGTTCTAGTGAAAAACAGTTGTTGATCATGTTTGATGTTTGACAGAGTTATAAACACATGTAGAGCACTGAAGCGTGTGTCGCTCATGTAAAACACACTCTATGCAAACGCTTCAGGAGTCACAGATTTAAGTTTAATGTGCTTTCATAGCCTGGATGCCAGCCGAACTTCGCCCCGCCCACGACATCTGAGGTCGGGAAGTTTGGTCTGGACTTGATCCGTTGTGGAGCAATTATGCTCGAACCAGAGCTGTTCGGACCAATCAAATTGTCAGGGCGGGCTTTATATGATGATGGACAGATGATCAACAGTAACGTAATCATCCACATCACCAAAGAGTGCTTGGGTTGAATATGTTTACAACAAAGATGGCTGCTGCTGGAGAATTGAGATGTGTAGATTCCGCCCTCACATCTGTTATAGAAGATATCGACAGCGCATTCATTTTAAAAGAGGAACAGAGAACCGCGATCAAGCCATTTGTTTTGTAAAGATGTTTTTGCATAGGGAACCTAGTATGTATAAAAGAGGCAGCCATTTTAGGGGAGAGAGTGGGTGTGGAGAGGTTGAATCTTGTTTGTATTTGTGGGCCTGTACATCGGCATAGCCAACTTGCATTTGTGTATTGTCAACAATTTTGATTTATTTTCTTTGGTATTATAATTTTTGATAATCTGTTTTTTCTATTACTTCACTATTGCCATTGGATATTGATATTTTTTGCACCTTTGGAATTAAAACCACTCTGGACTGTGTTATTTCTGCCTTTGTCACGTCATTTACACCTCTGGCCGCTGGTAAATCCTAACAGGATACTCAAATGAAATAACCATGGAGTATTATGAAAATTAAGATCTATTATTAATAAAATGGGGCAACTAGGGCAAACTGAAATCACTCAGATCTCAAATGTGTCACTGATCTATAAGGGCACAAAATCTCTTTCTGAACTCTATAATTATTAAGAGTGTCAGATTAATTTAGATGGTTTTATTTCAGATGCAAGTGTGACGATGTTATTTCAGATCCTCCTTTGAGCAGCTGCAGTTTCAGTTCAGTCACTGTGACTCTGACTGACGGAGGTTTTTGTACGACTCTTTATCACTGTGTGAACACATTTACACTGTTGATGTAATGGAAACTCTGACAGTAATAATGTCCAGCATCTTCAGTCTGGACTCCACTGATGGTCAGAGTGAAATCACTGTTAGATCCACTGCCACTGAATCTAGATGGAGTTCCTGACTGGAGGAGGTTTGCTTTATAAATCAGGAGTTTAGGAGCTTCTCCAGGTTTCTGTAAGTACCAGGATAGAGGCTGATAACTCCAACCCTGATAGACTTCAGGACTAGTTTTACAGGATATAGTAAATGTGTCTCTTAGTTGAGCAGATTTCACTGCAGGCGTCTGAGTGACTGTCGGTTCACCGACTGATTCTACATCAAGAAGAATAAATAAACATTCAGAATGACATATTTGGATAATATTTCAAGCACTGTTAATCAGTTAAAATAGTGCAGTTTAACTTCATATTTCCTCACCTGTGAAACAGCTGGAGAACATCCAGATGAAGATGAAGATGATGAAGCTCATGGTTGCTGATGGTTTAGATTCTCAGTGTTCAAACTCAGAGTTATAAATCCTCCTGAAGCACACACACACACACACACACACACACACACACACACACACACACACACACGATGTGCTGCGATGCAAATCATCTCTATGTAAATCTGTGTAAGGATTCCAGCACATGATGCTCATAAATCATAACAGTGTTTAGGAGATTTTTCCATGTTACGAGTCATAAACATTTGTTCATGTGTCTGAAGCTTCAGGCTTTCTGATGATTCAAATGACAGAGTTTCTACACTAGTATGTCACTGTGAACTTCATTACAGGGCAAAGGTCATTCCAGAGGTCATAGGTCATCAGAATGTATTAAAATTGCTTTAATCATTAACAATGCACTGAGATGAGTGATAGAGTCAGTAGTTTTGATTGAACAGTTATGATGAGTAACATCTTTATTATTATCTTGATAAACTTCGAGGGAAAGATAAAGCTACTTAAAAAAGCTCAAAAACATATGGTGGCAGTTTTGTTTGTTTGATTTGATATTAATATACAGACTTTTCTCTGATTCTGAGCATATTAGAGTCAAACTCGTCTGTCACAGGACTGATCATAATAGAGATGATTTCAGTCATAAGTCAGTTTTGAGCACATGTGAAGTTCCTGTGTTTGTGTGTGTGTGTGTGTGTGTGTGTGTGTGTGTGTGTGTGTGTGTGTGTGTGTGTGTGTGTGTGTGTGTGTGTGTGTGTGTGTGTTTGTGTGTGTGTGTGTGTGAGCAGCTGCAGTTTCAGTTCAGTCACTGTGACTCTGACTGACAGAGGTTTTTGTACGACTCTTTATCACTGTGTGAACACATCTTTACTGTTGATGTAGTGTAAACTCATACAGTAATAATGTCCAGCATCTTCAGTCTGGACTCCACTGATGGTCAGAGTGAAATCACTGTTAGATCCACTGCCACTGAATCTAGATGGAGTTCCTGACTGATGGCTGTTTGCTGAATGAATCAGGAGTTTAGGAGCTTCTCCAGGTTTCTGTAAGTACCAGCTCAGACACCGTTTGCTATTACACCAGTCGACTGGATCACTGCTAGTTTTACAGTTTACAGTGACTGATTGTCCAGTTTCATAGAGCCGCTCTGAGGGAGTTTGAGTCACTGTCTCCTGCCCAACAGATTCTGACAAGAGAGAAAGATTAGAAATCACACACACTTTTACAACCTTATATCTTCACAACACACATAAAGATAACGAGTGAATAACGTTTGTAATCTTGACTGACACAAACCTCGACATAACACTGCCAGCGTCCAGATCAATATGGTGATGAAAGTCATTTTTGTAGGTTGAAGGTTCAGTTCTAGTGAAAAACAGTTGTTGATCATGTTTGATGTTTGACAGAGTTATAAACACATGCAGAGCACTGAAGCGTGTGTCGCTCATGTAAAACACACTCTATGCAAACGCTTCAGGAGTCACAGATTTAAGTTTAATGTGCTTTCATTGAGACTTTACAAACATTTCACGAGTTCACGTTAATATGATCCTTTATTGATATAAAGAAACATTTTCTGAATATCAGACCAACATGTCAGTGTGATATTGCTACAACAGTTTAATGAACAAGGATCTATTATTGAGTACTTTACATTTTAGTAATTTATATTGCCAGTAGTTATTTAATAACTGAAAGTTACGGCTAACTGAAATATTTCCAAACGAAACCACAGTGAAACAAACCAGTGCGACTCTGAGAAACACAATCGTGGCCTAATAGTTAGAGAGAGTCAGAGAGGTTTAATACAGAGGACAAACTCTGAGTTTGGGTTTCCACACTTGGCCACACTTGGTAACTGGGTGTTCACACTTCCACATATGTCACTTTCACAATAGTTCCTGAATGAATCAGTGTTTTAATCGGATGATAAAGTTAATGGCTGCATCCGAAATCACATCTTCCCTTCTATATAGTAGGCAAAAAACAGTGTGTGACAAAAGAAGGATGTCTTAATTGACAATACTCATAAAAGCAAAAAGTACTCGGATGTCTGACTACTTTTGGAGAGATCCTGAAGTGAGATCCGATGGACACTTTACTATCCCATGAGGCCACAGGAGAGGATCTGTGAATGACAGTGAAGAGATGCAACTGACGCTGGTAGATCACATGATAATGACAACATGGCGAATGTAGTACGTCTGGATTACTTTCATACTACACTCATTTATACTATACAGAACTGGCTTTTTTGCGGCCGTGAAGTAATTACTAAAATCAAAATAAGTATCAAGAGAGTATGTGATTTCAGCGCTTCTTTCAGCTTTTTCTAGCGATTCAGAGACTTCATCCTTCGAAGGCCGATTGCGTCACCGTGGCTCGATGAAGTCTGTCTCAATTCAAAGGCTCCTTCAAATGTGTCTTCATTTCTCATGAAACAACACTCACATTTCCCATGTAACACTCAGTCCGACCTTCACGGCCTTCGAAGGATCCAGACTCTGAATTGACCGTTCACAAAGACCCGCCCCCTTTAGTTACTGTTGCTATGTCCGATAAGCGACGCCGCTCTCACGCCACACGTTCTCACGCAGTGAAACACACATCGCGGAGCAGAGACACTGACAACACACTGACAGACAGGACAGACCAGGATACTTTTGATATGAAACAAAAAAAGTCTTACCTTTCAAATTGAGTCATTTTTTAAAGACATTTAAACAATAAATACCGTTTTGTGTCTCTTTAATGTGTCTGACAGATCTCTGTAGAGCCTCAGTTAAAGCTGCTCGTGAACCGATCATCTCTTCCTTCTAGTTCATTTATAGCATCAAATAAACATGAATGAACATCAGAAGGAATGTTGTTTTAACAGCGGAAAGACGTCAGTACACTTCGTTTCTCAAGTTTAAATCCTCCAACATTAATCTACTAACTCTCCTGACTGCTTTGTCGGACAAAATGGTGGATGGTGGATTATGATTGGTCAGATCGCCTGTCAATCAAACTCCCTGCGAAGGGTCAATTGTGACGCAGCCATTGACATAGTAGTTGTTCATTTAAGTTATTAGTCGACTAATCGCACATGTACTGTATATTAATAAGCCATATATATCATAATAATAAGCCTTTAATTTCCTATATATAATACTTCGGCTAATCAGCGCTCAAGCGCACGCATAAAGCTTGCCCCAGCGCACCGGCAAAGTACAGAGAACCGCCGGTAACGATCTGTCCATCACAGACTGAGTGACTTCGCCACAAGTTTATTTTTTTCTGCGACTGTCACGGTTCATGAATTCATTGTTTCCTTCTTGTCTCGTGTTATGTTGTTATGTGTGTGTGACCGACCCATTCAGCACTGATCAGTCTCCAGCTGATTTCACTCACTCACGCCAGCTGCAGTCAATCTACTCTCCTAAATATACTCACCGTTTTCTCATCTCACTTGTCAGATCGTTGTATGAGGTCCTCTGTGTGTTTGGTCCTGTTGCTGCTCGGTGTTCCAGTTCGTGTTCCGTGTTTCTGTGGATTGGTTTGTGTCAAGAGTTTGTCTTCACCTTCACCAGCGCACCTTGTCTCTGCACGCAGTGGCGGTTCTAGGATTTTTCTGTAACAGGGGCCATTAAGGGGCCACATGTTATACATTCAGGGGCCAAATACAGGGTACATTCAAGCACACAAAATAATTTATTCAGTACAGTGCAAATATATTTCGGCAGTCGTTACTTTTTCAAACGCTCTAATAAAAAATTATGAGCCAGTAAAGTTCTTAATGATTTTTTTCATATATTTATATTGTGCATAAAAGACACAATGCACTTCTTTCTGAATTCCACCTTTTAAGTTTCATAATCATGTTGTCGCTTATAAAGAGTAAATTATTGTTAATTGTTTGGGGGTGGAATTGCATCTGTGATCGTTGTGAAGAATTCTCCGGTTGCTCTTCTCGTCGACGATTGATGGGTGGGAATCTCTAGGCAACTCACGATTCGATTCGATTACGATTCAGAGGGTAACAATTATCGATTATTAACAATAATTTTTATTTTTTTACTACTTGGTACTTTTAAAGCAAAGTATTTATGATGACCCATAACAAACTTACTTCCAATACTTCCTATATTAATTTTATTAATAAAACAAATGCAAGTCAACTGTAAGGTTACATTTGTCAGCATTTGTCCCAACATTGCAAAGAACCAACAGGAAAATAAATGTGTGCCTGTACTACCAGCGTCCTTGTAGTAAATTAACACAAACTTCAGCATATTCTGAATCTCTAGCATTTAATAATAGACTTCTAACCAACATCCTCTTGTTATTTCCAATGAGCAATATAATCCTTCAGACAAAAAAAAAACATTTTGCTGTAGCAAATTCACAAACAGTTTTCGTTCAAAAATATAGAATTATGTACTAGCAGCTCTCATATAATGCTTGTGGACTTATGCATATTCTGAATAATTAGTAACATACAAAGCCGCTCTTATTCACAACTAAATAATAGAGTTATGACTTGAAATGTTTGCTGTATACTACAATCAAAAACAGCTTATACAAAAAAAAAAGTGAATGAACATCTGCAGAGAGCACAGTCAAAATGTAACTTTTTGTGACTGGCATTGCACCTATTGCAGTATAACGTACGTATAAGTACGGAGCCCCTAAAGGGACGTGGTGGTGGAACATTTTTTAGGTTGGGAGAATTTTTTTTTCCAAATCTTTTGCGTTCCCTCGCAAAACTTTTGCGTTCCCCCGAGAAACTTTGCGCTCCCACGCAAAACTTTTGCGTTCCCTCGCAAAGATATTGGCCCTGTCCCAAATGGCACACTCCGGACTTGTGGACTTCCTCAGAGTCCACACTTTGGTGACGTCATGTAGTGCAGACCTATAGGGCCCTTGGCGCGAGTCCACGAGGGCGCATTGAGAGGTATTTTTGGGACAGACTTGCTCGGCATACCGGAAATAACGGTCTGGTTGTTGTTGGACAGGAGAAATCACATTTTTGCGCTCCGACGTCTTATCTCCATGTCCACTACACAGCCTAATTTTACAGTTCTATATTTTGATATTGTGCATATCACCTGGGCATTAGACAATAGATATATCATGCTTATTTAAATGATGTATACAGTTGTACATAATAATACATAATGTTCCATTTGAACTCAGACTACCATTTTAAAACATAATTTAAACATATTTTTTTCAATTTACAGGTTTCAATATTCATACTATGTTTACATATGACTCAGTAAAGCCCTGCCATTCGGTTTAATGAATCATAATGCAATCGTATTATTAAACACGCTATTATTATGTTTGAGACATCAAACACTGGTCGATGACCATAATGTTTGTATAAACTGTAGGTAACAACTGATAAAATGTACATTTAGGTCATAAAAACAGTAATATTTTCTTCTCAGCCATGTCAACAATTATCCTTGAGTGAAATCTCCTCCCATCTGTTGTCTGATTGGCCTTTCGCAAGGATTCCTGGGTAGTTAAAGTGCGTGGAGCCTGCATCTATGCGGGCTTCGTGGAAGACCGCTTCAAGGGTACAAAGGGGGCGCTGCTGAGCACACTTCAGAGCGGTAAAATGCTGAATGGGACGGCCTACGGACTCGTAGACTCAGCGAGCACGCGCAATTCAAGTCCACGAGACCGAAAGTCCGCATGAAGTGCGCCATTTGGGACAGGGCCATTTGCTTTCCCACGCAAAACCTGCTTTGAGCTCGAACAGACACTTCCTGTTTAATGTCCCGCTGGCAGTGTTTCAGAGCTCCGTACGTTAATTGAGCGTTTCATATCTGAACTTGGACTCAGATATAAAGATGCGGTCAGTGCTTAACTCAAGGAGTTCAGTGAAGCTGGCAATATTCATATAGGCTATTCGAACGTCCCTATCTTGAGCTAAACGCTTTTAAAGCACAAACGACACCTATTTACAATCAGCGAGCTACAACCCAATTCTCATCAAAACGAGCTTTATAATATTAATTTGTCTCTAACCAGACGAATGAGAGACAAGTCCAAATAAGGGGCCGTCTGTAAAGTGCAAATCCCCAAACCTTCTGCACATTTTATATTATTGAACATATGCAATAGCTTCACTGTGACGCACTGTACTGTCACCAAATTCAGTTCACACATCACTGCTCTCCTGCTGGTTATACTACATAGTTATAGTTATAGTACATTAAAAAAAATGCATAATTTTTATAATTATTTATTATTAAATAAAATCAATAACTTCACCCTTTTTAGAAAATATATTAGGCTATAAATAACTTCACACTGTTATACACAGTGATGCCATCAAATTCAGTAAGCAAATATAATGCAAAATCTGCGTACAGTACCAAAATAATTTGTGTAAAGAATAGGCCTACTTATTTTTTATGTGCAATTACTTCCCAAACTAAGTGTTGTAGGCCTATAACCAACATTAGAGCGGTGATGTGTGAACTAAATTTGGTGTGTTACAGTGAAGTTATTGAATATTTTTCATAATATAAAATGTGCAAAAGCAGTGTATGACCAGTGGGTCACCATTGATATGTAAACTGAATTGGGTGGCACTACAGTTTGTAACATTGAAGTCAATGACTATTTTTGACTATGAGTTGATGCTGTAGTCATTTTTGGATTATATTGCACTTTGCAGACGGTCCCTTTGAACTTGTCTCTGCCGCATGCTCATAGAGATCCATTTAGCCTATATTATAAATGCTTGTTTTGATGATTTATCATTACATGATGGCATTATCATTACAGAGATGGCGCTGGTGAGGTCGGCTGCCGTCACGACTGCTCCGACCACCTTTCTTAGTTTTGTTTTTTAAGTTAGTTTTTAGCGTTTTAAATCAGTCAAATTATCACTATTGAGTACACCAGTTATGATAGAGACACTCTTGTTTCTATTGGTGTACAATGTACTCACAATTCGATGTTTTTAACTCTGGATCCGAGTTGGCCGAGTGAGATCCTGAGGGAGAAAAATGGACGCGGCGCGAAGCGGCGGCCACGAGGGAAACGAGCTGGCGTCAGAAATAGGCTGAGAGCCCGTGCACACCGCACACCTCTGCCCAGCATCCTGCTCGCCAACGTCCAGTCATTGGAAAACAAACTCGATGACCTCAGGGCAAGGATAAAGTTCCAGAGAGACATTCGGGACTGCAATCTCCTCTGCTTCACCGAGACATGGCTGAATCCAGCGGTGCCGGACTACGCCATCCAGCCGGCCGAGTTCTTCTCGGTTCACCGCATGGACAGGACGCGGGACTCGGGGAAGTCAAGGGGAGGTGGCGTGTGCTTAATGGTGAACAGCAGCTGGTGCAACAGCGCGAGCGTTGTTCCTCTCACACGCTCTTGCACACCAAATCTGGAGCTACTGTCCATCATGTGTCGCCCTTTTTACCTTCCTCGGGAGTTTACATCGGTCATAATCAGCGCCGTTTATATTCCACCACAAGCGGACACGGACACTGCCTTATGTGAGTTGCATGAGGCACTCACACAACACCAGACACAACACCGGGACGCTGCACTTATTGTGGCGGGGGACTTTAATAGTGCCAACCTCAAACGTGCAGCGCCAAATTTTTATCAGCACGTTAAAGGATAGCGAAAGGATACTGGACCACTGTTACACTATGGTCAAGGACGGCTACAAGGCACAGTCTCGCCCCCCGTTTGGTAAATCCGACCATGCCGCCATCTTCCTCATGCCAAAATACAAACAAAGGCTGAAACAGGAAGTTCCGGTTCAGAGGGAGGTCGCGTGCTGGACGGACAAATCGGTGGCCGCGTTACAGGACGCACTTGATGACGCAGACTGGGACATGTTCAGGAACAGCTCCGGTGATGACGTCAGTGTGTTTACGGAAGCGGTTGTGGGATTCATTGGGAAACTAGCGGAAGATACCGTGGAGAAAAAGACTATCAGAACTTTTCCCAACCAGAAGCCGTGGGTGGATAAAACCATCCGTGACGCTCTGAGATCTCGCACCGCTGCCTACAACACGGGACTTGCGTCGGGTGACATGGAACTGTACAGGGCTGCGTCATACAACGTGCGGAAGGCGGTGAAAGAGGCGAAGCAGCGATACGGGAGAAAACTAGAGTCACAATTTCAACAGAGTGACAACAGAGAGCCTGTGGCAGGGACTACGGAAAATAACGGATTATAAAGTAAAAAAAACAGGTATGACGAACGCGGACGCGACTCTGGCAGATGAGCTGAATACTTTCTATGCTCGTTTCGAGGCTGCAGCTAAAGACGCTAGCGATGCTAATGCTAGCGGCGCTAACGGCTGCAGACAGGAAAACACTGCCAGCACCGGGGGCGCGTTCGTCATCACCGAGCATGACGTGAGGAGAGCCTTCAGGAAAGTGAACACCAAGAAAGCAGCAGGACCAGACGGCATCTCAGGCCGTATTCTTAGAGCCTGCGCAGACCAGCTATAGCACCTGTGTTCACTGAGATATTCAACATCTCTTTATCTCAGTCGGTGATCCCCACATGCTTCAAAGAGTCCATCATTGTTCCCGTTCCGAAGAAACCTTATCCTGCTTCCCTCAACGATTATCGTCCTGTTGCCCTCACTTCAGTTGTGATGAAGTGCTTTGAACGCCTGGTTCAAACCGCTCTACGGATGACGCTATCTCTCATCTTCTTCATACATCTCTTACTCACCTGGATACTCGGAGAGGGAATTATGTGAAAATGCTTTTCATCGATTATAGCTCTGCATTTAATACCATAATTCCCTCCACACTCACCACCAAGCTGGAGCACCTGGGACTTAACTCATCAATGTGTCAGTGGATCTCCAATTTTCTGACTGGTAGACCACAGGCAGTAAGGATGGGTGGACATGTCTCAGCCTCACTCACTCTCAGCACTGGAGCTCCCCAGGGGTGTGTTCTGAGCCCCCTGCTGTACTCTCTGTACACCTACGACTGTGTGGCCACTACCAACTCCACCACCGTCATTAAGTTTGCTGACGACACTGTCGTGGTGGGCCTGATCACGAACAACGATGAGTCGGCCTACCTAGAGGAGATTGGAAACCTGGAGAGCTGGGGCCAGAGGAACAATCTCCTCTTGAACGTCAGCAAGACAAAGGAGCTGATAGTGGACTTTTGTACGAAGCGGGAGAGGAACTACCAGACCCCCGTCATCAACAGGAGCCCAGTGGAGAGAGTGGACAGCTTTCGATACCTCGGTGTATACATCACGCAGGATCTATCATGGTCCTGTCACATCAACACCGTGGTGAAAAAGGCTCGGCAGCGTCTCTACCATCTAAGACGCTTGAGAGACTTCAGACTGCCCTCTAGGGTGCTCAGGAATTTCTACTCCTGCACCATAGAGAGCATCCTGACGGGAAATATCACAACCTGGTTTGGAAACAGCACCACGCAGGACAGACAAGCTCTACAGAGGGTGGTGCGATCAGCTGAGCGCATCATCCGCGCCGAGCTCCCTGACCTGCACTCGATCTACAGCAAGCGGTGCGGGACCAAGGCCAGGAAGATAGTGAAGGACCTCAGCCATCCTAACAATGGACTGTTCTCTCTGCTGCGGTCTGGAAAGCGCTTCCGCTCCCTGAAGGCCAACACAGAGAGAATGAGGAGGAGCTTCTTCCCGCAGGCGATAAGATCTCTCAATAACAACACAACACAGGACTAATAATATATTTGTGAAATATCCAACACTGACTGGGTTTCCATGGCCACCCTGGACACACTTATGCATACTTTGCACTACATATTTATATTTATATTTATATTTATATTTATATTTTCATATTTTCATTTTTATCTTCATGTCTATATTTTCATATTTTTATATTTTTATATTTTTATCCTATGGATCACTGCACAAATATATCATATTTATCATATTTATATTTTCATCTATGGAATACTACGCAAATTACTGCAAATTACTTTAATTAAGACACCTATGAAGTCACTTTTTTAGCATATCTGCACACCAGAGCCATTTCAAACTTCTATACTTTTGGTTTTGACAAATTTTTATTTCTATATTCATATATCTGTTATATTGATATTTTTTCTATGGTCAATGGCAGTCGTGTAAGCATTTCACTGCATATTGTACTGTGTATAACTGTGTATGTGACAAATAAAATTGAAATTGAAATTGATAATTGGGTTGTAGCTCGTTGTCTAGATTACTGTGATTGTAAATAGGTGTCGTTTGTGCTTTAACAACGTTTAGCTCAAGAATAGGGACGTTCGAATAGCCTATGTGAATATTGCCAGCTTCACTGAACTCCTTGAGTTAAGCACTGACCGCATCTTTATATCTGAGTCCAAGTTCAAACACTATGAAACACTTCATTAACGTATGGAGCTCTGAAACACTGCCAGCGAGACATTAAACAGGAAGTGTCTGTCCAAGCTCAAAACAGGTTTTGCGTGGAAACGCAAATATCTTTACATTTACATTTATTCATTTAGCTGACGCTTCTATCCAAAGCGACTTACAATTGCTATATATGTCAGAGGTCGCACGCCTCTGGAGCAACTAGGGGTTAAGTGTCTTGCTCAGGGACACATTGGTGTCTCACAGTGGATTCGAACCCGGCTCTCTCACACCAAAGGCATGTGTCTTATCCATTGCGCCACCACCCCTATATCTTTGCGAGGTGTAACGTAAACGACTCGGGGTAAATGTGAATTAGCTCAAGAATATAGGGAATATTAATATTTATAACGCATGGTCATAATTCATAAGTCGCATGTACATTTATTTTATCAATTTTCGAGATTACCTTGTTCTGTACTGTCTGATCATTACAGTTAAGAAGGGGTATCCCTTTTAAACTCCACGAAAGTTTTATCTTCTGGCCGCGAATATCAAACTTTCTGAGTTTATGAATTAAAACTACTCAAGGTAGTCAATATCGAGCTTGTAGCTTAGATCTTGAAGTTTCATTGACTTTTATAAGGTGGGTTTTCAAACACAGAGACAATTAAAAGTATAAATGGGTTTATTAATAAAATGGCACACACTAGAGATTATATAAACTACAAACATAAACGTACGTAAAAATGCAAACAAACCAATAAACATTTAACCGAACACAAAAACATGAAATGAAAGAAAGAAAGATATAGAGGGAAGATAGAGGGTAACTTAGTCCACAGACCTAAGACCTAGACACCTGGAACAGCTTTTATAGGAATCAATATACTTGCGAGTGCTCTTTTTGGTCAGGCTGAAGCTGATGCAAGAAGCGAGGATGGTGTCCTGTTTCTGCTGCGTCTTCCGGTGTCGCGGGAAGCTTGAAAGGCTCACTGAATGTGATGTTACCGAGAAAGTTCAGATTCGTCTCCCGGGATGGGAGAGGCTGGAAATCTTAGTTGCAGAGACGCAGCTACGACTCGAACATGTGCTCGCTCGATGGAGAAGGCCAGGGCCTCCTCCAGATGTTCCTTTGGAGAAGCGCTGCGCCGAGGAAGAGGGTCCAGAGAAGTTGGATGAGTTGAGAGTGGGAAGAGAGCGAAGAGAAGAGAAGGTTTTGGACTTTTATCAGTGTCCCAGGTGCCGTCCCCTCCTTCGTGTAGGACGAATCAGCTGTCGAGATTTTTCGAGCGGGAAGATTCCTTTGTCCGGTTAGACACGCCCACTCGAATGAGTCATGATTGACTTTAACTGGAGAGGATTTTCTCCAGACATATGAACTTATAAAACAATGCGCATCACTGAATTCTGTTATTGGAATTCAACTCCGTTAGCTGGAGAGGATTACAAAGATATCAAAAATAGAATCTAGGCGTTGTAGCCATGCAACGATACATTATTATGCATTTGTATAGGCAATAGCAGTTCTATTAAGGTCACAAATAGGACATATGCTTTCCTATGGGTTACACACACCTCTTAACACACAAATATATATATTTAGTACCTTTAGGAGTGACTTTATGGGTAAAAGTCCTTTTCTGAAAGGGGGTTTCTGTTTCACAGTCCAGAGTGTGTTTGTATGTGTGTGTGTGTTGGAATGTTGCGACCCTGTTATCTCATGCATAGGGCTGGATAGCTCTGTGGTCAAATTTTATGACCTGCCAATGAGCTCGGGTTACGGGATGCGATTCTACTGGGAGAACATTCTTCAAAAATACATTTCAGATCCAAACACTCGAAGATCATAACTGTATGATCACAACACATTAATCACACATACATACAGGAAATTCAGATACCAGTCTGAGTTACACACATTTTAAGTTAAACACAAAAGGATGTTGGTGTGTGTGTGTGTGTGTGTGTGTGTGTGTGTGTGTGTGTGTGTGTGTACGTGTGTGTGTGTTCTGGAATGTCACGAGTCTGTGAGGTTGTAAAAGTCACAGGGAGTCCAGAGCTGAAATGGGGGTTTTAGAGGGGATTCTAAGAAAACAGGGTTTCCTTATGTGACTCAAATGTCCCTCGGGGGAGCCACAAAGATGCAATTTTGACCGTTCAAGCAGACTTGGAGATCAGGATTTACTAATTTGAACAGCATGTGACCGCATGTCATAGTCATTGTCGTTACATATTCCCCCTTTTTGTTAGATAAAGACCTCGGAAGGACTTTATCGAACAACAAATTAGCGCAATGGTCGATGGCAAGCGGCTGATGACTGAGGACTCAGGTCAAATGAGGTTTAGGCGAGCCCCGGATCGGGACCCCCTTTTTGCGGTTCCATAGGAAACCACCAGACACGGCTTTGTGAGCTTTGCTGTGGCTGCTCACATTTGGTAGGGTCTGGTACAGGGTGAAAGCCAAGACGGGAGTCAGGGCGTGGTCGGTTACCGTGGAGGTGCACCGCACAGTGTCATCTGGGGTCCAGGTACGGACACAGGTGAGGTATTCAGGCTGGGCGGTTGCCCATGCTTGGAGGGCTGTGATGGGAGCAATGTCTGTACTCAGCGTTGTGAGTTGCTCTGTTAGCTGTGAAAGTTCAGTCTGAATGTTGGCCACAGGCTGTCTTACTGTGACTATGTTTGCTGTTTGAGGTAGTGTGCTCTTTCGACGTTGCTGGGATTGAGTCGAACGTACACTTTATGAGTGAGAATCCTGCCTTGGTAGTCAGGACCGGGGCTGCTCTCTCCATGCGATGCCGGATGCCGGACCTGGTGAGGTGATGTCCGATCGTGGCTGCTTTCTCGCGAACCACCACAGCATCCTGTTAGAGGAAAGAGGGAGAGAGAGAGAAAGGGAGGAAAAATTTCAGCGATGGAGGTCCTTAGTTGGTTTAGGACAGTCTTTTTGGTTCGCTGAGGTTGGTATGCCACATGCTTTGATGTCCCATGCATGGCTTTTTGGCACATGTGGCGTCATTGTTACGCCTGCCCCCCCCCCTTGTGCTTTGTGGCTTTACGAGCTGTGGCGCTGTGATGGCAACAGGTGCACAATGCGTATTGAAGTCTTGTGAACGCAACATGTGCGTGGTGGCAGACAGCTGTCTGAGGCACTGGTTGTCAGTGAGCTTGGATGGCCTGCGAGGGTGGTGGAGGGGTAAGTGGTGGCATAGGAAAAGTCTGTTCATCAGAGGCCCGCATGACTTTCTTTGTACACAGCGGAGGTAGCGTTTTAGCGGCTCTGAGGCGTGCAGTGTAGTTGGTAAAGTTCGTTTGTGCTGTGTAATCACTGCAATGGTTAGGGTGGGTGGGTGGGTTGTCTGTATGTGGCGCAGACATTGGTTTGGTTACTCAACTGCAGGTCAGTCAGGACCTTGAAGCAGTAGGTGTCAGTGTTCGTTTTCTGTGTCTGTGTCAGACGTGGCTGCACTGTCTTCATCTGTGATGTAAGAAGACTCTGCCTCACCAGTGTTCTGGAGAGAGTGGTTACAGGTTCGACGGTCTGGGCTTGGAGTTCTGGACGGCGGGTGATGCTGGTTCCAGAATCTTTCCGAGCGGTCGGTCCGACGCTTTGGACGGGCACCGTCACAGTCGTGCCGCCACCTGCTGGCCTGGAACGGTGTTGATTCTCTGTGGTAAGGTCTGTGTGCCGACGAAGATCGTCCAGGGCATTTTGAAGTCTTTCAACTTCCTGTTGTAGCGTTGTGTCCGTCTCGTCCTCTTCCTCGGTCAGGAAGATTAGCTGGTCTAGCCGACTCTGTGTGTGGGCTCGGTCCTTCCGGGCTTCTGTGGCCTGGAGCTGTAGTGCGGCTGTCTTTTGCTGCAGGTCGGCGTTGCTCCTTTCGCTGTCCCGGGCCCTGGCGACGAGTTTGAGTGCGAGGTCTCCGAAGATTTTGGACAGCTGCTCGCGGCTGTATGTCTGGGCTGGATCATGGGGCTCGAACTGGCTCAGGTCTGTGTCCCGTTGCTCTTGGCTCGAGCGATGTGGGTCCTGGGGCAGCACGGTCTTTGTTATGTCCCTCAGCCATGCCTCAAGGTCGTCCCAGCGGACTGCAGGACAGGGTGAGCTCGACATCTCGGCTTACTGTTGGCGAGAGAAGCACAGCACACACAAAAAGAGACAAAATGCAAGTTTGTTTTAGGGTCAAATGAGCTATACTCATACGGGCTATGCCGTTTATGAGAATTTCGGGGCTAACTGATGCCGACAGTTAGCTGAGCCAATTTCGTGGGTATGGATGAAACCCACAATAGAAATTTGGACAGGCGGTAGCCTGGGGGTCGTTTTAGCGACGCCCGCTTTGATCGTCACTCTATTATTCAGCTTTTCCTGGGGTCTCTCTTAGGTTCTGTGTCTAAGTGAAATGAAAGAAACAAATCACAACAGAGTGGAGAAAGAGACACGGTTGAAGGTAGGGAAGATCAGAGGGAAACACAACACAAGGAAGTGAATTGGTCTGCAATGAAATGTCACAAACAATAACACGGGGAGCGTTATTTAAGGAAAATAAATCAAATAAGATAAAATAAAATAAAATAAAATAAAGAGGCCTAAGCCTTATTAACACTGCGAGAGTTCCTGATCGGGCCAGGAGATGCGTGGGTTATCGGGACAGGACCTCGAAAGAAAGTGTGTCTTAGAGAGAGAAAGGTGAGTCCAAGCACTTAAAATACACCCGAAGGAATAGCTAGTATTCTGTGGTTCCTAATAAGTGGATGGGTTCTATCAAATTTTAGTTCACCTGGGGTGAATAGAGGTCATCCAGGTGGAAACCAGCGGGCGCGGTCAGACCCTCCGACGGTCCCAACACCAGAAGGAGTGCAGTGTCAGTAACGTTTCATCAAATTGAGTAAATAGGTATGCAGGAGTCAGAGGCAAAGGCTTTACTAAAATAATGATACAACAAAGGAAATTACGATAATTGGTTGTAATTATCAGAATAACCTACCCCCCCCCCCCCTTGGAGAGACTGGAGAAAGAGGGAAAAGAAAAATAATTATCAATGAAATAAAATTTGAATAAACAACACAGGTTTGAGACGCAGGCAGAGGAAAAGGCCCCGGCAGTGGGTTTGTGCCACAAGGGTGAGGGCCGTGTTTCCTCTCAGTGGTCCACCTGGTTGAATAGACACAATTTGAAAAAAATGCAAACTTGTTTAAATTAAAATTCAAATAAGCATGCAATGAGAGGTCCAAAATAATAATAATAAGGAAGGAAAGAAAATTAGAATGATAACAGTGATGTATCCATACTAAAAATAATCAAAACTGAAATTCAGAATGACTTCCTATAATCCTTACAATAACTCTGAGGTTATTAGTATGGATCATAAAAATAATCAAACGAAAAGGGGAGCAAGGAGACACTTCAATTGCAGACTGGGGGTTAAACAGATATTGATAAGTCGACCCAAGATCGCCACACGGTGGCGTGCTTCTTCCTAGGCGGACCTATCAATGAACTGAGTGAATCGAATCTAAGTTTTTAATTCGAAAAGTTTTCCTTTTTTTTTCGAACTTAACTTAAAGTGTGACCGTCAAAAACAGAAAAAGGAATTGTCTAACTCCAAATAATATCAGCATAAGCTAAGCTTGAATGCAGTTAAGTATTTGAGAGAGAAAAATGAATGCAGAGAGAAAAAGAAATTGAAAGCAAGTATTATCTTAGAACGCCACGAGATGGCGTAGTTGCGCTCGCGCAGGCTGACGTCAGTGGGAGGCGACGCTCACGCAGGATGACGTCGGTTGGGGGCGCGTAATTTGAGAACTGCCCCAGACTTAGAGGCTGCCCTCTAGTGTCGGTCAGTGGCGTAATTCAGCAGATTTTTTTTTTGGAATCACGTGGTGTTTTGCGCTTCTGTTGCATGCGGAAGACTGACGCGAGTTTCACAACATGTGACTAACAGGAATTACACATTATGCATTACACATTGAGACGGTTTTAGAATAAGAACAGGGATTATCGTCTTTTCTTAATTCATAAAACTGGTCTCCAATTTACACATTATATATTATACACATGAGACGGTTTAAAGAAGGAGAACAGGGATTATCATCCGTTTTCTTAATTCATAAAACTGGCCTCCAATTACATATTATACATATAAAACGGTTTACATAACAACAGGCATTAAAACTTCGTGTTTTAATCACTAGAAACTGTGAGCAAACAGGCGTTGAACATCTATTTACTTAAGCTGTGAGCACACCAGGCATCAGAACAGCTGTGAGCAGGACTTATCATCTGCTCATCTCCCATAAGCATTAATCAAAATAGCACTTTTATGATTTTTGCGTAGGTTTACGAAATTGGATCGCGAGGCCAATTTCTGACCAGGAGTTATCGTTAACGTATTGTATATCATAAGGCCTATTACGACTGAAAACTATCAGATTTACGTCTTCGTCCTAAAAGAGATCCTTCGTCTTCATTTAGTCGGTTTAAATCATGTTACATGTATCAACTGCAAAGAGTTTTGCTTCGTCTTTACAGAGACAGATGTAATGTCATGGACTGCAGTTTTAGCAGAGCTGGGCTGGCTTTGTGCCCGCGATCAGCTGGGTGAGTTCGCCTTGGCGACTTATCTCACACTTCAAAACGCGCGTATAGCCTACAATTATTAATACCAATAATACACATTCAACTGAAACTGAATTTGCCCACAAAAATGAAGTTTGAAACTGCCTGCATTCTCCACCATAATAATGTAACGTAAACGACTCGGGGTAAATGTGAATTAGCTCAAGAATATAGGGAATATTAATATTTATAACGCATGGTCATAATTCATAAGTCGCATGTACATTTATTTTATCAATTTTCGAGATTACCTTGTTCTGTACTGTCTGATCATTACAGTTAAGAAGGGGTATCCCTTTTAAACTCCACGAAAGTTTTATCTTCTGGCCGCGAATATCAAACTTTCTGAGTTTATGAATTAAAACTACTCAAGGTAGTCAATATCGAGCTTGTAGCTTAGATCTTGAAGTTTCATTGACTTTTATAAGGTGGGTTTTCAAACACAGAGACAATTAAAAGTATAAATGGGTTTATTAATAAAATGGCACACACTAGAGATTATATAAACTACAAACATAAACGTACGTAAAAATGCAAACAAACCAATAAACATTTAACCGAACACAAAAACATGAAATGAAAGAAAGAAAGATATAGAGGGAAGATAGAGGGTAACTTAGTCCACAGACCTAAGACCTAGACACCTGGAACAGCTTTTATAGGAATCAATATACTTGCGAGTGCTCTTTTTGGTCAGGCTGAAGCTGATGCAAGAAGCGAGGATGGTGTCCTGTTTCTGCTGCGTCTTCCGGTGTCGCGGGAAGCTTGAAAGGCTCACTGAATGTGATGTTACCGAGAAAGTTCAGATTCGTCTCCCGGGATGGGAGAGGCTGGAAATCTTAGTTGCAGAGACGCAGCTACGACTCGAACATGTGCTCGCTCGATGGAGAAGGCCAGGGCCTCCTCCAGATGTTCCTTTGGAGAAGCGCTGCGCCGAGGAAGAGGGTCCAGAGAAGTTGGATGAGTTGAGAGTGGGAAGAGAGCGAAGAGAAGAGAAGGTTTTGGACTTTTATCAGTGTCCCAGGTGCCGTCCCCTCCTTCGTGTAGGACGAATCAGCTGTCGAGATTTTTCGAGCGGGAAGATTCCTTTGTCCGGTTAGACACGCCCACTCGAATGAGTCATGATTGACTTTAACTGGAGAGGATTTTCTCCAGACATATGAACTTATAAAACAATGCGCATCACTGAATTCTGTTATTGGAATTCAACTCCGTTAGCTGGAGAGGATTACAAAGATATCAAAAATAGAATCTAGGCGTTGTAGCCATGCAACGATACATTATTATGCATTTGTATAGGCAATAGCAGTTCTATTAAGGTCACAAATAGGACATATGCTTTCCTATGGGTTACACACACCTCTTAACACACAAATATATATATTTAGTACCTTTAGGAGTGACTTTATGGGTAAAAGTCCTTTTCTGAAAGGGGGTTTCTGTTTCACAGTCCAGAGTGTGTTTGTATGTGTGTGTGTGTTGGAATGTTGCGACCCTGTTATCTCATGCATAGGGCTGGATAGCTCTGTGGTCAAATTTTATGACCTGCCAATGAGCTCGGGTTACGGGATGCGATTCTACTGGGAGAACATTCTTCAAAAATACATTTCAGATCCAAACACTCGAAGATCATAACTGTATGATCACAACACATTAATCACACATACATACAGGAAATTCAGATACCAGTCTGAGTTACACACATTTTAAGTTAAACACAAAAGGATGTTGGTGTGTGTGTGTGTGTGTGTGTGTGTGTGTGTGTGTGTGTGTGTGTGTGTACGTGTGTGTGTGTTCTGGAATGTCACGAGTCTGTGAGGTTGTAAAAGTCACAGGGAGTCCAGAGCTGAAATGGGGGTTTTAGAGGGGATTCTAAGAAAACAGGGTTTCCTTATGTGACTCAAATGTCCCTCGGGGGAGCCACAAAGATGCAATTTTGACCGTTCAAGCAGACTTGGAGATCAGGATTTACTAATTTGAACAGCATGTGACCGCATGTCATAGTCATTGTCGTTACAGAGGGAACGCAAATATCTTTGCGAGGGAACGCAAAACTTTGCGTGGGAACGCAAATATCTTTGCGAGGGAACGCAAAACTTTGCGTGGGAACGCAAAACTTTGCGTGGGAACGCAAATATCTTTGCGAGGGAACGCAAAAGTTTTGCGTGGGAACGCAAAAGTTTTGCGAGGGAACGCAAAAGATTTGAAAAAAAAAAAATTCTCCCAACCTAAAATTTTTTCCACCACCACGTCCCTTTAGGGGCTCCGTAAATAAGAGATCGGTTTACAGCATATTGATGTGAAAACTAAACAATACAGAAAGCAGCTCTCATACAAAAAATACTAAATAGGTAACAATGAAATTGCCAATTTTCCATACGTTAGCTTTTAGGGAAGAGGGTGGCGTTCAAATTTGACGCTCAGCCATCATGCGTCTGTTATGTGCGAGTCTCTGTTATGTGCATGCCACAGACTGTCCGCGCACTGCACGTGCACGTCCGCTTTAGAGTTCCGCCTTTTGTGTTCCGTCAATATTACGTTAATAGGAAAAAAAAAAATATTTTTTTTTTTAGAAAATCGATTTTTGACATTTGTGAATCGATTCAGAATCGTCCACGTCCGCATTGCGATGCATCTAAGAATCGATTTTTTCCCCCACCCCTAGGAACGGGGGCCAATCAGGGGCAAATCAGATTTCAGCAGGGGCCAGGGCCCTTATCTGGTTAACAAATTAAAGTTCTTATCTGGCTCGTTCTTATCAGAGGTGTCTGATTGGTGCAGAGGAGGGAGAGGCGTGTCTAAACTGAACTGTTGATCAAAGCTATAATTAAAACAGCAAGCTAATATAAAACTCTTACTGTCTGCAGTATATAGTATAAATACAGTCAATAGTAAACAAATTACATGTTAGTAGCCTATGGGATATGTGACAGACTGACTGTAACACAGGACTTTGATTTTGAAGGGATTGAGCACGGGTGTGTGCACACAACAAACTGTTTCCACCATTACACAGAAAAGTACACCAAAAACACTTTATACAATAAGGGTTTATTTCATTTAATTCAGTTACCAAGTTAACTTCATGCATTTCTAATAGCTACACACCTTCTGGTGCACCCCTCACTAGCCAAACCAGTACACAAGGAAAGTAGCCATGTTTAAACTAGCATGTGCTTATGGAAGATTACTCCATCTGGATCTGACCTCATGGGGGAGGGGGGAACCTAGTATGTAAGTTTTCTTCTTATGTTTTGTCTTTATTGTTTTGAGCCCTTTATATGGTACTAGAAATAAATTATGTATGGTTTAGAGTTGAAATGTCATGACAGTTAGTTTGTTTATGTCTTACCACGTCTTGTCACCTCTTTGTAATTTATAGGTTTCTCCCTAAAATGCTAAGGCCTATAAAAGAGGTAGCCATTTTAGGGGAGAAAGCGGGTGTGGAGAGGTTGAATCTTGTTTGTATTTGTGGGCCTGTACATCGGCATAGCCAACTTACATTCGTGTATTGTCAACAATTTAGATTTATTTTATTTGGTATTATAATTTTTGATAATCTGTTTTTTCTATTACTTCACTATTGCCATTGGATATTAATATTTTTTGCACCTTTGGAATTAAAACCACTCTGGACTGTGCTATTTCTGCCTTTGTCACGTCATTTACACCTCTGGCCGCTGGACTTAGGTAAAGTTGGTTTTATATTCGCACATTTGCACTTTTTGGCTTAAAAACTGTCTCAATAACAAGCGCAATAAAGCACATTTTTGCAAAATAAAAGCAGCTACATGATCTTTAGGACAAGATGGTGAACTACAACACTCTCCACAATCGATCAAAATGGGCAAATATTGTTTTAATGGCATACAAATTCAGTTGAACATTCAATGTGTGTGGTAAAGAAGATAGGGACCGTCTAAAAAGTTATCTTTTTTTTCCATTGTGTGCAAACAGACAACTACATTTTTGCAAAGTACAGATGTAATTACTGTAATTCACCCTAAGTATTTTTTCGTGTTCCAAAGGCTGTAGTGTTTTCCTAGTGACCAGACTGACTTACTACAGGTGAAATTTTGACAAAAACTCCCTTACTGTACGTACAGTTGACAAATATGTTTTAAAAAAAATTACTGTAATTCACCCTAAGTATTTTTTCGTGTTCCAAAGGCTGTAGTGTTTTCCTAGTGACCAGACTGACTTACTACAGGTGAAATTTTGACTAAAACTCCCTTACTGTACGTACAGTTGACAAATATGTTTTTTTAAAAATTACTGTAATTCACCCTAAGTATTTTTTCGTGTTCCAAAGGCTGTAGTGTTTTCCTAGTGACCAGACTGACTTACTACAGGTGAAATTTTGACAATACCTCCCTTACTGTACAATTATCAAATATGTTTATGTAATGAGCATATTATTACATATGTTTATTACATAAGTTTATGAAATAAACTGTAAATCACCTATAGTGTTTTTTTTTTTATATTTCCCAAAGGTTGTAGTACTTTCCTAATGACCACACTGACTTACTACAGGTGAAATTTTGACAATACCTAATAATACTGTTTTACATAATAATATAATACTTTAATTTTTATTAATTTTTTTAAGGTTGTAGTACATTAATAGGGGCTACATTATTATTAACAGTAGTGACTGAACCTGTACGCATTGGTGCAGCAAATCTGACAGATAATGAACAGCAAGATCATGGAGGCATTCAAGATACTGTACAGTGCACTGTTTTATTTCTATTATCTTTCTAATTGGTGTTTTATCTGTAGTTATATGTGATAGGTGTTTTCTGTAGCAACAACGTTTAGTTCACGAGTTATTGAACGCGTAAGTCCGCGAATGTGCGAATATCGAATATAAAACCAACTTTACCTAAGTGGCCGCTGGTACATCCTAACAGGATACTCAAATGAAATAACCATGGAGTATTATGAAAATTAAGATCTATTATTAATAAAATGGGCCAACTAGGGCAAACTGAAATCACTCAGATCTCAAATGTGTCACTGATCTATAAGAGCTCAAAATCTCTTTCTGAACTCTATAATTATTAAGAGTGTCAGATTAATTTAGATGGTTTTATTTCAGATGCAAGTGTGACGATGTTATTTCAGATCCTCCTTTGAGCAGCTGCAGTTTCAGTTCAGTCACTGTGACTCTGACTGACGGAGGTTTTTGTACGACTCTTTATCACTGTGTGAATGTATCATCACCCTCACAATCACCATCAGAATCTGTTCTGCAATGGAAACTCTGACAGTAATAATATCCAGCATCTTCAGTCTGGACTCCACTGATGGTCAGAGTGAAATCACTGTTAGATCCACTGCCACTGAATCTAGATGGAGTTCCTGACTCTAGTTTTTTTACATAACGAATCAGGAGTTTAGGAGCTTCTCCAGGTTTCTTTAAGTACCAGAATAAACCTTCATCCCCATCATTCCATCTCATCACATCTCTGCTGGTTTTACATTTGATATTCACAGTTCCTCCTTGTTGTTCTGCTGTTATTGAGGGACTCTGAGTGACGGTGATCTGTCCTCTACACTCTGAAACACAACAAGAAGAAAATACAGTAAAAAATTTGACAATATACTTGAAGAAATGAATTAATATCAAACTTGTGCTCCACAAACCTTGAGCAAACGCTGTGAGAGTCCAGATGAAGATGATGATGAAGGTCATGTTGATGAAGATTGTTGTGTGTGTCAGTGATGAAGTGTTAAACTCACAGCACTATAAACACTCTCACACACTGAAGATCTGATCAATATGCAAACACACTCCACATCATTTCCCTGAAGACAGTCACTCATTAACAGACACAAAACACAATCACTGAAGTGAGAACAGAGTAAAAAAAAAATATATATATATATATTTTCACAACATTTCATCTTCATACATTTCTGTCACCTCTCCTAAACTTTCATCCAGTGGAAGAATGTTAGCTGGACCGTTCACGGTCTGGGGTAATTCTGTTTCATGAGGTAGTTCTGGTTCCTGAGGTAAGTCAGATCCCTGAGGTAAGTCAGATCCCTGAGGTAAGTCAGATCCCTGAGGTAAGTCTTTTTCTTTCCCATCAGCCGCTTTTGACTTTGTGGTGTCATATGCATAGATAATCTTTGTTTTTCCAACAGGAATTCTACTGAATATGCAAATTTCATCCTCTGAATCTGATTGTTCCTCATTTAACAGTTCTCTCTTTCTTTGGCTTCGTGTCTTAGGCTTGGAGATGTTTACTGGGTCGGGAACACTCTCCTCAGAAGAAGTAAGGAAACCACAAGGTAATAGTAGATCCCTGTGCAACACTCGTAGAGGAACATCCTTATCTTGTGGACGAACTTTATAAACTGGCAGGTCTCCTACTCGTTCCACTACTATATGGATAGTAGATTCCCACTTGTCTGCGAGTTTATGTTTTCCCCTGATTCGGACGTTCCTCACTAGGACTTTATCTCCCACTTCAAGAGTTGACTCTTTCACTCGTTTGTCGAATCTGTCCTTATTCCTTCTTGCAGACTTTGAAGTGTTTTGAGTGGCGATTCGGTAACTCTCCTCAAGTCTGGCTTTGAGACTTTGAACATATTTGGAATGCGACTCGTGGACAGGTTTTTCTACGGGTAGCCCAAAGGCTAAATCGACCGGTAGTCTGGGTCGCCTCCCAAACATGAGCTCATAAGGCGTGAATCCAGTTGTCTCGTTTTTTGTGCAATTGTAGGCGTGCACTAATGGTTTCACAAAGTCGTGCCAATGTGACTTATCCTGTTCCTTCAAGGTACCCAACATGTTTAGGAGTGTCCTATTGAAGCGCTCAACGGGATTACCGCGAGGATGATAGGGAGTTGTCCGTACCTTGTGAATTTTTGCCATCTCGCAAAGCTCTTTGATGAGTTTGGATTCAAAGTCAGCTCCTTGATCGCTTAGTATCCTCTCCGGGAAACCATAGTGGACAATGAATCCATCCCAAAGGCACTTAGCCACAGTCCTGGCTTTCTGGTTGTTGGTGGGTATGGCGACCGCATACTTCGTGTAATGGTCCGTCATGACAAGTACATTCTGGACATTACTTCGGTCTGGTTCGATGGAAAGAAAGTCTATACAGAGCAACTCAAGGGCCCGTGTAACCTGGATGTTGACCAAGGGGGCAGATTTCTCTGGCAAAGCTTTCCGCATCACGCACCTTTCGCAGGTCTTAACCTTCCTCTCAACATCAGCACTCATCTTTGGCCAATAAAAGCGAGAACGGACAAGGTCGAGGGTGCGATCTACTCCCATGTGGCCCATCTGATCATGCAGGCTCTCCAGCACCATAGCACGGAACTTAACAGGTAACACCAATTGGTAAGTTGTTTGATCATCCCACTGCCGTCGTCTGTACAGAATTCCATCTTTTAGTTCCAAGCGGTTCCACTCCCTCAACAACAAGGAAATGTCTGGACATTCATACCTCACTGCCCGGCACGGCATTTGACCTTCTTCCAGGTGACTGATGACTTGGTTCAGAATCACATCTTCCCTTTGTTCACGTTTCAGGTCTATGTCAGTTAAACCGGGTACTGCGGACTCATCTTCAGTCAGGTCTTGAGTAAAGCAACCAGGAATCGCATCCTGCTCCATTGCCAGGGACTCCACTAGAGCATGAGGAGTTCCACATCCTTTCTGAACCAGATGCTTGTCCCACACAGCTTGTACAACAGCACAGTCCATGACAAAACCTTAATCTCCACCCAGATGCTTGGCGGCGAATTGCTGTATCCGTTCAAGTTCCTTTTGTGATACCATGTCATTGATCAACTCGCCATGGGGACGTCTTGATAACCCATCCGCATCTTGGTTTTGCTTCCCTGATCTGTAGGTCAGATCAAAGGAGAAAGTAGCTAACGCTGACAGCCAACGATAACTTATGGCATCAAGCTTTGCGGAAGTTAGGATGTAAGTAAGAGGATTACTGTCAGTTATGACAGAGAAGTGACTGCCATACAAGTAGTCAGAGAATTTCTCGGTCACTGCCCACTTTAAAGCAAGAAACTCCAACTTATGGGCGGGATATCGAGACTCACTTCTGGAAAGACCTCTACTGGCGAAAGCTATGGCTTTTTTTTCTCCATCTTGCTCTTGATATAATGCAGCGCCAAGACCTATGGTGCTCGCGTCTGTGTGGAGGATGTAAGGTAAGGTCGGGTCTGCAAAACCAAGCACAGGTGCACTAGTAAGTTTGGAGATAATTGTGCTGAATGCTTCATCACAAGCAGTTGTCCATCGGCTCCCAAATGACTCTTTTGGGTTAAAATAGCTTCCTTTCAACTCACTGTTCATGGTCTTACAATTCAGTGGGGCATAACCAGCAGTTAATTCATTTAGGGGTTTCACTATCTTGGAATAATCGCGGATGAACCGTCGATAGTATCCCGAAAATCCCAAGAATGACCTTAGCTCCTTTAGGTTCTTTGGTTTTGGCCAGGTCTTAAGAGCACTGATCTTTTCAGGATCTGTCTGGACTCCTGTCTCCGAAATTATGTGGCCAAGGTACCGGACTGAAGTTTGGAAGAACTTGCATTTTTCTGGGGATAACTTCAACCCATACTCTCTTAGTCTTCTCAGTACTTTTAGAAGCCGTTCTTCATGCTCCTCAGGGGTCTGGGAAAACACTATTAAGTCATCAAGGAACACCAAGACCTCTGTGAGATGTAGATCCTCCATACACTTTTCCATTAATCGTTGGAATGTACTTGGTGCATTGGTAATTCCTTGAGGCATCCGATTAAATTCCCAAAATCCTAAGGGACAAGAGAAAGCGGTTTTGTACTTGTCAGACTCCTCCATTTCTATCTGGTAATAACCAGACTTTAAGTCCAGGACAGAGAACCATTGAGAACCTGTCAAGGCTGAAAAAGACTCCTCAAGGTTCGGCAAAGCGTAGGAATCCTTCACAGTTTGTGAATTAAGCTTCCTGTAATCCACACATAGTCTTACGTCACCATTCTTCTTACGTACGACTACGATTGGGGATGCAAAAGGAGACTCAGATTCCCGGATGACTCCTGACTCTTTTAACTCTTGCAAATGGCGTCTGACAGCAGCCAGGTCATGAGGATGGATAGGGCGTGCCCTTTGCTTACAGGGAGTTTCGTCAAACAGCTTGATGTGATGCTTTACTTTGGATGTTCGTCCAAAATCAAGGTCATGTTGCGCAAAGACATCAGACATATCACTGAGCTTCTTACTGATCCTATCCCTCCACTCTTTGGGCAACGGTGAGTCGCCAAAGTCAAAAGTAATCACTGCTTCGGAACAGCTCTGACCAGCAGGTACAGATTTCACCTCGCGTTCTTGAGGGATGATACTCTCGATGGCATGCATTTCAGCAACCACAGCATTTGGCTGCAGGATTACATCCCGATGAGACTCATTCCGTAGCTGGACATTCAGCTTTTGCGTTGGAAACGATGGCACTTGAACTACACCTCTTCGGAAAAGAACACCTCCAGGAAGGGAAGAGTTTGATGGGGGCTCCAGAAGAACACATTCTTTAGTGGTTAAGCACTCCACATTTGCTTTTCCACAGAGAGCAACTGTCTGCTGTGCTGGAATGACGACGGGCTCCTTGCTTTGTAGTCTCACCAGTCCAAGGCATCCATTGGCATTCTGTTCATGCCGTAATTCCAGAGTTTTAAGCACAGCACAGTACCCGTATCGTGGAGAATGGTGTTCAAGGATATTCAAGTCAGAACATTCAGTATACAAAGAATCAAGCGTATTCATTCCGATTAAGACTTGAGATTGTTTTTCAGATTTGAAGTCAGGAACGACTAGTGCCAGTGTGGAAATTTCAACCTCAGATCCGACCATGTCTTCTGGAAAAGTTATTGGAATTTCTACATATCCTTTGTATGGAACTGGCTGACCATTTGCTCCAGTGACCTCAAGCAGAAGATTCAGGGGCTTGATAGGATGATTAATCAAGCAAGCCTGGTAAAAGGACCAAGGAACTGTGGTCACCTGCGACCCTGTGTCGAGTAAGCAATGACATTCAGTCCCTGAGATTCTGACTTGTGCTGTACACTTGGATCCGACCAGACGTTGAATACGGAATTTGTGGTGTGAAGGAGATTTGCTGCGTGGGCCTGAGTTCATTCTGGGGGGACTACCTTTAGGTTCCCTAGTTCCAGTTTGTCCCGCAACTGGAACTGTTAGGCGTTTAAAGAAACGGCACCAACATGTCTGTTCTCTCTATCCCACTCCTGTTGCTTCAACCGCAGTTCGTCTCTTTTCTTTTCAACAAGCCTGGGGTTTGGAGAATTTTCGCAGGTTACAGATATGTGGCCATCTTCACCGCATCTGAAGCAGTAACCAGGGCGTGGTCTGGATTTCATGACAGGATCACTGTTTGACTTGGACGGTTGCTTAGCAACAAACTCAGGAGTGGTGGAAGAGGGCGATGTCTTATGCTTGGGTTTGACAGTCTTTCTAGGCTTTGGAAGGGTCAGTGAAGTTAACTGTTCCCTTAGCTCAGCAATTTGGTTCTTCAATTCAGCGGTCTCAGACAACAACTTTGCCTCGTGATGGGATTTGCTTGAAATGGCAGTCTCTTGGCTATAAGCATGAGCAGATCTAGGTGACGCTTGTGGTTTCTGCTTAAAAGCATTGGTGTGGCTTTTCATGCGCAACCATTTCTGTGCACTCTTGTCTTCTCTGGTTCTAAGGGAACGCAGTAAGTCTTGGAACTCGATAGGGTCGTCTCTACGAGTTTCGAGACGAAACTCAGAGATAAGCAAGTCATCCCAGCAGCCTCTGCAAAACTGCCGCAGAAGATGATGGTTGGCCTCAGGTGATTTAATTCCACCTCCCCTGACTGCCTTACTCAGAGCAACTTGAAGCCTTTGGAGATAGCTAGATGCTTTCTCCCCATCATTCTGAAATGTGTTCATGAACTTTGAGAACAACTCATCACCCTCATCGATTGCACCATAAGCTGCATCAAGCACATTAAGGTAAGCTCTGGGAGAAGCACGAGGCCCTAAAGACTTAACGATATCAGTGGCAGGAGGTAAGAGACTCTCCATAATTCTCCTTACTCTTTGTAAGTCAGACACAGAAGGGTCATCAAAGAGTAATTCAACATTACACCGCCAAGTGTCGTAATCGGATTCATTATTGGGCTGGGGAATTCTCCCTGAGAAAGGGCGGAGCCTAACTACAGCAGTAGATGGAATTGCTGCAGCGACTTCGCTCTTAACTATATGCTCCACAATAACTTTCTGCACCTCAGCAGGATTGAGCTGAACGTGACTCATGGTGCCTGATAACCGTTTTTCAGATCTTGGTAAATCATCTTGATCATGTGTTGGCTCATTGAGAATGGAACAAGGACTCTGGACATTCCTCTTGGATGCATTCTGCTCTTTAATGGAATTGAGCTCATCAAGTGCAGGCTCATCTGCATCCATCTCATCTGGAATTAAAGAGCTTGAGATCTGAGAGAGTTCTTCTCGTAGCAGAGCATTGAAGGATTTTCCACTTTGCTTAGCGATGGTTTTCAGGGTGGATAAGTAAGAGGTTGTGGCACCAAAACTCTCCTCACAAGAGTAGACACTGCTCAGGGCTCTTATCTGGTAAGTTAATCTTGGGTCGTCTTTATCTGTGTAGTTAAGGGGTAGCAAGGGACTTATTGATTCAATAGCTGATCCAAAGTTGTACTCTACAATGGTGTGGTCATGATACTTGGACTCAGGATCATTAATGGGAAGGACTCTTGAGATGGAACCATGACGTTTTAGAAGATCAAGGACCTCTTCATCCTCAAGAGTGTTAATTGGTCCACTGACTAGAAGAGCATTTACAATTTTGACACTTTCCTTCTGTACTATTTCCATGTCCTCAATGTCAATTTACTTGCCACACTAATAAACTGATTTGAATGTCTCTTTCGTCTATTTTTGCTTTTTGGATGTTAAGTAGGAGTAGAGCTATTAATTACACCTCCTGGCTGGCTCGCCACTTATTATGTAGCACACGTGTCAAATAATATTGAACTTGTTACTAATATTCACTTTAGGCTAGTAGGTTCGACTATGGAGGTGTAATAACGACAACACTGGTTAAATAATAAAGTAGATCTTTGTATTTAAATGAATGATTGGAAGTAATTGTTGATATTCAAAAAATAAAATAAATTAAAATAAATTAAATAAACAATTTGTGACAGTCTTTTGATCAATATCAAACCACAGTTATATGGATTAAATTCACAATCAATGTACAATTTCACTTGACTCTGTTCGTTCAATTAGTTGGATGCACCCTCTAGGCTATAAGAATATCCTAAAATACTACACCTTCAAAATCAATATCAAATACAACCCTATAAACCTTTACAAATGGTCACAATTGTAAATGTTGACAACTCACTGAATCACATTCAAAAATAAACTCAAAAGAATTGAACAAAATACAAACAAACAGTTAAGTAGACAGCAGTTCAATGAATCAGTTCAAAAGATTGTTTGAAAAATTCAGTTCAAGTTCGTTTAGAGGCTCAGATTCAAAAATTTGTTTCAAAAGATTCAATCCAAAAGATTCAGTTCAAAAGATTCAGTTCGGAGAATCCAAAGTTCCTTAGAATCGTAAAATGATTCTATAGTTTCAAAGAAAAATCTGTTGTGCAGAAAAATAAAATACTCTGAGCAGTCTTTCAAAAACAAAGCTCAGTCCTGTTTAGAAAAAAAAAAACTATCAGGCAATCAGAACTTTCCTACCCGAATCCACAGGTGTTGATTTGAACTCAAATCTGAAATCATTCAATGTTCATCTCACTGGGAAGGCTCGCCATCTTAGATCGTCGCGCCGAAATGAACGCAGTTCCAGCAGGACAAAAAAACCCGACCTGAATATGTAACAGGCAGTATTTAGTTCACAATACACATTAGGTTCACTGCTTTTAGGTTAACAACAGTAATTAGTAGCACTTGTTATCATGTTCAACATATAACAGCTACATTTCCATCGAAATTCGACAGCTTAGATGACATTATGCAAACTCAACAACATAAAATCACTCGTTCAATATGATCAACCACAAAATATGAACATTACGAACTCATATACACATTTTAACCATTACATCACTTTTTGCTCGTTAACCATCAGATCTTATCAGCACTTCATACGTTTTCACTCTCTCTCAATTTAACACATCAGTACACAATTAATCACATTTATGAAAGTTTACACATTTCAAAATGTGTACTCACCAAATCCAAAGAAAATCGACCATATAAATGTCTCTTTTTCAATCCTCTCTGTCGATCTGAACTTTTACAAAAAGTTATGCTGCTGCTCGTCTCGCAGTAACGCAGAGAATGTAAAATGGCTTCCCCCATACAGAAACTAACGTGGTGGGGCGGGACATCAACAATAAATCTCACGCAATTGGACAATCATTAAGATGTCAATCATCACACTGAAATGCGTTTCTTTTTGATTTTATAATTTTTCTTGCACTCTTTAATAATTTCTGCTTAGTTTTAACAACTCTTTCAAAACTTCCTTTTTATAATTAATTTGTTTAATTATAAAGGGTTACAAACACATCTCTGCTGGTTTTACAGTTGATATTCACAGTTCCTCCTGGTTGTTCTGCTGTTATTGAGGGACTCTGAGTGACGGTGATCTGTCCTCTACACTCTGAAACACAACAAGAAGAAAATACACTCAAAACTTTGACAATATACTTGAAGAAATGAATTAATATCAAACTTGTGCTCCACAAACCTTGAGCAAACGCTGTGAGAGTCCAGATGAAGATGATGATGAAGGTCATGTTGATGAAGATTGTTGTGTGTGTCAGTGATGAAGTGTTAAACTCACAGCACTATAAACACTCTCACACACTGAAGATCTGATCAATATGTAAACACACTCCACATCATTTCCCTGAAGACAGTCACTCATTAACAGACACAAAACACAATCACTGAAGTGAGAACAGAGTAAAAATGAATGGTTTTCATAATATTTGATCTTCACTAAAAGTCAAAATGTTAAAAATGCTATCATTAAATTCAGTTCTGAATACATAGACCAACTTCAGTATTAATCTGAATATCTGCTGTGATCAGATCCGGATCCAGACTCAAATCACTGAAGGTTTTCTATAGTAAAGTGCAGATTTAAACTTGAGCAACAGTGAGACATTTAAGATTATTTACACTTTTACCAATAATTGGAATATATATATAGCCTATATATTAAATATACTTTGCTACGAGTATTTTTCTAATAATCTGTTAGTCTGCCTTTACATTGCTTTAATGTGTTATAATTGTAACATGTCACATCCATGCGGAGTGAATCCAGCATTTAATATAGGCTATTGCGATCGCGACGCGAGGCTATAAATAGATGAGCCACAGGTGCATCGTCAGGATATTCAGGATATAGTCTTCAGAGGCCATTCTGTGTATGTGTGCGTCAGAAGTATCTCTTACTCTCTATCTGCTACAGATCTTGCTAGGAGTTAGTTTTCAACTGGCAGTGTGCAGAATTTTCTCTTTTTCTCTCTTAGTAAGTGCTGTGTCCCTCCATGTTCTCGTCCTATGTTAGAACTGGATACACACACTTACTGCTTTGTTTGTTTGGGGATAGAGCATGCTGCCCTTGCGTTTGAGCATGGTGATTGCGAGCACAGTGAATGTTCACAGTTAGTGCTTCGCGTTCGCTTTGCTTATTTCAAAGGGGTAGCAGCGAGAGACGGGTGCGTCCTTTTCGCTCGCTCGCTCTCCAGATCGCGATGTCCTTTTGCCTGACCGAAGCGTGCCACGGCATCGCCTCCGAGCGTTCCTCTCGTGATGATAAAAGGAGAACTGCTCGTGGGCTATCTCTCCCCTGATATCGCATTATCACATGCATTTTCAGCGGGTCAGGCTGGTATTGCGCTGTACACCATGGCTGTGTTACAAACATACCAGGCTGATCTTATGAAAGATTTAAACAGCCTGTCATCCAGACCGTGTTTGATTGTCTGATTGATATTTGGCTGTATTTATTGCTGATGAATTAAATGATAAATATATGAGAAGTCAGATATTCAATGCAATATATCAAATGATTGCTTTAATATATTGTCTGGCTGTTCTTTGGCCACATTTAATTCTGAGGAATTAATATTGAAAAAGCCATCTAAAGAGAAATGATGGACTTTGAGAGTGCCGCCTCCGAGCCCTTCTCTTGTTATGATAAAGCGTGTGAAAAGTTACTCGAGGTGGTGACTCGTGCAGTGGCCAGATTACAGCTAGACTGCCCTCCTTGAGGATCTCCATGACGTTAACTCGTGCATGGGGAAAATCTTATCCTTTGTGCATTTCTATTCCCTCGACGTCAATTTATTAGACTATCGTGGGTGCAGGGGCATGTGCTTATACGACGATGCGCCAGTCCGCTCTCTTCTCTGTGGTTCATCGTCATTTAAGGAGTCAGCACTCCCCACCAAGCCGTGTATAATAACATCCACACTGGTGGAGGTCAGACTGGTGCTGCTATGCACACTATGGCAGTGTTGCAGGCATACCAGGCTGATCTGATTTAAAAAAAAAGGGGGGCTCAAAAGCAGAGTGTGGCGAGTTGCGTTCCCCCTTGTAAAGACTGGGGACCGGCTCGTCGATCTCAGCAGCCTCATTTTATACCAGAGACCAAAATCCTGAGTTTTTTTGTCCCAAGTCTGTGGAGGAGTGCCCCTTCGGGACGGGGAATGTAAAATACATCAATTAGCTCCTCCCTGACACCTTCACAAAACCACTGTAACATCCTTGCCACCTCTGGTGATTCAGGGGGAAGCGGTTTCCAGCAAATGTTGAATGTTCTTTTGTTTCCTGTTATCACCAAGGACACAGAACATTTAACATTCCCCTAACAGGAAGTATTAAAGAGACTTTGGCAGCGTGAAAGCTACTGCCGGGTATCTCTTTTTGTGTCCTAAAGACAGGAAAAAGGAATACGTTGCCCTCTTCGTTTTAACGGTGTGGTTCCCACTACCGTGAAACAGGAGTAGGCGCAACTGCTGTCTTAACCCTCTGAGGTCTGAGGGGTTTTTGGGGTCCTTGAGATGTTCTGACATGCCCTGACATTTGTGCTTTTTTCAGTTGCTTATAAACATATTAATGGCAAAGGTATAATTACACTCTATTTAGCACAAACAGGGCTACCATAATATGTGAGCAACATGCATGTACATGTTTGTATTTTTGAGAGAATAATGTTTATGCATGGTTATTGAAAAAACTAAAAACTAAAGTTTCTGAAATAAGGCCACAAAACACATACTAAATACGTGTCAATAAGACTTTTGACTAATTGATGTCTTTGCCTAGAATTTTTTCTTCAAAATGATGTGAAAATCATCCTGCCCTTATCATTCACATAACACAATACATTGATTTAAATCTTGTAAAACACTTTTTGTTTGTAAAGGCAATATGCGCAAGGGGCGTCAACCATTCAACAGCATCATGCATATGTAGTGGTTCACACCTCAGGAGACAATGGGGCCCGCATACCTAATGAGCCATTCATTCAGGTGTGTCACCTATAGCCACAAGAAAGAATGCAAGAGCAATATATATACATATATATATATTCTACCAAATTGGTTCACAGTTGGAAGCATGTCAATTTTTATTTATTTTTTTAATTTTGCTTGCAAATTGTATAATATCCAAGGAAAACATGTCTATTAATTGTGCAGTTAATTCTCATACTGTATTTTCAGTTTTGGAATATGTATCCTCTCCCCAAATTATTTAAAGAAAATGCTTATATTTACCTTTTAAAATTTGTTTACATCTACCTTGTAAATATATATTTTTTTATTAAAAAGGTTACAATTACAACAACAATTGAAGTGTAATCTTTCTTTGTAAAAACTAAAATATACATTTTATCATACATATTTCAAACTTCGAATACAGCCTACATTGACAAAACATACTATATTTAACATATTAGCAAAAATTGGCAAACAAAAGCTTATTTGAGGTGGCAGATATTTTACAGTAAAAATGTGTAATCTATCCAAAACTAATCAACGAAATGTTGTCTTTCATATGTCTGTAACATAGGTCTTTCGTTTTTATTATAAGGAATATAAATGTTAATTTGCAGTTTAATACGTTGCTTATACAAATACATTTTATTTCAACATATTTCAATCGATTTTACTCAGTATAGCTAAATAGTTTGCTAAAAGCAGATCATTTATTCACACACAGAAACGCAATTCAAATTTAAACCGTCTTTTTGCGAGTTGTGGTAAACAGCGCATCACTGCCGTTCATTCATTCACACAGAAACGCGATTTACTTGAGAATGAAAAAAAAAACTTACTACATTATTCCATCTGTTGCTCCTCGAAATACCAGCACTTCTGAGGTAAGTTTTCCATTATTATTATTCCTCACAGCGCTGCGAGACAGTGTAGACGACTACACTTATCTGAATAAACTTGATGTGTTTTCTCGAGCTGATATGTGGGCGTTCACAGTTTGTATGGGATCGTCTCAGTCATTTGCGTTTGAATAGCGCGCGCTCTCCGTGGGCGGGGCCGATTATAGCGTAATGAGATGAGATGAGCTCGACTGGAATCGCTCTCTTTTAATACAGATTTCACAAGATTAGAATATTTGTTTTTTATATAAATTACTTCATTTAAAAGAAGAAAATTCAAGCTTCATGCCTGTGTGTCTGTATGCCTGTTTGACTGAGTATTCGCTCAGTTATTGTTCATTTTCGGACGCGTTTCAGAATGGACTTCACTGGCAGAGAGAAGGCAGAACTTGCTTCGTGTTTATTTTTCTTTATTTGGCAAAAATGTATTTATGAGTTTCTTTTACATTGACAAAAAAAAAGCGAGCTGGTATCGCCGGCGATACCGTAGACCTCAGGGGGTTAAGAAAGAAAGAAATGGGGGACTGCGTCCATTTTTAGATCTTTGAGGCTTGAACTGTTCCATCCGAGAACGCTCAAGTTCAAGATGCTAACTATCAAGAAGATCGTGTTACAAATTCAACATCGCGATTGGTTCTTCACGGTTGATCTTAAAGATGCATATTTTCACATAGAAATATTGCCACAACACAGGAAGTTCCCGAAGATTGCTTTTGTGGGCAAAGCTTACCAAAATCGGGTCTTTCCATTCGACCTAGCCATGTTAGACGACTGGCCCAGTCTCAAGAGCTTGTGCTTCGACATCGCGATCGATCCCTGCTCATCTTCTCTCTATGGGGCTGAGTTGCAACGCCAAGAAGAGCGTACACTCTCTTCCCCAGAGGGTAATGTGCTTGGGGGTTAAATGGGACTTTGTCACCATCGGGGGCACAACTGTCCCCCACTTGTGTCAAGACCATTTTAAACACCCTAAAACAACATCTGGATAGGTCAGGACATTACATGGGTCTCATGGCAGCTGCGTCCACAGTGATCCATCTGGGCCTTTTGCACATGAGACCACTTCGGTTGTGGCTCAAAATCGCTATAAAATCCCCAAGGGCAAAAAAAGGCAAGAGCACGCGCTGAGTGCTTCATGTACTTTCTAAAATCCATGTTTATGGTAAGTCACGCGCTGAACGCTTCATGTAATTTCTAAAATCCATCTTTATGGTAATGGTTACGCGCTGTGGCTTCGTTCCCTTTCTATGTGGTTTAGACCCCGGTTCCTCACCTTGGGTCCCACTCTAGGTGCGTCTTGCCGTCACAGAATGCTAACGACAGACGCCTCCCTGTCGGGCTCCCTGCCTGTCAGGCTCCCTCGCCTCTTCAAGTGCTCTGGCAAGAGGTGCCCCCTTGTAATTTGTTTGTGATGCGGCAGGCTGGTCCTCTCTGCACACATTCGTAAGATTTTATAAATGCCACTCCGGGCACTCACATCCTTGAGTCGACATCACAAGCTAATGTCTGAGGCCTTCTTGCGTTCTTGTGAGCACACCTACACAACCGTAGGGGTCCAGGCACCTTCAAACACGGCGACGTGGGTATTCTCGTTCCCAATGCGCTAAGTAGGGCAGCATCGATTGTAGATTTTGAAAGGGAACATTCCGGGTTACTTGACTGTAACCCTGTTCCCTGAAAAAGCGGAACGAGATGCTGCGCTGCATTGCCGTGCTGAAGATGTCCCAGGACTGCTCTTCAGACAAAATATCCTGACGATGCACCTGTGGCTCATCTATTTATAGCCTCGCGTTGCGGGTGCGCACCGATGATGTCATCGACCGAGGCTATATTACCTCCGGGTCAATTCTATTGACGTGTTACACACAATATTCACAGCTGGTCACGATTAAAGACGTTCCCAATGCGCTAAGCAGCGCAGCATCTCATTCCGCTTTTTCAGGGAACAGGGTTACAGTCAAATAACCCGGAACGATATTCATACATGTGAATAAGGTTGTTCTGAAGGGAATGAGCCAGTAGAGGTCAGTGATTATCTTCATCATCTGTCAGTGATCCTCTTCTTTGAGCGGATGAACTGCTGGATCATCAGGATGAGAGTCGAGGTCTAAGAGCAGCGCTGGCCTTCACTGGTGTGTGTTCATACAGGACTGTGTGTGTTTATACAGTGTAAGTTGATCCTGTACTGACTGATTGATAAGGAGCAGAACCTGCCTGTAGTTTAAAACAAATACCACCAAGACTCTGGCACCCTTATGAAAAGAAAATATGTTTCCCATATATGAATGATCAAAATATGAAATGGTTTAACAATATATTTGAAAATATACAGAATAAAATATTGTTAATATATTACAATATATTAAATAATACATAAGGAATTGCTGCTTTTCATATATTGAAAAATATGTAATATACCATATGTAATTTTATATTCAGTAATAATGAACCAGAAATCTGTTGTAACTCATTCCGTGAATGTGTGCGTGTATATATATATATATATATATATATATATATATATATATATATATATATATATATATATATAACACACATTCACATTTATATGGGAACATGTATATGCAATATATGTACACAATAATTAATAATATTTTATATGTTTTAATATATAGCCATGGTCAATGCATATATTGCAGTATATTGAAAAATATAAGCACTAGTTTCCCATATATGGAAATGTATTATGTAATATATCGCATTATATTTTGCAGTATATTCCCATATAGTTTTGTTCTGTAAGGGCAGGGACACTGGTGGACTTTGTCAAGTTGTTTCTCTCAACGTATGCTTTTATTTTTTTACCTCTATAATCTAGTAAAGAGTTTAATTTAGATGGTTTTATTTCAGATGCAAGTGTGACGATGTTATTTCAGATCCTCCTTTGAGCAGCTGCAGTTTCAGTTCAGTCACTGTGACTCTGACTGACGGAGGTTTTTGTACGACTCTTTATCACTGTGTGAACACATAATCACTCACACAACCATAAGAATTTGCTCTGCAATGTAAACTCTGACAATAATAATGTCCAGCATCTTCAGTCTGGACTCCACTGATGGTCAGAGTGAAATCACTTTTAGATCCACTGCCACTGAATCTAGATGGAGTTCCTGACTGGAGGCGGTTTACACGATAAATCAGGAGTTTAGGAGCTTCTCCAGGTTTCTGTAAGTACCAGGCTAAATAATCTCCATTGAACACATCACTGCTGGTTTTACATTTGATATTCACAGTTCCTCCTGGTTGTTCTGCTGTTATTGAGGGACTCTGAGTGACGGTGATCTGTCCTCTACACTCTGAAACACAACAAGAAGAAAATACACTCAAAACTTTGACAATATACTTGAAGAAATGAATTAATATCAAACTTGTGCTCCACAAACCTTGAGCAAACGCTGTGAGAGTCCAGATGAAGATGATGATGAAGGTCATGTTGATGAAGATTGTTGTGTGTGTCAGTGATGAAGTGTTAAACTCACAGCACTATAAACACTCTCACACACTGAAGATCTGATCAATATGCAAACACACTCCACATCATTTCCCCGAAGACAGTCACTCATTAACAGACACAAAACACAATCATTGAATTGAGAACAGAGTAAAAATGGATGTTTTTCATAATATTTGATCTTCTACAAACTGTTAAAAATGATATAATTAAATTCAGTTCTCAATACATCTACAATACCAACTTTAGTATATTAATCTGAATATCTGCTGTGAGACTTTGAGAATATTTTTACTGTAGTTGGAGTGAAACGTCGCTGTTAATCCCCAAAAACCAAATCCACGGTGTTCCTGCAGTTTATGAACAGACATGAGGATCATCACACACACGAGTCTCTGTCAGTCACTGAATAACTGAGTTTGATTGAGAGTCACACATGATATAATTCAGTTAGTAATTCAGTGATGATGAGCTTCATAAAGCAGGGGAAGTCAGTGAGTTTCTGTGTTTGTTGTTGATCTGAAGTTCAGTTAGTGAAGCGTTCAGGAGGTTTTTCTTCTGATGATCTATTAGTTTATTTCACTGGTTCACTTTCAGCAGCGGCTCCAAACTGATGATTATATACTTTATAGAATTATATACAGTCAAACCAAAATGTATTCAGACCTTCAACATTTCTCACATTATCAGTTTATCCGCTATAGTTTAGAAAATGGTGATAAAATATGACAAATATTAAACTGTGTCAGAACAAATTCATCTTGATAATGTCAGATAACTTTGAGCAAAACATGTTCAGGTCAAAGTGTCTGAATCCTTTTTGGACCCAAATTTTTTATAAAATGTACTGGTAATCCACTTTATGAAGAATTATTGGGTATAATATGCACTGTAAAAAAAAATCCTAATTTTACAGAGAATAACTCTAAATTTTTTAGAGTATTTTTCTGTTATTTTAAATTATATTCAAAACTCTGTAAAATTACAAACAATATCTGTAAATTAATTAATTGACTGTTAATTTAAGGATTATATCATTAATGACAAATTACAGTAATTCTTATTTTTTTCACAGGACAATTACTGTATTATTTATACAGTATTTTTCTGTTTTTTTAAATTACATACAAAACTCTGTAAAATTACAAACAATATCTGTAAATTAATTAATTGACTGTTAATTTAAGGATTATATCATTAATGACAAATTACAGTAATTCTTATTTTTTTCACAGGACAATTACTGTATTATTTCTACAGTATTTTTCAGTTTTTTTTTTAATTACATACACAACTCTGTAAAATTACAAACAATGTCTGTAAATTAATTAATTGACTGCTAATTTAAGGATTATATCATTAATGACAAATTACAGTAATTCTTATTTTTTTCACAGGACAATTACTGTATTATTTATACAGTATTTTTCTGTTTTTTTAAATTACATTTAAAGTTGTGTAAAATGACAATAAAATTGTGTAATTAAATATGTAGCTCATTATATTAAAGGTTTATATCCATACTAACACTTTAACATATTTCCTTGTCATTTTAAAGTAAATGTTAGTTTTACATTTAAGTGTATTTTTACATTTAAACTGTAATTCTGGATACAAATTTAATGCAAGCAAACTGCACAATTATTGTTAAATTGACCTTGCTGGTCAGACAGCAGGCCAACAGGGATCATGGTGGAACATGGTGGAATTAGGTCCTCCTGGGAAGTTTGTATTCATGAGGTTTTACTATTTATTTTTTTATGTTTTAAATTAATTTATGAAGCCACTGTATCATTACATATTATATTGCTATATTATAATGCTCATATTTTGTGCAGGCATTAGCTTACTTCATTGCAAATAGAAAAGCCTGACAATGTCACTGCAACAGTATAAGTATTGTGGTATGTTTCGCACTGACACACCCCTAACTCTTCAAGATCTGGGTTAAAGAAAATTCTGAGCTTCCTACTCATATTTTCATCATTGTGGTGGTGTTTATGTGCGTTCAACTCGTAAATATGATCTTTATGACATGACTTGAATGCACCAATAGCTCTAGCTTAGGGACAATCCACACAAATACTCTTAAATTACATTACAGACTGTCACAGCGAGAAGTTCTTTGTCCTGTATCAACGCTAAAGGCCTAACCACTGCAGTCAACACCTTGGAGTAGCCTATCCATGCTGTTAAATAAAAGGTCTGTAGACAAGGGTTAGGGTTAGAGTTAGGGTTAACCTTAACCCTAACCCAGACCCGGTTTCACATTACTGGTGTGCATCTTGAGACAAAACAATGGCACTGACATATTTTAAGATAAGTCAGTGGAAGTTGCTTTCATGTAAAACAGCTGAAATGTGCATTTTAGTCTGGGACTACAGGCTTAAGCCTTGCTTGTGAAACCCGGGGTATGTTGCAACTTGTATAGAATTATGCCAATGTTAGCAAAGTGTTGTGTTGGACAGAGGATTAACCCTAAACCAACAGGTTGTGTAACAGTGCCACACAAGGTGAAAAGCAAGACATTATTAGGCATTAGAGTGTTTCTAAAGGAAAGGACAATAATTTGTTAAAGTGCAAAAGGGTCATTATGGGTCACATGGATGTAACTAATGTCACCCAGAGTATACCAATCCATTAGTTTTTCATATGTCTATACAGAATTTTACATGAATACATTATGCAGTGTTTGCTCTGTTTAATATATAATCTGTTTGCTCTGTTAAATTGCTGTTTAGCAGAGCAGTGGTAAATATATGTTGTTTATATATGTTGTTTTATATATATAATTTTTAATCATACACTGCAATGAAAACACCATTTAACCAATTGAATAAATATAACAGCCAGCCTACAAATACAGCTAAATAAATAGAACGTGTATATTTTTTCCTATTCTTTCTTTTAAAACATGTCATCTTTTCTTGTAGTTGCAATGTTACCACACTATTGGCTGTCTCTCCGAGTTGTTTTGAGCATGATTGGTTATTCAGACTGTCATCCAGGAATCTGGCCAATGACAGCTATGCGCGCCTTTTACTCGTCATGTTTGAATATTCGTCTGTTGGAGTGAGTCTGTGTGTGTGTGTGTTGCTGCTGCTGCTGCTGCTTGGGATCTGTGGCTTTTTACGTTATACTGTTTAAAACATGGATTATTTTACATCGGACAGCTACATTTTTATTTTGTGCGAGTTGCAGGATGTAAATGAAGAACAAACAAGGAATATATATGGACAACGCATTTTAACAACGTGTAACGGACATATTGCAATCTGCGGAAGGTAAATAACTTTTTATTTTATAAAAACAATTCTGCTAACTTACATCAAAATATAGTGTGTTAAATTGATCATCTAAACGCGATTAGAGCAATATCGATATTAGTACATGTTTCAATGTATTAGGCTAATGTTATGTGTTGCTAGCATGTGTATTGTCAGCTAACTTAGGTTAAAAAAAAACCCCTCAGCATAGGAGATTTACAATGACTGAGAACATTGTCTCTTTAGACAGAGAGGAACTCGAACCACACTCTTTGACTCTAGAAGAATAGGCTATGCAAACTAGGCTTTTGAATAGTTGTTGATCGCGGGATATAACGTTAGCTGCTAGGCCTAACGTCACCGATCAGTCATCATAATATGTTTTGAGTAACGTTATATGAGTTGGGGAGTAAAATTTTGCAAGCTTTCGCAAATGTCTCTGTTAGTAAAATGCTAATATACAAATAGCTAATATTGCTGTGTATGTGTGTGTTTCCCTCGTGATCCAGAAATCATTTGGAATGATCCAGCCACATGATCTTCAGATGCTCACGTGAGTATTGTTATATTAAAATAAACGTGAAATAGAGGCAGAACATTTAAACTCTGCTCAAAGGCACACTGATTCAAACCCTCCAGACAATATTTTACCTATCTTCTTGAGTTTACAGGCCTAGCTGACCCAAAAATAAATGTCCTTTCAAAATGAAAGTATTTTCAAACCTGTATGACTTCTGTGAAACACAAGAATGTTGGGAATAAAACAACATTGGAACCCATTGTATGGGAAAACAAAACAAAACAATGAAGGCATTTCTCAAGATATCTTAATTAAGGTTATACAAAATAAATTCATACAGTTTTGGAACAACATGGAGTAAATAATGAGAGAACTCTATTTTTTGGATGAGCTGTTCTTTTAAGGACGTGTTCCCAGGGTCCTTTGATAAATTAACCATGGTTTTTATTATAGTAAAAGTTTATAAACCATGTTTTTATGGTGGATTGATTACAATACTTTGTTACCATTTAGTTAGTGTAGCAAAACCATGGTTAATGTTAGTAAGGGTTCTCCAGATTTATGTAACACTTAAGGAACACGTTAAAAAAGGGTCTTATGTCACCCAGATCAATAGTCTGTTAACACACAGGTAATAATTAACACACTTTTTAACTTTTAAAAAAATATATTTTTTAGATTAAGCCTTGGAACAATGTTTACGGAGCAGAACAGGCACCAACAGAGAAACAAGCCCCTCACTAGTAAGTATCCACTGCAGTATATAAAACAAAACAAAAATTATCCATTTTTTTTCTCCCTCGTGCCATCCCAGATGTATATCTGACTTTCTTTCCACAGAGATTTTTTGACAAATTATCCATTATTGTAAGCCGATATAGCCTAATGCAAGTGCATGCTCCAGAAACTACATACAGCCTACAAACAGCTGCGGTGTTGTTCACACAGGAAGTTTTCTGCACTTATCATATGAGCTTTACAATGCTCTTGGATTATTGTCAGGATGTGTGTTTGGACTTTTTTGACCTTCAGCATTTTGTTGTCTATTCACTTGCATTATTCGACACACGAACACAAGAGATGGATAATTTTTCTAAAAGTCTAGTTTATTTTTTCAAAAATTTGTGTTCATCTGAAGAAAGAAAATCATATACCTTTCGGACGGCATAAGGGAGAGTAAATGAGGGGAGAATCCCCTTCCACAAATGCGTTAGCAAAGGGTACATGCGATGGTAAATTAACTGAAGTAATTTTATCTTGTAGTAATTTTATTTTATATTTATGGTAATGTGACCTAGGATGGCAAGTCCCAGTGATTCATTTTAAAACTAGATATGGTGGAAGAGTTCAATTTAACAGAATAATTTGAGTTGTTTGTTTGGGTTTGCTATATTACACACATTTTCATCATACATTTCATATAAAGTTCCATAGGTAAAAATATTAATAGATACGTTAAATGTAACTACCTGCAGGGTTCAAAGAAAAGACGTCAAGAACACACAAACTTAGGAACTTTACACAACAACGATGTACTAAAAACAGAAAAGTTTTTTCTTTGTACAGATGACAACGTTATTAAAACGATTCCCGTTCACACAGATCGGCGAAAACGTCTAAATCGCTGTTTTATCCATGCCACAAAGTAACTGGTGATGTCACTCTGTAAAGAAAGACCACGCCTGTGCACATTCGCATTCACACACGCATGCCTATAGACTAAACACATAATACGCATATGCATGCCTTTACCGTTTTCACAGATTCACATTTCAGTTGTTTAGACCGAGACCATTTTAGTTGGAAACTGAGTCGTGTAAACGGCCCCTTACTAAGCATTATATTAAAAACCCCAGGGCATAGGGATGCTCACTTTTGATTGGAATTTGCCCACTGTCATGCAGATTTTAGCTCAAACCCTAATTAAACTGACCTGAACCAGCTAATCAAGATCCTCAGGATAACCAGACACAGTTTGGAGCTACACTCTGCAGGACACTGGCCCTCCAGGAGTTTGGTACACATGAACTGAAGGGATAGTTCACAGTCAGGCAAACAAGAAAATTCTCCCAAATAATTTACTCACCCTCATGTTGTTCCAAACCTATATGCATTTTTTGGTTGCCAACATTCTTCAAAAATATCTAATTTTAATGCTTGACAAAAGAGAGACATTTCAGGTTTGAAAAGACATGATGGTGAGTAAATGATGACAGAATTTAAATTTTTGGGTGAACTATCTCAAGTACTTTAATAATCTCACACAATGAGAATATACCTTTTTTTTTAAAACACATATCATATATTTAATTCCCTGGAGAATGAGAGAAAGACCCTCCTTATCCATATCACAGCAGTCTGAAAACACCTCCAGTTAATACAAATATTGTTGGTTTTATTTTGTAATACAAATTGGCATTTTTAGGCGTTTACCTTGCAGTGATACCTCTGGAAAAGAATGTCCATTGTTGTGAATCTACATGTTCCTTCTTTTGGTGATGCACATTTTTCAATCAGACATAAGTTTTAGATACCAGACAAATCAGAAGACAAACAGACAATTTAAAAAAAAATGTATTAAGCATGTTTAAAGGAAACAAATAATTGAAATCATTTTGAGAGAATCATAGTGTGTCCTTTTTTTCTTCTTCCCAGATGCACCAAGCTGATTACTGGCCGTTTGCTGGAGTGCTGGTTATTTGCTGTATCTGTCACTTCTGGTACACTTTTGTTGTATGTTTTGATTTAACTTATTAATAAACTTGTATAGTAAGGATTCTGAATGTAAAGACCATATAATATTTAATATCAGAACTATGTGACCCCCAGGGGTCTGAATAATTCCATTTTATTTAGATTACAAGTGCTGCAAATTAAAGTTTGAGATGATTTTAATCAGTTTTATACAGTTTTTTTACAGACTTATTTTGTCTTCTAAAATAAAACTGTTTTATTACATTCTTGAGCATGTCTTGACAATTTATTGAATGTGTTTGATCGTTATAATTTAGGAAATACCTGTAAAATAACAGTGTTTTTCAGTAGAACTTTTAGTGCCGTCACTTTATTAAAGGAGTTTGATTGTAATAATTTAGGAAATACCTGGAAAAATAACAGTGTTTTTCAGTAGAACTTTTAGTGCCGTCACTTTATTAAAGGAGTTTGATTGTAATAATTTAGGAAATACCTGTAAAATAACAGTGTTTTTCAGTAGAACTTTTAGTGCCGTCACTTTATTAAAGGTGTTTGATTGTAATAATTTAGGAAATACCTGTAAAATAACAGTGTTTCTCAGTAGAACTTTTAGTGCCATAACTTTATTAAAGGTGTTTGGTCATTATAATCTTGGAAAAATCCATAAAATAAAAGTTTTACACTGTAAAAAAATAATCATAAAAAAACGGTCAAATGACTGGCAGCTACGGCTGCCAAACAAAAACCGTAAAATTAAGGTAAAATATCTTCATTCAAACAAGGAAAAACCTGTAAAATAACAGTGTTTTTTTCTAAAACTTTTAATGAAAAATTCTGTAAAATTATAGTTTTTGCACTTTATTGGAATTAAGATATTTTACTTTAATTTTACGGTTTTTGTTTGGCAGCCGTAGCTGCCAGTCATTTGACCGTTTTTTTACGATAATTTTTGTCACAGTTTACTTTATTTTGCTATCCTCACTTACATAAATGAACTATAGTGTCCTGCACACACTAGTCAAAATATATATACAAAATGATATATCTGGTGTCTGAATAATGTTTGGTTTGACTGTAGAAAAGACTCTCAGTTTGTTCAGTTTCTTCTTGAGTGTAATTCGAGACATTGAATGTTTGTCAGTTAACACTGTAAAGATGGTTATGGTCTTAATAGTATTTCTCTTAATGATCAGCTCTGTCTGATACTTCAGGAGTAAAAAGGTTTATATTTGTAGAAATGAAGTATAAAGTTATAATAGATGGAGTGATGTGTGGAGACAGCGAGCTTCAGTTCCCAACACCAGTGCTTTAACAACGGCCGAAAACAACTCAATGTCAAACACTAGTTTTATTCTACAAATGTGGAGGATTTCAAGACTTCAAGAGGGAGCAAGGCCAAAACAACACACACAAACCCTCGGACTATTAGGGAGAAACTAACTAAGCTACAAAAATAAAGAAAAGTATAATAAAAATACACTAACTCTCTAACGCTTAAACTGGAGAAAACCAGATATAAAGGAAATGGCTCGACTCCACATCAGCTTCAGTCGCTCTTCTGCACCGCTTTATGCCTTTCATTCTAGACTGTGTGTGTGTGTGTGTGTGTGTGTGTGTGTGTGTGTGTGTGTGTGTGTGTGTGTGCGTGTGTGTGCGTGTGTGTGTGCGTGTGTGTGCGTGTGTGTGTGTGTGTGTGTGTGTGTGTGTGTGTGTGTGTGTGTGTGTGTGTGTGTTTGTGTGTGTGTGTGTGAGCAGCTGCAGTTTCAGTTCAGTCACTGTGACTCTGACTGACGGAGGTTTTTGTACGACTCTTTATCACTGTGTGAACACATCACTACTGTAAAAACTCATACAGTAATAATGTCCAGCATCTTCAGTCTGGACTCCACTGATGGTCAGAGTGAAATCACTGTTAGATCCACTGCCACTGAATCTAGATGGAGTTCCTGACTGGAGGGTGTTTGCCAAATAAATCAGGAGTTTAGGAGCTTCTCCAGGTTTCTGTAAGTACCAGTGTAAAGGCTGATTGCTCCAACCCTGATAGACTTCAGGACTGGTTTTACAGGATATAGTAAATGTGTCTCTTAGTTGAACAGATTTCACTGCAGGCGTCTGAGTGACTGTCGGTTCACCGACTGATTCTACATCAAGAAGAATGAATAAATATTCAGAATTACATATTTGGATAATATTTCAAGCACTGTTAATCAGTTAAAATAGTGCAGATTAACTTCATATTTCCTCACCTGTGAAACAGCTGGAGAACATCCAGATGAAGATGAAGATGATGAAGCTCATGGTTGCTGATGGTTTAGATTCTCAGTGTTCAAACTCAGAGTTATAAATCCTCCTGAAGCACACACACACACACACACACACACACACACACACACACACACACACACACACACACACACACACACGATGTGCTGCGATGCAAATCATCTCTATGTAAATCTGTGTAATGATTCCAACACATGATGCTCATAAATCATAAGTGTTTAGGAGATTTTTACGAGCCATAAACATTTATTCATGTGTCTGAAGCTTCAGGCTTTCTGATGATTCAAATGACAGAGTTGCTACACTAGTATGGCCCTGTCCCAAATGGCACACTCCGGACTTGTGGACTTCCTCAGAGTCCACACTTTGGTGACGTCATGTAATGCAGACTTATAGGGCCCTCGGCGCGAGTCCACGACGGCGCATTGAGAGGTATTTTTGGGACAAACTTGATCGGCACGCCGGAAATAACGGTCTGGTTGGTGGTGGACAGGAGAAATCACATTTTTGCGCTCCGACGTCTTATCTCCATGTCCACTACACAGCCTAATTTTACAGTTCTATATTTTGATATTGTGCATTATCACCTGCATTAGACAATAGATATATCATGCTTAATTCAATTATGTATACAGTTGTACATAATAATACATAATGTTCCATTTGAACTAAGATTACAATTTTTAAACATAATGAAAATGTGCATGAGTTTCAGATGAATTTACAGGTTTCAATATTCATACTATATTTACATATGACTCAGTAAAGCCCTGACATTCGGTTCTATTTATTTAATGAATCATAATGTGATTGTATTATTAAACGCGCTATTATTATGTTTGAGACATCAACCACTGGTCGATGAACATAATGTTTGTATAAACTGTAGGTAACGGGTGAAATGTACATTTAGGTCATAAAAACCGTAATATTTTCTTCTCAGCCATGTCAACAATTATCCGTGAGTGAAATCTCCTCCCATCTGTTGTCTGATTGGCCTTTCGCAAGGATTCCTGGGTAGTTAAAGTGCGTGGAGCCTGTTTCTTTGTGGGCTTCGTGGAAGGCCGCTTCAAGGGTGTAAAGGGGGCGCTGTTGAGCGCTAAAATGCTGAATGGGACGGCCTACGGACTCATAGACTCAGCGAGCACACACAATTCAAGTCCACGAGACCGAAAGTCCGCATGAAGTGTGCCATTTGGGACAGGGCCTATGTCACTGTGAACTTCATTACAGGTCAAAGGTCATTCCAGAGGTCATAGGTCATCAGAATGTATTAAAATTGCTTTAATCATTAATGCATTGAGATGAGTGATAGAGTCAGTAGTTTTGATTGAACAGTTATGATGAGTAACATCTTTATTATTATCTTGATAAACTTCGAGGGAAAGATAAAGCTGCTTGTAAAAGCTCAGAAACATATGGTGGCAGTTTTTTTTTGTTTGATTTGATATTAATATACAGACTTTTCTCTGATTCTGAGCATATTAGAGTCAAATTCGTCTGTCACAGGACTGATCATAATAGAGATGATTTCAGTCAGTTTTGAGCACGTGTGTAGTTCCTGTGTGTGTGTGTGTGTGTGTGTGTGTGTGTTTGTGTGTGTGTGTGTGTGTGTGTGTGTGTGTGTGTGTGTGTGTGTGTGTGCGTGTGTGTGTGTGTGTGTGTGTGTGTGTGTGTGTGTGTGTGTGTGTGTGTGTGTGTGTGTGTGTGTGTGTGTGTGTGTGTGTGTGTGTGTGTGTGTGTGTGTGTGTGTGTGTGTGTGTGTGTGTGTTTGAGCAGCTGCAGTTTCAGTTCAGTCACTGTGACTCTGACGGAGGTTTTTGTACGACTCTTTATCACTGTGTGAACACCCAGTTACTGTTGATCCTGTGTATACTCATACAGTAATAATGTCCAGCATCTTCAGTCTGGACTCCACTGATGGTCAGAGTGAAATCTGTTCCATAATTTGCTCCATTGCCAGTGAATCTAGATGGAGTTCCTGACTGTTGTGATCTAATGTTATAAATGAGGAGTTTAGGAGCTTCTCCAGGTTTCTGCAGATACCAGGAGAGACAGGAGCCACAACCCGCTGAACGATCTCCAATTCCTCTGTTAGTTTGACAGTTTATAGAAACTGTTCCTCCTTGAGCGGCTGCTTCTGAGGGAGTCTGAGTCACAGAAACCTGGCCTGTAATTTCTGTGAATGACATTTCATAAGATCATTATTACAACAATTATTAAAGTCAAAGTATCCAGTACAAAATCTAGACTGAACATCAAAAGCATATAAATCACATCTTGAGTTATTAATAGAGTAAATGAACCTTGAACAGAAAGAATGAGAGTCCAGATACAGACGCTGATGATCATCATTCTTCTTATCGGTGGTTTACTTTCAGTCTGAATGAAGAAAAGCTGTCAGTGATGAAGTGTTAAACTCACAGCACTATAAACACTCTCACACACTGAAGATCTGATCAATATGCAAACACACTCCACATCATTTACCTGAAGACAGAAGAAACACTCACATTATGTTTGTGCAACAGCTTTGTATAGATCACTGATTCTTGAGAGTCGGGACAAAACATGTCCCACATAGAAAAGTCTAATTTGTAGCAAAAAATAAGAAATTCATCATGATTGACATACTTACAAAGTTAAATCTAAAGGAATTGTATATACCTATCTGATTTTTAGAATAACCCTTTTTCTCTTTTTGGGGAAAATTTGTTTGTTAGAAGGTTAGAAGGTCCATGTTATTGCACTTGTCCTCAGCAAGAGGTCACAATATTAACCATCCCAAAAAACTTTAAAAAAGCTCTACAATTGTGAAAACATATATATAAAATAGAAAATAAGGGGTATACATATAAAAAACAATGCATGAAGTGAACATCAAACAATATTTTCCATAAAAATCTGCCTATTAAAGTTGTGTCCTCAGTTTCTGTCAACTCCGTCAGATTTTTTCATAAAGCTCTTTAAATCAGGAAATAGCATGGCCAGCTATATCCCTGAGGACCCCTTTTCATCTCCCTGCCTGTGGTGAATGCAGCACTACCACAGATGCTCTGGTGCGTTTTACATTTTTTTATATTTTAGACAAACAATGTCAATATTCCTATGGTCACAGCTGCACCATGTCAATACCATCTTTCTGTTAACCCTCTGGGGTCTGAGCAGTTTTCTGGGCCCTGGAGGTGTTCTGACATGCTCTGACATTTGTTTGTTTTTTCAGTTATTTATAAACATGTTAATGGCAAAAGTGTAAATTCACTCTATATAACACAAACAGGGCTAGCATAATATCTGATCAACATGCTTGTATATCTTTGTATTTTTAAGAGAATAATGTTTATGCGTGGTAAAAAAAAAAAAAAAAAAAAGAAAGTTGCTGAAATAAGACCACAAAACACATTCTAAATATGTGCCCACAAGACTCTTGACTAATGTATGTTGTCGTTTCTAGTTCTGGCTTCAAAATGATGTGAAATTCATCCTGCCTGACCGTTCTCTTAAAACAATACATTGATTTAAACATTGTAAAACAGTTTTTTTTGTCAGAAGAGGTTTATGCGTGGGAGGGGTAATCGCTCATCAATATTAATGAGATTCAGACCAGGGGTGTGACATAGACACTCCCCCAATGACTAATAGGCCATCAAGAGAGGCAGCCTGAACAAAGTAGAGGAGATTCAAAGGTTTTGTTTTTCACTGTTTTATTGTAATTCCTCTATGAGGAGGAACTAAATGTTTTAAATTTGCAGGTATCTCACAGTAAATGCTTATGCCCCGCATCAACGGCTCTAAGCAAAATAAAGCAAAATAATGCAAAATGAGCAAAATAAACTAAAATAAAGGCAGATAGAATATAGTTACATGTCTTTGTGCCATTCTTGAAAACAGTTCGAAAAAAACATTTTGAAGGGACTCATGGTCACACTGGACGCGAATAGCGCGTCAGGCGCGAGTGATTTCAATGTTAAGTCAATGCAAAGACGCGTTACACACGTAAAAAATTCCTGCGGCGCGAATGAGGCGTAGAGCGCGGCGCGGTAGATGCGAATACGCCTCATTCGCGCGGATAGCGCGAATTGAGCGTCTGGCGCGTTATGTAATGCTAAATTGGTAATATGGTAAATTAGTGCTATTTGTGCATTCACGCGTTTGACGCGAATTCGCGTCTGCCGCCCGAGTTGAAAAATCTGAACTTCTGCGTCAATTCGCGCCGCGTTAACCAATCAGGAGCCTGCTTGCTGCTGTCACGTGGTGAAGTGACAGTTTATAATGTTATTTTATGTTTGGCCTCAATCAATTATTTTGTAATATGACTAAAATGCACAACAAAGCAAATCTTTCACATAAAAACTCGATTTCAATATATGAGAGATACTCATTTTGTATTGAATGCTATTTATTCCATATCTATTCTAGATTATATGAAACATAATTATTCTAATGTAAAGACAACAAACACAATTTATTGTATAAAAACAAAAATCAAAGGACAGGTTTCACTTTTGAAGGCTGGCTCCATTTATTATCAAAACAAAAATAAATGACAGATTAGGTGGGTGCGGGCGAGGGTGAATCTCGCGCCGGGCTGTAGAGCGCGGGCTCGTCAGGCAGCGACCGCTCGAGGCCGAGGCCTTATACGGCCTACGCTGTCCTCGTCAGCGTCCTCACCGTTAGGTCCACCAAACCTAGCTCCTGGAGCAAATTGTGAAACTCCTGAAACCCTCTGGAGGGTCTGGTGGACCCGAGTACAGCGATGATGTCCCCTACGCAGCTGTTTCTGCTCTCCAGAGCATATACGAGCGGTGACTCTCTCGATTAATGCTAATGCTAATGCTCGATAAACATCTAAAAAAGATGGCCGCCAACGGGTTTCGAAACTTTCGCCTCTGACGCGCGTAAATTTTGCTTCAAAGTTTTGTTTTTACGCGCGTCAATTTCGCTCTTGACACGCGAATTAACACAAAAGTGGTCAAGCGTCAAACTAGACGCGGCAGGCGCGAATTTGACGCGCTATTCGCGTCCGGTGTGAACGCACAGTCAGAGGAGTGTGTGCATCAGCAGGACTCAGCTGTGGTCCAGGTTCCCGTGCAGGCAGGAATCTCAGAGTCTGTGGAACCATATCAATGTCAGTCTCTGTTTTCCATGACAGAGTAGACTGCTTGTTGCTTGTCTGAATGTTTGTCTTGGCCCTCTTTGCAACAGGTGTCTGATGATCACCATCACCTTTATAGCTGTAAAACAAACAAACAACTGTGAGCATGTTTATTACACAAAATATAACAACTGCATTTCAATCATTATAAGTAACATTGGCCAGATGCAAAGCCATACAGACACATAATGTTTGTATGGACTATGTAAAACCAGAATATGTAAACAGAATTATACTAATATCTGAAAGAAAGGGAATAAGTGTACTTACTTTTCAGTTGTTCTCAAAACTGAACGACACCTGTCGCGTGACCTCCCAGTGCGAATTGCAGGTGAGGGTGAGAGTGATGCTACCACATTCCTATAAAAATAATAATATTAATATTAATAAAGGTTGAACAAAGTACTATGCCAGCACATGCATAACTGATGGACAGTCAGCATTTTGGTAAAACAACAAAAATAAGCTCTTTTATACTAACATTACCAATCACTAATTGTAATATTGTGCATACATAACACCACAATTTGTGCAATTGTGTTTTGCAATTGTGTCTGGCAATCCACACAGGCAGGCACATGTACATTTGTAGCATCACTAAGTATATAAACAAAATTGGTCTAACATCTGTAAAATAGTGGGTAAATATGTACTTACTCCTTCTGATTTCTGTCTGTGTTGCTGCGTGCCCTCTTAGTGCGAGTTGCAGTGAGAGGTGAGAGTGAGCAACCTACATCATTCCTTTCAAAAAAAGTTGAAAACTATTATTATCATATAGAGTACTATTCCAGCACATGCACAACTGATGGGCATTAGCATGCTGATAAAATAGCACAAAGAAAAAATATGTAACATTATCAACCAACCTCCAAAAATAAATAAACTCATACAGGCTCATATTGTAATAAGTATATAAACAAAATTGAACAAACATGGGTAAATATGTACTTACTCTTTCTGACGTTCAACTGTGTTGCTGCGCGCCCTCCGAGTTGCAGATGAAGGAGAGCAGCTACATTCCTGTTTTAAAAAAAGTTGAAAACTATTATAACATAAATATTTCAAAGTATAGTAGCCTACCATTAGTCTATATGAATAACTGATGCAAATAATTGTAGACACGTGATGTAGGCATATATTGCGTGTAATGGGCCATTACCGGATACTTTTTTTAAACCATAGTGGATTGAATTTAAGCATTTTAGTGAGGTTATTGGGACAGCTAGCAACTGAGGAAAAACTACCTAGCTGCAGTGTACAATACATGTTTTGGCGGGAAAATACATGCCCTTACGTCAACTCCGTCAGACGTCAACTCCGTCAGGTTCTATGTCTGACGGAGTTGACCTGTAAGCTGACGGAGTTGACAAATCCACCAATAACCTCTTAATGTGCGAATATAATATTATTTGTGAATATAGTGAAGGGTTAAACTGTTATTTCAGGGTTTTATTTACACATAAATGCACATGCATAGCATGCATTACATTATTTAACCATACACATCTGACTTGTAGAGAATGGGCAGGCAGTGGTCTGCTTATTATTGTGTAACGTGTAACTTTGCCAGCACTTTAATATATATATTTATATGTAGAGACAGAGATAGAGAAATGAGAAGCCAGTGTAGGGCTGGGCGATACGGGCAAAAAAAAATTATCACGGTAATTTTTTTTTTATATCAGTCGATATCGATAATTATCACGATAAATGTCAAATCTTTATTTCTTTCAAGTTTAAAGGCAGATTTTTGCTCCTAAGTGAAAGTTGTAGAAAACAGAGCGTTAATTGTGGTTTTAAACTACTCTTTATTGTCAGAACATATCATGACATTTCACAAATCGGAGGTAAAACATAAAAAAAAAATGTGTCAACACCGTCAGTTTTTCCGTCAACACCGTCAGTTTTTACCAATTGCTTACACACGTTTTCAAAACTAAGTCTCCTTTTTTCAAAACTCTACACACAATTCTCAAAACTGCACACACAAAATGCAAAATGCCTCACATCTCCTTCAAAATGTAACACTGCATTCAAAATGCCATAAACACAAGTCAGAATGAAGCATTTGCATCAAATGGCAAACACTTCTTTCATAATAGTAAATTTTTGGATATACCATGTTGTATATACACTGTTGTTCTAAATCTAAAGCTCTTTGGTCTTTCATAGGTTTATATCTACAATTCAATACAATGTTCTACAGTGAAAGTAATCTGATGTAACAAGTACACTGTAAACACCAATGCAATGTAGAAACAGAAAATATTTATTAGGCCTAACATTATTGTTGTTTACAGTAGCATACAATAAAACCATAAACATATGTACTGTAAACCAAACGTATATTCTTTAGAATACAGTAAAGAACACAATTGTGTGTGTGTGTGTGTGTGTGTGTGTGTGTGTGTGTGTGTGTGTGTGTGTGTGTGTGTGTGTGTGTGTGTGTGTGTGTGTGTGTGTGTCCCGGGGGGGTCCCAGGAATCCATTGTTCAAAACAGATCATCTGACCGTTGACCTATTTAGGCCTATACTACAGTAAAGCAGTGATTGGTTAGTGATCAGTTAAGCAATTCGTGTTTGCACATGTGAGGAGTGTGTCTGTGTGACCTGGTGAATAAGTGTAGCATTTTGATTGGTTGTGTTTGGAAAAGGAAAGCAAGTCACTTCCTGATAGATTTTTGTGTTTTAGATAGAGAATTGTGTGTAGTGTTTTGAAAAAAGTGTTTAATGCAATTGAAAACTGAGTCAAAGGCTGAGAAATAGCTTATGGTTTTGAAGATTTGACATGTAGTTTTGCACTTTGAGTGAGAGGTTTCAAAAATCGTGTGACATGAAAAGATTTTGTGTGTAAGCAGTTGGAAAAAACTGTAAAATCAAAGTTTGAAAATGCAAATATTTAGAAATCCGAGTTTTCAGAATAGTGTGACATCACAACTTAAGTTTATATATTGTAATTTTTTTACATATCAGAGTAACTAAACACTATTACAATATACAGGGTGGGCCATTTATATGGATACACCGCAACAACATGGGAATGGCTGGTGACACCAAAGTCCCGTTTGTGGCACACCAGTACAGGTGAGGGGGCAAACTCAAAATGGGTGGTGACCATGACATATACTAATGTGCCACAAACAGGACCTCAATATCACCAACCACTCCCATGCCACCACGGTGTATCCATATAAATGGCCCACCCTGTACTTAAGAACTTTAGATTCTTGTTGGATTTGAAGAATTAAAATTGTATACTTTTTAGTGTGTCTGACGGAGTTGACACAAATCCACTTCTGAAGGGAAACATGTTTATTTGTTAAAAATGTGTTTTTATTTAGAACCTGTTCCTTTACATGGTTAAATAGCTAAAACCTTTCTCTGCAGAAACATATAACTCTAATTGATATAGTGTGTATTTAAAAAAAAAAGTTTTTTAAAACGTGTTTTGTCCCGACTCTCAAGAATCAGTGAGATGCTTATTTACTTGTTGCATTATTTTGGGCTGAGCTAAAACACAATAATGAGTGATTTGATGAAGACACTAAATGTTCTTGATTGACAGTAATAGTGGAGAACAGCTGCGTTCAGCAGAGAGACGGAGGAGAGAAACACCTGTTGTTTGAGCATCGGTAACTCAGTGCTTGTTTGTTCTATATCTCTCCAAATTTGAGACATGGTTTCCACATTTGTCTGCTAGAAATATAACTCACTTGGACATGTACAACACAATCACAGATTATGTGAGTTATTGTCAAACACAAAGAGGTCGTTGTTGAGACATAACCCTGTCCTGTTGTAACTCAGGCTGGGGATCGATGGAACAATGAGAGATAATTTGCTGAAATAAGATCCACACAATCTAAATGTGTGCAAGAATGTTTTTGAAAAACAAAGAATAATCAGTTTTGAATAAAGTCAACAATTTTAAGTAACAAAAAATGTATTGTATTTTTTTAAGGACTTCAAATTTAGCACAAAAACAACTGTGTGTTTGTGTGTGTGATCATGTGTGTGTGTGTGTGTGTGTGTGTGTGTGTGATCATGTGTGTGTTCTCAATTCCTGTCACACAACAGTTCAGTCTCTAGCTATGTTGCCATCCTCCTATTTTATGTGAATTTTGGGATTGACTATCACATAAAACAAACGTCGGATGGAAATGCCGAGATGAACATCAATTCTAAAAATGTGCAGAAAAATCTTATGTGCTCAATTGAGGTGATAATGTTTTTATCCGATAAGAAGACATGCACATAAACTATAATGGAAACATATTCATAAATCCCTCAATGCGCAACAAAAAACTCACATGATTTTGTCTTAACAGGGAATGTGATTGATAACTGGAATCATCTTAAGGGTTTGGTTGTAATATTTTTAATGAACTGTTAAAACTATCCTCACCGCAAACAGCCGTAACATAGCTAACTGTGTTAGCATGTGGGTTTGAAGTTAGCATGAGTGTAAAGCATCACATTAAACTAGAGAAATATCTACTTTAGATTATGCAAGTGAAATGTATACTACGGAAGAGGATTAGGGCCAAGCAATAATAATAAAAAAAAAATCATCTCGAGATTAAAGTCACTATAATGCGAGATTAAACTCGTTAAATTTCGAGAAAAAAAGTCGAAATACAATATCGAGAATAAAGTCGTTGTGTTTCGAGAAAAAACTCGTTAAATTTCGAGAAAAAAGTCGAAATAATCATGAGAATAAAGTCGTTGTGTTTCGAGAAAAAAAGTCGAAATGTAATGTAGAGAATAACGCATTCGATCAGTGTTCATTGCATAGCCTGATATCAACCTCATCAAGGTTTCCTGGTTTCCTAGGATACCAAAAGATGCATTATTAATCGTTGTTGGTTGTGTACGCCTCCATCCACAGAATGTAACGACTGTTACCATCTATACAGCCATTAATGGCAATACCGTACGGTTTTAATTTATCATAGCTATCCATATGCCAGAGTGCATTTGGGCCAGCGCAAGTGTAGCCTACTCTCCTTCGTCGAAATTCCACACCTTGAGGATCAGCAAGTTTAATAATGCGTCTTATGGTATCCTGGGAAACCACGAAACCTCGATGAATTTCATGTTGGACAAAAGCGAGTACATCCCGCAAATTGGACTGATTTTTTCTTCTAAAAAGACCTAGCCGACCTAGACCTAAGAATGTTCTATTCTTTGTTACTGAAAGAAAGTCTAAAATATAGCTTGACTAAGTGATCCAACTCTGCCATGTCCTCTATCAGAGGCTATGCAATGAACACTGATCGAATGCGTTATTCTCTACATTTCATTTCGGCTTTTTTTCTCAAAACACAGACTTTATTCTCGAAATTTAATGAGTTTATTCTCACGATTATTTCGACTTTTTTTCTCTCGAAATTTAACGAGTTTAATCTCACATTATACTGACTTTAATCTCGAGATGGTTTTATTTTTTTATTATTGCTTGGCCCTAATCCTCTTCCGTACTCTTCTGTAGTTATATTATACAACTTAAAGGAGAAATTCACATATGAGACAGCTTCATAACTTAAACAGCTTTAACTGAAATAGACACAAGTTTAATATAACTATTCTGGAAAGAGTGTATTTTTCCAACACATAGCTCTTTCTGACTGTCAAACTTGACCCAGTGTTACAACACCGGTCTCCCCTAAATGTGAAATGAAGCTCTTGGGGTTTGAACATGATCTGCTCTATTCTGAGACCGTCACAATCACTAAACCTGACAATGCAAATGAGATTTTCACCTCAAACTCACAGTTTCACTCTTTTACTGGTTCAACGCTCTGAACTGGAGCAGTTTCACTTCTGCTGATGGAGGGATGAGACCGTTATGAAGTTTGAGTGATAGTTTATATGACTTGTGTGACTTATATAACGTAATGAGACTCTTCACTGGTAGATCACGTGTGACTGGACTAGAGGAGTAAATGTAGATGTTGATCTGATTCAATTCACGATTCATAGGTTATTGATTATTTTCAAGAAAGATTTCTTTCTAATTCACAGAGTGCAATGCGCCTATAATATACCTAGGAAAGATATTCCATATTTCATAATTTCAGTAAACTATCCACATATTAAAATTATAGCTGATACATTCAAAGTCTCATATTCAAATATAATAAAATCATATATCCTAAAACCTCTTAAATGTCTCTGATCGCCCATAAACACTGATCTCAGTAAAACTGCAGTATTTTATCTTGTAAAAATAACAGTGAAGTTTCCACACAATGAAGCGCTTTATTTCAGTGTTGAGCAATAACATCTTTATGAATGTTTTAAGTGTGTTTGACTCGAGACTGAAGTGTTGTTGTGAGAGATCTGTCTTCTGCTCATGTGAGACTCAGACGCATCGCTGGATTCATAATTAATGCGTCCAGAAAACAGTGAATGGTTACAGACAGACTGATTGTGGGACGGTGGAGCGTCTGATCATGTTAAATAAGGTTTCTCTCTTTCACGGCTCATTTTGCTCTGAATCAGTTCATCTGTGACTCTTGTACATGATGATCTAAACAGCGGCTTTATGGAAGATGATTAATAATCTATTCAAGCAACAACATCTTTATGATTCACTTTACAGTATGAGTGTATGATTAGGAAGAAAAATAATAATGCTTTATATACATGAACAACAAAATGAGAATAGATAAACCATAAATTGACTGAAAAAAATATTATCAAAATAATTTATTATTATCTTCAGTAATATTAATGAAGTGCTGAAAAATTGATATTAGTGTGTGTGTGTGTGTGTGTGTGTGAGTGTGTGAGAGAGTGTGTGAGCAGCTGCAGTTTCAGTTCAGTCACTGTGACTCTGACTGAAGGAGGTTTTTGTACAACTCTTTATCACTGTGTGAACACCCAGCCACTGGTGCTGTGTAAACTCATACAGTAATAATGTCCAGCATCTTCAGTCTGGACTCCACTGATGGTCAGAGTGAAATCACTGTAAGATCCACTGCCACTGAATCTAGATGGAGTTCCTGACTGGCGGCGATTGGCCCAATAAATCAGGAGTTTAGGAGCTTCTCCAGGTTTCTGTAAGTACCAGGATATATAATCATCCCCACCACTATCCCTGAACACATTACTGCTGGTTTTACATTTGATATTCACAGTTCCTCCTGGTTGTTCTGCTGTTATTGAGGGACTCTGAGTGACGGTGATCTGTCCTCTACACTCTGAAACACAACAAGAAGAAAATACACTCAAAACTTTGACAATATACTTGAAGAAATGAATTAATATCAAACTTGTGCTCCACAAACCTTGAGCAAACGCTGTGAGAGTCCAGATGAAGATGATGATGAAGGTCATGTTGATGAAGATTGTTGTGTGTGTCAGTGATGAAGTGTTAAACTCACAGCACTATAAACACTCTCACACACTGAAGATCTGATCAATATGCAAACACACTCCACATCATTTCCCTGAAGACAGAAGAAACACTGTTTTGTCTTTTAGTGTCTTTGCTAATAAACTTCTGTGGATCATTTTCAGAAACAGAAACTCATGATTTACTTCATGTTATTTTGGGTCGATCTTCTCGCTCTAAACACTGTTTTAATGATCAGTTTCATTCAGACTTTGATGCTGAGAGAATTTAATACCTGTGCTGCAGATTTATATCATCCATGATACTGTATAACAGGTCAAAGGTCATCCAATAGAGAATGACCATCTAAATCTGGCTGAAGATTTCATTATAAAGCTTATATTTCATCATAAAGATGTTTTCATCTTTTTTTTTTAAGATGAAGAGTTTGTGGCTCTTAAATGATCTAATGAAACTGTATGATGTGTGTGTTTTTAAAAGAAGGTATAAGGTTTTTATTTGGCAAAGATATTCTTAATTTATCACAAAATGTATTATTGAAAAGCTTAACCTAATTTCAAATCGCATTTATTGTCACATTTAATTCTATTTTATGGATTGATTACACCAATTGATGTATTCAAACTTTTTATTATTATTATAAATATGCCATATTTGGTGATATTCTGTTTTTTTCTTTTCTAAATATTTTTTTTTTAATTTAATGATTTACATTAGTGTAACGGTCACCAGCTGGAGTGCCCTTGAGAGCCACCAGAGGGCACTCCACACTAGACTATTATCACTCCCTCACAAACTACATTTCCCATAACTCACTTCCCGGACTCATCATCACTGATTGCATTCACCTGTGTCTCATCACCCTGTTAGTCTCAACCAGAGCCATAGAGAGAGAGAGTTGCGACACTCTTTGATGTCGCCGCTATGGCTGTCACGTGGTTCATGTAAGCCCCAATAGTTCCAAAACGTACGCTGGCTGTCATGTTCTTCTATGGGACAGACAGCAGCGATTGCATTATTGAACGGTAAATATAAAATAAAACACACACCCAAGTACTTTTTCAGCTGTTATAGCATTATTGCATTTTGTTAATGTCAGTTTTGCAATTTGGAGATACGTTTTAGGCTATATTTTTGGAGGGAAAAGCTTATAGTGTTCATGTTCGCATGGGTAGTAGCACTGGCTTTAGCGGCTCTAACTTAACTTTTCCATATCATTCATCTGATGATGGACGTCTCATGATATTTATTTTAGCACAACTGGGCTGTATTAGGCTATTGATTCCCGTGATTTTGCTTATAAATTTTGATTCAGCCATTATAGCCTACCTTCGTGATCACGCAAAGAGTTCTGCCGTGGCGGTCCGTTCAGAATTCGCTTAGAAGCTAGCTCACTTCTTCTGATGAAAGTGGCCACCCCCAGGACCACAACGTGAAACATAATCATGTTAAGACTAAGAATATTATTTTAAGATTAAGCCATACACATTATCAAAACTATAACAGATTAAAAACGAATTTAAGCATGGCTGATACAAATGAAGGTTTTCAAATAAAATATTTTTTATTAAACAATGACAGACAACAAAAATGTGTGCTTGTGTGTGTGAACAAGAAAAACAAAAACCAGGGGCAGGTGATCCATGAAACAGACAGGACTGGTGATGGCCATAACAATCCTAAAGGTCCAGCATTGTTCTCACAAGCCGCTTCACTCAAGACAATAATAACATAATGAAAAGTTAGTATATCCCAAAAAATTTAATTAAATAAAAGTTGCTATAAAGGTGGTAGCGATTCATTACCGAACTCTTAGCTGACGAAGTCGCGCTAGCTAACTAACGTTAGCTAGCAGGCAGTGCTTGAAAATTGGTTGAAACAACCAACATAAAATATAAATAATTACGCTGTGCATGTACAAATGAAGACCAGTATAAGCATCGCAAAGGGCCTCTGATACAATATAGACAGTTGACAATTCAAAAGAGGTCGATATTTCGGCAACTTAACTCTGGAACAACTCGACGCGCAGCAATGTAAGTGAATGGTGTCCAACGCCCAAATGACAGTGTTTGGAACTATTCCGATCTTCATATCCCGGAAGTAGGCGGTTTAAAGCGCCGCCATTATTTACAACGGAGGTCTATGGGAGTGTCGCAACTCTCTCTCTCTATGGCACTGGTCTCAACCGATTTATACCTTGTTCACTCATTCACTCACTGCGAAGTTCTGTATGTTGTTGCACTGTATTTCCGAGCGTTTTCTCTGGTTTCATGTCTCTTGGTTTTTGGATGTCTTTCCTGTTCCCTGGATTACTCTTTTGCCTCTGACCCCTGCCTGTTTTGATTGTTTGTTTATTTGTTTGTTTGGACTGCCTTCCTGTGTTTGACCCCTGCTTATGCTGATTACGATTCTGGATTACGCTTCAAATAAAGCTGCAATTGGATCTCAACCTTTGTGTCTCGGAGCAGTTCGTGACAATTAGTAATTTCACATGTAATTTTCACATGTTCATTTTATTTTAATTAAATGTGATATTGACAAAATTATCATTTAGAAACTCCCAGTTAAGATGTGTAAAGATCATAGTCTTTCTAATTATATTATTCATTTAGATTTAATAGTTTTCATTCGTTTAGAGACGATGAGACGACTGTTTTTGTGAAAGTCACATCAGTTCAATAATCCTGATGTTGAGTCTCATATCAGTGTGTGTGTGTGTGTGTGTACTTGTATAAGTATAACTATCTTTGTGAGGACCAGTTTGAGTTTTCGACCATTGGAGTGAGGACAAAGAGAGTAAAGTGAGGACATTTTGGCCGGTCCTCAGTTTCTGAGAGCCTTTAAAGGCCTGTTTAAGGGTCAAGACTTGGTTTTAGGGATAAGGTTATAATGAGGTTAAGGGTCGGTTTAGGGTCAGGGGTCAGGTTAGGCACTTAGTTGTGATGGGTAAGGTTAGGGTAAGCGGCTAGAGATTGCTGTGTCAATGAATGTCCTCATAAAGATAGATGTACAAGAATGTGTGTGTGTGTGTGTCTTTCTCTGCTGGAGTGTGTGTTCATTTGAGTGTGACGGAGGTTTTTGTACGACTCTTTCACTAGAATGAAACACTGTGGTACACTTTCGGTGGAGGAACTGAATTGACGATCAGAAGCTGTAAGTCTTTCTTAAATTATCTAATACAAACATATGTGTGTGTTTTTTAAAAGGAGGGTTAAGGTTAATTAAGAACATTTGGCAACAATATTCTTAATTTATTACAAAAATGCATTATTGAAATGCTTTATTTGCTTTACTTTACTTCAACTCTTATTTATTGTTGCATTTTAGTCTATTTGATTGATTGCACGCATTCATGCATTTAAATTTACTGTAATATTGTCTGCTATATTATAAATGTCATATTTGGTGATATTCTATGTTTATTACATTTCAATAGTTCACATTCATAATATTTTACATAAGTAATTTCACACATAATGTGTGCTAACATTTCATTGTATTTTCAGTAATTACAATGTTTTCAGTTATTTCTAAATATATTTAATTTGACACAAAAGTTGGATGATATAGACAAAATAAATGTCATCAGTGTCATCATCAGGCAAAAAGAAATTGAGTTGATAAACTAAATTTAAACTAAGTTTACTTATATTTATCTTTACGAGGAAGTCTATTGAATGGTGATTAGTCTCAAAACACAAATAATATATTGTGTTAAGTTATATTTGACTTAGTTAAATCTAGTTAGTTAAAATCTATTAGCAGTTCTCAGTGTATACAGTAAAGCAACAAACCGTTTACCAAATAAGAATCTTTACCATAGCGTTTTTTTCCCAGTCTTTTACTGTTAAAATTATGTGTTTTTTTTTGTTTTTTTCAATGTACAATATTTAGTAATATTGATTAAATGGAGAATGTTTTGAAACTAAACTCAGGATAGTGTCTATGAATGAAAGCAGTGAGGTGAAACTACAGTAAAGATGAAATGATTGTGCTTTTTACTGTATTACCATCAGACAAAGAGAAATTTAGTTAATGAGCATTTTAAAAATCAATCATTTAAACTATTAAGTTTGCGGATGATTATGATTGTTTCTTAATAGAAGGATTTAAAAAAAATCATAATTGAAAAAGGGCTGAAAATTACAATTGATTGTATCAAAATAGAAGAATATTTTTAAAAATACTTATGTAATACTTTATTCTAAATCTTATGAATAAATGTATTAATCAATTTTATGTGGACAATGTATTAAAAAAATTTGATTGAGATTAAAATGTTCTGTAACAATTCTGAGAAAATTCAATATTTTTTATTTATTTAATAGTTTATTTAAATTTTATAATTCATATTAATATTTTTAAATGTAATTTTTTATTTTACATTAATAATTTAACATCTTATTACTGCTAACATTTAGTTCATGTCATGTATTGACTGCAGATACTTTAAAATCTATTCAATAATTTCTTCATATATTATTTTGGCTATAATTCTTGGTAAACTATTAAGGGCTTTTTTAAACGCATGAAACAAAAGTTGTATAATGTGGAAAAAATGACTATAATTTTTTAGAATTTTCATCAGACAAAAAAAAAAAAAAACTCAGTTGAAGAGCATTTTGAAAATCAATCATTTAAATTAACAAATTTGCTGATGTTTATGATTGTGAGTTTCTGAATAGCAGAATATTTTCAAAATACAATTAATATTGAAATGAATTTGTTTTCTAGATCTTATAACGACATCACAATATAACCATCAATTTACTTGGACAATGTTTTTCAAACTCATTCTGGGGATCATTTAAAATGTAACTTGTATATTTAAAATCAAATGATCATTCATGAATGTGTGTGTGTGTGTGTGTGTGTGTTCCAGCGGGTCCCTCCGTGTCTCCCTCCGTGTCTCTGCTGTCTCCCTCTTCTCTGCTGATCTCTGGAGACTCCTCCGCTCTGCTCTGCCTGCTCAGCTCTTACTCTCCACAGGGGGCGACGGTGAGCTGGACGCTGGACGGGTCAGAGGTCACCGAGGGGGTTCAGACCAGCGCAGAGAGCGAGCGGGACGGTCTCTACAGTCGCAGCAGCGTCCTGAGCCTCAGCAAAGCACGCTGGGAAGACACAAAGCGCTTCGTCTGCAGAGGAACACATGCCGGAGCTGCTCACGAGGCCTTGTTCCTCAAGAGCTCCGAGTGCTGATGTTTCTCCAGTGAAGACCAGCGTATCTGAGCGTCACGTGATTTACAGCTCAATACTGAAGCAGTCTGTCAATGTGCTGCCATTGCTGTTCATTCAATAAAGCTTCATCTGAACGCAAGCGCACATTTGTGTTGGACTGCATCATTGATCAGTGTGTCGTTCCTTCAAAGTCCTGCACTAAAGTTTCAGTGGCTTTGATTGATTGTAATTAGGGGTGTAACAATAATTACAGTGGATAGTGACAATATGTATCGTATTATTCACCCAAAATGAAAGTTTAGGAAGTTTACAGGGTTTCCGTGTCACGACTACATTAAACTACTGTATATAATGTTAAATATAATATATAATAATGCAATGGGGGAATATTTGTGGGTCCTGATAATGCCAAATGTCTGATGTTAACAGTAAAAAGTGGCCTACATTATTTTAGATATATCTAGTCAGAGACATCAAGCATATTCGTCTGAAATAATTCAGTATTTTCAGCTTCAGAATCATGAATATTGTTATTCTGGTGTCTCTATTGTCCTGTGCATTGGGTTATCAGCTCCAAGCCTATTCATTTACACACACAATGTTAAACCAAATGTACCATTTTGATGGAGTATGGCAATAATATGGTATTGTGAGTTCAGGATGGTGACATAAGGGTCTCGTTACACCCCTAATTGTAATAGTTGAGAACAGCTGCATTCAGCAGTAAATGTGAAATGAAGCTCTTGGGGTTTGAACATGGTCACTGGAGACGAGCTGCTCTATTCTGAGACCATCACAATCACTAAACCTGACAATGCAAATTAGATTTTCACCTCAAACTCAGTTTCACTCTTTTACTGGTTCAACGCTCTGAACTGGAGCAGTTTCACTTCTGCTAAAATGAGTTATGAGTTATAAATTCATTATAAGCTTGAGATGATAGCTAGGCCTACTTGAAAACGGCTCAAAAACATCTTTGTTACATTGACTTATATAGTGTATTGTACAAAACAAACAATATGGTTTGTTTGATTTCATATCAGTTTACACATTCAGTTTTCTCTGATTCAGAGCATATTTGAGTCAAACCCGTCCGTCACAGTACAGATCTGTTGTGTTGAGAAGTATGCAATACTTGGTGTTCAATTCATAGTAATTGCTCACTATAACAGATGTAATAATGTGGAACTGCAGCACTTCAGGCTCTAGTGAGAAACTGTGTTGAGTAATGCGAAGAAAAAGAATAAAGCTGAATCCGAAATCACAAACTTCACTACTATATATGGGTGAAAAGCAGTATGTGACAAAAGAAGTATGTCCGAATTTAGAGTACAAGTCCCCAGATTGACCGACTACAGTGAAGCGACGCAACTGACACTGGTAGATCACATGATAATGACAACATGGCCAATATAGTACGTCCAGATTACATTCATACCAGTGTTGTGTACTCGAGACTCGGACTCGGACTCGGTCTCGAGACCATATTTTAATGGTCTCGGTCTTGTGCATTTTGACTCGGAATTGACTCGTACTCGAACATATTAGGACTCGGACTTATTCCCAAGTCCACTCGAGTCCCAGTCAAAATATTTCATGATTGTTACTGTATGTTAATATTTCTTTAAATTGTTGTTTGATTGAAACGTCCAATGATTGCTGACTTTCTTGTGCGCAACTGCGCATGACTTGAGACTAACGTTCGCGCCACGCAAATGCAGCAGGAGCCTGGTCAGATGTGATGTGGAGCCTCTAGCTCAACTATGTATTGAAAATGTCTGCCTTATCATCCATAATTCAGTTTGCATATAAGAGCCACACAGTATAGTGGTACAGTAATGTTATTTGTACTAGAAAATGTTATGTGGTCTTACTGCATAGAGTGATACAACAATGTTATGTGGACAAGAGCACTTACTGATTGTAATAATTGTAAGTAATAATTGTAATAAAATGACCTTTACACCACCTACTAGGTGGCCTTTTTACCATTACAGTGTACATGATTCCATGGTATATTTGATTTACTTCTTGAGTATGGTGCCAATTTTATTGTTACCACCAAATATTTTACATATTCTTGAAGATATCTTTAGGTCTGGTTTTTAGACCCAACCTTAGGTTATCCAACCTCTCCGGTCTCGACTCGACTCGGACTCGACTCTCTCTGGTCTCGGTCTCGACTCGGACTCGACTCTCTTTGGTCTCGGTCTCGACTCGGACTCGAGCCTCTCTGGTCTCGGTCTCGACTCGGACTCGAGTGAGCTGGTCTCGACTACAACACTTCATACTACACCCATTAATACTATAGAATGTACTTTTTTAGCGGTTGTGAAGTAATTACTTATTCAAAAAAGTTTGGCAATTTCAGACACATCCTTAGTGTTAGTTGCACACAAGTCCTGAAAATTGAAGCCAAACGTCTTGATCGCACCCAGGTGGTTGGTCCCAGTACAGCTCATTAACCCCGTCCTCTCCATGTAATCAAATGGGATGTGTAACAAACTAAACAATCAATTAACACAATTAATGATGGTTTCTGTCGTTTTATCCATCCATCCATCCATCCATCCATCCATCCATCTTCTTCCACTTATCCGGGGCCGGGTCGCGGGGGCAGCAGTCTAAGCAGGGATGCCCAGACTTCCCTCTCCCTAGACACTTCCTCCAGCTCTTCCGGGGGGACACCGAGGCGTTCCCAGGCCAGCCGGGAGACATAGTCCCTCCAGCGTGTCCTAGGTCTTCCCCGGGGTCTCCTCCCGGTGGGACATGCCCGGAACACCTTCCCGGGATGGCGTCCAGGAGGCATCCGGAAAAGAGGCCCGAGCCACCTCAGCTGGCCCCTCTCGATGTGGAGGAGCAGCGGCTCTACTCTGAGCTCCTCCCGAGTGACCGAGCTTCTCACTGGCCCACTATCTCTAGGCCCAGCCACCCTGCAGAGAAAGCTCATTTCTGCCGCCTGTATCCGGGATCTTGTCCTTTCGGTCATGACCCACAGCTCATGACCATAGGTGAGAGTAGGAACGTAGATTGACCGGTAAATCGAGAGCTTCGCCTTACGGCTCAGCTCCTTCTTCACCACAACAGACCAGTACAGCGACCGCATTACTGCAGAAGCTGCACCGATCCGTCTGTCAATCTCCCGTTCCATCCTTCCCTCACTCGTGAACAAGACCCCAAGATACTTGAACTCCTCCACTTGAAGCAGGAACTCTCCACCAACCTGAAGCGGGCAAACCACTCTTTTCCGACTAAGAACCATGGCCTCGGATTTGGAGGTGCTGATTCTCTTCCCAGCCGCTTCACACTCGGCTGCAAACCGTCCCAGTGCATGCGGAAGGTCCTGGTCTGATGGGGCCAGCACGACAACATCATCCGCAAAGAGCAGAGATGAAATCATGTGGTCCCCAAACCTGACCCCCTCCGGCCCCTGGCTGCGCCTAGAAATTCTGTCCATAAAAATTATGAACAGAACCGGCGACAAAGGGCAGCCCTGCCGGAGTCCAACATGCACCGGGAACAAGTCTGACTTACTGCCGGCAATGCGAACCAAGCTCCTGCTCCGGTCGTACAGGGACCGGATAGCCCTTAGCAAAGGGCCCCGAACCCCATACTCCCAGAGCACCCTCCACAAGATGCCGCGAGGGACACAGTCGAATACCTTCTCCAAATCCACAAAGCACATATGGATTGGTTGGGCAAACTCCCATGAACCCTCCAGCACCCTGTAGAGGGTATAGAGCTGGTCCAGTGTTCCACGACCGGGACGAAAACCATACTGTTCCTCCTGAATCCAAGGTTCTACTATCGGCCGGATTCTCCTCTCCAGTACCCTGGAATAGACTTTCCCGGGGAGGCTGAGAAGTGTGATCCCCCTATAGTTGGAGCACACCCTCCGGTCCCCCTTCTTAAAAAAAGGGACCACCACCCCGGTCTGCTAGTCCAAAGGTACTGTCCCCGACCGCCACGTGATGCTGCAGAGGCGTGTCAGCCAAGACAGCCCCACAACATCCAGAGACTTGAGGTACTCAGGGCAGATATCATCCACCCCCGGTGCCTTGCCACCGAGGAGTTTCTTGACTACCTCGGTGACTTCAGCTTGGGTGATGGACGAGTCCGCCTCCGAGCCCTCAGCCTCTGCTTCCTCAATGGAAGACGTGACGGCGGGATTGAGGAGATCCTCGAAGTATTCCTTCCACCGTCCGGTGATATCCCCAGTCGAGGTCATCAGCTGCCCACCTCCACTGTAAACAGCGTTGGTAGGGCACTGCTTCCCCCTCCTGAGGCGCCGGATGGTTTGCCAGAATCTCTTCGAGGCCGACCGATAGTCCTTCTCCATGGCCTCACCGAACTCCTCCCAGGCCCGAGTTTTTGCCTCCCCAACCACCCGGGCTGCAGTCCGCTTGGCCCGTCGGTACCCGTCAGCTGCCTCAGGAGTCCCACAAGCCAGCCAGGCCCGATAGGACTCCTTCTTCAGCTAGACGGCATCCCTTACCTCCGGTGTCCACCACCGGGTTCGGGGATTGCCGCCTCGACAGGCACCGGAGACCTTACGGCCACAGCTCAGAGTGGCTGCGTTGACAATGGAGGTGGAGAACATGGTCCACTCGGACTCAATATCTCCAGACTCCCTCGGGATCTGGTCGAAGCTCTGTCGGAGGTGGGAGTTGAAAATCTCTCTGACAGGGGATTCGGCCAAACGTTCCCAACAGACCCTCACAGTACGTTTGGGTCTGCCGAGTCGGTCCGGCTTCCTCCCCCGCAATCGGATCCAAATCACCACCAGGTGGTGATCAGTTGATAGCTCCGCCCCTCTCTTCACCCGAGTGTCCAAGACATATGGCCGGAGGTCAGATGAAACAACCACAAAGTCGATCATCGACCTCCGGCCTAGGGTGTCCTGGTGCCATGTGCACTGATGCTTGAACATGGTGTTTGTTATGGACAAGCTGTAACTAGCATAGAAGTCCAATAACAGAACACCACTCGGGTTCAGATCAGGGGGGCCGTTCCTCCCAATCACGCCCCTCCAGGTGTCACTGTCGCTGCCCACGTGGGCGTTGAAGTCCCCCAGTAGAATGACGGAGTCCCCAGTCGGAGCACTTTCCAGCACCCCTCCCAGAGACTCCAAGAAGGCCGGGTACTCTGCACTGCCGTTTGGCCCGTAGGCACAAACGACAGTGAGAGACCTATCCCCGACCCGAAGGCGCAGGGAAGCAACCCTCTCGTTCACCGGGGTGAACTCCAACACATGGCGGCTGAGCTGGGGGGCTATAAGCAGACCCACACCAGCCCGCCGCCTCTCACCATGGGCAACTCCAGAGTGGTGAAGAGTCCATCCTCTCTCGAGGAGTGTGGTTCCAGAGCCTAAGCCGTGCGTAGAGGTGATCCCAACTCTCTCTAGTCGGAATCTCTGAACCTCACGCACAATCTCAGGCTCCTTCCGCGCCAGAGAGGTGACGTTCCATGTCCCTAGAGCTAGATTCCGCGTCCAGGGATCGGGTTGTCTAGGCCCCCGCCTTCGACTGCCGCCCGATCCACTTAGCACCGGCCCCTTACGGTCCCTCCTGCAGGTGGTGGGTCCACGGGAGGGTGGCCCCACATCGCTCCTTCGGGCTGAGCCCGGCTGGACCCCATGGGGGGAGGCCCGACCACCAGGCGCTCGCATATGAGCCCCAACCCCGGGCCTGGCTCCAGGGTGGGGCCCCGGCTGCGCCATGCCGGGCGACGTCACGGTTCTCGAATTTGTAGGCATCATAAGGGTTTTTGAACCGCTCTTAGTCTGACCCGTCACCTAGGACCTGTTTGTCTTGGGAGACCCTACCAGGGGCATATAGCCCAAGACAACATAGCTCCTAGGGTCGTTCGGGTACTCAAACTCAAACGTCGTTTTAATTACATACAAACAGATACTTCACATTAGCACCTTCGTCTGGTCTCATCTATACCTATGGAAAGACTTACTCGAATACTCACCTCGGAAACTTCCCTGTCATTACTTCTGCACACACACCAGTCAGCACTACAACCAACAGAGAACTGTGAATGTTAAAGCTAAGTGCAAACCTGCTACTCTGAATCCCATGCTCACCTGTTTACCTCCTGTTTAAGACACTGTTGTTTTACGTTAGATCTGAGTCTTCTCCTTCTGTTTCTTACTGTCAGTGGGAGCCACCGAATCCATTTGAGACGTGGCAGAAAGTCTTTTGTGATGACGGAGATGCATGGCCGGAGATACGCAGACAAGGGGTCTCGCTGCTTTGCTTGGTGACGGAAAGCCAGCGCCTGTTTTATACTCCAGAACTGTCACAGTTATGCCAGACAATTCAGTCATGTTGGCCTAAACTGTAAAGTTCTACCCTCAGTGACTTACATCCATACTTTCCTGTTAGACATGAACTGGTTGTTGAATCTTCACTGATTTTCAGAGGGAATCGTTTGATTGTTCATATTGCACTGCAGGAACGCCTCATCCTTCTGGCACATGAGGGACATCAGGGGCTGGTGTGAACAAGTGCACCGCACAAGTGCTGAAAAGTTAGGCCAAAGCGTCTCTATCGCCCCCAGGTGGCTGGTCCCAGTATCGCTCATAAACCCCGTCCTCTCCATGTAGTCTATAATGGGACGCGAGGGAAACTAAACAATCAAATTACACTTCCAACCATTTTTTTTTTCCAAAGATTTTCTGTCATTCTAGGTAGTTTTTATCACGCTGATGTAAGTTCACGTGTTTGTTGTTTTAAATAAGTTTGGTCTTAGTTAGTTATTTAATGCTATAAAAACGGGAATGTGACGCCATGATTGACAGCTGTGATTGACAGCTTCTCTAAACGAAGTAGTCACTTTTTGGGGGGGATTTTTGGGGGAAATTGGAGCTTCAACTTTAATTTCTACATGTCCATATCAGTTTATTTCACACCGACATAAGTTGTTCTGCAGTGAACTGGACTAACCGATTCTGCGGGAGTGTGGACGGGACTCTCACTCTCACGACAGGTCTCAAATCAGCGCAAGATGTCAGCGCCATATTGGGACTTCGCATTTCTACAATAGAAGAGAGTGAAGGTGCGTCGTCCATCTTTATTTACAGTCTATGGGTGCAAACCCAATTGTATTGTATTGGTGGCCACGAATGGACGATCTTGTTCACACAATCCTCTCTGCATGTGTGACCGGCCAGGCCAGTGATAAATCGGCCAAAACATTCACAGTGGGGTTCACGAAATGGTCCATTTCAACCTTTCGAGAAGGGAGATACTGACTGTTAGATTGCAATAACACGGATAGACTATTTCAGCAAATGGCCAGAAGTTGGTTTTGCTTCATCAGTAACTTTGAGTGTGTGTGTGTGTGTGTGTGTGTGTGTGTGTGTGTGTGTGTGTGTGTGTGTGTGTGTGTGTGTGTGTGTGTGTGTGTGTGAGAAAGTGTTTGAGCAGCTGCAGTTTCAGTTCAATCACTGTGACTCTGACTGACGGAGGTTTTTGTACGATTCTTTATCACTGTGTGAACACAGCTTTACTGTTGATCCAGTGTGCACTCTGACAGTAATAATGTCCAGCATCTTCAGTCTGGACTCCACTGATGGTCAGAGTGAAATCTCTCCCAGATGATTCACTGCCACTGAATCTAGATGGAGTTCCTGACTGATGGGTGTTTGTGTAATAAATCAGGATTTTAGGAGCTTCTCCAGGTTTCTGTAAGTACCAGCTAAGAAAATGGTATCCATTTTTCCACATTGGATCTCTGTTAAATATACAGTTTACAGTGACTGATTGTCCAGTTTGAGAGAGCCGCTCTGAGGGAGTTTGAGTCACTGTCTCCTGCCCAAAAGATTCTGTCAAGAGAGAAAGATTAGAAATCACAAACACTTTTACAACCTTATATCTTCACAACACACACATTAAGATAACGAGTGAATAACGTTTGTAATCTTGACTGACACAAACCTCGACATAACACTGCCAGCGTCCAGATCAATATGGTGATGAAAGTCATTTTTGTAGGTTGAAGGTTCAGTTCTAGTGAAAAACAGTTGTTGATCATGTTTGATGTTTGACAGAGTTATAAACACATGCAGAGCACTGAAGCGTGTGTCGCTCATGTAAAACACACTCTATGCAAACGCTTCAGGAGTCACAGATTTAAGTTGGTTTAATGTCCTTTCATAGCCTGGATGCCAGCCGAACTTCGCCCCGCCCACGACATTTGAGGTCGGGAAGTTTGGTCTGGACTTAATCCGTTGTGGAGCAATTATGCTCGAACCAGAGCTGTTCGGACCAATCAAATTGTCAGGGCGGGCTTTATATGATGATGGACAGATGATCAACAGTAACGTAATCATCCACATCACCAAAGAGTGCTTGGGTTGAATATGTTTACAACAAAGTCGGCTGCTGCTGGAGAATTGAGATGTGTAGATTCCGCCCTCACATCTGTTATAGAAGATATCGACAGCGCATTCATTTTAAAAAAGGAACAGAGAACCGCGATCAAGCCATTTGTTTTGTAAAGATGTTTTTGCCGTCCTTCCTACGGGATTCGGCAAAAGTTTAATTTATCAGCTGGCCCCGATGGTCGCTAAGAATATGGGGCGCAATGAAAACCCTGTGGTCATCGTGGTTTCTCCGTTGCTCTGATTGGTTGTAGGTCTATCCAATTGAGTGCAGAGGCATTTTCTTTCCTGGTTCGGTTGAAACCAGGGGGCCAATGTTTCGGAAAACATTGAAGCTTCCCTGGGGGCTGCCATTGATTAGCAGACCATCACCTGCTGTTAGCATCCCATTGACTCCCATTCATTTTGGCGTCACTTTGACAGCTAATAACTTTACATCTGAGGCGTTTAAAGACTCTATATGTCCATTGTTTATTTCTAAAGAAACACGACAATGTATAAAAGGCTCCATTACCTTGTATCTTACGTTATGGCCCCGTAGAAGCAGTTTTTGTAAAAATAGGCTAACGATTGCGTCATAACCACGCGACTCTCTTGAAATTACCGTATAGACAGGAGGAGAAGCTCGCAGTCAATCGGGGGGACGTGGAGGCATATAGTCTGATAAAGTCAAGGGAGAAGCCCATAGAGAGTCATAAAGTTACTTCTGCTCCTAGCTCATGGACAGCTCCTACCAGAGGTGGGACAAAGTCATTGTTATGCAAGTCACAAGTAAGTCTCAAGTCTTTGCCCTCGAGTCCCGAGTCAAGTCGAGTCAAAGATGAGGCAAGTCCCGAGTCGAGTCAAAAGTCAAAGCCAACAAGTCTCAAGTCGAGTCCAAAGTCCTACCATTTTAGTTTCGAGTCATTTCGAGTCCTCTTACCACAGAAATAAAATTTATACAAATCATGTACGTCAGTAAGATTTGTATTTATTTAAACCTCTTTTTATACAATGACATTAATCAAATACAGTAAAAAACAGAACATTTAATTTTCACAAAAAATGCTTGTATTTCAACAGCATATTGCACTAGAACAATGCACAGCATGCAGCTTCAGTCCTGTATTGTATTAACCTCATATTGCAAAACAGTTTAACTTTCAAATAGACATGGGTCGTTTTAGCCTAAACCTTTTTAAACATGTCATCAATAAAATCCTCACTCCTCAAAATTATCACTTCTGAAAAACTGGACCAACCTGATAATATAATTGGAATGCGTGTTGCAGTGCGTATGCAGTGCAAGACCAGCACGCGCAATAGTGCTTTCGCATATGCTGCGTTTGCAGTGCGTGATCCGCGGCTGTACCACAAATACATACTCACTATTTGTATTTCAAATCCAGAAGTTATTAGCATCTTTTATTTTAAAAAAAATTTGTCAGCATTGCGATTCTCTTTGTACACACGTATACACTCTTTAATAGACGTATTCACGTTTAAATACAATTTAAACAACGTATTATTTAATGCATTACTCTTATATAATTATATAAGTTGCTCAAGCAAGTGGTAAAATATTTAACCATGTACTTATATTAAAATCGCATAGCCTACATTTTAAATTAAAACTTAAAATTGACAAAAACAGCAGATTCATACTCTTTCTTTTGCATAATTTAAATCTTTATACAATAAATCTCGCATGTCACAAAGAACTTGTTTTTCCACCTCCACGAATGAGACGAGTGTTATGTTGCCTTGTTGAAATATGTATTTTCCCTTGATTTAGGCTACCCCGGTCTTAACGTCTCAGCATTGCGATTCTCTTTGTACACATATACACTCTTTAATAGACGTATGCACGTTTAAACACAATTTAAACAACGTAGGCCTATTATTCAATGCATTACTTCTACTTATATTAAGTTCCTAAAGCAAGTGGTCAAATATTTAACCATGTAGGCTACTTGTATAAAAAAACAGCCGACTCTCGTCTTTTATTTTATATTTAAATTAATACAATAAATCTCGCATGTCACAAGGAACATGTTTTTCCACCCCCACTCGTCTCGAGTGTCGTTCATTATGTCGCCTTGTTGAGGTAAATTGTAGTTTTCCTTGCTTTACCCTGGTCTTAAAGTGAAAATAGTATTTAATTAAATACATTTATGGTGAGATTACTACATTTTATTTAATTAATCGCGTTTATGGTGAAATTACTAAATTTTTAGGTCAATCTGTGTTCATTTTGACCACGAAACATGCGCTGTCACTTTAATTCAGCGCGTGCAGCACATGTGCAGCACAGCAGAAATAGACTCGGTGCGGAAACGATCGCGGCACTGCTGTATACGCACCGCACCTGGAACGGATCGACGGACTGCAACCGCGTGCAGTGTGAAAGCTCTAACCTGTTAACATGGGTACGGAAAAAAATACGCACCGCTGGCGCATACGCACGGCAAACGGAGTTTGTGTGAAACGGCCGTTAGATGCTGTCGAATCAAAACAACGTGGGACTACAGTGATTGGATGTCGTGCAGGCAGCGCGCGCGCTCGCTGCATGCATACAGCTGGTGCACATTTTTTTCACAGATGCAGATAAACTGAGAGCGGCGCGGCCGTGTGGACATTTTTTCCCCCAGTTTTCATGGGAAGTAGCAAGTCTTCTCGAGTCAAAAGGCGCAAGTCCAAGTGAAGTCACGAGTCATTGATGTTAAAGTCCAAGTCGAGTTCCAAGTCTTTGTACATTTTGTCGAGTCGAGTCTGAAGTCATCAAATTCATGACTCGAGTCTGACTCGAGTCCAAGTCACATGACTCGAGTCCACACCTCTGGCTCCTACTCACGCTCTCCGTCTCTGCGAGATTCGGAAGGGAATGATTCAGATTTCTCTTGGCACAGCTACTAGAAGACAGACGGGTTGCTCACGTCACATCCACGTCGTCAAGCTCAGAGTCTGCGCAGTCGCTCCGCCATCAGGAAGTGAGAGCTTCTAATTGACTTCACTTTTCTCCGTTGAAGTCTATGGGGTCGCTGTGTCCATTTCTTATACTGTCTATGGTTGAAACACGCGCCATAATCACAGCCCAATAGAGCAGTATCAGACTCAAATTCTGACTAGAACCTGAGTATGATGACGTCAGGCTAGTGCTTTCATGGAGATACAAAACATTTCACATGTTAATATAATCCTTTATTGATAAAGCAACATCAGACCAGCAGGCGCACTGTTTGAGTGATTTACATTGCCAGTTTTGTTTTTGTTCGGCCAACTGAAATATTTCCAGACGAAGCCACTATAGAAACAACCGCAGCTCGACTCTGAGAAACACACAGTATTTCTTGAATGAATCAGTGATTTGAGCGAATCGGTTGAGTTAATGATTCATTGACTCACTCATAAAGTCAGTCTCTTGTCGCCATCTACTGGCGTAACGATGAAACTTGCAGAAAGAGTCTCTGTAAAATCCAGCATTAAAGCTGCAGGTTAAACACATCTGTGTGTGATGATGGAGGATCTGCTTCTGTCACGAGACTCGACTCCAGCTCTGAGTATCGCTCCACTTATTCACTGAATTACAGTTTTTTACAATTACTAACAAGCATTTACCAACTTAAAGTACTTTTTCTAAACTCTTAACACAGCAACACACATGATCATACAATTAGCCACATAGTTAAATTTCTGCCTAAAACCACATTTTAATAATTAAATACCAAGTCTGCATTTAGAAATGCAAAAAACTACATATTTGTATGCTTAATAGTTATTTGAAGTGTTTCTGGTATTACAGGAATATCATTAGAGGACGATGAACATCTGCTCTATTCTGAGAGAAACACAATCACTCCTGATGATGAAATGTGAGTTTAACTCGCTCACTTTCACTGTTGAGGCGGTTTGTATAATAAATCAGGAGTTCAGGAGTTTCTCCAGGTTTCTGTAAGTTCCTGCTGAAATAGTTTATCCTCATCTAGTTGTTCACTGTAACGGGTTTGTTCATATTCATCAGTTTATCAGGTCATGTTATCATCAGCTGCCAGTTTATACCTTCCCATAATTTTGTGAATAAGTTTTCAATAAAAAATCAGTTAAAAGCACAAATTAAAGTTCTTATCTGGCTTGTTCTTATCAGAGGTGTCTGATTGGTGCAGAGGAGGGAGAGGCGTGTCTAAACTGAACTGTTGATCAAAGCTATAATTAAAACAGCAAGCTAATATAAAACTCTTACTGTCTGCAGTATATAGTATAAATACAGTCAATAGTAAACAAATTACATGTTAGTATGGGATATGTGACAGACTGACTGTAACACAGGACTTTGATTTTGAAGGGATTGAGCACGGGTGTGTGCACACAACAAACTGTTTCCACCATTACACAGAAAAGTACACCAAAAACACTTTATACAATAAGGGTTTATTTCATTTAATTCAGTTACCAAGTTAACTTCATGCATTTCTAATAGCTACACACCTTCTGGTGCCTCACTAGCCAAACCAGTACACAAGGAAAGTAGTCATGTTTAAACTAGCATGTGCTTATGGAAGATTACTCCATCTGGATCTGACCTCGTGGGGGAGGGGGGAGGGAACCTAGTATGTAAGTTTTCTTCTTATGTTTTGTCTTTATTGTTTTGAGCCCTTTATATGGTACTAGAAATAAATTATGTATGGTTTAGAGTTGAAATGTCATGACAGCTAGTTTGTTTATGTCTTGTCACCTCTTTGTAATTTATAGGTTTCTCCCTAAAAATGTTTTTTTTCCCAAAAAAATAGGAGGAGCTAAGGCCTATAAAAGAGGTAGCCATTTTATGGGAGAAAGCGGGTGTGAAGAGGTTGAATCTTGTTTGTATTTGTGGGCCTGTACATCGGCATAGCCAACTTACATTCGTGTATTGTCAACAATTTTGATTTATTTTCTCTGGTATTATAATTTTTGATAATCTGTTTTTTTTTTTTCTATTACTTCACTATTGCCATTGGATATTGGAATTAAAACCACTCTGGACTGTGCTATTTCTGCCTTTGTCACGTCATTTACACCTCTGGCCGCTGGTAAATCCTAACAGGATACTCAAATGAAATAACTATGGAGTATTATGAAAATTAAGATCTATTATTAATAAAATGGGGCAACTAGGGCAAACTGAAATCACTCAGATCTCAAATGTGTCACTGATCTATAAGAGCAAAAAATCTCTTTCTGAACTCTATAATTATTAAGAGTGTCAGATTAATTTAGATGGTTTTATTTCAGATGCAAGTGTGACGATGTTATTTCAGATCCTCCTTTGAGCAGCTGCAGTTTCAGTTCAGTCACTGTGACTCTGACTGACGGAGGTTTTTGTACGACTCTTTATCACTGTGTGAACATATTTACACTGTTGATGTAATGGAAACTCTGACAGTAATAATGTCCAGCATCTTCAGTCTGGACTCCACTGATGGTCAGAGTGAAATCACTGTTAGATCCACTGCCACTGAATCTAGATGGAGTTCCTGACTGGAGGAGGTTTGCTTTATAAATCAGGAGTTTAGGAGCTTCTCCAGGTTTCTGTAAGTACCAGGATAGAGGCTGATAACTCCAACCCTGATAGACTTCAGGACTAGTTTTACAGGATATAGTAAATGTGTCTCTTAGTTGAACAGATTTCACTGCAGGCGTCTGAGTGACTGTCGGTTCACCGACTGATTCTACATCAAGAAGAATAAATAAACATTCAGAATGACATATTTGGATAATATTTCAAGCACTGTTAATCAGTTAAAATAGTGCAGATTAACTTCATATTTCCTCACCTGTGCAACAGCTGGAGAACATCCAGATGAAGATGAAGATGATGAAGCTCATGGTTGCTGATGGTTTAGATTCTCAGTGTTCAAACTCAGAGTTATAAATCCTCCTGAAGCGCACACACACACACACACACACACACACACACACACACACACACACACACACACACACACGCACGATGTGCTGCGATGCAAATCATCTCTATGTAAATCTGTGTAAGGATTCCAACACATGATGCTCATAAATCATAACAGTGTTTAGGAGATTTTTTCCATGTTACGAGTCATAAACATTTATTCATGTGTCTGAAGCTTCAGGCTTTCTGATGATTCAAATGACAGAGTTGCTACACTAGTATGGCCCTGTCCCAAATGGCACACTCCGGACTTGTGGACTTCCTCAGAGTCCACACTTTGGTGACGTCATGTAGTGCAGACCTATAGGGCCCTTGGCACGAGTCCACGAGGGCATTGAGAGGTATTTTTGGGACAGACTCGATCGCCAAGCCGGAAATAACGGCCTGGTTGTTGTTGGACAGGAGAAATCACATTTTTGCGCTCCAACGTCTTATCTGCATGTCCACTACACAGCCTAATTTTACAGTTCTATATTTTGATATTGTGCATTATCACCTGCATTAGACAATAGATATATCATGCTTAATCAAATTATGTATACAGTTGTACATAATAATACATAATGTTCCATTTGAACTAAGATTACAATTTTTAAAAATAATGAAAATGTGCATGAGTTTCAGATGAATTTACAGGTTTCAATATTCATACTATATTTACATATGACTCAGTAAAGCCCTGACATTCGGTTCTATTTATTTAATGAATCATAATGTGATCGTATTATTAAACGCGCTATTATTATGTTTGAGACATCAACCACTGCTCGATGACCATAATGTTTGTATAAACTGTAGGTAACGGGTGAAATGTACATTTAGGTCATAAAAACTGTAATATTTTCTTCTCAGCCATGTCAACAATTATCCGTGAGTGAAATCTCCTCCCATCTGTTGTCTGATTTGCCTTTCGCAAGGATTCCTGGGTAGTTAAAGTGCGTGGAGCCTGTTTCTATGTGGGCTTCGTGGAAGACCGCTTCAAGGGTACAAAGGTGGCGCTGTTGAGCACACCTCAGAGCACTAAAATGCTGAATGGGACGGCCTACTGTTTGTTTGATTTGATATTAATATACAGACTTTTCTCTGATTCTGAGCATATTAGAGTCAAACTCGTGTGTCACAGGACTGATCATAATAGAGATGATTTCAGTCATAAGTCAGTTTTGAGCACATGTGTAGTTCCTGTGTGTGTGTGTGTGTGTGTGTGTGTGTGTGTGTGTGTGTGTGTGTGTGTGTGTGTGTGTGTGTGTGTGTGTGTGTGTGTGTGTGTGTGTGTGTGTGTGTGTGTGTGTGTGTGTGTTTGAGCAGCTGCAGTATCAGTTCCGTCACTGTGACTCTGACTGACGGAGGTTTTTGTACGACTCTTTATCACTGTGTGAACACCCAGTTACTGTTGATGTAGTGTTCACTCATACAGTAATAATGTCCAGCATCTTCAGTCTGGACTCCTCTGATGGTCAGACTGAAATCTGTTCCATAATTTGCTCCATTGCCAGTGAATCTAGATGGAGTTCCTGACTGTCGTGAATTAATTAAATAAATGAGGAGTTTAGGAGCTTCTCCAGGTTTCTGCAGATACCAGGAGAGACAGTCGCCACAACCATGAGTACGATCTCCAATTCCTCTGTTAGTTTGACAGTTTATAGAAACTGTTCCTCCTTGAACGGCTGCTTCTGAGGGAGTCTGAGTCACAGAAACCTGGCCTGTAATTTCTGTCAATGACATTTCATAAGATCATTATTACAACAACCATTAAAGTCAAAGTATCCAGTACAGAATCTAGACTGAACATCAAAAGCATATAAATCACATCTTGAGTTATTAATAGAGTAAATGAACCTTGAACAGAAAGAATGAGAGTCCAGATACAGACGCTGATGATCATCATTCTTCTTATCGGTGGTTTACTTTCAGTCTGAATGAAGAAAAGCTGTCAGTGATGAAGTGTTAAACTCACAGCACTATAAACACTCTCACACACTGAAGATCTGATCAATATGCAAACACACTCCACATCATTTCCCTGAAGACAGAAGAGACACTCACATTATGTTTGTGCAACAGCTTTGTCTAGATGCTTATTTACTTGTTGCATTATTTTGGGCTGAGCTAAAACACAATAATGAGTGATTTGATGAAGACACTAAATGTTCTTGATTGACAGTAATAGTGGAGAACAGCTGCGTTCAGCAGAGAGACGGAGGAGAGAAACACCTGTTGTTTGAGCATCGGTAACTCAGTGCTTGTTTGTTCTATATCTCTCAAAATTTGAGACATGGTTTCCACATTTGTCTGCTAGAATATAACTCACTTGGACATGTACAACACAATCACAGATTATGTGAGTTATTGTCAAACACAAAGAGGTCGTTGTTGAGACATAACCCTGTCCTGTTGTAACTCAGGCTGGGGATCGATGGAACAATGAGAGCTAATTTGCTGAAATAAGATCCATACAATCTAAACGTGTGCAAGAATGTTATTGAAGAACAAAGAATAATCAGTTTTGAATAAAGTCAACAATTTTAAGTAACAAAAGATTTATTGTATTTTTTAAGGACTTAAAATTTAGCATTTACATGTGTGTGTGTGTGTGTGTGTGTGTGTGTGTGTGTGTGTGATCATGTGTGTGTTCTCAATTCCTGTCACACAACAGTTCAGACACTAGCTATGTTGCCATCCTCCGATTTGATGTGAATTTTGGGATTGACTATCACATAAAAGAAACGCCGGATGGAAATGCCGAGATGAACATCAATTCTAAAAATGTGCAGAAAAAAATTGTATGTGTTCAATTGAGGTGATAATGTTTTTATCTGATAAGAAGACATGCACATAAACTATAATGGAAACATATTCATAAATCCCTCAATGCGCAACAAAAAACTCACATGATTTTGTCTTAACAGGGAATGTGATTGATAACTGGAATCATCTTCAGGGGTTGGTTGTAATATTTTTAATGAACTGTTAAAACTATCCTCACCGCAAACAGCCGTAACATAGCTAACTGTGTTAGCATGTGGGTTTGAAGTTAGCATGAGTGTAAAGCATCACATTAAACTAGAGAAATATCTACTTTAGATTATGCAAGTCAAATGTATCTACAATACAATGATTGTTTGGCAAAAAATAATCTTGATGACATTTTTTACTTTTCCTCCTGAAAATTCGTTTTTGGTCATAAAACGTACAATATTGATCACAGTCACATGACACTTCTCCTGTGAGGTGATGCGGTGTGTGATATTGATGACATCACCATAGCTCTTTCTGACGTGTCAAACTGACCCAGTGTTACAACACCGGTCTCCCCTAAATGTGAAATGAAGCTCTTGGGGTTTGAACATGATCTGCTCTATTCTGAGACCGTCACAATCACTAAACCTGACAATGCAAATGAGATTTTCACCTCAAACTCACAGTTTCACTCTTTTACTGGTTCAACGCTCTGAACTGGAGCAGTTTCACTTCTGCTGATGGAGGGATGAGACCGTTATGAAGTTTGAGTGGTAGATTATATGACTTGTATGACTTATATAACGTAATGAGACTCTTCACTGGTAGATCACGTGTGACTGGACTAGAGGAGTAAATGTAGATGTTGATCTGATTCAATTCACGATTCATAGGTTATTGATTTGAAGATTTCTTTCTAATTCACAGAGTGCAATGCGCCTATAAAATACCTAGGAAAGATATCCCATATTTCATAATTTCAGTAAACTATCCACATATTAAAATAATAGCTGATTCATTCAAAGTCTCATATTCAAATAAAATAAACTCATATATCCTAAAACCTCTTAAATGTCTCTGATCGCCCATAAACACTGATCTCAGTAAAACTGCAGTATTTTATCTTGTAAAAATAACAGTGAAGTTTCCACACAATGAAGCGCTTTATTTCAGTGTTGAGCAATAACATCTTTATGAATGTTTTAAGTGTGTTTGACTCGAGACTGAAGTGTTGTTGTGAGAGATCTGTCTTCTGCTCATGTGAGACTCAGACGCATCGCTGGATTCATAATTAATGCATCCAGAAAACAGTGAATGGTTACAGACAGACTGATTGTGGGACGGTGGAGCGTCTGATCATGTTAAATAAGGTTTCTCTCTTTCACGGCTCATTTTGCTCTGAATCAGTTCATCTGTGACTCTTGTACATGATGATCTAAACAGCGGCTTTATGGAAGATGATTAATAAACTATTCAAGCAACAACATGTTTATGATTCACTTTACAGTATGAGTGTATGATTAGGAAGGACAAATAATCATGCTTTATAAAAAAACATGAACAACCATATGAGAATAGATAAACCAACAATTGACTGAAAAAATATGATAAAAATAATTTCTTATTATCTTCAGTAATATTAATGAAGTGCAGCAAAATTTGTGTTTCTGTTGTGTGTGTGTGTGTGTGTGTGTGTGTGTGAGTGTGTGTGTGAGTGTGTGTGTGTGTGTGTGTGTGTGTGTGTGTGTGTGTGTGTGTGTGTGTGTGTGTGTGTGTGTGTGTGAGTGTGTGTGTGTGTGTGTGTGTGAGTGTGTGTGTGTGTGTGTGTGTGTGTGTGTGTGTGTGTGTGTGTGTGTGTGTGTGTGTGTGTGTGTGTGTGAGTGTGTGTGTGTGTGTGTGTGTGTGTGTGTGTGTGTGTGAGTGTGTGTGTGTGTGTGTGTGTGTGTGTGTGTGTGTGTGTGTGTGTGTGTGTGTGTGTGTGTGTGTGTGTGTGTGTGTGTGTGTGTTTGAGCAGCTGCAGTTTCAGTTCAGTCACTGTGACTCTGACTGACGGAGGTTTTTGTACGACTCTTTATCACTGTGTGAACACATCTTTACTGTTGATCAAGTGATAACTCTGACAGTAATAATGTCCAGCATATTCAGTCTGGACTCCACTGATGGTCAGAGTGAAATCACTGTTAGATCCACTGCCACTGAATCTAGATGGAGTTCCTGACTCGAGGTTGTTGGTCCAATAAATCAGGAGTTTAGGAGCTTCTCCAGGTTTCTGTAAGTACCAGTTTAAAACATCCCCACCAATGTAACTGTACACATCTCTGCTGGTTTTACATTTGATATTCACAGTTCCTCCTGGTTGTTCTGCTGTTATTGAGGGACTCTGAGTGACGGTGATCTGTCCTCTACACTCTGAAACACAACAAGAAGAAAATACACTCAAAACTTTGACAATATACTTGAATAAATGAATTAATATCAAACTTGTGCTCCACAAACCTTGAGCAAACGCTGTGAGAGTCCAGATGAAGATGATGATGAAGGTCATGTTGATGAAGATTGTTGTGTGTGTCAGTGATGAAGTGTTAAACTCACAGCACTATAAACACTCTCACACACTGAAGATCTGATCAATATGCAAACACACTCCACATCATTTCCCCGAAGACAGTCACTCATTAACACACACAAAACACAATCACTGAAGTGAGAACAGAGTAAAATTAATGTTTTTCATAATATTTGATCTTTTACAAACTGTTAAAAATGATATAATTCAATTCAGTTCTGAATACATCTACAAGATCAACTTCAGTATTAATATGAAAATCTGCTGTTTTTCTTATTCCTAATATCTTCCCCAATTTTACACCAAATCCATGTGTGTTCCTGCAGTTTATGAACAGACATGAGGATCATCACACACACGAGTCTCTGTCAGTCACTGAATAACTGAGTTTGATCGAGAGTCACACATGACATGTTCACTTTAATAAATCCAGTTAGTAATTCAGTGATGATGAGCTTCATAAAGCAGGGGAAGTCAGTGAGTTTCTGTTGTAATGATTTGACGGTGGAAACACAGCATTCAGAGAGTGAGGATCCAAATGCAGTTTATTTACAAGTATAATCCAGTCATAGTCCATATATCAGACAGAGTCAAAGCACATGTTATCAGTCCCAACAAGATCCACAGATGCAGAACGAGAACGAGAAATCAAAACTCAGAGAATTATCAGAAACAAAGAGACTGATGGAGAAAGCTGACAGTAACATGTGAACCAGAACAAACAAGACTTCATACTGAATACAGGACAGAAGGCGTTTATAGACAGTAATGAACTAAATGAACCAAGACACGCTGAAACAGATCAATAATGAGCAGGACTTCTGAAAAGCAAATATATTTACCTATATATGAATGCTCAATATATTAAATGGTTTAACAGTATATTTTAAAATCTACAGAATAATATGTTGTGTTAATATATTACAATATATTGAATAATACATAAGGAATTGCCGCTTTTCATATATTGAAAAATATGCGACAATATATTTACTAATATATCATAATGTATGTAATTTTATATTCAGCAATACACTAATACACATAATATATAGATGTGTGATCAGATATGGTACTGCATGTGTAATATATAATATATTGTAATATATTAATATATTACATAAGAAATATAATAATATATGATATACTTTATAGAATTATATACAGTCAAACCAAAATGTATTCAGACCTTCAACATTTCTCACATTATCAGTTTATCCACTATAGTTTAGAAAACGGTAATAAAATATGACAAATATTAAACTGTGTCAGAACAAATTCATCTTGATAATGTCAGATAACTTTGAGCAAAACATGGTCAGGTCAAAGTGTCTGAATCATTTTTGGTCCCAAATTTTTATAAAATTTACTGGTAATCCACTTTATGAAGAATTATTGGGTATAATATGTCACAGTTTACTTTATTTTGCTATCCTCACTTACATAAATGAACTATAGTGTCCTGCACACACTAGTAAAAAAAATATAAAAATTATATCTGGTGTCTGAATAATGTTCGGTTTGACTGTAGAACCAAAACCAAAACTTTGGAACAGTCTTCCTAACATTGTCCGGGAAGCAGACACACTCTGTCAGTTCAAAGCTAGCCTAAAAACACATATTTTTGGCCTAGCATACACATAACACATTATAGACTTCTATAATTCCATATTAGGCTGCATAGATTAGGCCAGCTGGTACCGGGAACACTTCCCATAAATCCTGATGTACTCGTTACATCATAAGAAGAATGGCGTCTACTACGCTAATATTAGTCTCTCTGTTTATACCGAGGTTTACCGCAGTCCACCGGATCCAGGCCGTATCCAGATCTGATGAAGGACCAGCGCCTGGCCGCGACGACAACAAGACTCTCCGTTTCCTGAAGTGAGGTGGACCCCGGCCGTATCCAGATCAGATGGTTGATCTCCACCTGGACCTAACCATGACGCATCCTGAAGTGCCAGCCTCATCAGCCCTGTGAAGGCCTCATCAACATGACCAATCTGACCTCTGACCTGTAACGCTGCCTGGATCATAATCATACACTGTTCACTCGTTGGCCAGAGGAGAACTGGCCCCTGACTGAGTCTGGGTTCTCCAAAGGTTTTTTTCTCCATTCTGAGACCTGATGGAGTTTTGGTTCCTTGCCACTTTTGCCTTGGCTTTTGGCTTGCTTAGTTGGGGACATTTTATATTCAACAATATTATTGATCTGCCTTATTATGGGTGGACGATGATGCAATTTTCTTCTAGAAACAAACTTTGTTGTATTATTTTCATGTTATCAATGTGAAGCTGCTTTGATACAATCTGTGTTGTAAAAAGCGCTATATAAATAAAGGTGACTTGACTAGAAAAGACGCACTCTCAGTTTGTTCAGTTTCTTCTTGAGTGTAATTCGAGACATTGAATGTTTGTCAGTTAACACTGTAAAGATGGTTATGGTCTTAATAGTATTTCTCTTAATGATCAGCTCTGTCTGATACTTCAGGAGTAAAAAGGTTTATATTTGTAGAAATGAAGTATAAAGTTATAATAGATGGAGTGATGTGTGGAGACAGCGAGCTTCAGTTCCCAACACCAGTGCTTTAACAACCGCCGAAAACAATTCAATGTCACACACTAGTTTTATTCTACAAATGTGGAGGATTTCAAGACTTCAAGAGGGAGCAAGGCCAAAACAACACACACAAACCCTCGGACTATTAGGGAGAAACTAACTAAGCTACAAAAATAAAGAAAAGTGCAATAAAAATACACTAACTCTCTAACGCTTAAACTGGAGAAAACCAGATATAAAGGAAATGGCTCGACTCCACATCAGCTTCAGTCGCTCTTCTGTACCACTTTATGCCTTTCATTCTAGACTGTGTGTGTGTGTGTGTGTGTGTGTGTGTGTGTGTGTGTGTGTGTGTGTGTGTGTGTGTGTGTGTGTGTGTGTGTGTGTGTGTGTGTGAAAGTGTTTGAGCAGCTGCAGTTTCAGTTCAGTCACTGTGACTCTGACTGACAGAGGTTTTTGTACGACTCTTTATCACTGTGTGAACACATAACCACTGTTGATCCAGTGTGCACTCTGACAGTAATAATGTCCAGCATCTTCAGTCTGGACTCCACTGATGGTCAGAGTGAAATCACTGTTAGATCCACTGCCACTGAATCTAGATGGAGTTCCTGACTCGAGTTCTTTTGTATAACGAATCAGGAGTTTAGGAGCTTCTCCAGGTTTCTGTGAGTACCAGAACACACAGTATGCCGAGCTGCAAGATTCGGCACTTCTACTGAGTTTACAGCTCATCTCTACAGTTTCTCCTGGTTTGGCAGGTTTCACAGGAGTCTGAGTCACTGTGATCTGAGATCTACAGCCTGAAAAACAATTCATTTATCAGTTTAAAGTATATATTATTTGACATATTGTTAAGCTGTGTAAAAAAAATATATATTTAAATTATTTATTTCAAATATAAACTGTTCACCTTGTAGTATAAAGCAGTATAAAAGTGTCCAGATGAAGATGATGATGAAGGTCATGTTGATGAAGATTGTTGTGTGTGTCAGTGATGAAGTGTTAAACTCACAGCACTATAAACACTCTCACACACTGAAGATCTGATCAATATGCAAACACACTCCACATCATTTACCTGAAGACAGTCACTCATTAACAGACACAAAACACAATCACTGAAGTGAGAACAGAGTAAAAATGAATGGTTTTCATAATATTTGATCTTCACTAAAAGTCAAAATGTAAAAAATGCTATCATTAAATTCAGTTCTGAATACATAGACCAACTTCAGTATTAATCTGAATATCTGCTGTGATCAGATCCAGATCCAGACTCAAATCACTGAAGGTTTTCTATAGTAAAGTGCAGATTTAAACTTGAGCAACAGTGAGACATTTAAGATTATTTACACTTTTCAGAATCAGAATCAGAATCAGAAAGAGCTTTATTGCCAAGTGTGCTTGCACCCACAAGGAATTTTTCTTGGTACTGAAGCTTCCAGTGCACATATACAAATACAAATACAACAAGAAACATAGTAATACACATTCTAAGAATAAAATATATATTTTAAAAAAATATTAAAAAAATATATTTAATATATATAAATATATAAAAAATAATAAATTATATATAAAAAATTATATATAAAAAAAATAAAAAAATAGTATAAAAGTAAAAAAAGGGGTCACAGTTGGGTTTAGTCTGAATAATCATTTACAGATTATGAACATATTTACAGTATTTTGAGTAGTATGAATAATATAAATATAAATATCACCTGAGTTAAGAGAATATTGCACTAGACAGTGGGAGTATTGCACTTACAGGCATATGCCTTGGGGGGCATGTTAAGTGTTCAGAAGGGAAATGGCCTGTGGAAAGAAACTGGATGCCTGGATGTTCTTGTGGCCAGTGATCTGTGTCGCCGTCCTGACGGTAACAGTTCAAACAGGGGGTGTCCAGGGTGAGTGGAGTCTGTGATGATTTTACCTGCTCTCTTCCTCACTCTGGAAGAGTACAGGTCCTGGAGGGTTGGCAGGGGGGCACCAATAATCCTCTCTGCTGTCCGGACTGTCCGTTGTAGTCTCCTGATGTCCGATTTGGTAGCTGAACCAAACCAGACAGTGATGGAAGTGCTTAAAACAGACTCAATGACGGCTGAGTAGAACTGGATAAGCAGCTCCTGTGGCAGATTGAACTTCTTCAGCTGGCGAAGGAAGTACAGTCTCTGCTGGGCCTTTTTCACAATGGAGTCAATGTGATTTGCCCACTTCAGGTCCTGAGAGATGGTAGAGCCCAGGAACCTGAATAACTCCACTGCTTCCACAGTGCTGTTCATGATGGTGAGAGGGGGGAGTGCTGGGGATTTTCTCCTGAAATCCACAATCATTTCCACTGTTTTGAGCGTGTTCAGCTCAAGGTTGTTATAGCTGCACCAGACAGCCAGCTGTTCAACCCCCAGTCTGTAAGCAGACTCGTCACCATTTTGGATGAGACCGATGACAGTGGTGTCGTCTGCAAATTTCAGGAGCTTGACAGAGGGGTCTTTAGAAGTGCAGTCATTAGTGTACAGGGAGAAGAGCAGTGGGGAGAGAACGCACCTTGGGGGGCGCCAGTGCTGATGTTATTTTATGCGCCAAATTATTTTTACCAATAATTGGAATATATATATATATATATATATTAAATATACTTTGCTACGAGTATTTTTCTAATAATCTGTTAGTCTGCCTTTACATTGCTTTAATGTGTTATAATTGTAACATGTCACATCCATGCGGAGTGAATCCAGCATTTATAGCCTCGGGCGATGACGTCATCGGCGCGCACCCGCGACGCGAGGCTATAAATAGATGAGCCACAGGTGCATCGTCAGGATATTCAGGATATAGTCTTCACAGGCCATTCTGTGTATGTGTGCGTCAGAAGCATCTCTTCCTCTCTATCTGCTACAGATCTTGCTAGGAGTTAGTTTTCAACTGGCAGTGTGCAGAATTTTCTTTTTCTTTTTCTCTCTTAGTAAGTGATGTCCCTCCATGTTCTCGTCCTATGTTAGAGAACTGGATACACACACTTACTGCTTTGTTTGTTTGGGGATAGAGGATGCTGCCCTTGCGTTTGAGCATGGTGATTGCGAGCACAGTGAATGTTCACAGTTAGTGCTTCGCGTTCACTTTGCTTATTTCAAAGGGGTAGCAGCACCCGCAGTCGGTCTGGCCGAGGAGCGAGAGACGGTGCGTCCTTTTCGCTCGCTCGCTCTCCAGATCGCGATGTCCTTTTGCCTGACCGAAGCGTGCCACGGCATCGCCTCCGAGCGTTCCTCTCGTGAGGATAAAAGGAGAACTGCTCTGGGCGATCGTGTGTGCGTGGCCAGACTACACTGATCACAACAAAAAGAGTCCCATAAAACAAAGCTTTTAAATAAGATTGTAAATATATATTATATATATGTATAAACATGACGTGTCTTTATGCCCTCAACGTCGACCAATTCGACTATCGTGGGTGCGAAGGCACGCGATTATATGATGCTGTCTCAGATAAGAGAGACGCTCGTGGGCTATCTCTCCCCTGGTATCGCATTATCACATGCATTTTCAGCGGGTCAGGCTGGTATTGCGCTGTACACCATGGTTGTGTTACAAGCATACCAGGCTGATCTTATGAAAGATTTAAACAGCCTGTCATCCAGACCGTGTTTGATTGTCTGATTGATATTTGGCTGTATTTATTGCTGATGAATTAAATGAGAAATATATGAGAAATCAGATATTCAATGCAATATATCAAATTATTGTATTAATATATTGTCTGGCTGTTCTTTGGCCACATTTAATTCTGAGGAATTAATATTGAAAAAGCCATCTAAAGAGAAATGATGGACTTTGAGAGTGCCGCCTCCGAGCCCTTCTCTCGTTATGATAAAGCGTGTAAGAAGTTACTCGAGGTGGTGACTCGTGCAGTGGCCAGATTACAGCTAGACTGCCCTCCTTGAGGATCTCCATGACGTTAACTCGTGCATGGGGAAAACCTTATCCTTCGTGCATCTCTATTCCCTCAACATCAATTTATTAGACTATCGTGGGTGCAGGGGCATGTGCATATACGACGATGCGCCAGTCCGCTCTCTTCTCTGTGGTTCATCGTCATTTAAGGAGTCAGCACTCCCCACCAAGCCGTGTATAATAACATCCACACTGGTGGAGGTCAGACTGGTGCTGCTATGCACACTATGGCAGTGTTGCAGGCATACCAGGCTGATCTGATTTTTAAAAAAGGGGGGCTCAAAAGCAGAGGAATGTAAAATACATCAATCAGCTCCTACCTGACACCCTCACAAAACCACTGTAACATCCTTGCCACCTCTGGTGATTCAGAAGGCAGTGGTTTCCAGCAAAAGTTTAATGTTCTTTTGTTTCCTGTTATCACCAAGGACACAGAACATTTAACATTCCCCTAACAGGAAGTATTAAAGAGACTTTGGCAGCGTGAAAGCTACTGCCGGGTATCTCTTTTTGTGTCCTAAAGACAGGAAAAAGGAATATGTTGCCCTCTTCGTTTTAATGGTGTGGTTCCCACTACCGTGAAACAGGAGTAGGCGCAACTGCTGTCTTAAGAAAGAAAGAAATGGGGGACTGTGTCCGTTTTTAGATCTTTGAGGCTTGAACTGTTCCGTCAAAACGCTCTAGTTCAAGATGCTAACTATCAAGAAGATCGTGTTACAAATTCAACATCGCGATTGGTTCTTCACGGTCGATCTTAAAGATGCATATTTTCACATAGAAATATTGCCACAACACAGGAAGTTCCCGAAGATTGCTTTTGTGGGCGAAGCTTACCAATATCGGGTCTTTCCATTTGACCTAGCCATGTTAGACGACTGGCCCAGTCTCAAGAGCTTGCGCTTCGACATCGAGATCGATCCCCGCTCATCTTCTCTCTATGGGGCTGAGTTGCAACGCCAAGAAGAGCGTACACTCTCTTCCCCAGAGGGTAATGTGCTTGGGGGTTAAATGGGACTTTGTCACCATCGGGGGCACAACTGTCCTCCACTTGTCAAGACCATTTTAAACACCCTAAAGCAACATCTGGCTAGGTCAGGACATTACATAGGTCTCATGGCAGCTGCGTCCACAGTGATCCATCTGGGCCTTTTGCACATGAGACCACTTCGGTTGTGGCTCAAAATCGCTATAAAATCCCCAAGGGCAAATAAAGGCAAGAGCACGCGCTGAGTGCTTCGTGTCCTTTCTAAAAAGCCATGTTTATGGTAAGTCACGCGCTGAACGCTTCATGTACTTTCTAAAATCCATGTTTATGGTAAGGGTTATGCGCTGTGGCTTCGTTCCCTTTCTATGTGGTTTAGACCCCGGTTCCTCACCTTGGGTCCCACTCTAGGTGCGTCTTGCCGTCACAGAATGCTAACGACAGACGCCTCCCTGTCGGGCTGGGTAGTGGCCTTAAGTGATCGTCCAGCCCAAGGGATCTGGGGAGGCATCATCTCGATTGGCAAATCAATTGCCTCAAGTTGATGGAATATGTATTTCTTGCCCTCAAATACTTTCTCCCTCAGTTGAGAGACTGTCATGTCCTAGTGCGGGGGGACAACACAGCTGCAGTCTCTTACATAAATCACCAGGGAGGTCTGCACTCACGCAATCTGAACAGAATAGTGAGGCAGATTTTTCCCTGGGCCCAGGAGAAATTCCTGTCACGGGCAAATAAAGGCAAGAGCATACGCTGAGTGCTTCGTGTCCTTTCTAAAAATCCAATTTTATGGTACAGTAAGTCACGCGCTGAACGCTTTGTGTACTTTCTAAAACCCATATTTATGGTAAGGGTTACGCGCTTTGGCTTCGTTCCCTTTCTACGTGGTTCAGACCCCGGTTCCTCACTTTGGGTCCCACTTTAGATGCGTCTTTCCGTCGAAGAATGCTAACGACAGACGCCTCCCTGTCGGGCTCCCTGCCTGTCAGGCTCCCTCGCCTCTTCAAGTGCTCTGGCAAGAGGTGCCCCCCTTGCAATTTGTTTGTGATGCGGCAGGCTGGTCCTTTCTGCACACATTCATAAGATTTTATAGTTTGGATGCTCATGCCACTCCGGGCTCTCACGTCCTTGAGTCGACATCACAAGCTAATGTCTGAGGCCTTCTTGCGTTCTTGTGAGCACACCTACACAACCGTAAGGGGTCCAGGCACCTTCAAGCACGGCGGCGTGGGTATTCTCGTTTCCAATGCGCTAAGCAGCGCAGCATCGATTGTAGCTTTTGAAAGGGAACGTTCCGGGTTACTTGACTGTAACCCTGTTCCCTGAAAAAGCGGAACGAGATGCTGCGCTGCATTGCCGTGCTGAAGATGTCCCAGGTCTGCTCTTCAGACAAAATATCCTGACGATGCACCCGTGGCTCATCTATTTATAGCCTCGCGTCGCGGGTGCGCACCGATGACGTCATCAACTGAGGCTATATTACCTCTGGGTCAATTCTATTGACGTGTTACACACAATATTCACAGCTGGTCACGATTAAAGACGTTCCCGATGCGCTAAGCAGCACAGCATCTCGTTCCGCTTTTTAAGGGAACAGGGTTACAGTCAAGTAACCCGGAACGATCTTCATACATGTGAATAAGGTTGTTATGAAGGGAATGAGCCAGTAGAGGTCAGTGATTATCTTCATTATCTGTCAGTGATCCTCTTCTTTGAGCGGATGAACTGCTGGATCATCAGGATGAGAGTCGAGGTCTAAGAGCAGCGCTGGCCTTCACTGGTGTGTGTTCATACAGGACTGTGTGTGTGTTTATACAGTGTAAGATGATACTGTACTGACTGACTGATAAGGAGCAGAACCTGCCTGAAATTTAAAACAAATACCACCCTTATGAAAAGAAAATATGTTTCCCATATATGAATGATCAAAATATTAAATGGTTTAACAGTATATTTGAAAAATATGTAATATACCATAATGTAATTTTATATTCAGTCATTCACTCATTCCGTGTATGTGTGTGTGTATATATATATATATATATATATATATATATATATATATATATATATATATATATATATATATGTATATATGTATATGTGTGTGCGTGAACATACATTCACATTTATATGGGAACATGTATATGCAATATATGTACACAATAATTAATATTTTATATGTATTAATATATAGCCATGGTCAGTGCATATATTTCAGTATATTGAAAAATATAAGCACTAGTTTCCCATATATGGAAATGTATTAATATTTCACATTATATTTTACAGTATATTCCCATATATTTTTGTTCTGTAAGGGCAGAGACACTGGTGGACTTTGTCTAGTTGTTTCTCTCAACGTATGCTTTTATTTCTGACCTCTATAATCTAATAAAGAGTTTAATTTAGATGTTTTTATTTCAGATGCAAGTGTGACGATGTTATTTCAGATCTTCCTTTGAGCAGCTGCAGTTTCAGTTCAGTCACTGTGACTCTGACTGACGGAGGTTTATGTACGACTCTTTATCACTGTGTGAACACCCAGTTACTGTTGATTTTATGTATACTCTTACAGTAAAAATGTCCAACATCTTCAGTCTGGACTCCACTGATGGTCAGAGTGAAATCACTGTAAGATCCACTGCCACTGAATCTAGATGGAGTTCCTGACACAAGTTTTTTAAAATAATAAATCAGGGCTTTAGGAACTTCTCCAGGTTTCTGTAAGTACCAGAATATATGATCTCCATCACTATCCCTGTACACATCTCTGCTGGTTTTACAGTTGATATTCACAGTTCCTCCTGGTTGTTCTGCTGTTATTGAGGGACTCTGAGTGACGGTGATCTGTCCTCTACACTCTGAAACACAACAACAAGAAAATACACTCAAAACTTTGACGATATACTTGAAGAAATGAATTAATATCAAACTTGTGCTCCACAAACCTGGAGCAAACGCTGTGAGAGTCCAGATGAAGATGATGATGAAGGTCATGTTGATGAAGATTGTTGTGTGTGTCAGTGATGAAGTGTTAAACTCACAGCACTATAAACACTCTCACACACTGAAGATCTGATCAATATGCAAACACACTCCACATCATTTACCTGAAGACAGAAGAAACACTGTTTTGTCTTTTAGTGTCTTTGCTAATAAACTTCTGTGGATCATTTTCAGAAACAGAAACTCATGATTTACTTCATGTTATTTTGGGTCGATCTTCTCGCTCTAAACACTGTTTTAATGATCAGTTTCATTCAGACTTTGATGCTGAGAGAATTTAATACCTGTGCTGCAGATTTATATCATCCATGATACTGTATAACAGGTCAAAGGTCATCCAATAGAGAATGACCATCTAAATCTGGCTGAAGATTTCATTATAAAGCAGGACAATAGAATTAGCAGAGTTTATATCACATGTGTTTGTAAATGTGATGAATGTATTTTGTGGCTCTTTTTCGATCAAACATGGTTAATGTTGAGAAGATCTGCTGTTGAGTCTCATATCAGTGTGTGTGTGTGTGTGTGTGTGTGTGTGTGTGTGTGTGTGTGTGTGTGTGTGTGTGTGTGTGTGTGTGTGTGTGTTCGTTTGAGTGTGACGGAGGTTTTTGTACGACTCTTTCACTAGAATGAAACACTGTGGTGGACTTTCGGTGGAGGAACTGAATTGACGATCAGAAGCTGTAAGTCTTTCTTAAATTATCTATAAAAACGTATGATGTGTGTGTTTTTAGAAGGAGGTTTAAGGTTATTTAACAGCATTTGGCAACAATATTCTTAATTTATTACAAAAATACATTATTGAAATGCTTTATTTGCTTTACTTTACTTCAACTCTTATTTATTGTCACATTTTAGTCAATTTTACTGATTGATTGCACACATTCATGCTTTTAAATTTAATTTTGTCTGCAATATTATGAATGTCATATTTGGTGATATTCTATGTTTATTACATTTCAATCCATAGTTCACATTCATACTGTTTTACATTAGTAATTTCACACATAATGTGTGCTAACATTTCATTGTATTTTCAGTAATTACAATGTTTTCAGTTATTTCTAAATATATTTAATTTGACACAAAAGTTGGATGATATAGACAAAATAAATGTCATCAGTGTCATCATCAGGCAAAAAGAAATTTAGTTGATAAATTAAATTTAAACTAAGTTTACTTATATTTCTGTTTACGAGGAAGTCTATTGAATGGTGATTATTTTCAAAACACAAATAATATATTGTGTTAAGTTATATTTAACTTAGTTAAATCTAGTTAGTTAAATCTATTAGCAGTTTTCAGTGTATACTGTAAAGCAACAAACCATTTCCAAAATAATAATCTTTACCGTAGTGTTTTTACAGTCTTTTACCGTTAAAATTATGATACTTTTTTACAATGTACAATATTTAGTAATATTGATGAAATGGAGAACGTTTTGAAACTAAACTCAGGATAGTATCTATGAATGAAAGCAGTGAGGTGAAACTACAGTAAAGATGAAATGATTGTGCTTTTTACTGTATTACCATCAGACAAAGAGACATTTAGTTAAAGAGCATTTAAAAAATCAATCATTTAAACTATTAAGTTTGCGGATGATTATGATTGTGTCTAATTGAAAATGGGCTGAAAATTACAACTGATTCTGTGTATCAAAATAGAAGAATATTTTTTAAAATACTTATGTAATACTTTATTCTAAATCTTATGAATAAATGTATTAATCAATTTTATGTGGACAATGTTTTTAAAAATTTGATTGAGATTAAAAGGTTCTGTAACAATTCTGAGAAAATTTCAATATTTTTTTATTTATTTAATCATTTATTTAAATTTTATAATTCATATTAATATTTTTAAATGTAATTTTTAATTTTACATTAATAATTTAACATCTTATTACTGCTAACATTTAGTTCATGTCATGTTTTGACTGCAGATACTTTAAAATCTATTCAATAATTTCTTCATATATAATTTTGTCTATAATTCTTGGTAATTGTAACTATTAAGGGCTTTTTTAAACGCATGAAACAAAAGTTGTATAATGTGGACAACATAAATATAATCTTTTATAATTTTCATCAGACAAAAAGAAACTCAGTTGAAGAGCATTTTGAAAATTAATAATTTAAACTCAAATTTGCTGATGTTTATGATTGTGAGTTTCTGAATAGCAGAATATTTTCCAAATACAATTAATATTGAAATGATCATTTAAATTAGTTTTGTAGATCTTATAACGACATCACAATATAACCATCAATTTACTTGGACAATGTTTTTCAAACTCATTCTGTGGATCATTTGAAATGTAACTTGTATATTTAAAATCAAATGATCATTCATGAATGTGTGTGTGTGTGTGTGTGTGTGTGTGTGTGTGTGTGTGTGTGTGTGTGTGTGTGTGTGTGTGTGTGTGTGTTCCAGCGGGTCCCTCCGTGTCTCCCTCCGTGTCTCTGCTGTCTCCCTCTTCTCTGCTGATCTCTGGAGACTCCTCCGCTCTGCTCTGCCTGCTCAGCTCTTACTCTCCACAGGGGGCGACGGTGAGCTGGACGCTGGACGGGTCAGAGGTCACCGAGGGGGTTCAGACCAGCGCAGAGAGCGAGCGGGACGGTCTCTACAGTCGCAGCAGCGTCCTGAGCCTCAGCAAAGCACGCTGGGAAGACACAGAGCGCTTCGTCTGCAGAGGAACACATGCCGGAGCTGCTCACGAGGCCTTGTTCCTCAAGAGCTCCGAGTGCTGATGTTTCTCCAGTGAAGACCAGCGTATCTGAGCGTCACGTGATTTACAGCTCAATACTGAAGCAGTCTGTCAATGTGCTGCCATTGCTGTTCATTCAATAAAGCTTCATCTGAACGCAAGCGCACATTTGTGTTGGACTGCATCATTGATCAGTGTGTCGTTCCTTCAAAGTCCTGCACTAAAGTTTCAGCGGCTTTTGATTGATTGTAATTAGGGGTGTAACAATAATTACAGTGGATAGTGACAATATGTATCGTATTATTCACCCAAAATGAAAGTTTAGGAAGTTTACAGGGTTTTCGTGTCACTACTACATTAAACTACTGTATATAATGTTAAATATAATATATAATAATGCAATGGGGGAATATTTGTGGGTCCTGATAATGCCAAATGTCTGATGTTACCAGTAAAAAGTGGCCTACATTATTTTAGATATATCTAGTCAGAGACATCAAGCATATTCGTCTGAAATAATTCTGTATTTTCAGCTTCAGAATCATGAATATTGTTATTCTGGCGTCTCTATTGTCCTGTGCATTGGGTTATCAGCACCAAGTCCAAGCCTATTCATTTACACACACAATGTTAAACCAAATGTACCATTTTGATGGAGTATGGCAATAATATGGTATTGTGAGTTCAGGATGGTGACATAAGGGTCTCGTTACACCCCTAATTGTAATAGTTGAGAACAGCTGCATTCAGCAGTAAATGTGAAATGAAGCTCTTGGGGTTTGAACATGGTCACTGGAGACGAGCTGCTCTATTCTGAGACCGTCACAATCACTAAACCTGACAATGCAAATGAGATTTTCAACTGAAACGCTCTGAACTGGAACAGTTTCTCCTGTGCTTATGGATTCATTAGTCAGTTTGTTAATAAGATTTCATCTTTATGAGTTACATGTTGGCTCATCACAACCCACACTATATTCACACATGAACAAACTTCAATCTTTAATATAAAAAATTTACTATAAATAAATTTCCACTATACATGGATGTGTTAAACTACACACAGAAAACATTAGTATGAAATGTTGATATTGATCCAATGTTTGATAAAGCTGTTATATATAGCACTGGTAAATTACACAATAAATATAAAATAAATAGGAAATTATTATTATTTTTTGATGGTGGACTGCACCTGTTTGATAATCTGGTCTTTACTTTCAAAATTAATTTTAAAATTCTATGTAAAGATATTAATTAAAATTATTTAATTTTCATCTGCTCTGAAATTGAGAGTTGTGTTTTGTGATGTTGTTAATATATGAAGGATGAACTCGATAAAATCGATAGATTATTAAACTGATCAAGCAGAACATCTTTATGATGCAGTGATTCAGTTTAGAAAGAAGAATGAGGATAAATCATAAATGCAGAAAAACTAAAATATGGTGAAAGATTGAAAAATATCCACTGAGTGAAGATCAAACGCGACTGAATTTCCTCACAAATGACTGAAAATAACAGGAGAAAAATGACTTATGAAAAATCATGATCAAAGCTGTCATAGACTGACCAAGCTCAAACCTTTATATTATTATAATATATTAATATAATGATATTATTGCTTATTATAAGATCATATTGCTTTTCTTAGTGTGTGTGTGTGTGTGTGTGTGTGTGTGTGTGTGTGTGTGTGTGTGTGTGTGTGTGTGTGTGTGTGTATGTGTGTGTGTGTGTGTGTGTGTATGTGTGTGTGTGTGTGTGTGTGTGTGTGTGTGTGTGTGTGTGTGTGTGTGTGTGTGTGTTTGAGCAGCTGCAGTTTCAGTTCAGTCACTGTGACTCTGACTGACGGAGGTTTTTGTACGACTCTTTATCACTGTGTGAATGTATAATCACCCTCACAATCACCATCAGAATCTGTTCTGCAATGGAAACTCTGACAGTCATAATGTCCAGCATCTTCAGTCTGGACTCCACTGATGGTCAGAGTGAAATCACTGTTAGATCCACTGCCACTGAATCTAGATGGAGTTCCTGACTGGAGGGTGTTTGTATAATAAATCAGGAGTTTAGGAGCTTCTCCAGGTTTCTGTAAATACCAGTTGAATAAGTACACACTCCCAGCACTGTACACATCTCTGCTGGTTTTACATTTGATATTCACAGTTCCTCCTGGTTGTTCTGCTGTTATTGAGGGACTCTGAGTGACGGTGATCTGTCCTCTACACTCTGAAACACAACAAGAAGAAAATACACTCAAAACTTTGACAATATACTTGAAGAAATGAATTAATATCAAACTTGTGCTCCACAAACCTTGAGCAAACGCTGTGAGAGTCCAGATGAAGATGATGATGAAGGTCATGTTGATGAAGATTGTTGTGTGTGTCAGTGATGAAGTGTTAAACTCACAGCACTATAAACACTCTCACACACTGAAGATCTGATCAATATGCAAACACACTCCACATCATTTCCCCGAAGACAGTCACTCATTAACACACACAAAACACAATCACTGAAGTGAGAACAGAGTAAAAAAAAGAACTTCTTTATATTATTATTAGATATCTTCTATTTAGAAATAATATCTTCCCAAATGTTACACCAAATCCATGTGTGTTCCTGCAGTTTCTGAACAGACATGAGGATCATCACACACACGAGTCTCTGTCAGTCACTGAATAACTGAGTTTGATCGAGAGTCACACATGACATGTTCACTTTAATAAATCCAGTTAGTAATTCAGTGATGATGAGCTTCATAAAGCAGGGGAAGTCAGTGAGTTTCTGTTGTAATGATTTGACGGTGGAAACACAGCATTCAGAGAGTGAGGATCCAAATGCAGTTTATTTACAAGTATAATCCAGTCATAGTCCATATATCAGATAGAGTCAAAGCACATGTTATCAGTCCCAACAAAATCTATTCTATATCTATTCAAACTGATCTATTAGTTTATTTCACTGGTTCACTTTCAGCAGCGGCTCCAAACTGATGATGATATACTTTATAAAACTATATACAGTATTCAGACCTTCAACATTTCTCACATTATCAGTTTATCCGCTATAGTTTAGAAAATGGAAATAAAATATGACAAATATTAAACTGTGTCAGAACAAATTCATCTTGATAATGTCAGACAACTTTGAGGAAAACATGTTCAGGTCAAAGTGTCTGAATCATTTTTGGTTTATTTAATTTAATTTAATTTATTTTAGAATGTTTCTGAGACGCTTCTCGAGCTTTGGGTTCTAGCAGGATGCCGGTTATAACGTTTTTGTAACGAGCGTTTAATCCACAACATATATTTAGACATTCATTCATCTGCCAATCAACGAAAACTGAGAATCTGTGGCGTGCAGGTGACATCATCATCGTTATGGTGTATTATTATACGTTTAATCTCACTATGTGTGTCTGTGCGTTAGAGCGAGAGGTAAGTGATTATTTCACACTATTGATTTTGTTTCTTTTTGTAGCAAATGTGTTGAATCGAATCTTATTCTTTCCAATAGAGTTAAAGGTACGACCCTAAATTAAAAGACCTTTGTCGGGTTAGACGTCATTGAATTTAACAGATGAAAACGAGGCTGTTATAAACGAGGGATAGACTTGGTCTGTGTGTGAAATCTCTTGAGTAGGTGCTTATTTTGAACAAGTAATTACTTCACGACTGCTAAAAAAGTACATTCTATATAGTATGAACATAATCCAGAAATACATTCGCCATGTTGTCATTATCATGTGATGAAGTAGTAGGTCATCCGGGTACTTTTTGCCTACTCTCTTATGAGTACTTCTTTTGTCACATGCTGTTTTTTGCCTACTATTTAGTAGATAGGGAAGTATGTGATTTTGGATGGCACGCATTGTATAAAGGTCATATTTTAAGGAGTTTTAATCTACTGCCTTTTTTTGAAAAGAAGTTTCCTCATCTGAACAATCGGTATGTTAAACAACAGTGCGATCCATTAAACTCACTGTACTTATATCCCTCACAGCCTCGTTTTCATTCCTGTCTAAAAATAAATGCCTTCTGGTTTGTATTTCCACAGCATGAAGGGAAGATCTTACGCATGAATTAACCGCTTATTGACATGTTATTATGATATCTGCTTCAAACATTACTGTGCTCATGATAACTTTAGTTAACTCTACAATAAGTAAATCCACTTCAGCTAAATACTCTTAGGCAGCGATGCCATAGAAATGACCAGAGCTAACGCACAAACGGACATTCAAAGACAAAACTCTAAAGATGGCTGTGGACTTGTTTCTCTAAGGTCTATAACTAGAGGAGGCTCTAAAGAGTCTTAAAGGATATTTCACATAATAATGAAAACCTGTCATAATTTACTCACTCTCGTCTCATATGCTTGTTCCAGTCATGTATGATTTCATTTCTTCTGCATAAAGTTGATAAATGTCTATTCACATGCATTGTGAATACGTGGTGCACATGAGACCAGTGACCAACAGGGGGAGCAAGAGACAATCCATCAGGAGCAGAAGGTAAAAGTTCATAAATGTAAAACAAAGACATAAGCTCTGCTCGACATATTTTGTTGGTTAGAATTTGCTTTATGTGAGTAAAATATAGGCTATTTTTTTTTAAAGCAGAGGACTGGAAAAGTCATGGAAATTCATTGATCATACGATGTAGAGGACTGACTGAATACTGTGAAGTATAAACCAGAAAGTATGCAACGCTGTTTTCACACAACCTCATTTGTAATCTTATTAAAATAAGCCTTTAAAGACATCATGGATTTAATTACTTCCAGATCATTTGATTAGATTGTTCACTTGAGCTTTCTCAATCTCTGTTTGTCTGATCTGTGGTATATACTGTGAAAGTAATAAAAAAATTATTTAAAAAAAATATTAGATTAGATTAAAGAATCTTTAATCATATGCCAAATATGGAAATCATAATGTGGCCAAAGGTAAATTATTAGAAACAGAAATGAGTCCATCAGGTCCATTTGGTCTGGTTTCAGATGTGTTTGCTCTGCTGACTGGTGAAAGTTTATGAGAGGGAAGACATTTATAGAAGAATGTTTTATATATATATATCTGAAAACATGTTGGTGTGTGTGTGTGTGTGTGTGTGTGTGTGTGTGTGTGTGTGTGTGTGTGTGTGTGTGTGTGTGTGTTTGAGCAGCTGCAGTATCAGTTCAGTCACTGTGACTCTGACTGACGGAGGTTTTTGTACGACTCTTTATCACTGTGTGAACACCCAGCTGTCACTGATCCTGTGAATACTCATACAGTAATAATGTCCAGCATCTTCAGTCTGGACTCCACTGATGCTCAGACTGAAATCTGTTCCATAATCTGCTCCATTGCCAGTGAATCTAGATGGAGTTCCTGACTGTCGTGATCTAATGTAATAAATGAGGAGTTTAGGAGCTTCTCCAGGTTTCTGCAGATACCAGGAGAGACAGGAGCCACAACCATAATAACTATCTCCAATTCCTCTGTTAGTTTGACAGTTTATAGAAACTGTTCCTCCTTGAACGGCTGCTTCTGAGGGAGTCTGAGTCACAGAAACCTGGCCTGCAATTTCTGTGAATGACATTTCATAAGATCATTATTACAACAATTATTAAAGTCAAAGTATCCAGTACAAAATCTAGACTGAACATCAAAAGCATATAAATCACATCTTGCGTTATTAATAGAGTAAATGAACCTTGAACAGAAAGAATGAGAGTCCAGATACAGACGCTGATGATCATCATTCTTCTTATCGGTGGTTTACTTTCAGTCTGAATGAAGAAAAGCTGTCAGTGATGAAGTGTTAAACTCACAGCACTATAAACACTCTCACACACTGAAGATCTGATCAATATGCAAACACACTCCACATCATTTACCTGAAGACAGTCACTCACATTATGTTTGTGCAACAGCTTTGTATAGATGTTTATTTACTTGTTGCATTATTTTGGGCTGAGCTAAAACACAATAATGAGTGATTTGATGAAGACACTAAATGTTCTTGATTGACAGTAATAGTGGAGAACAGCTGCGTTCAGCAGAGAGACGGAGGAGAGAAACACCTGTTGTTTGAGCATCGGTAACTCAGTGCTTGTTTGTTCTATATCTCTCAAAATTTGAGACATGGTTTCCACATTTGTCTGCTAGAAATATAACTCACTTGGACATGTACAACACAATCACAGATTATGTGAGTTATTGTCAAACACAAAGGGGTCGTTGTTGAGACATAACCCTGTCCTGTTGTAACTCAGGCTGGGGATCGATGGAACAATGAGAGATAATTTGCTGAAATAAGATCCACACAATCTAAATGTGTGCAAGAATGTTTTTGAAGAACAAAGAATAATCAGTTTTGAATAAAGTCAACAATTTTAAGTAACAAAAAACGTATTGTATTTTTTTAAGGACTTCAAATTTAGCGAAAAAACAACTGTGTGTGTGTTTGTGTGTGTTATCATGTGTGTGTGATCATGTGTGTGTGTTTGTGTGTGTGATCATGTGTGTGTGTTTGTGTGTGTGATCATGTGTGTGTGTGCTCAATTCCTGTCACACAACAGTTCAGTCACTAGCGATGTTGCCATCCTCCTATTTTATGTGAATTTTGGGATTGACTATCACATAAAACTATTCAAAAAGATTCACATCAATTCTAAAAATGTGCAGAAAAAATCGTATGAGCTCAATTGAGGTGATAATGTTTTTATCCAATAAGAAGACATGCACATAAACTATAATGGAAACATATTCATAAATCCCTCAATGCGCAACAAAAAACTCACATGATTTTGTCTTAACAGGGAATGTGACTGATAACTGGAATCATGTTAAGGGTTTGGTTGTAATATTTTTAATGAACTGTTAAAACAATCCTCACCGCAAACAGCCGTAACATAGCTAACTGTGTTAGCATGTGGGTTTGAAGTTAGCATGAGCGTACACTACAGCATCACATTAAACTAGAGAAATATCTACTTTAGATTATGCAAGTCAAATATATCTACAATACAATGATCGTTCGGCAAAAAATAATCTTGATGACATTTTTTACTTTTCCTCCTGAAAATTCGTTTTTGGTCATAAAACGTACAATGTTGATCATGATTTGAACATGGGGTTTGAACATGATCTGCTCTATTCTGAGACCGTCACAATCACTAAACCTGACAATGCAAATGAGATTTTCACCTCAAACGTACTCGGTTACTAACGTAACCTCGGTTCTCTCTAGAAGAGGGAACGAGTACTGCGTAAGATATCTTACGCTAGGGGAAAATCCTTTTCCGCGAGATATTGAAGCCAAAAATTATCCTTAATTTTGTAATAATGCAAAACGCGTTGCAGCAGCAATGCAGACATAGGCGAGACAGCTCGCGCGCCTATAGGCTGCTCTGCGGCAACTGCAGCAGCCTATCGAGCGAGGCCTGGCGTGACGTCAGACCCAATCAGGGCACTTCGCGCCCGCTGCGTCACGTCCCGCCGAAATGGCCGTGGTCTAGGCCTATAAATATCGCTCGCAGGCAGCTATTATCTGGTTTTTCATCATCGAAGCAACCAGAGCGTGTGCATGCACGGCAAGATACGCAGTACTCGTTCCCTCTTCTAGAGAGAACCGAGGTTACGTTAGTAACCGAGTACGTTCTCTTACGAGAGGTCTCTCGTACTGCGTAAGATATCTTACGCTAGGGGACCCAATGTAAAACGCCGTGCATGCTGAGATCTGACACCAAAGACCCAAGGGCGAAAGCCCGGGGTACATATAGTGCACAATCACTCAGTGAAACTCACAGAGAGTCCGGGAAGAAGGAGGGGTGCAGCCTCACTTTTCCACATAAAGTAGCGTCGATGGGACGCGAATTTCATCATACAGACAGGGCGGGGTACGGCCTGAACTGATGGGGAAAAATGTGGGTCTTACACAGTTTGCCCAGCTTTAAACTGTCGAACATTGAGCTGTGCTCAGCAAACGCAGCATTCTGAGCTGAACGCATCAGGTCAGATAATACTGGTAGTTTAGACCGACAGCAGCCTGGCCTGCAGGGCGGGAACCTCTAGGTTATAAAACCTTATAAATGTAGACGGGGAGGCCCAGCCTGCCGCCATACAAATATCTTGCAAGGCAATCCCACTTGACCAGGCCCACGAAGTGGAATGCGCTCTGACACCCAAAGGGCACTGCATGCCCTTGGAGGCGTATGCCAGCGCTATAGCATCAACTATCCATCTGGATAGGCTCTGTTTCGACGCGGCTAGTCCCTTAGAACGTCCGCTAAACGAAACAAAGAGCTGTTCCGTCTGTCTGAAAACAGACGAGCGAGACACATAAGCTCGTAATGCCCTGACTGGGCAAAGGAGGCTCGCGTCTCTTTCCTCATCAGGGACCGGTAGGGCTGACAGAGAGATAATCTGCGCCCTAAACGGTGTGTTGAGGGATTTTGGAACATAACCGTGCTTAGGTTTGAGTATAACTTTTGAGTCATTGGGCCCAAACTCCATGCACGCCGCGCTCACAGAGAGCGCGTGCAGATCCCCTATGCGCTTCACTGAAGCGAGAGCCAGCAAAAACACCGTTTTGAAAGACAGGTGTTTCAAATCGATTGACTGTAAAGGCTCAAATGGCGCACCTTTCATGGCTTCCAGAACCGTAGAAAGGTCCCATACGGGGACTGAGGGAGGTCTGGGAGGATTCAGTCTCTTAGCTCCTCTAAGGAAGCGGATGACTAAATCGTTCCTTCCTATTGACTGACCAAGCGTTGTTTCTGAGAACGCTGCTATAGCCGCCACATAAACTTTGAGCGTGGAGGGGGCCCTGCCCCCATCCAACAGCTCTTGTAGGAAGGAAAGCACCTCCGTCACATCACAGTTTGTGGGTGACACACCACGGGCTGTGCACCAGCCCGAAAACACTGACCATTTCGAAGAATAGAGTCGTCTTGTAGACGGAGCTCTAGCCTGCGTGATCGTGTTTAATACTCCTTTAGGGAGTCCAACATGTACCCGTTGATGGCCCAGACATGAAGGGACCATAGTTCCGGGTGAGGATGCCAGATCGAGCCGCGGGCCTGTGAGAGGAGATCTCTCCTCACTGGTACTGGCCACGGGGCAGTACTTGCTAACTGCATCACGGCTGGGAACCAAGGTTGGTTTTTCCAGAACGGTGCTACCAGCAGTACTGAGCATCCTTCTTCCCTGATCCGTTCTATCACCTGAGGCAGGAGAGAGACGGGAGGAAAAACATAGAGCGGGCGGCGGGGCCACACATGGGCCAGCGCGCTCCTGCTCTTGGAGAAAAAATTCTTGACAGTGAGCGTTTTCTTGAGACGCAAACAGGTCCACTTCCGCTCTGCCGAATTTCTTCCACAGCAGTTGGACTGTCTGTGGGTGTAGAGACCATTCGCCTGCCGGAACATTGTTCCTGGACAGTCTGTCTGGTCCTATATTCATGATCCCTGGCACGTGCGCTGCTCTGAGCGAGCGCAGGTTGCACTGAGCCCATACCAGGAGGCGTTCTGCCAGCCTGTACAGTTTCTCGGATCTGATGCCGCCCTGGCGATTTATGTAGGACACCACAGACATGTTGTCCGAACGGACCAAGACGTGGTGACCTTTTATTTGGGGACAAAAACGCGTCAGCGCGTTGTCTACTGCCAGCATTTCGAGGCAGTTTATGTGCAGGAGCTTCTCCCGTTCTGACCACTGGCCGAAGAACGGTCTGCCCTCGAGCAGCGCTCCCCATCCCGAGGTGGACGCGTCCGTGGACACCACTTTCACCCTCGAGGAAGTCCCCAGGCTTACACCTGATTGGTACCAGTCGTTCGCTTTCCAGGGTTTCAGAGCTGTAACGCATTTCTGATTGACCCTGAGGCGAAGCAAACCGGGTGCCCACGCTTCGCGTGGGACTCGCGCTTTCAGCCAAAACTGCAGCGGGCGCATGCGGAGCAGACCCAGCTGGAGCACTGACGATGCTGAGGCCATGAGACCTAGCATCTTCTGAAATCTCTTGAGCGGGACAGACGCGCCGCAGCGAAAAGAGTTCGCTGTGCGTCGAATGTCTACCGCGCGCTGTTGTGATAGTCGCGCTATCATGGATAGTGAGTCCAGTTCTGTGCCCAGGAAAGATATTTTCTGACTGGGTGACAGGGAGCTCTTCGCCCAATTGACACTCAGACCCAAATCCTCGAGGTGATCGAGTAAAATGGTCGTGTGTTCTATGAGCACTGCGCGAGATTGCGCTAGAATCAGCCAATCGTCCAAATAGTTCAGCACTCGCATGCCTCTCATTCTGAGGGGTGCGAGCGCCGCATCCATGCACTTCGTAAATGTACGGGGTGCTAGGGACAAACCGAACGGCAGGACTGTGTACTGATATGCCTGGCCCTCGAAGGCGAATCTCAAATATCGCCTGTGACGTGACGCTATCTGTATTTGAAAATACGCGTCTTTCAGATCTATTGACACAAACCAATCTCCTTGGCGAATCTGCACAAGGATTTGCCTGGTCGTGAGCATCCTGAACTGTCGCTTCACAAGCACTTTGTTCAGTTGCCTTAGATCTAGTATGGGTCTGGGACCCCCGTCTTTTTTCGGTACCAGGAAGTATCTGCTGTATAGCCCTCCCTCGCTCTGATCTTGAGAGAGAGGTTCTATGGCCCCTTTGCTCAATAGTTTCGTCACTTCGGCTCGAAGTAGATGTGCTACTTCTGTTTTTACCGTGGTCTCGACGCGCGCCACATAGCGGCGAGGGCGTCGGCGAAACTGCAGCGAATAGCCTCTTTCTATAATGTTCAGCACCCACTTCGAAACCCCGGGTAGCTTTGCCCATGCGTCTGCATGGATAGCTAGGGGTCGAATACGAAGCGCGCTCCGCTCGCTCAGCGATGGAGAAGCTTCGGCGTGCTGTAACACAAGCGTGTCGCTCGTGACATTTGAGGCATGGGGCGCGCTGATGACAGCGGGCAGATTGCCCGCGCTCGACTCCTCTGCGGTGGTTAACCGCAAGGGGGAGGGCTGGGCGGTTCCCGTGGGAACTGTCATGTCTATGTGTGGATGTGGGCGCGGGACAGCGGGCACATTTATCACACCGAAAGCATCGTCCGCTTGCGTGAAGCGAGTGCACGTTGGTTTCGTTTTTACAGAAACCGTGAGACATGCATAACGTGGTGTTAGTGGGCACATTCACCATGTTTGAAGCGCAATCGGTCTGAGCCGATTCATGTGCGCGAGCCCTGTGTGACGGGCTGTGCTTGTGTGTAGAGATGGGCACTGGGCAGTGGGCATTCTTCTTACACATAAAGCACCATCGGCCGTGGCCGGGACACCAGAAAAAAATTCACACTTATGGGATTTATCTGGGTAGCCGTAAAAACGGCGTTTGTGTGCAGGCAAGCGGGTGACAGAACCGACTTGTTTACTGCAGGATACACTGGAACAGTCACATTTACTGGAACTGAACGAGCGAGAAGTTGCCATAGAAACAGGGCGTCAACATGCTGGCGGTTATTGCAGGCCTGCGTGCATTACAACAGGCTTGTTCACTGCAATATTGACAGTGTTTGGGTGCAGGCGAGCGGGTTGTACAACGCGCTCGTTGGCTGCAAAATACACATCTGCAGTCGCCTTTTCAGGGAACTGACAGAGCGAGCATTGACGGCATAATTTTATCTGCCGGTAGACCCGGGGATCGAACGCGGGTCTCTCGCGTGCAAAAACCTGAGAGTCTGCCACTGGGCCACAGGGGGAGACACATTGTAACTCAGTTAGCGCGAGTATTATAAGAGAGCCTCAACGTGCTGGCGTTTGTTTGCAGGCATGCGTGTATTACAACAGGCTTGCTCACTGCAATACAGACATTTCCAGTCGCCCGAACTTCAGAGGGGAATGAGAAATGTACGAGAAAGAGGAGGTCGGTCCGTCCGCGGGGGGACCAGAAAACGCTCTTTTCTCCTTTCGCCAGTGACGCACGTAAACCATAGAAACGGTGTTTGGGTGCAGGCGAGCGGGTTGTGCAACGCGCTCGTTGGCTGCAAAATGCACGTCTGCAGTCGCTTTTCAGGGAACTGACAGAGCGAAGCATTGGCGGCATAATTTTAACTGCCGCTAGACCGGGATTCGAACTCCGGTCTCTCGTGAGAAAAACCAATGATTCCGCCACTGAGCCACAGGGGGGAACGCAAAGGTTTTCGGATGCACGAGCATATAAGAGCGTCACATGCTTTCTTCGGCGTATGCTTGCAGGCGCGCTTGTATTAAAACAGGCTCGCCTGCTGCAATATTGATATTTCCAGTCGCATGATCAGGGAACTGGGAATATGTATGAGAAATTGAAGGTCAGTCCATCCTCGGAGGGACTAAAAAACACATCTTTCTCCTTTCGCCTTCCATTCAGTGACGCATGAATGGGGCGCAGAAGGCAGGGTAGCTTTCTTATAACGTAAAGAAAAACTAACCCCGACCGTCCGCTTCCAGCCTCCCTTGTGAGCGGCGCAGTTTGCGCGGCTTGAACAGAGGGAGAGAGAAAGCTAGCCCCGTGACCGCCCGCTCCTGACATCCTCTGTGAGCGGCGCGGTGTGCGCGGCTCGAACAGAGGGAGAACAGGTATCGTCCCCCAAGCAGGCAAGGCAAGCGGGCGAACCGGCAAGCTTTCCGGGTTGGGGGGGGGGGGCGGAGGAGCAGTCTCGGAGAAGGATGCCAGGTGAGTCCTCAGAGTCACCATAGGCAGTACCTAACTCGCAGTGAGGGCAGTCGCCGTCAGCGAGTGCGAGAGCTGCGTGATCAGGAAAAGGGGCGTCTTGAAAAAGACGCCCAGCTCTTTTAGTGCAATGGGAGTGTGTGTCGCGGCGGCGAGCACACACACATACATAAACACAGTAGCAGAGAAAGGATATAATGCCGGAAAGCGCAGCAGGAAGGCAAGGAAGGTGGCGCGGCCAGCGACTTCAGTGACTCGTCCCGCTGAAGGTGCTCTCTTTCAGACGGCGCGGCTTCTAATCCAGCTCCAGCGATGCGTGTGCTTCGCTTGAAGGATGAAAAATCAGATAATAGCTGCCTGCGAGCGATATTTATAGGCCTAGACCACGCCCATTTCGGCGGGACGTGACGCAGCGGGCGCGAAGTGCCCTGATTGGGTCTGACGTCACGCCAGGCCTCGCTCGATAGGCTGCTGCAGTTGCCGCAGAGCAGCCAATAGGCGCGCGAGCTGTCTCGCCTATGTCTGCATTGCTGCTGCAACGCGTTTTGCATTATTACAAAATTAAGGATAATTTTTGGCTTCAATATCTCGCGGAAAAGGATTTTCCCCTAGCGTAAGATATCTTACGCAGTACGAGAGACCTCTCGTAAGAGAACTCACAGTTTCACTCTTTTACTGGTTCAATGCTCTGAACTGGAGCAGTTTCACTCTTTTACTGGTTCAACGCTCTGAACTGGAGCAGTTTCACTCTTTTACTGGTTCAATGCTCTGAACTGGAGCAGTTTCACTCTTTTACTGGTTCAATGCTCTGAACTGGAGCAGTTTCACTCTTTTACTGGTTCAACGCTCTGAACTGGAGCAGTTTCACTTCTGCTGATGGAGGGATGAGACCGTTATGAAGTTTGAGCGGTAGATTATATGACTTGTGTGACTTATATAACGTAATGAGACTCTTCACTGGTAGATCACGTGTGACTGGACTAGAGGAGGAAATGTAGATGTTGATCTGATTCAATTCACGATTCATAGGTTTTTGATTATTTTCAAGAAAGATTTCTTTCTAATTCACAGAGTGCAATGCGCCTATAAAATACCTAGGAAAGGTATTCCATATTTCATAATTTCAGTAAACTATCCACATATTAAAATAATAGCTGATTCATTCAAAGTCTCATATTCAAATAAAATAAAATCATATATCCTAAAAGCCCTTAAATGTCTCTGATCGCCCATAAACACTGATCTCAGTAAAACTGCAGTATTTTATCTTGTAAAAATAACAGTGAAGTTTCCACACAATGAAGCGCTTTATTTCAGTGTTGAGCAATAACATCTTTATGAATGTTTTAAGTGTGTTTGACTCGAGACTGAAGTGTTGTTGTGAGAGATCTGTCTTCTGCTCATGTGAGACTCAGACGCATCGCTGGATTCATAATTAATGCATCCAGAAAACAGTGAATGGTTACAGACAGACTGATTGTGGGACGGTGGAGCGTCTGATCATGTTAAATAAGGTTTCTCTCTTTCACGGCTCATTTTGCTCTGAATCAGTTCATCTGTGACTCTTGTACATGATGATCTAAACAGCGGCTTTATGGAAGATGATTAATAAACTAGTCAAGCAACAACATGTTTATGATTCACTTTACAGTATGAGTGTATGATGAGGAAGAAAAAATAATCATGCTTTATAAAAATACACGAACAACCATATGAGAATAGATAAACCAACAATTAACTGAAAAAATATGATCAAAATAATTTCTTATTATCTTCAGTAATATTAATAAAGTGCTGAAAAACTTATATTAAGTTGATATTTGTGTTTCTGTTGTGTGTGTGTGTGTGTGTGTGTGTGTGTGTTTGAGCAGCTGCAGTTTCAGTTCAGTCACTGTGACTCTGACTGACGGAGGTTTTTGTACGACTCTTTATCACTGTGTGAACACATTACCACTGTGATAACTCTGACAGTAATAATGTCCAGCATCTTCAGTCTGGACTCCACTGATGGTCAGAGTGAAATCACTGTTAGATCCACTGCCACTGAATCTAGATGGAGTTCCTGACTGGAGGGTTTTTACATAAAGAATCAGGAGTTCAGGAGCTTCTCCAGGTTTCTGTAAGTACCAGAATATATAATCATCTCCCTCACTATCCCTGAACACATCTCTGCTGGTTTTACATTTGATATTCACAGTTCCTCCTGGTTGTTCTGCTGTTATTGAGGGACTCTGAGTGACGGTGATCTGTCCTCTACACTCTGAAACACAACAAGAAGAAAATACACTCAAAACTTTGACAATATACTTGAAGAAATGAATTAATATCAAACTTGTGCTCCACAAACCTTGAGCAAACGCTGTGAGAGTCCAGATGAAGATGATGATGAAGGTCATGTTGATGAAGATTGTTGTGTGTGTCAGTGATGAAGTGTTAAACTCACAGCACTATAAACACTCTCACACACTGAAGATCTGATCAATATGCAAACACACTCCACATCATTTCCCTGAAGACAGTCACTCATTAACACACACAAAACACAATCACTGAAGTGAGAACAGAGTAAAAATTGTTTTTCATATTTGATCTTCTACAATAGCCAAGATGTTAAAAATTACACAATTCAATTCAGTTCTGATTACATCTAAGACCAACTTCAGTATATAAACCTGAATATCTGCTGTGAGAATATTTTTACAGTGAGGAGCAGAGGAGCACGCTGACTGAAGTTTCAGAGATCTGACTAACACATCGGCAAAGTCAATGTATACTCAGAACTGTAGAGGTTAATAATGGATTTACCATTTAGAACTAGGGTGGCCATTTCCATAACACCAAAAAGGAGGACACTTTGCGGCATTTAGTGAGGCAAGAATAATTGCATAGGACTATGGTGTACTTGCAACTACAATACAATTTTGTCCATTATATCGATGGTATCATGATACAGTGATTCTGGAATAGTCTATTCATTGCCAGAGAATTTGATCTATGATATATCGTAATGTAGACCTATGTGTAACAGAAGTGGCAAAAAAGTGTTTGTTCACAGTATTTGTATTTATTCAAGACATTGTGATGTCTGTTTCAAAAACTGACCACTGAGATGAACCTGTCTTGCAAAGTGCGCAGTGCCTGAAAACATAACATTTCTGGACTTCTGGAAATAACAGAAATACATAAACAAATAATGAATGCAAAAAATAAATATATATACATTTCAGTTCTTAAAGAAGTTCCCCCTCTGCAGCAGCTCAGGCGACACCAGCTCCTCTAGGGTCATCATGGCCAAATTCGTGCTCTTTTGTCCATTCCGAATTAAATGAGGTCTGACGTTTCGGCATGTTAACGTTATGATATGACGTAGCCAGCACGTGGACTCCATGACGTGGAGGCTTGTTAATGTTCTTAACCAATGATATATCAGATATTTTTCTGACAGCGCTTTCAGACAATCGTTTGTTTGGCCAGAGATCTTACGCTGCTGCGTCCCAATAAAGATTCTAGAGCTGGGGTTTTTAGGCCGATTCAGCGCAACTCCAAAAAGGAGGACAAATGAGTGTCAGGCTTGAGGCTGCGCCGGACAGGGGGCTTAAAATCCGGACGTATGGCCGCCAACAGAGTGTTCTTAGACCAGTCTAAACAGGGTGAGCATTATTCTAACTAAGTGTACGTGTGAAACCACGGCATAATTATACAAAGTTCCCATTAGAAGTACCCTTACAAAAAAGAAGTTTATTCATGTGTGCTATTAGTATACTTCTTTTAAACTAAAAATAAGAAAGTATACTTTCAGTCTACTTTTTATGTACTTCTCAGAAATATACTTTATGTACTTCTGAGAAATATACTTCAAATTCCACTTAAGTATACTTGACTTATACTGACAGAGAAGTCTTAAGTATATTTGGCCTATACTTGTTGATCGAGATATACTTAAAAGTATAATTAAGTATTCTAAGTATTCTTGGCTTGTACTTGTGTTTACTATTTTGATTGAGTAGCTTATACATTTTTTTTTTAAACATAATATTACACACTGTCTTATAAACTAACATGTTCAGGTTTATATAGTAACAAGCTTTCGGGTGGAATAGTTTACAGTATAGTAAAATAAGCATGGAAAATAAGTTTATTCAAGTGTTCTATTAGTATACTTCTTTTCAACTAAAAATAAGAAAGTATACTTTCAGTCTACATTTGATATACTTCTCAAAAATATACTTTATGTACTTCTCAGAAATATACTTAATTACACTTAAGTGTACTTGACTTATACTGAGAGAAAAGTCCAAGTATATTTGGCCTATACTTGTACTCAATCTTTTGATCGAGATATACTTAAAAGTTTAATTATTCAAAGTATACTTGGCTTGTAGTTGTGTTAACTCTTTTGATCAAGTAGCATATTAAATATCCTTTTTTACATAGTTTTTCATATAAAGTCTTATGAAACTTTGTTTGAAAATATTGATTAAAATAATGGTATAAAACAGATATGTTTCTAATTCTGCATATCTGAATTTTTGTAAAGGCTAGTCCACTGGTAGTGCACATAGGAATTTACTAATTCCACTTTACTCTTTCCCCACCATTGACTGAATTGTCCAGCTATCCGTGTTTTCACTGTTATACGGTAGGGGGCGCTATGGCACATCTTCTAGTACAGAATATCCGGATCAAAACACAGGAGAAGAAGAAGCTGAGACAAGTAATAGAAGATTGCTCACTCTCATGTAAACTAATGTAATCATCAAACATTAAACGGCTTGCAAATCAAAACTACTTAATGTTTCCAAATGAAATGAAGCGTAGGCTATGAAGAGAAAACAACTGAAGCTGTGGGGGTGTCGGACTCTAATATCTATTATTAATAAAAAGGTGGCAACTAGAGCAAACTGAAATCACTCAGATCTCAAATGTGTCACTGATCTATAAGAGCACAAAATCTCTTTCTGAACTCTATAATTATTAAGAGTGTCAGATTAATTTAGATGGTTTTCTTTCAGATGCAAGTGTGACGATGTTATTTCAGATCCTCCTTTGAGCAGCTGCAGTTTCAGTTCAGTCACTGTGACTCTGACTGACGGAGGTTTTTGTACGACTCTTTATCACTGTGTGAACCACAGAATGCTCTCAGGCCAGTATAAACCCAGACAGTAATAATGTCCAGCATCTTCAGTCTGGACTCCACTGATGGTCAGAGTGAAATCACTGTTTGATCCACTGCCACTGAATCTAGATGGAGTTCCTGACTGGAGGGTGTTGGCATAATAAATCAGGAGTTTAGGAGCTTCTCCAGGTTTCTGTAAGTACCAGGATAAACGATTTCCACTGTACACATCTCTGCTGGTTTTACATTTGATATTCACAGTTCCTCCTGGTTGTTCTGCTGTTATTGAGGGACTCTGAGTGACGGTGATCTGTCCTCTACACTCTGAAACACAACAAGAAGAAAATACACTCAAAACTTTGACAATATACTTGAAGAAATGAATTAATATCAAACTTGTGCTCCACAAACCTTGAGCAAACGCTGTGAGAGTCCAGATGAAGATGATGATGAAGGTCATGTTGATGAAGATTGTTGTGTGTGTCAGTGATGAAGTGTTAAACTCACAGCACTATAAACACTCACACACTGAAGATCTGATCAATATGCAAACACACTCCACATCATTTCCCTGAAGACAGAAGAAACACTGTTTTGTCTTTTAGTGTCTTTGCTAATAAACTTCTGTGGATCATTTTCAGAAACAGAAACTCATGATTTACTTCATGTTATTTTGGGTCGATCTTCTCGCTCTAAACACTGTTTTAATGATCAGTTTCATTCAGACTTTGATGCTGAGAGAATTTAATACCTGAGCTGCAGATTTATATCATCCATGATACTGTATAACAGGTCAAAGGTCATCCAATAGAGAATGACCATCTAAATCTGGCTGAAGATTTCATTATAAAGCAGGACAATAGAATTAGCAGAGTTTATATCACATGTGTTTGTAAATGTGATGAATGTATTTCGGGACTGATTATGAAACAAAGGATTTCAGCCTTCATTCAATATCAAGTATTTATTTTTAAGATTAATTCTTTGGACTATTTTCTAGATGAAGATTTTGTGGCTCTTTTTTGATCAATCGTGAGAAGATCTGCAGCTGAGTCTCACATCAGTGTGTGTGTGTGTGTGTGTGTGTGTGTGTGTGTGTGTGTGTGTGTGTGTGTGTGTGTGTGTGTGTGTGTTCATTTGAGTGTGACAGAGGTTTTTGTACGACTCTTTCACTAGAATGAAACACTGTGGTGGACTTTCGGTGGAGGAACTAAACTGACGATCAGTAAGTCTTCAATTTTCTAATAAAAATTTTCTATAATAAGACAATTTTAATTAATTCATTTTATTTTATTTTTAGATTATTTCAGCAAGATAATTCTTTGTGATGATCTTAAAATGCCATGAATGAACCTTAAAAAAAACATCTAAAAGATTATCTTATTTGTCAATTAATATGTTTTTGAAAAGCAATTTATAATTTAACTATTTTATTATTTACTTAAGTTTTATATTTCATATTGTTTTGAAATGTTATTTTTAATTTTACATTAATAATTTAATTATTATTTGTAACATTTGACTGTATTTTACTGTAGCCTATGGATTGCAGTATTTTATGATATATACAATTATTTCTTGATATAAATAATTTTGTCTATAATTAATAGTAAATTTAAAGGGTTTTTAAATGCATCCAAAGTTTGATAGTAAATTTTTTTGTGTAAGCGTCATCATCAGACAAAGAGATATTTAGTTAATAACCATTTTAAAAATCAACAATTTAAACTGTTAAGTTTGCTGATGATTATGATTGTAAGTGTCTTAACAGCAGAATTTAAAATATATATATTCAAACTTTGCTGAAAATTACGATTGATTTTTTATGAGTATCAAAATTGATGAATATTTTTACAAATTAATATTGAAATTATTATTTAAAATTGATTTCAAAATCTTATTAAGAAATCACAATATATTAATACATTTTCATGTGGACAATGTTTTTAAAAATTAGATTGAGATTAAATTGTATAATTTGTATATTTTAAATGTCATTTCATTTTACATGAATATTTAAAATCTTATTGCTAACATTTAGTTCATGTCATGTATTGACTGCAGATACTTTAAAATCTATTCAGTAATTTCTTCATATATAATTTTGTCTATAATTCTTGGTAAATGTAACTATTAAGGGCTTTTTTAAACGCATGAAACAAAAGTTGTATAATGTGGACAACATAAATATATTTCTTTATAATTTTCATTAGACAAAAAGAAACTCAGTTGAAGAGCATTTTGAAAATTAATCATTTAAACAATTTAAACAATCAAATTTGCTGATGTTTATGATTGTGAGTTTCTGAATAGCAACGACATCACAATATAACCATCAATTTACTTGGACAATGTTTTTCAAACTCATTCTGTGGATCATTTAAAATGTAACTTGTATATTTAAAATCAAATGATCATTCATGAATGTGTGTGTGTGTGTGTGTGTGTGTGTGTGTGTGTGTGTGTGTGTGTGTGTGTGTGTGTGTGTGTGTGTGTCCAGCGGGTCCCTCCGTGTCTCCCTCCGTGTCTCTGCTGTCTCCCTCTTCTCTGCTGATCTCTGGAGACTCCTCCGCTCTGCTCTGCCTGCTCAGCTCTTACTCTCCACAGGGGGCGACGGTGAGCTGGACGCTGGACGGGTCAGAGGTCACCGAGGGGGTTCAGACCAGCGCAGAGAGCGAGCGGGACGGTCTCTACAGTCGCAGCAGCGTCCTGAGCCTCAGCAAAGCACGCTGGGAAGACACAGAGCGCTTCGTCTGCAGAGGAACACATGCCGGAGCTGCTCACGAGGCCTCGTTCCTCAAGAGCTCCGAGTGCTGATGTTTCTCCAGTGAAGACCAGCGTATCTGAGCGTCACGTGATTTACAGCTCAATACTGAAGCAGTCTGTCAATGTGCTGCCATTGCTGTTCATTCAATAAAGCTTCATCTGAACGCAAGCGCACATTTGTGTTGGACTGCATCATTGATCAGTGTGTCGTTCCTTCAAAGTCCTGCACTAAAGTTTCAGCGGCTTTTGATTGATTGTAATTAGGGGTGGAACAATAATTACAGTGGATAGTGACAATATGTAGCGTATTATTCACCCAAAATGAAAGTTTAGGAAGTTTACAGGGTTTTCGTGTCACTACTACATTAAACTACTGTATATAATGTTAAATATAATGTATAATAATGCAATGGGGGAATATTTGTGGGTCCTGATAATGCCAAATGTCTGATGTTAACAGTAAAAAGTGGCCTACATTATTTTAGATATATCTAGTCAGAGACATCAAGCATATTCGTCTGAAATAATTCTGTATTTTCAGCTTCAGAATCATGAATATTGTTATTCTGGTGTCTCTATTGTCCTGTGCATTGGGTTATCAGCACCAAGTCCAAGCCTATTCATTTACACACACAATGTTAAACCAAATTTACCATTTTGATGGAGTATGGCAATAATATGGTATTGTGAGTTCAGGATGGTGACATAAGGGTCTCGTTACACCCCTAATTGTAATAGTTGAGAACAGCTGCATTCAGCAGTAAATGTGAAATGAAGCTCTTGGGGTTTGAACATGGTCACTGGAGACGAGCTGCTCTATTCTGAGACCGTCACAATCACTAAACCTGACAATGCAAATGAGATTTTCAACTGAAACGCTCTGAACTGGAACAGTTTCTCCTGTGCTTATGGATTCATTAGTACGTTTGTTAAAAAGATTTCATCTTTATGAGTTACATGTTGGCTCATCACAACCCACACTATATTCACACATAAACAAACTTTAATCTTTAATCTAAATAATTAACTATAAATAAATTTCCACTATACATGGATGTGTTCAATTGCACACATAAAAACATTAGTATGAAATGTTGATATTGATCCAGTGTTTGAAAAAGCTGTTATATATAGCACTGTTAAATTACACAATAAATACAAAATAAATAGGAAATTATTATTATTATTTGATGGTGGACTGCACCTGTTTGCTAATCTGGTCTTTAATGTCCAAATTAAATTTATATACATTTTCATCTGCTCTGAAATTGAGAGTTGTGTTTTGTGATGCTGTTAATATATGAAGAATGAACTCGATAAAATCGATACACTTATTAAATTGATCAAGCAGAACATCTTTATGATGCAGTGATTCAGTTTAGAAAGAAGAATGAGGATAAATCATAAATGCAGAAAAACAAAAATATGGTGAAAGATTGAAAAATATCCACTAAGTGAAGATCAAACGCGACTGAATTTCCTCACAAATGACTGAAAATAACAGGAGAAAAATGACTTATGAAAAATCATGATCAAAGCTGTCATAGACTGACCAAGCTCAAACCTTTATATTATTATAATATATTAATATAATAATATTATTGCTTATTATAAGATCATATTTCTTTTCTTAGTGTTTGTGTGTGTGTGTGTGTGTGTGTGTGTGTGTGTGTGTGTGTGTGTGTGTGTGTGTGTGTGTGTGTGTGTGTGTGTGTGTGTGTGAAAGTGTGTGAGCAGCTGCAGTTTCAGTTCAGTCACTGTGACTCTGACTGACGGAAGGTTTTTGTTCGACTCTTTATCACTGTGTGAATGTATAATCACCCACACAAGCACCATAAGAATTTGTTCTGCAATGGAAACTCTGACAGTAATAATGTCCAGCATCTTCAGTCTGGACTCCACTGATGGTCAGAGTGAAATCACTGTTAGATCCACTGCCACTGAATCTAGATGGAGTTCCTGACTGGAGGGTTTTTGCATAATAAATCAGGAGTTTAGGAGCTTCTCCAGGTTTCTGTAAGTACCAGGACACACAGGGTGTCGAGCCGCAGGGTGTTTCTCTACTGAGTTTACAGCTCATCTCTACAGTTTCTCCTGGTTTGGCAGGTTTCACAGGAGTCTGAGTCACTGTGATCTGAGATCTACAGCCTGAAAAACAAATCATTTCTCAGTTTAAAGTATATATTATTTGACATATTGTTAAGCTGTGTAAAAATTATATTATTTAAATGATTTATTTCAAATATAAACTGTTCACCTTGTAGTATAAAGCAGTATAACAGTGTCCAGATGCAGATGATGATGAAGGTCATGTTGATGAAGATTGTTGTGTGTGTCAGTGATGAAGTGTTAAACTCACAGCACTATAAACACTCTCACACACTGAAGATCTGATCAATATGCAAACACACTCCACATCATTTCCCTGAAGACAGTCACTCATTAACAGACACAAAACACAATCACTGAAGTGAGAACAGAGTAAAAAAAAAATATATATATATATATTTTCACAACATTTCATCTTCTACAATAGCCAAAATGTTTTATCATTCAGTTCTGAATAAATCTACAGGACACACTTTAGTATATTAACCTGAATATCTGCTGTGAGAATATTTTTACTGTAGTTGGAGTGAAACGTCGCTGTTAATCCCCAAATTTCACACCAAATCCATGTGTGTTCCTGCAGTTTATGAACAGACATGAGGATCATCACACACACGAGTCTCTGTCAGTCACTGAATAACTGAGTTTGATTGTGAGTCGCGTCTGTCACGAACTGCTCTGAGACACGAAGGTTGAGGATCCAAATGCAGTTTTATTGAACAAAGGATAATCCAAAGACGTAATCCAGAAAACAGGCAAGAGGTCAAAAACACAGAGTAATCAGTCCAAACAATAGCAGGGTCACTCACAGGCAAAAAGGAAAATCCAAGGACAGGCAGAGATCAAAACCAAGAACACGGGAATGACTCAGAATTGCAGCACAAACACTAAACAAGTCTTGGCAGGGAATGAATGTGAAAACCAGGCTATTATAGAGTGAGTTAAACAAGGTAATGACACGGGTGAATGTGAGTGTGGATGATAGTCTGAACTCAGGATTATAGGGAATGGAGTCTGTGGATGTGTGGTGCTGTCCGGGGTGGAGCGCCCTCTAATGGTCACCCTGGACACTCGCACTGATGACCGTTACACTCACACATGATACAAACAGCTTCACTTTTATTAATGTTTATAAAATAAATTTTAATAAATATGGTGACATGCATGTGCTGTTTTTAATGGAGGACAGGACCTGTTGGGTAATCTTTAATGTTTGAATAAATGTTTATATTATTGCTAATTCCTCCATATATAGATATTACTGTAATATAAATTATTATAATCTGCTCTGAAATTGAGTGATGTATTTATATGATGCTGTTAATATCTGAATTATGAGGGATTAACTTAATAAATCAACAGACTTATTAAACTGCTCAAGCTGAACATGTTTATGATTCTGATGATGCAGTTTAGAAAGAAGAATATATTAAATCATAATGCAGAAAATCAAAAATGTGGTGAAGGATTGAAATATATACACTGAAGTGAAAATCAAAAGTGACTGAATTTCTACATGAAGGATGTAATAGGAAACAGGAGACAAATATGAATTCTGAAAAATCACAATCAAAAAGGTCAAAAACTGATGAAGCTCCAGAAAGTGATGTTCAATAAGATCATATTGAGTCGTTTCTCCACCATTGTGTGTGTGTGTGTGTGCGTGCGTGTGTGTGTGTGTGTGTGTGTGTGTGTGTGTACTTGTACAATCTTTGTGAGGACCAGTTTGAGTTTTCGACCATTGGAGTGAGGACAAAGAGTAAAGGGAGGACATTTTGGCCGGTCCTCACTCTCTGAGAGCCTTTAAAGGCCTGTTTAAGGGTCAAGACTTGGTTTTAGGGATAAGGTTATAATGAGGTTAAGGGTCGGTTTAGGGTCAGGGGTCAGGTTAGGCACTTAGTTATGATGAGTAAGGTTAGGGTAAGCGGCAAGAGATTGCATTGTGTTAATGAATGTCCTCATAAAGATAGATGTACAAGAATGTGTGTGTGTGTGTGTGTCTTTCTCTGCTGGAGTGTGTGTGTGTGTGTGTGTGTGTGTGTGTGTGTGTGTGTGTGTGTGTGTGTGTGTGTGTGTGTGTGTGTGTGTGTGTGAAAGTGTTTGAGCAGCTGCAGTTTCAGTTCAGTCACTGTGACTCTGACTGACGGAGGTTTTTGTACGACTCTTTATCACTGTGTGAACACTGGACCACTGTGATAACTCTGACAGTAATAATGTCCAGCATCTTCAGTCTGGACTCCACTGATGGTCAGAGTGAAATCTCTGTTAGATCCACTGCCACTGAATCTAGATGGAGTTCCTCACTGGAGGCGGTTTGTGTAATAAATCAGGAGTTTAGGAGCTTCTCCAGGTTTCTGTAAGTACCAGGATAGAGCGGGTTTTGCATCACCATCATCATCACTATAACAGCAGTTTGGATCACTGCTAGTTTTACAGGTTACAGCGACTGATTGTCCAGTTTGAGAGAGCCGCTCTGAGGGAGTTTGAGTCACTGTCTCCTGCCCAACAGATTCTGACAAGAGAGAAAGATTAGAAATCACAAACACTTTTACAACCTTATATCTTCACAACACACATAAAGATAACGAGTGAATTACGTTTGTAATCTTGACTGACACAAACCTCGACATAACACTGCCAGCGTCCAGATCAATATGGTGATGAAAGTCATTTTTGTAGGTTGAAGGTTCAGTTCTAGTGAAAAACAGTTGTTGATCATGTTTGATGTTTGACAGAGTTATAAACACATGCAGAGCACTGAAGCGTGTGTCGCTCATGTAAAACACACTCTATGCAAACGCTTCAGGAGTCACAGATTTAAGTTTAATGTGCTTTCATGGAGACTTTACAAACATTTCACGAGTTCACGTTAATATGATCCTTTATGGATATAAAGCAATATTTTCTGAGTGTGAGTGTAATATTGCTTTGATACAACACATTTTAGTCATTTATATTGCCAATAGTTATTTAATAACTGAAAGTTACGGCTAACTGAAATATTTCCAAACGAAACCACAGTAAAACTAACCAGTGCGACTCTGAGAAACACAATCGTGGCCTAATAGTTAGAGAGAGTCAGATAGGTTTAATGCAGATGTAACCAGGTGGTGGTAAATACACTTAAAGTTTGTTTCTCTCCTTGCATGTTAAAGTGTATTATTTCATTGTCATTTACTGTTCAATTATTAAGACAGGAAAAAAAAAAACAGAGATTACCTGTACTTCCTTGGAGTCATCAACAGGTGGCACTATGTGTGTTGCGTACGATACAATGCGTGTGATCTCTCGCCGCCTCACGGCCTCAGTCATTTGGTGAGACCAAGGGGGTAATCTTTCAGCCGGAAACTGAAGCTTCCCCGGGCGCCGCCATTGATTAGCAGACCATCACCTGCTGTTAGCATCCCATTGACTCCCATTCATTTTGGCGTCACTTTGACAGCGAATAACTTTATATCTGAGGCGTTTAAAGACTCCATTTGTCCATTATTTATTTCTAAAGAAACACGACAATGTATAAAATGCTCCATTACCTTGTATCTTACGTTATGGCCCCGTAGAAGCCGTTTTTGTAAAAATAGGCTAACGATTGCGTCATAACCACGCGACTCTCTGTCGCACAGTAGAGAGATTACCGTATGGACAGGAGGAGAAGCTCACGGGCAATCGGGGGGACGTGGAGGCAAAATGACAAAATAATTAATCAAAATACTTAGCAAAAGTTTCTCCTGCTCCTAGCTCATGGACACCTCCTACTCACACTCTCCGTCTCTGCAAGATTCGGAAGGGAATGATTCAGATTTCTCTCGGCACAGCTACTAGAAGACAGACGGGTTGCTCACGTCACATCTACGTCGTCAAGCTCAGTTTGAGTCTGCGCTGTACGCTCAGCCATCAGGAAGTTAGTTGTTCTAATTGACTTCACTTGTCTCCGTTGAATCCAATGGGGTCGCTGTGTCCAGTTTATATACTGTCTATGGGTGAGACGTGCAGCGGGCAGCGCGAGAGAGACGCTCACTCTCTGGAAATTGTAGAGGATTTGAGTTCATCCATGGGTAAATACAATGTTTTGTGAATGTATTTTTGTTTGGTGCCATTTGTGGATGCATATTTTGTTGTGTCAATTCGAAGAACTGTCATGTTTGAAAAGTTATGTTGTGTGTAATGTCCGTGATGATATGACGTCACACCATGCGGTGTAGGCCTGGCTATTTGGCGTTATGCCAAATGTTATGCACTTAATGTTTTTCAAATGTTTCGTGTGCTTTTCATGTGATTATAGTTCGATGTGATTATTTACACAGTGTGCAACATAATGTTGGGGATTTCAGCCCTCGTGAAGTGAAGTGGTGTGTAGGAGCTGATTGTTATGTGAGTGTTATTTTCTCAAATTTCTCTCAAATGAAAGGTAAGTGGGTAATATAAAAAATGTATTTATGCTGTTTTGTTCTATTTGTACAGTATTCCCACTGCCGTGTTGTATTGTAACGTTTTAGAATTGTTGCATTACTCTTATTTTTGATTTTCTTTTTTTTTTATAGCATTTTAAAACGGTTGTATTCTTGTATTGCCGTGTTTAAGAGTATTGTGTTCGTTATACACAAGTGGACTGTGGTACTCAAGCGTACAGTGTTTCACAGAGAATATTGCACCCTGGGTAATGTAGAGCAGTGAGGGGTTTAAATAGTGAGGGGGTTATAATAATCACCAGCTCTGAGAACCTCATTTATTGAATATTGTGTTTCTGCTCTGTTCTGTTAGCCTGGCAAGCCAGACGGATATTCCATATTTCATAATTTCAGTAAACTATCCACATATTAAAATAATAGCTGAAACATTCAAAGTCTCATATTCAAATAAAATAAAATCATATATCCTAAAACCTCTTAAATGTCTCTGATCGCCCATAAACACTGATCTCAGTAAAACTGCAGTATTTTATCTTGTAAAAATAACAGTGAAGTTTCCACACAATGAAGCGCTTTATTTCAGTGTTGAGCAATAACATCTTTATGAATGTTTTAAGTGTGTTTGACTCGAGACTGAAGTGTTGTTGTGAGAGATCTGTCTTCTGCTCATGTGAGACTCAGACGCATCGCTGGATTCATAATTAATGCATCCAGAAAACAGTGAATGGTTACAGACAGACTGATTGTGGGACGGTGGAGCGTCTGATCATGTTAAATAAGGTTTCTCTCTTTCACGGCTCATTTTGCTCTGAATCAGTTCATCTGTGACTCTTGTACATGATGATCTGAGTGTATGATTAGGAAGAAAAAATAATCATGTTTTATAAAAATCCATGAACAACCATATGAGAATAAATAAAGCATCAATTAACTGAAAAAATTATCAAAATAATTTCATATTATCTTCAGTAATATTAATGAAGTGCTTAAAAATTTATGTTAAGTTGATATTTGTGTTTCTGTTGTGTGTGTGTGTGTGTGTGTGAGTGTGTGAGCAGCTGCAGTTTCAGTTCAGTCACTGTGACTCTGACTGACGGAGGTTTTTGTACGACTCTTTATCACTGTGTGAACACAGCTTTACTGTTGATTTCATGGTAACTCTGACAGTAATAATGTCCAGCATCTTCAGTCTGGACTCCACTGATGGTCAGAGTGAAATCACTGTTAGATCCACTGCCACTGAATCTAGATGGAGTTCCTGACTGGAGGGTTTTTACATAACGAATCAGGAGTTTAGGAGCTTCTCCAGGTTTCTGTAAGTACCAGAATAAACCTTCATCCCCATCATAATATCTGTACACATCTCTGCTGGTTTTACATTTGATATTCACAGTTCCTCCTGGTTGTTCTGCTGTTATTGAGGGACTCTGAGTGACGGTGATCTGTCCTCTACACTCTGAAACACAACAAGAAGAAAATACACTCAAAACTTTGACAATATACTTGAAGAAATGAATTAATATCAAACTTGTGCTCCACAAACCTTGAGCAAACGCTGTGAGAGTCCAGATGAAGATGATGATGAAGGTCATGTTGATGAAGATTGTTGTGTGTGTCAGTGATGAAGTGTTAAACTCACAGCACTATAAACACTCTCACACACTGAAGATCTGATCAATATGCAAACACACTCCACATCATTTCCCTGAAGACAGAAGAAACACTGTTTTGTCTTTTAGTGTCTTTGCTAATAAACTTCTGTGGATCATTTTCAGAAACAGAAACTCATGATTTACTTCATGTTATTTTGGGTCGATCTTCTCGCTCTAAACACTGTTTTAATGATCAGTTTCATTCAGACTTTGATGCTGAGAGAATTTAATACCTGAGCTGCAGATTTATATCATCCATGATACTGTATAACAGGTCAAAGGTCATCCAATAGAGAATGACCATCTAAATCTGGCTGAAGATTTTACTATAAAGCTTATATTTCATCATAAAGATGTTTTCATCTTTTTTTTTTTAAGATGAAGAGTTTGTGGCTCTTAAATGATCTAATGAAACTGTATGATGTGTGTATTTTTAAAAGAAGGTATATGGTTTTTATTTGGCAAAGATATTCTTAATTTATCACAAAATGTATTATTGAAAAGCTTAACCTAATTTCAAATCTCATTTATTGTCACATTTAATTCTATTTTATGGATTGATTACACCAATGTATTCAAACTTTTTATTATTATTATAAATATGCCATATTTGGTGATATTCAGTTTTTTTTCTTTTCTAAATTAAATTTTTTTAATTTAATGATTTACATTATTGTAACGGTCACCAGCTGGAGTGCCCTTGAGAGCCACCAGAGGGCACTCCACACTAGACTATTATCACTCCCTCACAAACTACATTTCCCATAACTCACTTCCCGGACTCATCATCACTGATTGCTTTCACCTGTGTCTCATCACCCTGTTAGTCTCAACCGATTTATACCTTGTTCACTCATTCACTCACTGCGAAGTTCTGTATGTTGTTGCACTGTATTTCCGAGCGTTTTCTCTGGTTTCATGTCTCTTGGTTTTTGGATGTCTTGCCTGTTCCCTGGATTACTCTTTTGCCTCTGACCCCTGCCTGTTTTGATTGTTTGTTTATTTGTTTGTTTGGACTGCCTTCCTGTGTTTGACCCCTGCTTATGCTGATTACGATTCTGGATTACGCTTCAAATAAAGCTGCAATTGGATCTCAACCTTTGTGTCTCGGAGCAGTTCGTGACAATTAGTAATTTCACATGTAATTTTCACATGTTCATTTTATTTTAATTAAATGTGATATTGACAAAATTATCATTTAGAAACTCCCAGTTAAGATGTGTAAAGATCATAGTCTTTCTAATTATATTATTTATTTAGATTTAATAGTTTTCATTCATTTAGAGACGATGAGACGACTGTTTTTGTGAAAGTCACTTCAGTTCAATAATCCTGATGTTGAGTCTCATATCAGTGTGTGTGTGTGTGTACTTGTATAAGTATAACTATCTTTGTGAGGACCAGTTTGAGTTTTCGACCATTGGAGTGAGGACAAAGAGAGTAAAGTGAGGACATTTTGGCCGGTCCTCAGTTTCTGAGAGCCTTTAAAGGCCTGTTTGAGGGTCAATACTTGGTTTTAGGGATAAGGCTATAATGAGGTTAAGGGTCGGTTTAGGGTCAGGGGTCAGGTTAGGCACTTAGTTGTGATGGGTAAGGTTAGGGTAAGCGGCTAGAGATTGCTGTGTCAATGAATGTCCTCATAAAGATAGATGTACAAGAATGTGTGTGTGTGTGTGTCTTTCTCTGCTGGAGTGTGTGTTCATTTGAGTGTGACGGAGGTTTTTGTACGACTCTTTCACTAGAATGAAACACTGTGGTGGACTTTCGGTGGAGGAACTGAATTGACGATCAGAAGCTGTAAGTCTTTCTTAAATTATCTAATACAAACATATGTGTGTGTTTTTTAAAAGGAGGGTTAAGGTTAATTAAGAACATTTGGCAACAGTATTCTTAATTTATTACAAAAATGCATTATTGAAATGCTTTATTTGCTTTACTTTACTTCAACTCTTATTTATTGTTGCATTTTAGTCTATTTGATTGATTGCACGCATTCATGCATTTAAATTTACTGTAATTTTGTCTGCTATATTATAAATGTCATATTTGGTGATATTCTATGTTTATTACATTTCAATCCATAGTTCACATTCATAATGTTTTACATTAGTAATTTCACACATAATGTGTGCTAACATTTCATTGTATTTTCAGTAATTACAATGTTTTCAGTTATTTCTAAATATATTTAATTTGACACAAAAGTTGGATGATATAGACAAAATAAATGTCATCAGTGTCATCATCAGGCAAAAAGAAATTTAGTTGATAAACTAAATTTAAACTAAGTTTACTTATATTTCTCTTTACGAGGAAGTCTATTGAATGGTGATTAGTCTCAAAACACAAATAATATATTGTGTTAAGTTATATTTGACTTAGTTCAATCTAGTTAGTTAAAATCTATTAGCAGTTTTCAGTGTATACAGTAAAGCAAAAAACCGTTTACCAAATAAGAATCTTTACCATAGCGTTTTTTCCCCAGTCTTTTACTGTTAAAATTATGTTTTTTGTTTTTTTTTACAATGTACAATATTTAGTAATATTGATTAAATGAAGAATGTTTTGAAACTAAACTCAGGATAGTGTCTATGAATGAAAGCAGTGAGGTGAAACTACAGTAAAGATTAAATGATTGTGCTTTTTACTGTATTACCATCAGACAAAGAGAAATTTAGTTAATGAGCATTTTAAAAATCAATCATTTAAACTATTAAGTTTGCGGATGATTATGATTGTTTCTTAATAGAAGGATTTAAAAAAAATCATAATTGAAAAAGGGCTGAAAATTACAATTGATTGTATCAAAATAGAAGAATATTTTTAAAAATACTTATGTAATACTTTATTCTAAATCTTATGAATAAATGTATTAATCAATTTTATGTGGACAATGTTTTAAAAAATTTGATTGAGATTAAAATGTTCTGTAACAATTCTGAGAAAATTCAATATTTTTTATTTATTTAATAGTTTATTTAAATTTTATAATTCATATTAATATTTTTAAATGTAATTTTTTATTTTACATTAATAATTTAACATCTTATTACTGCTAACATTTAGTTCATTTCATGTATTGACTGCAGATACTTTAAAATCTATTCAATAATTTCTTCATATATTATTTTGGCTATAATTCTTGGTAAACTATTAAGGGCTTTTTTAAACGCATGAAACAAAAGTTGTATAATGTGGAAAAAATGACTATAATTTTTTTATAATTTTCATCAGACAGAAAAAAATAACTCAGTTGAAGAGCATTTTGAAAATCAATCATTTAAATTAACAAATTTGCTGATGTTTATGATTGTGAGTTTCTGAATAGCAGAATATTTTCAAAATAAAGTTAATATTGAAATGATCATTTAAATTAGTTTTCTAGATCTTATAACGACATCACAATATAACCATCAATTTACTTGGACAATGTTTTTCAAACTCATTCTGTGGATCATTTAAAATGTAACTTGTATACTTAAAATCAAATGATCATTCATGAATGTGTGTGTGTGTGTGTGTGTGTGTGTGTGTGTTCCAGCGGGTCCCTCCGTGTCTCCCTCCGTGTCTCTGCTGTCTCCCTCTTCTCTGCTGATCTCTGGAGACTCCTCCGCTCTGCTCTGCCTGCTCAGCTCTTACTCTCCACAGGGGGCGACGGTGAGCTGGACACTGGACGGGTCAGAGGTCACCGAGGGGGTTCAGACCAGCGCAGAGAGCGAGCGGGACGGTCTCTACAGTCGCAGCAGCGTCCTGAGCCTCAGCAAAGCACGCTGGGAAGACACAGAGCGCTTCGTCTGCAGAGGAACACATGCCGGAGCTGCTCACGAGGCCTCGTTCCTCAAGAGCTCCGAGTGCTGATGTTTCTCCAGTGAAGACCAGCGTATCTGAGCGTCACGTGATTTACAGCTCAATACTGAAGCAGTCTGTCAATGTGCTGCCATTGCTGTTCATTCAATAAAGCTTCATCTGAACGCAAGCGCACATTTGTGTTGGACTGCATCATTGATCAGTGTGTCGTTCCTTCAAAGTCCTGCACTAAAGTTTCAGCGGCTTTTGATTGATTGGAATTAGGGGTGGAACAATAATTACAGTGGATAGTGACAATATGTATCGTATTATTCACCCAAAATGAAAGTTTAGGAAGTTTACAGGGTTTTCGTGTCACGACTACATTAAACTACTGTATATAATGTTAAATATAATGTATAATAATGCAATGGGGGGAATATTTGTGGGTCCTGATAATGCCAAATGTCTGATGTTAACAGTAAAAAGTGGCCTACATTATTTTAGATATATCTAGTCAGAGACATCAAGCATATTCGTCTGAAATAATTCAGTATTTTCAGCTTCAGAATCATGAATATTGTTATTCTGGTGTCTCTATTGTCCTGTGCATTGGGTTATCAGCTCCAAGCCTATTCATTTACAAACACAATGTTAAACCAAATGTACCATTTTGATGGAGTATGGCAATAATATGGTATTGTGAGTTCAGGATGGTGACATAAGGGTCTCGTTACACCCCTAATTGTAATAGTTGAGAACAGCTGCATTCAGCAGTAAATGTGAAATGAAGCTCTTGGGGTTTGAACATGGTCACTGGAGACGAGCTGCTCTATTCTGAGACCATCACAATCACTAAACCTGACAATGCAAATTAGATTTTCACCTCAAACTCAGTTTCACTATTTTACTGGTTCAACGCTCTGAACTGGAGCAGTTTCACTTCTGCTAAAATGAGTTATGAGTAATAAATTCATTATAAGCTTGAGATGATAGCTAGGCCTACTTGAAAACGGCTCAAAAACATCTTTGTTACATTGACTTATATAGTGTATTGTACAAAACAAACAATATGGTTTGTTTGATTTCATATCAGTTTACACATTCAGTTTTCTCTGATTCAGAGCATATTTGAGTCAAACCCGTCCGTCACAGTACAGATCTGTTGTGTTGAGAAGTATACAATACTTGGTGTTCAATTCATAGTAATTGCTCACTATAACAGATGTAATAATGTGGAACTGCAGCACTTCAGGCTCTAGTGAGAAACTGTGTTGAGTAATGCGAAGAAAAAGAATAAAGCTGAATCCGAAATCACAAACTTCACTACTATATATGGGTGAAAAGCAGTATGTGACAAAAGAAGTATGTCCGAATTTACAGTACAAGTCCCCAGATTGACCGACTACAGTGAAGCGACACAACTGACACTGGTAGATCACATGATAATGACAACATGGCCAATATAGTACGTCCAGATTACATTCATACCAGTGTTGTGTACTCGAGACTCGGACTCGGTCTCGAGACCATATTTTAATGGTCTCGGTCTTGTGCATTTTGACTCGGAATTGACTCGTACTCGAACATATTAGGACTCGGACTTATTCCCAAGTCCACTCGAGTCCCAGTCAAAATATTTCATGATTGTTACTGTATGTTAATATTTCTTTAAATTGTTGTTTGATTGAAACGTCCAATGATTGCTGACTTTCTTGTGCGCAACTGCGCATGACTTGAGACTAACGTTCGCGCCACGCAAATGCAGCAGGAGCCTGGTCAGATGTGATGTGGAGCCTCTAGCTCAACTATGTATTGAAAATGTCTGCCTTATCATCCATAATTCAGTTTGCATATAAGAGCCACACAGTATAGTGGTACAGTAATGTTATTTGTACTAGAAAATGTTATGTGGTCTCACTGCATAGAGTGATACAACAATGTTATGTGGACAAGAGCACTTACTGATTGTAATAATTGTAAGTAATAATTGTAATAAAATGACCTTTACACCACCTACTAGGTGGCCTTTTTACCATTACAGTGTACATGATTCCATGGTATATTTGATTTACTTCTTGAGTATGGTGCCAATTTTATTGTTACCACCAAATATTTTACATATTCTTGAAGATATCTTTAGGTCTGGTTTTTAGACCCAACCTTAGGTTATCCAACCTCTTCCGGTCTCGACTCGACTCGGACTCGACTCTCTCTGGTCTCGGTCTCGACTCGGACTCGACTCTCTTTGGTCTCGGTCTCGACTCGGACTCGAGCCTCTCTGGTCTCGGTCTCGACTCGGACTCGAGTGAGCTGGTCTCGACTACAACACTTCATACTACACCCATTAATACTATAGAATGTACTTTTTTAGCGGTTGTGAAGTAATTACTTATTCAAAAAAGTTTGCCAATTTCAGACACATCCTTAGTGTTAGTTGCACACAAGTCCTGAAAATTGAAGCCAAACGTCTTGATCGCACCCAGGTGGTTGGTCCCAGTACAGCTCATTAACCCCGTCCTCTCCATGTAATCGAATGGGATGTGTAACAAACTAAACAATCAATTAACACTTCAAATTAATGATGGTTTCTGTCGTTTTATCCATCCATCCATCCATCCATCCATCCATCCATCTTCTTCCACTTATCCGGGGCCGGGTCGCGGGGGCAGCAGTCTAAGCAGGGATGCCCAGACTTCCCTCTCCCTAGACACTTCCTCCAGCTCTTCCGGGGGGACACCGAGGCGTTCCCAGGCCAGCCGGGAGACATAGTCCCTCCAGCGTGTCCTAGGTCTTCCCCGGGGTCTCCTCCCGGTGGGACATGCCCGGAACACCTTCCCGGGATGGCGTCCAGGAGGCATCCGGAAAAGATGCCCGAGCCACCTCAGCTGGCCCCTCTCGATGTGGAGGAGCAGCGGCTCTACTCTGAGCTCCTCCCGAGTGACCGAGCTTCTCACTGGCCCACTATCTCTAGGCCCAGCCACCCTGCAGAGAAAGCTCATTTCTGCCGCCTGTATCCGGGATCTTGTCCTTTCGGTCATGACCCACAGCTCATGACCATAGGTGAGAGTAGGAACGTAGATTGACCGGTAAATCGAGAGCTTCGCCTTGCGGCTCAGCTCCTTCTTCACCACGACAGACCGGTACAGCGACCGCATTACTGCAGAAGCTGCACCGATCCGTCTGTCAATCTCCCGTTCCATCCTTCCCTCACTCGTGAACAAGACCCCAAGATACTTGAACTCTTCCACTTGAAGCAGGAACTCTCCACCAACCTGAAGCGGGCAAACCACTCTTTTCCGACTAAGAACCATGGCCTCGGATTTGGAGGTGCTGATTCTCTTCCCAGCCGCTTCACACTCGGCTGCAAACCGTCCCAGTGCATGCTGAAGGTCCTGGTCTGATTGGGCCAGCACGACAACATCATCCGCAAAGAGCAGAGATGAAATCATGTGGTCCCCAAACCTGACCCCCTCCGGCCCCTGGCTGCGCCTAGAAATTCTGTCCATAAAAATTATGAACAGAACCGGCGACAAAGGGCAGCCCTGCCGGAGTCCAACATGCACCGGGAACAAGTCTGACTTACTGCCGGCAATGCGAACCAAGCTCCTGCTCCGGTCGTACAGGGACCGGATAGCCCTTAGCAAAGGGCCCCGAACCCCATACTCCCAGAGCACCCTCCACAAGATGCCGCGAGGGACACAGTCGAATACCTTCTCCAAATCCACAAAGCACATATGGATTGGTTGGGCAAACTCCCATGAACCCTCCAGCACCCTGTAGAGGGTATAGAGCTGGTCCAGTGTTCCACGACCGGGACGAAAACCACACTGTTCCTCCTGAATCCGAGGTTCTACTATCGGCCGGATTCTCCCCTCCAGTACCCTGGAATAGACTTTCCCGGGGAGGCTGAGAAGTGTGATCCCCCTATAGTTGGAGCACACCCTCCGGTCCCCCTTCTTAAAAAAAGGGACCACCACCCCGGTCTGCTAGTCCAAAGGTACTGTCCCCGACCGCCACGTGATGCTGCAGAGGCGTGTCAGCCAAGACAGCCCCACAACATCCAGAGACTTGAGGTACTCAGGGCAGATATCATCCACCCCCGGTGCCTTGCCACCGAGGAGTTTCTTGACTACCTCGGTGACTTCAGCTTGGGTGATGGACGAGTCCGCCTCCGAGCCCTCAGCCTCTGCTTCCTCAATGGAAGACGTGACGGCGGGATTGAGGAGATCCTCGAAGTATTCCTTCCACCGTCCGGTGATATCCCCAGTCGAGGTCATCAGCTGCCCACCTCCACTGTAAACAGCGTTGGTAGGGCACTGCTTCCCCCTCCTGAGGCGCCGGACGGTTTGCCAGAATCTCTTCGAGGCCGACCGATAGTCCTACTCCATGGCCTCACCGAACTCCTCCCAGGCCCGAGTTTTTGCCTCCCCAACCACCCGGGCTGCAGTCCGCTTGGCCCGTCGATACCTGTCAGCTGCCTCAGGAGTCCCACAAGCCAGCCAGGCCCGATAGGACTCCTTCTTCAGCTAGACGGCATCCCTTACCTCCGGTGTCCACCACCGGGTTCGGGGATTGCCGCCTCGACAGGCACCGGAGACCTTACGGCCACAGCTCAGAGTGGCTGCGTTGACAATGGAGGTGGAGAACATGGTCCACTCGGACTCAATATCTCCAGACTCCCTCGGGATCTGGTCGAAGCTCTGTCGGAGGTGGGAGTTGAAAATCTCTCTGACAGGGGATTCGGCCAAACGTTCCCAACAGACCCTCACAGTGCGTTTGGGTCTGCCGAGTCGGTCCGGCTTCCTCCCCTGCAATCGGATCCAAATCACCACCAGGTGGTGATCAGTTGACAGCTCCGTCCCTCTCTTCACCCGAGTGTCCAAGACATACGGCCGGAGGTCAGATGAAACAACCACAAAGTCGATCATCGACCTCCGGCCTAGGGTGTCCTGGTGCCATGTGCACTGATGCTTGAACATGGTGTTTGTTATGGACAAGCTGTAACTAGCACAGAAGTCCAATAACAGAACACCACTCGGGTTCAGATCAGGGGGGCCGTTCCTCCCAATCACGCCCCTCCAGGTGTCACTGTCGCTGCCCACGTGGGCGTTGAAGTCCCCCAGTAGAACGACGGAGTCCCCAGTCGGAGCACTTTCCAGCACCCCTCCCAGAGACTCCAAGAAGGCCGGGTACTCTGCACTGCCGTTTGGCCCGTAGGCACAAACGACAGTGAGAGACCTATCCCCGACCCGAAGGCGCAGGGAAGCAACCCTCTCGTTCACCGGGGTGAACTCCAACACATGGCGGCTGAGCTGGGGGGCTATAAGCAGACCCACACCAGCCCGCCGCCTCTCACCATGGGCAACTCCAGAGTGGTGAAGAGTCCATCCTCTCTCGAGGAGTGTGGTTCCAGAGCCTAAGCCGTGCGTAGAGGTGATCCCAACTCTCTCTAGTCGGAATCTCTGAACCTCACGCACAATCTCAGGCTCCTTCCGCGCCAGAGAGGTGATGTTCCATGTCCCTAGAGCTAGATTCCGCGTCCAGGGATCGGGTTGTCTAGGCCCCCGCTACGTTAGATCTGAGTCTTCTCCTTCTGTTTCTTACTGTCAGTGGGAGCCACCGAATCCATTTGAGACGTGGCAGAAAGTCTTTTGTAATGACGGAGATGCATGGCCGGAGATACGCAGACAAGGGGTCTCGCTGCTTTGCTTGGTGACGGAAAGCCAGCGCCTGTTTCATACTCCAGAACTGTCACAGTTATGCCAGACAATTCAGTCATGTTGGCCTAAACTGTAAAGTTCTACCCTCAGTGACTTACATCCATACTTTCCTGTTAGACATGAACTGGTTGTTGAATCTTCACTGATTTTCAGAGGGAATCGTTTGATTGTTCATATTGCACTGCAGGAACGCCTCATCCTTCTGGCACATGAGGGACATCAGGGGCTGGTGTGAACAAGTGCACCGCACAAGTGCTGAAAAGTTAGGCCAAAGCGTCTCTATCGCCCCCAGGTGGCTGGTCCCAGTATCGCTCATAAACCCCGTCCTCTCCATGTAGTCTATAATGGGACGCGAGGGAAACTAAACAATCAAATTACACTTCCAACCAATTTTTTTTTCCAAAGATTTTCTGTCATTCTAGGTAGTTTTTATCACGCTGATGTAAGTTCACGTGTTTGTTGTTTTAAATAAGTTTGGTCTTAGTTAGTTATTTAATGCTATAAAAACGGGAATGTGACGCCATGATTGACAGCTGTGATTGACAGCTTCTCTAAACGAAGTAGTCACTTTTTGGGGGGGATTTTTGGGGGAAATTGGAGCTTCAACTTTAATTTCTACATGTCCATATCAGTTTATTTCACACCGATATAAGTTGTTCTGCAGTGAACTGGACTAACCGATTCTGCGGGAGTGTGGACGGGACTCTCACTCTCACGACAGGTCTCAAATCAGCGCAAGATGTCAGCGCCATATTGGGACTTCGCATTTCTACAATAGAAGAGAGTGAAGGTGCGTCGTCCATCTTTATTTACAGTCTATGGGTGCAAACCCAACAGTGTCTGAGGGATTTGTATTGGTGGCCACAAATGGACGATCTTGTTCACACAATCCTCTCTGCATGTGTGACCGGCCAGGCCAGTGATAAATCGGCCAAAACATTCACAGTGGGGTTCACGAAATGGTCCATTTCAACCTTTCGAGAAGGGAGATACTGACTGTTAGATTGCAATAACACGGATAGACTATTTCAGCAAATGGCCAGAAGTTGGTTTTGCTTCATCGGTAACTTTGAGTGTGTGTGTGTGTGTGTGTGTGTGTGTGTGTGTGTGTGTGTGTGTGAGAAAGTGTTTGAGCAGCTGCAGTTTCAGTTCAGTCACTGTGACTCTGACTGACGGAGGTTTTTGTACGATTCTTTATCACTGTGTGAACACAGCTTTACTGTTGATCCAGTGTGCACTCTGACAGTAATAATGTCCAGAATCTTCAGTCTGGACTCCACTGATGGTCAGAGTGAAATCTCTCCCAGATGATCCACTGCCACTGAATCTAGATGGAGTTCCTGACTGATGGGTGTTTGTGTAATAAATCAGGATTTTAGGAGCTTCTCCAGGTTTCTGTAAGTACCAGCTAAGAAAATGGTATCCATTTTTCCACATTGGATCTCTGTTAAATATACAGTTTACAGTGACTGATTGTCCAGTTTGAGAGAGCCGCTCTGAGGGAGTTTGAGTCACTGTCTCCTGCCCAACAGATTCTGTCAAGAGAGAAAGATTAGAAATCACAAACACTTTTACAACCTTATATCTTCACAACACACACATTAAGATAACGAGTGAATAACGTTTGTAATCTTGACTGACACAAACCTCGACATAACACTGCCAGCGTCCAGATCAATATGGTGATGAAAGTCATTTTTGTAGGTTGAAGGTTCAGTTATAGTGAAAAACAGTTGTTGATCATGTTTGATGTTTGACAGAGTTATAAACACATGCAGAGCACTGAAGCGTGTGTCGCTCATGTAAAACAGACTCTATGCAAACGCTTCAGGAGTCACAGATTTAAGTTGGTTTAATGTCCTTTCATAGCCTGGATGCCAGCCGAACTTCGCCCCGCCCACGACATTTGAGGTCGGGAAGTTTGGTCTGGACTTAATCCGTTGTGGAGCAATTATGCTCGAACCAGAGCTGTTCGGACCAATCAAATTGTCAGGGCGGGCTTTATATGATGATGGACAGATGATCAACAGTAACGTAATCATCCACATCACCAAAGAGTGCTTGGGTTGAATATGTTTACAACAAACTCAGCTGCTGCTGGAGAATTGAGATGTGTAGATTCCGCCCTCACATCTGTTATAGAAGATATCGACAGCGCATTCATTTTAAAAAAGGAACAGAGAACCGCGATCAAGCCATTTGTTTTGTAAAGATGTTTTTGCCGTCCTTCCTACGGGATTCGGCAAAAGTTTAATTTATCAGCTGGCCCCGATGGTCGCTAAGAAGATGGGGCGCAATGAAAACCCTGTGGTCATCGTGGTTTCTCCGTTGCTCTGATTGGTTGTAGGTCTATCCAATTGAGTGCAGAGGCATTTTCTTTCCTGGTTCGGTTGAAACCAGGGGGCCAATGTTTCGGAAAACATTGAAGCTTCCCTGGGGGCTGCCATTGATTAGCAGACCATCACCTGCTGTTAGCATCCCATTGACTCCCATTCATTTTGGCGTCACTTTGACAGCTAATAACTTTACATCTGAGGCGTTTAACCCTCTGAGGTCTGAGCTGTTTTTTGGGCCCTGGAGGTGTTCTGACATGCTCTGACATTTGTGTTTTTTCCTGTTACTAGTGACATTTTCATGGCTAAAGTCTAATTACACTGTATTCAGCACAAACTCTGCTACAATAATATATCAGCAGCATGTATGTAAAAGTTTGTAGTTTTGAGATAATGACATTTATGCGTGGTTTGTGAAAATACAAAAAAAAAATTCTCACTGAAATAAGGCCATGAAACCCATACTGATTATTTCTTCACAAGACTTTTGAAAATTGTATGACATAGCCTAGAATATTTGCTCCAAAACTATGTGAAAATCACCCTGACTGCTCATCCAGATAAGACAATATATTGATTTAAAATTTCTAAGACGTGTTTTGTGTGACAAAGCCATATGCGAAGAGACGTGATCCTCTCATTAATATGTAAGCCTTCAACACCTGAGAAAGACAAAGACACTCCCCTAACTGCCCTATTAGGAGCGATCAGGCCCTGTCATTCAGAGCAACCTTGCACAAAGAATGAGGAGATTTAAAAAAGAATGGCTTTTAGATTGTTTGGATTTATTTACAACACAACACAATCCAAAAATACAAATGACAAAAGAGCACATTGAAAACAATGATCCAAAGACAGAGACCTTTGTGCCATTCCTAAAAACATTGTACATACCTTTCATTTCCAAGGTGTTTGATTTTCACTTTACCATGTTCATGTACAGAGACTCATGTGAATGTTGAAGTCAGCAGGACTCAGTTGCATCTGGTCCCTGAAAGAAAAAGAAAAAAGAAAAAACTGTGAACATACTGATATCAAGTCAAGTCAAGAGAAACTATAGGGCTGCACGATTTTGGGAATAGATTTTAGATTTTTCTGGTTAAAATTTCTTTTTAAAATTCACAGAATACACACACACACACACGTTTCCAACAATATATAATGAACACCAGGTTTGTTGTGCCTTGTAGGCATAGGCTACGCAGTGCTGCATAAAATAATAATAACAATAAATTAAATCTTCCAAAAGATTTCAAGAACAACTACACTAGAGAAAAATATATTGATTATCATATGTTACTTCAAATGTTTCCATTCGTTATGATGATATGAAATTAGATAATAGTAAAAACATAAAGCCTAATGTTTGGTGCATTTTTCCTTTCAAACGCAATCGCGCTCCAAAATATGATACATTAAAACGCGATCGCACTCCAAAATATGATACATTAAAACCCACAGCGCGCTCCAAAATATGATACATTCAAACCCACAGCGCGCTCCAAAATATGATACATTCAAACGCCATCACGCTCCAAAATATTAAACATTATGGTTATACATATCTATGTTTGAGCAGATATCCACAAACAGTATTTAACAGGAAACACGGGTCTAAATAGTATAATATTCACCATATATCTAGCAACAGTTCAACTGCAATGTGAAGTTTATGCAACAATACCATAAACTAATAAGTAAGAATTTCTTACCTTACATCTTTCTTGTCTTCAAATCGCGTTCTTCTTCTTCTGGGGGTAAATCCAATGTAAGCTCAGACGTGTCTTCCAAACTCGACGAAAAGCAGAGACTTGTGAAGTTTTTTGGTGTTTTGTGTTTGAGGTAACGAGGGCGTTCGCGTCCCATGTGGAGATTTGCATGTGAATATCTTTTGTGCGAGTGGGCGTGTCGAATTAAAAAGTAATTAGCAAGCGTTTGAGATACTGGACATCCTGTTGGTTTTATACAAATTACTTAAACAGAGAATATTTGTTTTCAGTTTGAATCCGATCATTTAAAAGTACACAGTTTATAGACGTGCTCAAGAAAAAAAAGTTCACCGCGACGGAGAGGCAGAACGCACACCCTGTTTATTTTCTTTATTTTACAAAAGCACAATGTTTTGATTTGATTGTAAGTGGACACAATCAAAAGTAGAAATATCACAGATAATTTTTTTATATTTCTTTTTTCTGTATAACCATAAATGACGGAGTAATTTAAGTTTATGTTGCTGCTATGTGAAAAAAATCCAGCAAAACGCGTCAGAGCGTTTCTCGACCTCAGAGGGTTAAAGACTCTATATGTCCATTGTTTATTTCTAAAGAAACACGACAATGTATAAAAGGCTCCATTACCTTGTATCTTACGTTATGGCCCCGTAGAAGCAGTTTTTGTAAAAATAGGCTAACGATTGCGTCATAACCACGCGACTCTCTTGAAATTACCGTATAGACAGGAGGAGAAGCTCGCAGTCAATCGGGGGGACGTGGAGGCATATAGTCTGATAAAGTCAAGGGAGAAGCCCATAGAGAGTCATAAAGTTACTTCTGCTCCTAGCTCATGGACAGCTCCTACTCACGCTCTCCGTCTCTGCGAGATTCGGAAGGGAATGATTCAGATTTCTCTTGGCACAGCTACTAGAAGACAGACGGGTTGCTCACGTCACATCCACGTCGTCAAGCTCAGTGTGAGTCTGCGCAGTCGCTCCGCCATCAGGAAGTGAGAGCTTCTAATTTACTTCACTTTTCTCCGTTGAAGTCTATGGGGTCGCTGTGTCCATTTCTTATACTGTCTATGGTTGAAACACGCGCCATAATCACAGCCCAATAGAGCAGTATCAGACTCAAATTCTGACTAGAACCTGAGTATGATGACGTCAGGCTAGTGCTTTCATGGAGATACAAAACATTTCACATGTTAATATAATCCTTTATTGATAAAGCAACATCAGACCAGCAGGTGCACTGTTTGAGTGATTTACATTGCCAGTTTTGTTTTTGTTCGGCCAACTGAAATATTTCCAGACGAAGCCACTATAGAAACAACCGCAGCTCGACTCTGAGAAACACACAGTATTTCTTGAATGAATCAGTGATTTGAGCGAATCGGTTGAGTTAATGATTCATTGACTCACTCATAAAGTCAGTCTCTTGTCGCCATCTACTGGCGTAACGATGAAACTTGCAGAAAGAGTCTCTGTAAAATCCAGCATTAAAGCTGCAGGTTAAACACATCTGTGTGTGATGATGGAGGATCTGCTTCTGTCACGAGACTCGACTCCAGCTCTGAGTATCGCTCCACTTATTCACTGAATTACAGTTTTTTACAATTACTAACAAGCGTTTACCAACTTAAAGTTCTTTTTCTAAACTCTTAACACAGCAACACACATGATCATACAATTAGCCACATAGTTAAATTTCTGCCTAAAACCACATTTTAATAATTAAATACCAAGTCTGCATTTAGAAATGCAAAAAACTACATATTTGTATGCTTAATAGTTATTTGAAGTGTTTCTGGTATTACAGGAATATCATTAGAGGACGATGAACATCTGCTCTATTCTGAGAGAAACACAATCACTCCTGATGATGAAATGTGAGTTTAACTCGCTCACTTTCACTGTTGAGGCGGTTTGTATAATAAATCAGGAGTTCAGGAGTTTCTCCAGGTTTCTGTAAGTTCCTGCTGAAATAGTTTATCCTCATCTAGTTGTTCACTGTAACGGGTTTGTTCATATTCATGCAGTTTATCAGGTCATGTTATCATCAGCTGCCAGTTTATACCTTCCCATAATTTTGTGAATAAGTTTTCAATAAAAAATCAGTTAAAAGCACAAATTAAAGTTCTTATCTGGCTCGTTCTTATCAGAGGTGTCTGATTGGTGCAGAGGAGGGAGAGGCGTGTCTAAACTGAACTGTTGATCAGAGCTACAATTAAAACAGCAAGCTAATATAAAACTCTTACTGTCTGCAGTATATAGTATAAATACAGTCAATCGTAAACAAATTACATGTTAGTATGGGATATGTGACAGACTGACTGTAACACAGGACTTTAATTTTGAAGGGACTGAGCACGGGTGTGTGCACACAACAAACTGTTTCCACCATTACACAGAAACGTACACCAAAAACACTTTATACAATAAGGGTTTATTTCATTTAATTCAGTTACCAAGTTAACTTCATGCATTTCTAATAGCTACACCTTCTGGTGCACCCACCTGCCAAACCAGTACACATGAAAGTAGCCATGTTTAAACTAGCATGTGCTTATGGAAGATTACTCCATCTGGATCTGACCTCGTGGGGGAGGGGGGAGGGAACCTAGTATGTAAGTTTTCTTCTTATGTTTTGTCTTTATTGTTTTGAGCCCTTTATATGGTACTAGAAGGGTAGGGTTAGTGTAAGGGGACAGAATATACAGTTTGTACTGTATAAAAACCATTAAGTCTATGGAGAGTCCCCACAAAGATAGTGAACCAGACATGTGTGTGTGTGTGTGTGTGTGTGTGTGTGTGTGTGTGTGTGTGTGTGTGTGTGTGTGTGTGTGTGTGTGTGTGTGTGTGAGCAGCTGCAGTATCAGTTCAGTCACTGTGACTCTGACTGACGGAGGTTTTTGTACGACTCTTTATCACTGTGTGAACACACAGCTACTAGGACAGTGTACACTCTGACAGTAATAATGTCCAGCATCTTCAGTCTGGACTCCACTGATGGTCAGAGTGAAATCACTGTTAGATCCACTGCCACTGAATCTAGATGGAGTTCCTGACTGGAGGGTGTTTGCTTTATAAATCAGGAGTTTAGGAGCTTCTCCAGGTTTCTGTAAGTACCAGTGTAGAGGCTGATAACCCCAACTCTGGTAAACTTCTGGACTGGTTTTACAGGATATAGTAAATGTGTCTCTTAGTTGAACAGATTTCACTGCAGGCGTCTGAGTGACTGTCGGTTCAGCGACTGATTCTACATCAAGAAGAATAAATAAACATTCAGAATGACATATCTGGATAATATTTCAAGCACTGTTAAAATAGTGCAGTTTAACTTCATATTTCCTCACCTGTGAAACAGCTGGAGAACATCCAGATGAAGATGAAGATGATGAAGCTCATGGTTGCTGTTGGTTTAGATTCTCAGTCAAACTCAGAGTTATAAATCCTCCTGAAGCACACACACACGCACACACACACACACACACACACACACACACACACACACACACACACACACACACACACACACACACACACGATGTGCTGCGATGCAAATCATCTCTATGTAAATCTGTGTGAGGATTCCAACACATGATGCTCATAAATCATAACAGTGTTTAGGAGATTTTTCCATGTTACGAGTCATAAACATTTGTTCATGTGTCTGAAGCTTCAGGCTTTCTGATGATTCAAATGACAGAGTTGCTACACTAGTATGTCACTGTGAACTTCATTACAGGTCAAAGGTCATTCCAGAGGTCATAGGTCATCAGAATGTATTAAAATTGCTTTAATCATTAACAATGCATTGAGATGAGTGATAGAGTCAGTTTTGATAGCACAGTTATGATGAGTGATATCTTCATTATTATCTTGATAAACTTTGAGGGAAAGATAAAGCTACTTAAAAAAGCTCAAAAACATATGGTGGCAGTTTTGTTTGTTTGATTTGATATTAATATACAGACTTTTCTCTGATTCTGAGCATAATAGAGTCAAACTCGTCTGTCACAGGACTGATCATAATAGAGATGATTTCAGTCATAAGTCAGTTTTGAGCACATGTGTAGTTCCTGTGTTTGTCCTTTCCCTCTCTCTCTCTGTCTGTGTGTGTGTGTGTGTGTGTGTGTGTGTGTGTGTGTGTGTGTGTGTGTGTGTGTGTGTGTGTGTGTGTGTGTGTGTGTGTGTGTGTTTGAGCAGCTGCAGTATCAGTTCAGTCACTGTGACTCTGACTGACGGAGGTTTTTGTACGACTCTTTATCACTGTGTGAACACCCAGTTACTGTTGATCCAGTGGCGACTCATACAGTAATAATGTCCAGCATCTTCAGTCTGGACTTCACTGATGGTCAGACTGAAATCTGTTCCATAATCTGCTCCATTGCCAGTGAATCTAGATGGAGTTCCTGACTGTCGTGATCTAATGTCATAAATGAGGAGTTTAGGAGCTTCTCCAGGTTTCTGCAGATACCAGGAGAGACAGGAGCCACAACCATAAGTACGATCTCCAATTCCTCTGTTAGTTTGACAGTTTATAGAAACTGTTCCTCCTTGAACGGCTGCTTCTGAGGGAGTCTGAGTCACAGAAACCTGGCCTGTAATTTCTGTGAATGACATTTCATAAGATCATTATTACAACAATTATTAAAGTCAAAGTATCCAGTACAAAATCTAGACTGAACATCAAAAGCATATAAATCACATCTTGAGTTATTAATAGAGTAAATGAACCTTGAACAGAAAGAATGAGAGTCCAGATACAGACGCTGATGATCATCATTCTTCTTATCGGTGGTTTACTCTCAGTCTGAATGAAGAAAAGCTGTCAGTGATGAAGTGTTAAACTCACAGCACTATAAACACTCTCACACACTGAAGATCTGATCAATATGCAAACACACTCCACATCATTTCCCTGAAGACAGAAGAAACACTCACATTATGTTTGTGCAACAGCTTTGTATAGATGTTTATTTACTTGTTGCATTATTTTGGTCTGAGCTAAAACACAATAATGAGTGATTTGATGAAGACACTAAATGTTCTTGATTGACAGTAATAGTGGAGAACAGCTGCGTTCAGCAGAGAGACGGAGGAGAGAAACACCTGTTGTTTGAGCATCGGAAACTCAGTGGTTGTTTGTTCTATATCTCTCAAAATTTGAGACATGGTTTCCACATTTGTCTGCTAGAAATATAACTCACTTGGACATGTACAACACAATCACAGATTATGTGAGTTATTGTCAAACACAAAGAGGTCGTTGTTGAGACATAACCCTGTCCTGTTGTAACTCAGGCTGAGGATCGATGGAACAATGAGAGATAATTTGCTGAAATAAGATCCACACAATCTAAATGTGTGCAAGAATGTTTTTGAAGGACAAAGAATATTAAGTTTTGAATAAAGTCAACAATTTTAAGTAACAAAAAACGTATTGTATTTTTTTAAGGACTTCAAATTTAGCACAAAAACAACTGTGAGTGTGTTTGTGTGTGTGATCATGTGTGTGTGTGTGTTCTCAATTCCTGTCACACAACAGTTCAGTCACTAGCTATGTTGCCGTCCTCCTATTTTATGTGAATTTTGGGATTGACTATTACATAAAACAAACGCCGGATGGAAATGCCGAGATGAACATCAATTCTAAAATGTGCAGAAAAAATCGTATGTGTTCAATTGAGGTGATGATGTTTTTATCCAATAAGAAGACATGCACATAAACTATAATGGAAACATATTCATAAATCCCTCAATGCGCAACAAAAAACTCACATGATTTTGTCTTAACAGGGAATGTGATTGATAACTGGAATCATCTTCAGGGTTTGGTTGTAATATGTTTAATGAACTGTTAAAACTATCCTCACCGCAAACAGCCGTAACATAGCTAACTGTGTTAGCATGTGGGTTTGAAGTTAGCATGAGTGTAAAGAATCAAATTAAACTAGAGAAATATCTACTTTAGATTATGCAAGTCAAATGTATCGACAATACAATGATTGTTCGGCAAAAAATAATCTTGATAATTTTTTTTACTTTTCCTCCTGAAAATTTGTTTCTGGTCATAAAACGTACAATGTTGATCACAGTCACATGACACTTCTCCTGTGAGGTGATGCGGTGTGTGATATTGATGACATCACCATAGCTCTTTCTGACGTGTCAAACTGACCCAGTGTTACAACACCGGTCTCCCCTAAATGTGAAATGAAGCTCTTGGGGTTTGAACATGATCTGCTCTATTCTGAGACCGTCACAATCACTAAACCTGACAATGCAAATGAGATTTTCACCTCAAACTCACAGTTTCACTCTTTTACTGGTTCAACGCTCTGAACTGGAGCAGTTTCACTCTTTTACTGGTTCAACGCTCTGAACTGGAGCAGTTTCACTTCTGCTGATGGAGGGATGAGACCGTTATGAAGTTTGAGTGATAGTTTATATGACTTGTATGACTTATATAACGTAATGAGACTCTTCACTGGTAGATCACGTGTGACTGGACTAGAGGAGTAAATGTAGATGTTGATCTGATTCAATTCACGATTCATAGGTTTTTGATTATTTTCAAGAAAGATTTCTTTCTAATTCACAGAGTGCAATGCGCCTATAAAATACCTAGGAAAGATATTCCATATTTCATCATTTCAGTAAACTATCCACATATTAAAATAATAGCTGATACATTCAAAGTCTCATATTCAAATAAAATAAAATCATATATCCTAAAAGCCCTTAAATGTCTCTGATCGCCCATAAACACTTATCTCAGTAAAACTGCAGTATTTTATCTTGTAAAAATAACAGTGAAGTTTCCACACAATGAAGCGCTTTATTTCAGTGTTGAGCAATAACATCTTTATGAATGTTTTAAGTGTGTTTGACTCGAGACTGAAGTGTTGTTGTGAGAGATCTGTCTTCTGCTCATGTGAGACTCAGACGCATCGCTGGATTCATAATTAATGCATCCAGAAAACAGTGAATGGTTACAGACAGACCGATTGTGGGACGGTGGAGCGTCTGATCATGTTAAATACGGTTTCTCTCTTTCACTGAATCAGTTCATCTGTGACTCTTGTACATGATGATCTAAACAGCGGCTTTATGGAAGATGATTAATAAACTAGTCAAGCAACAACATGTTTATGATTCACTTTACAGTATGAGTGTATGATTAAGAAGAAAAAATAATCATGCTTTATAAAAATACATGAACAACCATATGAGAATAGATAAACCAACAATTATCTGAAAAAATATGATCAAAATAATTTCTTATTATCTTCAGTAATATTAATGAAGTGCAGCAAAATAAGATATTAAGTTCATTTTTTTGTGTTTCTGTTGAGTGTGTGTGTGTGTGTGTGTGTGTGTGTGTGAGCAGCTGCAGTTTCAGTTCAGTCACTGTGACTCTGACTGACGGAGGTTTTTGTACGACTCTTTATCACTGTGTGAACACACGATCACCCACACAATTATCAACAGCATTTGTTTTGCAATGCAAATTCTGACAGTAATAATGTCCAGCATCTTCAGTCTGGACTCCACTGATGGTCAGAGTGAAATCACTGTATGGAAGTAGAATAATGTCAAATGTTTTTGAAATAAAAAGCCTGTTGAATTGCACTACTTGAAAAAAAATAGGCATTGCATTAACCATGCTTGCATTTTAATGCATTGTATTTTTAGTGCTTACATTTTTATGGGCTGAAATTCAACATGGTTGAATATTTAAGCTGTGAATATTTCAATTAAAAACATTTCAAACACCTTTTCATTATTAAAAATTCAATAATCCATATTCACCTTTCATATTTCACTTCCAAAATATTCAAACTGTTTAAAAATACAACCAATAATATTCAACAGGCAATTTTCGGTCCATTTTATTTCGCTTTGCAAATTCGCTTCCACAAATTCAGTGGTTCAAATTCGACAGTAAATTCAACATTGACGTCCAGGAACTGCAGGAAAAGCAGTAGATTGCCGAGCATACTCTCCATCTGCTGTTAGTCGACCTCACCAGCAGATGGTGCAAAAGCGCTTGTTGTTGACGAAGACATTCATTCATAAAATGAAAATGATTATCTGTGTCAGTATATGCGGAAAAGATGATAAACACACAAAAGCTGTGTTTATGTTTCATTCAATAACTTCATTGTTACTTTCCCTGTGTATTCTACATGTCATCAGCTTTCTCTACCATGAACAGGATTATAATCGGTTTCCCTCAATACCTCATACTCAAGGATTTCCCTTCCGTTGATAGTGATATGAAAGACCAATCGTGCACCTTATTAGGGAAGTAGGCTGTAGGCTATTATATAGGCTACAGGCAAGAAGATGGACTCAGAAAATGAACTTAACGCGCAAAGTTTCATGCTGAGCGTTTCGTGATATACTGGCATAAAATCAACACACACATATATATATATATATATATATATATATATATATATATATATATATAGTATGCATATGTGTATTGCATTAGCTTAAACTGTCACAGCACTTGCATATTGTCCTCCTATTGTTAGTTTAACTGTAAATCGCTTTGGATAAAAGCGTCTGCTAAATGACTAAATGTAAAAATTGGCTTGATATTTGACATTAGCACATTTAGGGACCGTCTCTAAAGTTGCATACAACATTGGCATACACGTTTCTAACTTCAATAGCAAACTTAAATTTATTTGAATAAATATCAAAAATCCAAAGGGTGCGCGTTATGCCTGACACTACATGAACACTTTACAGTTGGTTTTATGACTGTAAGTCGTTCTATTCAAATGCTATCGGAGTTAGAAACGTGTATACCAAAGTCGTATACACTTTAGAGACGGTCCCTAAATGTGCGAATGTCCAACATCAAGCCATCTTTATGCCAGTCTATCACTGGGAAACGTTCAGCATTAAGCTTTGCGCGTTATTCTGAGTCCATCTGCTTGCCTGCGAGTTTGGTCTTTTACATCACTGTTGTCCATTAAGCTACGTTAAGCGTTGTATATGTCCAGCAGGGGAATCCTTAAGTATTGAGGGAAACCCTAATAGCCTGCATGCAGCACATCGCCACAATATAAAGTTAAGGCAACTAAACAACCAAGAGAAATATATGTCAACCTCAAAAATGTAACATTGGATCTGTATATCCGCATCGGGGAATAACATTATAATCTCGTTCACGGTAGAGAAAGATGCATGTAGGCTTCACAGGAAAAGTAACCGTGAAGACACTGAATTTAACATAAAACAGCCGTCATAATAATCACAAATACACTTACATTGCTGTAAATGAGTTTTATGAATGAATGACTTGTTCTAACTGTTGCAGGTCTTCAACACGCGCTTTTGCACCATCTGCTGGTGAGGTCGACTAACAGCAGATGGAGAGTATGCTCGGCAATCTACTGCTTTTCCTGCAGTTCCTGGACGTCAATGTTGAATTTACTGTCGAATTTGAACCACTGAATTTGTGGAAGCGAATTTGCAAAGCGAAATAAAATGGACCGAAAATTGCCTGTTGAATATTATTGGTTGTATTTTTAAACAGTTTGAATATTTTGGAAGTGAAATATGAAAGGTGAATATGGATTATTGCATTTTTAATAATGAAAAGGTGTTTGAAATGTTTTTAATTGAAATATTCACAGCTTAAATATTCAACCATGTTGAATTTCAGCCCATAAAAATGTAAGCACTAAAAATACAATGCATTAAAATGCAAGCATGGTTAATGCAATGCCTATTTTTTTTCAAGTAGTGCAATTCAACAGGCTTTTTATTTCAAAAACATTTGACATTATTCTACTTCCATATCACTGTTAGATCCACTGCCACTGAATCTAGATGGAGTTCCTGACTGGAGTTTTTTCGCATAACGAATCAGGAGTTTAGGAGCTTCTCCAGGTTTCTGTAAGTACCAGAATATATAATCATCTCCCTCACTATCCCTGATCACATCTCTGCTGGTTTTACATTTGATATTCACAGTTCCTCCTGGTTGTTCTGCTGTTATTGAGGGACTCTGAGTGACGGTGATCTGTCCTCTACACTCTGAAACACAACAAGAAGAAAATACACTCAAAACTTTGACAATATACTTGAAGAAATGAATTAATATCAAACTTGTGCTCCACAAACCTTGAGCAAACGCTGTGAGAGTCCAGATGAAGATGATGATGAAGGTCATGTTGATGAAGATTGTTGTGTGCACTAAAAAAAAAAATTTTGTCTAAAAATAAGATTTATGTATTTGAATTGCATAACAAATTCCCATGCATTTGGATTACATAGTTTTAACATAAACCAATCAATAATCTGAATGTGATTCATATTTTTAAGTCATATCTAAATGAAACAGATAAGATTTATGTAATTGTATTAATAAACTGAATGTGATTTATATTTGTCAGTCGTATGTAAATGAAACAGGTAAGATTTATGTAATAGTACACAGAAAAACGCCCATGTTAAATCAACACTGCTCAGTGTTCATATGTGTGCACACTACAGAGGTAAAGCAGTCTTGAAGTTAATGAGATAATTAACTGATGATTGAGCATTAATTATGAACACCTGCTGTTAACAAGCAGAATCACTGAAGGAAAGAGAAACACAAGAACTACAACTGACTTCAGCCACAGCCTTAGATGAAATCAACTGAAGAGAAAAGAAGACATTAAATCTGTGAAGATCTCAGCAGAGGAGGATTAAACAACTCCACAAACAGCATTACCAGCTTCACTTATTACTAACCAGACTGACTTTATTTCATTTCCGTTTGAATTAAATCAATAGTTATATTTTAAAGTCACCATGATGGTGGTTAGCGTTTGCTTTAGTTTGACTCTTGACCCTTGACTCTGTAATGTAATTTTTTCCTGGTTGCTATAATTATGTGTCTATAAAACACATTTGTTGCAGCAAAAAAGCCAAGAGAACATGAGATCAGTTGATGTTGGCTGTTTATTGATGAAGGTGTAATCATCATATTGTGGCCTGAATCACTTATCTTTTTCAGTGTCTAATGCTTTGATTATTGGGGTTATGTGATTTTGTTTTAATTGTTATAGTAGCTGTGTGACCTGACAGCATTAGATCCAACAGTTAATCAAATAATATAAAGAATTTTAAAAACATTTAGTGCATTAAACTTTCTATATTATTACTTGGACATCAAGAATCAGTGTATGACTCTCAACAATGGTGACAATCAATGAACTGCTTCATGCTGCAGTGCATGCTGGGTACAACCAATCAAAACTCACCCATATCTCCCAGCATGCATTGCGGCATTAATAAATTATGCATCAGGATTTTTGTAGCTTTTGTCACCATTGTTGAGATTCATATGCTGTTTCTTGATGTCTGTGTGCGTTTAAGTATTGCCATAGATGAAAGGTTTTTGTGCACTAACTATAAAAAAAAAAGTATATTGTATGATAGATTTCATGCTGTAAAATCAAATGGCTTCTGTTATGGATAAAACAAAATAAAAAAACACAAGTCCTATATAATCAAAGCATTAGACACTGAACAAGATCAGCGAATCAGGCAATTACATGATGATGACTTTGTCATCATCATCATCAATAAACAGCCAACATCACCTGATCTCTTTTTCTCTTGGCTTTTTTGCTGCAACAAACGTGTTTTATAAACACATAATTATAGCAGCCAGAGAATTTTTATATTAAAGAGTCAAGGGTCAAGAGCCCAACTAAAGCAAACGCTAACCACCATCATGGTGACTTAAAAATACACCTATTGTTTTCATTCAAACGGAAATGAAATAAAGTCAGTCTGGTTAGTAATAAGTGAAGCTGGTAATGCTGTTTGTGGAGTTGTTTAATCCTCCTCTGCTGAGATCTTCACAGATTTAATGTCTTCTTTTCTCTTCAGTTGATTTCATCTAAGGCTGTGGCTGAAGTCAGTTGTAGTTCTTGTGTTTCTCTTTCCTTCAGTGATTCTGCTTGTTAACAGCAGGTGTTCATAATTAATGCTCAATCATCAGTTAATTATCTCATTAACTTCAAGACTGCTTTACCTCTGTAGTGTGCACACATATGAACACTGAGCAGTGTTAATTTAACATGGGCGTTTTTCTGTGTACTATTACATAAATCTTACCTGTTTCATTTACATACGACTGACAAATATAAATCACATTCAGTTTATTAATACAATTACATAAATCTTATCTGTTTCATTTAGATATGACTTAAAAATATGAATCACATTCAGATTATTGATTGGTTTATGTTAAAACTATGTAATCCAAATGCATGGAAATTTGTTATGCAATTCAAATACATAAATCTTATTTTTAGACAAACATTTTTTTTTTGACTGTGTGTCAGTGATGAAGTGTTAAACTCACAGCACTATAAACACTCTCACACACTGAAGATCTGATCAATATGCAAACACACTCCACATCATTTACCTGAAGACAGTCACTCATTAACAGACACAAAACAGACTCTTTTCTTCCTCAAAGATAATTCAGTTCTAAAGGGTTAAAAATACATTGAAAGAAAATAACATTTGGCTGGTATTTTGGCACCACTTTTTATTTTGGTATTAATTGATATTTTTCTAATATATTGTTAAATGAACAGCAATATTTCCAAACTGGCATTTATATTCTTAATAGTTTTTCCTCTTAATGATCAGCTCTGTCTGATACTTCAGGAGTAAAAAGGTTTATAGAAATTAAGTATAATTAATTATAAAGTTATAGTGGATGTGACACACAAAGTTTGCTTAAGGTTTTATTCAGAGTCTTAAACTAGTGAATTCAGTTCTTGTGTTTATTCACATCTGATCTGTGATGCTTTTAACAAAGTGAGTTTCAGTGAAGTTGATCATGAAAATGACTCTTCAAATCTATAATATAACTTCTATTTAACTTTCATGGCTTTAGTGATCACCAGTGTTGGGCAAGTTACTTAAAAAAAGTTATTAGTTATAGTTACTAGTTACTTCTCACAAAAAGTAACTGCGTTAGTAACTGAATTACATCATTAAAAAAGTAACTAATTACCAGGGAAAGTAACTATTGCGTTACTTAAAAAAAACAAAAAAGTTTAAATATAAGACATTTCTTGGATACCCCCAATATGAAATGTTAAATTAATGAAATTGACACTAAATAGAACATCTTATTATTATAAAACATTGTACACTAATCTACACTATTTTAATGTTGCTGTGGGACAATGTGAGAGACACCTATTAACTTAAATATTAAAATATTATCATTACTATAGTGCAACAATAAAACAATAGATGGTTTAGAACTTTTAATATTTATTGCACAGACCACAACTGGCCAACAAATAAGTCTAAAAATAAATGATGCTTCTTAAGAAATGTACCAAAAATAAATAAATAGTAGCCTAATAAAAATATACATACACATACACTAGTGCATAATTAAAATAAAACTCACACACCTTTACAACTGGTAGACATTCTGTATAGCCTACTTGAAGTATTTTCTTCCTCACAATAGTAAGTTTAACAAAAAGTGCTTTCAATATAATACTGAACAATGTATCAACATAAATAATACAATATAATCTTTTGGGGGTTTATTTTTATAACCTACAGAGAACGTCATCATCAGACGTTATTTTAGCCAAATTCTAGTCGTGTTTGCCGCACGTGTTCACAACCGTCAAACAAATATGTTTGAACGTTCCCTGCAGGTTATTTTGGAGTTTATGTTATATAAACTAATTAAAACATTGCATATGATAACAATATGCTACAGAGATTATTCAAATGCTGATATGTGTAATTTATTTATAAATAAAGTATTTATGCTCGGACACATTCGGTCTCTCTCGCGCACTGTCGAGCGCGTTCTCGGACACACTCGGTCTCTCTCGCGCACTGTCGAGCGCGTTCTCGGACACACTCGGTCTCTCTCGCGCACTGTCGAGCGCGTTCTCGGACACACTCGGTCTCTCGTGCACTGTCGAGCACGCTCGCGGCATTCGCCTCGCTTTTGTCGAGTCCCGCGCCTCATAAACACACACACACCAGAGAAAAAAACTTTGCAGCTCCTAGAGAGCCTACTCGAATGAAAACCGCTTCAGTGAGCTCAATTAAAGTAACGCCGCATTTGTATTGACAGTAACGGTAACGGCGTTGTAATGGAGGAAGCAGTAATTAGTTAGATTACTCGTTACTGAAAAAAATAACGCCGTTAGTAACGCCGTTATTTATAACGCCGTTATTCCCATCACTGGTGATCACAGGCTTTGTGAAAACTCTTCTCTAAAAACACTCAGATCAGAATCAGAATCAGAATCAGAATGAGCTTTATTCGTCAAGTGTGCACAAACACACAAGGAATTTTTTGTGTTTTTTTACAGGAGCTCTTGGTACATACATACATATATGACATTAGAACAGGCATTTAAATGAGAACATAAATAAATAGAATAAACAATAATAATAGTTCTAGTATACATCTGAAACAGAAGACTTATGTACAGATTTGTGCATTGTGTGTACAGCTCTATAAATAAAATTTGTATATGTATTTACAAAAAAAACCCTCTTGCTTCTCTCTCAAGTACTGAATGAGTTATACAGGAGGTGTTAACTGCTGTTTTAGCTGTTTAAGCTGGAGATAGCATGGGGGAAAAAACTGTTTTTGTGCCTAGATGTTCTAGTGCGCAGAGATCTGTAACGTCTGCCTGACGGCAGAAGTGCAAACAGGTTTTGGCCGGGGTGAGAGGGGTCTGTGATGATGTTCCCTGCCCGTTTCTTCACTCTGGCATTGTACAAGTCCTGAAGGTTGGGGAGGTGTACACCAATGATCCTTTCAGCTGTCCTAACAGTCCGTTGTAGTCTTCTTATATCTGATTTGCTGGCTGACCCAAACCAGACAGTTATAGAAGTGCACAGAACCGACTCAATAACAGCTGAGTAAAACTGAGTCATCTGCGCTTGTGGTAGGTTGAACTTTTTCAGTTGACGAAGGAAGTACAACCTCTGTTGGGCCTTTTTGACAATGGAGTCAATGTGATTGTCCCACTTCAGGTCCTGAGAGATGGTAGTGCCCAGGAACCTGAATGACTCCACTGCTGTCACAGTGCTGTCCATGATGGTGAGAGGGGGGAGTGCAGGGGGGTTTCTCCTAAAGTCCACTATCATCTCCACAGTTTTGAGCGTGTTCAGCTCCAGGTTGTTATGACTGCACCAGACAGCCAGCTGTTCAACCTCTTGTCTGTAAGCAGACTCGTCACCGTCCTGGATGAGGCCAATGACTGTGGTGTCGTCTGCAAACTTCAGCAGGGTCGTTAGCTGAAAACTGGCTTTTCAGCTTTTCAGAGAAGCTCCTCTTAGCTTCTCTGATCTCCTTTGTCAGTGTGTATTTGGCCTGTTTGTACAAGGCTCTGTCCCCACTCCTGTAGGCATCCTCTTTGGCCTGACGAAGATGTTTTAGTTTTGCAGTGAACCATGGCTTATCGTTGTTATATGTTATAAAAGTCCTAGTGGGGACACACATGTCCTCACAGAAGCTGATGTAAGATGTCACAGTGTCAGTGAGCTCATCCAGATCAGTGGCTGCAGCCTCAAAAACACTCCAATCAGTGCAGTCAAAACAACCTTGTAAGACCTGCTCTGTTTCGCTGGTCCATCTCTTTACAGTTCTTACAACTGGCTTAGCAGATTTAAGTTTCTGCTTGTAGGCTGGGAGAAGATGAACCAAACAATGATCAGAGAGTCCCAAAGCTGCTCTGGGGACAGAGTGGTATGCGTCCTTTAAAGCAGTGTAGCAATGGTCCAGTATGTTAGTGTCCCTGGTGGGGCAGGTGATGTGCTGTCTGAATTTAGGCAGTTCACGGGTGAGATTAGCTTTATTAAAATCGCCGAGAATGATAGTGAAAGAGTCCGGCTAACTTTGCTCCGTGTGTGTGATCTGATCAGCCAGCTGTTGCAATGCCGCGCTCACACACGCGTCAGGGGGAATGTACACACTCGCCAGAATAAATGAGGAAAACTCCCGCGGCGAATAAAAAGGCTTACAGTTAATGAAGAGAGCTTCCAAATTAGGGCAGCACATCTTCGTCAACACTGTCACATCTGAACACCAGCCTTCGTTGATATAAAAACATAATCCACCGCCTCTCGTTTTCCCAGTTAACTCGGCGACGCGATCCGCTCTGAACAGCTGGAAGCCCGTTAGATTTAGCGCACTGTCCGGTATGGAACCATTCAGCCATGTTTCTGTGAAGCAAAGAGCAGCCGAGTTTGAAAAGTCCTTGTTTGTGCGGGTGAGGAGTAGTAGTTCGTCTGTTTTATTTGCTAGAGAGCGGAGATTTGACAAGTGAATGCTCGGCAGCGGAGTCCTGAATCCGCGCTGTCGAAACTTCACGAGCGCGCCCGCGCGTTTCCCTCGTTTGCGTCTTTTGAAGCGCTTGTACAGGATCGCAGCTCCGCCAACTAGGATGTCAAATAAAATGTCGGAATGCTCAAAAGTCGGCAAAATGTCGTTTGGTGTGTTGTTCCTGATGTCTAGGAGTTCGTTCCTAACTGACGGGGAAAAGGTTACATAAAACAGGACAAACAAACAAAAACAGTAAAAGTACTGAGGAGCTCAAAACCGAAGCAGCCATCCGCGGCGCCATTTTGTTTCAGAAATCAGAAAATCAAAAATCAACTTTTTGAAAGTTAAAGCTGATAAAGTGAATCAAACATTACAGAGAAACATATTCTTCTATTTCTAATGCTGTTTCTTTTAGACTCTTATTTGGCGTTTTCAGTCGATTCTTGTTTGTAAAACTAACACTTGATGACCTGAAATTAGTTTTTGTCTTCGTTTTCAACTTGTTAAAATAATAAATTGTATAATTTATATTTTTTGTTCAATAAAACTGGATATTGAGAATATCAAAGATGACACATTTACAGACAACAGTCTTTATGTTTCTGCATCGACTGAAAGAGGAACTTGATTGAGTTTTTCTGGCAGTTTGAAACTCAATGATATTTCCTTTTTAAATAATGTAATAATCAAGTCTTAGACTGTGAACCGTATTCTGAACATCTGCATCTGCTCTGCTTTCTGCCTTTCATACAAGACTGTGTGTGTGCTTTATCATTCAGGTGTGATTTTATTACAGTTCAGTCAATAAATAAAATATAATTGTAACTTTATGTCTTTGTGATCGTTTTGTTTCAGGTCTTTCATTACATCAGGGCTTTATCTCACGCTTTATAAGTAAACTTCAGTCAGTGGAGCATGAACACTCCTGCAGATTCATGATGAAACACGAACATGCGGACAAATTATAGACATAGTTTTAGATAAATGTAATAAGATAAAGAGATAAGATAAAGTATTTAGTAAGTTAAAAACTCAATGAATGCTTTGTTTCATTAAATATCTATGAATAACTTGACTGTGTGTGTGTGTGTGTGTGTGTGTGTGTGTGTGTGTGTGTGTGTGTGAGTGTTTGAGCAGCTGCAGTTTCAGTTCAGTCACTGTGACTCTGACTGACGGAGGTTTTTGTACGACTCTTTATCACTGTGTGAACATATAGTTACTGTTGATGAAGTGTACAATCTGACAGTAATAATGTCCAGCATCTTCAGTCTGGACTCCACTGATGGTCAGAGTGTAATCTCTGTCAGATCCACTGCCACTGAATCTAGATGGAGTTCCTGACTGGAGGGTGTTTGTGTAAGCAATCAGGAGTTTAGGAGCTTCTCCAGGTTTCTGTAAGTACCAGCTCAGACACGGTTTGCCACTTAACCAGCAGGATGGACCACTGTTAAATTTACAGGTTACAGTGACTGTTTGTCCAGTTTCATAGAGCCGCTCTAAGGGAGTTTGAGTCACTGTCTCCTGCCCAACAGATTCTGACAAGAGAGAAAGATTAGAAATCACAAACACTTTTACAACCTTATATCTTCACAACACACATAAAGATAACGAGTGAATAACGTTTGTAATCTTGACTGACACAAACCTCGACATAACACTGCCAGCGTCCAGATCAATATGGTGATGAAAGTCATTTTTGTAGGTTGAAGGTTCAGTTCTAGTGAAAAACAGTTGTTGATCATGTTTGATGTTTGACAGAGTTATAAACACATGCAGAGCACTGAAGCGTGTGTCGCTCATGTAAAACAGACTCTATGCAAACGCTTCAGGAGTCACAGATTTAAGTTTAATGTGCTTTCATTGAGACTTCACAAAACATTTCATGAGTTCACATGTTAATATGATCCTTTATTGATATAAAGCAATATTTTCTGTGATATTGCTTTGATACAACAGTTTAATGAACAAGGATCTATTATTGAGTACATTTTAGTCATTTATATTGCCAGTAATTATTTACTAACTGAAAGTTACGGCTAAATGAAATATTTCCAAACGAAACCACAGTAAAACAAACCAGTGCGACTCTGAGAAACACAATCGTGGCCTAATAGTTAGAGAGAGTCAGATAGGTTTACTAATGCAGAGGACAAACTCTGAGTATGGGTTTCCACACTTGGCCTTCATATGTCACTTTCACAATAGTTCCTGAATGAATCAGTGTTTTAATCGGATGATAAAGTTAATGGCTGCATCCGAAATCACATCTTCCCTTCTATATAGTGGGCAAAAAACAGTATGTGACAAAAGAAGGATGTCCAAATAGACAATACTCATAAAAGCAAAAAGTACTCGGATGACCGACTAGGTTAGGATGGTCAGATGAAACAACCATGGCTATTGTGAAAATTAAGATCTATTACAGGTTTTCTCGATTGCTTACAGTTTTTTTCTGATGGCTTAAGCACATTTTTTGTAACTATTGGCTATTTTTGCCAAACTCTACACACACATAAGAAAACCTTTCACCAAATCAGCAAAACATTGTAGTTCTCTTGCAAAAGCTAATAAACCTTGCTTAACTCTTCAAACCTTCGTAAAAATTGTATTTTTGTATCAAACAGTTAACACAAGCCATCACATTAATAAGCACACAATGCGCCAACTACACACTGATGGTATGAATAAAAAACACATCTGGCTTTTGCTTTCTCTGTGCACAAGGTAGGCTATGTCAGTTTGAGGTCATACTTTTGTCATAGTTCTGTAAACATACAGGGATCCAAACTTCAAGTATTGGTGTTTATTTACACACATCAAAACAAACACTTGTTTTTTTCCAAGTCAAAACACAAAATAGTAATTTCACTGAGAAAAAAGAAAAAAAAAATCAGTCTACATCATGTCGTCTCTCTGGGTCCGGCCACAAAATGTAATCTACATCACATGCAATGTCCTCTAGTCCAAGGCACCGGGGAAAATGAGTTGTGTTTACAGTTTTGCAAAAAGAGTGCTGTGCAGTGGATTGTACCTACAGTTTTGCAAAGTGTGTGTTACAAAATTGCAAACTGAGTGCAAAGCAGTGTTTGTGCTTTTAGTTTTGTGAGTGGTTTTGCTATAAGTATTAATAGTTTTCGAAATTGTGCTATAAGAATCACGGTTAGGGTTTAAGCATTCAGAAAAAACTGTAAACACATTTCATGAAACTATGCCTCGTATTCTCAAAACTGTAAACACAAATCCATAACGTCTCACCCAATTCCCCAAACATCCTATTTTCAGGTCAAAATGAAGCTCTACACTCAAAACCATTCACTCTTGCTGAAAAACCAAACTGAAAAACCAAACTTTACCCTCAGACAGGACACACAAGCCCTCAAAATCACACACACTACAACATAGTCTAACACACTGGTGCAATAAATTCAATAAACCCCCCCCCCCCCCCCCCCCCCCCCCATGACAGTAAAAGAGCACGCACAAACCTTATTCTAATATGGAATTCGAATTGTATTGGAATGGTAAAGAGTGTTGGTACGTGACAGGAGAGCCTCCACTCAAGGAGACAATATGATGAACACGTCTAAGAATGTTCCACATATGGCCTAGAAAGATAACATTCTGGGAGTCAAGACTATAAAGAAGAAAGGATGCCCTCCCTTCACTGTCTCACACTGTGCCACTCTGTGTGACTGCTGGCCTTTTCTTGCAAGAAAATAAACCTCATCAAAGACTATTAGAAATGTTTGTCTCTTATTCAGTGATAGAATTTGGTTTGCCACCACTCCTCCCTGAAGGTTCTCAAGGCGACAGTAAAGCCACTCAAATTTGGCCTTACTCGTAGCCCAGCCTCCCTCATAGTCATACCATTGACTAAGACATGGACAACTAGAGTGGCTTGAATTTCATCTGAGACTGCTTGTCTTCGTCCTCCTCCTCCTCCTCCTCCTCCTTCTTATCCCTCCTCGATCTCTTCCTTCATGTCTTTCTGGATCCATTGTTCCAAAACTCAATAAACTGATTTGGGTCCTTTTATCTATCTATTGAAGGATCTGATTGATGTGTGTTAAATTTTGACTCTTAGTGTTTCCACTTGGGTAATTGTGTGCTAACTGAGCTGAAGCTGTGCTGACTTGAGTGAACAATATTGAATGCTAGTGCTTTATACATGACAACATGGTCTAGGCAATGAGAAATGAAGGGATTTGTGTGTAGAGTTTTGCAGTGACAGTTCAACAAATCTGACTCATGTGTCAAAACAGGGAATAGTGTTTATAGTTTAGTGAAATGGGTGTGATTTTTGATAAATGGCATTATGGTTTTGAAATTTTAGTTCAAAAGCCTGGTTATAGTGTTTAAGCAATCGAGAAAAACTGTAATAAAAAAGGGGGCAACTATAGAGCAAACTGAAATCACTCAGATCTCAAATGTGTCACTGATCTACACTGTAAAAACTAAAGGAGCCTCAAATATCCTGTCGGATACTCAAGGAACTTCAAAATGTAATTTAAGTGCCTCAAAGCTCTTTCTCCTATAGTAGGGTTACTGGAGGAGCATTGACAATCTTTGAGGTTCTTGCTGGAACTTATGGGATCCTTTAAGCACTTTGTATTTAGTTCAGAGGTTCTGGAGTCACCTTTTCATTACTATGAGACCTCGAAGTGCTTTGGGGGAAAATAGAGGAACTTGAATGCGATAAAAGGGTTATTGGAAGATCTTTTAACATTTAAGTGGTTCCTGGAAGATCTCTTATGTTAAAGCCAGCATATGGAGGAACCCAATGGTTCAGTGAGGCCAGAATAAGATTATTATTATCCTATTATTATTATTATTATAGGCTACTTAAGTTTGATTCAGTATACATACCCAGGTGAAAAAGACGTACTATTAAAAATGTACTTGAGTGTGTTTTTAGTAGGCCTACAATACAAATATACTTTAATAAATTTTTAATACATTTAACAGTGGCCTACGTTTTTATCACCTGGGTATAGCTTACATTTATTTAGTATCTATAGGCCTATTTTATTGATTAATTTAAACCTTAAACAATAACACTAAATTATAATAATATTAATAATAAGAATTAATTAATTATTATTGAATAAATAATAGTAATAAAATAATAATTTTACCTACTTCTTCATAAATTATTATTATTTGAAGAAGAACCAGGAGGAGAAAAGTTTTATTCTGTCACGAAACTGCTGCTATTCCTCTGCTGTCGTCGCTTCAGTTCCTCGCGCTGCTCGCGCGCAACAAAGCTCAGCTGATCCACGTCATCGGGTAACGGCTCCTCTCATCAAAGCTTCCGCCGTTTGTTCGGCTCTCCGTTACAAGGTTTGTAAACTCCCCAAATAAATATAAATACAGAGTCTACTCACTATATATTCAAACACACACATATATACAAAATTTATTATACATTACTACTTTTTTACAGTGTTTACCACTCGTTTATTGCACAGTATCTGGTATGAAGGTTTTAGCCGCGATGCTAACTAACGTTAAATGGAAATTATTGACTTATTGTCTTAGATTGATTTAGTCATTCAATTCAACATATTCTGTAAAACTGTGTCTTCAAATTGCCGATATAGCCTAACTAATTTAGCTGATTCCTGCTGTCGTCATTGGCGTTTGTTATGAATAACAAAAGCAGGTTAATATAGTTTGGTCTGTTTTTGTTTAGCCTAACTTTACTTACTACATGTGCCGTCATTCTCTCAAATACCATTTTAAAGCCATTTACTGGTCAATAAATATTATGTTGTGAATAATCAGCTTTGTTCTTTTGTTTCCCCAGAACAACCAGTACATTTCTAAAATAATCTGAACATTTCAGAGGCAACATTGAATTACAGTAAGTTACCTATACACCACATGCACGTACTTTATTACTATAAACTTTCTCTATGTGAAATTGTATTGTTTGACTGTGTACTTTTTTAATAAGTTATTCTCTGAAAATCTTCCCTCATGCTCTCAAATCTCATTCATGTTACTCAGAAAAATAATATCACAGGTTTGGAGCTAATAATGCTATGCATTTTTTATAGGCTATACCTTAATCATATGCATTTGAATATAAGACATTTGAACCCTGAATTATAACTTCAAGTTTAGTCTTTTTCGACAAAAAAAAAAAAAAAAAAAAGGAAAAAGCTATTATATGACTTCAGAAGACTTACAACACAACCCATAACACATGAGTTGTGAACTCATTGATTATTTTTAGGATCTTTTCTGGCACATTTTTGGAGCTTAACCATTTTTACATAAATTGTTGCATTGAATTGAACTAGACAAGTGTACATAAGAATAGTTTGAATGAATTACAAAAAAAATGTTATACTTGTGTTTCATGCAGTGATATTGAATGGTGACGGGTTGCATTATGCCTGAGATCTGCTTTCGGGTTCCACAGACAGAAAGTCAAACAGGTTTGGAACGTCACAAGGCTGAGGAAATTATTTAATAACTTTAATAACCTTACTAACAGTAAATGTTGTACTTTGCAGGGATCTCGGTAAGCTGAAATACAAGTTTGATCAAGAATAAAAATCCTCCTGTTGACCTGAAAATCACTGAAGTGTCTGGACCATCCACCAGAAAAGAGGAAAAACAAACAGAAAATGAAGCTGATGCACCTTTTCACTTCTCTAACTCGTTAAGTACCTCACGTGTCCCTTGTGAAGATTTTATAATTGATTGCATTTTATGTTGCAGCGAGTAAAGGTGCATCACATTTGTGAATTTCATGAAATTACACAGGCAAAAAGGTCCATTGACCATTGTCAGCAGTGTAGTGACGTAATGTATGAAGCACCACACAAAATTGCCGATCGTGTGGATTCTTATTGAAATGAGTGAATTCACAAGTGAACATTCACAGAACAACAGATAATTTTACTGCACCTTAACTCTGTTAAAATGGAAAATGTTTTCTGCTTGTTGTGACATAAGGAATACTGTTTCCGGGTCAAAGCCTCTACTTCTACTTCCTCTATCTTGTTTCTAGATATTGAGAATACTCAACAACCATTTATGGGAACTGTTGATTCAAGTCACAGATTTAAGCTTTTCAAAAGCCATAGTGTACATTTCAGTCTCCAGTCTCACGGCATCCCAGACTTCAACATTTTATGATTCAAAATAGCTGAATAACTAACCATCTGAGATTTCGGAATAGAGATAAAGGTTAGGATCATAATTTTCAGGAATATTACAGCACAATGAGTGTATATTAGCACTGTTTGTTGTTTGTTTTTGGCATCTGATAGAGCTTTTGGACTTGGAAACAGTGACGTCAGACTTAACAAGCGGACTGAAACACATGTTTTAAAATTAAGTGAAGATGGACATTTTTAATTAGTCAAAATTGCAATTTTTTACATTGATTTATTACATGGAACATGTGTTTTCCATGCATTTTGTTGAGATGTCTTTTCTTGTGTAGCTTATTGTATACACATGGTTGATTATTCATGTTACTTATGTATTATACTATTTTTTTTTTTGTGTGTATTCATTGATATTAATCTATTACTAGCTTTTTTTTTCAAGTGCATGGAAGTGTATGTATTAAAATGGATCTAAAATATGTAATAAACAATTCTTATTTTGTATTTGGTTCAGTTTGTTTATTATAATAGAAGTCAATGGTGGTAACCATAGTAACAACATGAAATTAATTTAATACAAATAAAATAAAATTGAAATTTGGTTCCTGGAGGCACCCACGGTGGTTCCACACACTGCCTTATATAAGAGTTCCTCAGGAAACCTGTGTGGTTCCTCAGAGAACTGCCCCTTTTTAAAGGGTGCTTAGAGGATCTACAGACGGTTCCGCTGGTGTGGCAAAGTGAAGAACCCCAAAAGGTTCCTCCAGGCACCTTTTATTTTTATAGTGCTAACCAGCTTGGATGGACTGCATAATCACTGTCTCAGCGTTAAAATCTTAGGTTGTAGAATATGAGAAGACAAAATGTTGCTGGCTTAAATTAAGACAATCTAAATGGATGTTTAATCAAGAACAAGGTCGAACGTATGTTTGCTAAAGCAGATTTATTGCATAACACCAAGGTACTAGCCCTACAGTAGATGAACCAGCGTTAGCCACGGTGCTAACTTACATTAACTCACCAAGTCACTTGCCCTATTCGCCACTGGTTTTCTTGACACCACAACTCTACTTCTCTCCTCTGCCCATTGTTCCTCCCCCTGATCTCACCCCTAATCTCCCCCTGGCCTCTATCTCGCCTAGGAGGCTCATAATTAAAGGTCTGTGGGCCATCATAGGCATGCTCGTCGACATCGGAGAACTCGGTTTCTTCATTCACATCCATTGTAACCTGAGCTTGAACTTGACCAGACTCCCTCGCCCATCATCATCCGGTTAGTGCTTTATAGATCCGGAAGTTATTTTATCACAATTTATCTCAAAATATCGTTAATGGCATAGTTATATATGACTCCAGTTCTGAAAATCTAGTTGTTTTATCATCAACATACACTATGCTATATATGGGTGTCCAACCTGCACGTTGCTCTTTAAGCTCGATGGAAGAAAGGATTGGGTTTCCTGCCTGACATACTGTAATTACCACAAACAACCGCCGTTAACAATCTTTTTTTCTGCGACTAACCGGTTTAGTCAATTTTCAGTCAACCAAGCCTCTTCTAGTTGACTAAAGAGTAGTTGAATATGAAGGAGCAGCTCTACACTCAAATCACTCTCTTGTCGCGTAACGATGAAACTTGCAGAAAGAGTCTCTGTAAAATCCAGCACTAAAGCTGCAGGTTAAACACATCTGTGTGTGATGATGGAGGATCTGCTTCTGTCACGAGACTCCACTCCAGCTCTGAGTATCGCTCCACTTATTCACTGAATTACAGTAATCTTCAATTACCTACAATAACCGTATCATAGTTTTGTGAATACGTTTTCAATAAAAATTCATTTAAAAGCACCAAAAAAAATTCTTATCTCTTTCTTATCAGAGGCTTCTGATTGGTGCAGAGGAGGGAGAGGCGTGTCTAAACTGAACTGTTGATCAAGGTTATAATTAAAACCGCAAGCTAATATAAAACTATTGCTGTCTTCAGTTTATAGGAAGAATACAGTGAATAGTAAACAAATGACATGTTAGGAAATGAAATAATCATGGAATATTATTAAAATTAAGATCTATTATTAATAAAAGGGGGCAACTAGGGCAAAGTGAAATCACTCAGATCTCAAATGTGTCACTGATCTATAAGAGCACAAAATCTCTTTCTGAACTCTATAATTATTAAGAGTGTCAGATTAATTTAGATGGTTTTATTTCAGATGCAAGTGTGACGATGTTATTTCAGATCCTCCTTTGAGCAGCTGCAGTTTCAGTTCAGTCACTGTGACTCTGACTGACGGAGGTTTTTGTACGACTCTTTATCACTGTGTGAACACTGGACCACTGTGATAACTCTGACAGTAATAATGTCCAGCATCTTCAGTCTGGACTCCACTGATGGTCAGAGTGAAATCACTGTTAGATCCACTGCCACTGAATCTAGATGGAGTTCCTGACTGGAGGGTGTTTGCATAATAAATCAGGAGTTTAGGAGCTTCTCCAGGTTTCTGTAAGTACCAGGAGAGATAGGGTCTCAAGCTGCTGGTTGCTACTTTACTACTGAGTTTACAGCTCATCTCTACAGTTTCTCCTGGTTTGGCAGGTTTCACAGGAGTCTGAGTCACTGTGATCTGAGATCTACAGCCTGAAAAACAATTAATTTATCAGTCCATAAAGTTGATCCAATTTAAAGCTGTGTTAAAAAAATATTATTTAAATGATTTATTTAGAATATAAACTGTTCACCTTGTAGTATAAAGCAGTATAACAGTGTCCAGATGAAGATGATGATGAAGGTCATGTTGATGAAGATTGTTGTGTGTGTCAGTGATGAAGTGTTAAACTCACAGCACTATAAACACTCTCACACACTGAAGATCTGATCAATATGCAAACACACTCCACATCATTTACCTGAAGACAGAAGAAACACTGTTTTGCCTTTTAGTGTCTTTGCTAATAAACTTCTGTGTATCATTTTCAGAATGATAATTTCCATGTGTGTTCCTGCAGTTTCTGAACAGACATGAGGATCATCACACACACGAGTCTCTGTCAGTCACTGAATAACTGAGTTTGATTGAGAGTCACACATGATATAAACATGTTCACTTTAATAAATTCAGTCAGTAATTCAGTGATGATGAGCTTCATAAAGCAGGGGAAGTCAGTGAGTTTATGCAGAGAGTTGATGTGTGTGTTGTTGATCTGAAGTTCAGTTAGTGAAGCGTTCAGGAGGTTTTTCTTCTGATGATCTATTAGTTTATTTCACTGGTTCACTTTCAGCAGCGGCTCCAAACTGATGATGGCAGTAAATCAGCACATATTAAGATTATTAATACAACAGATGACTGTTAAATACTTTGTAGAAAGGAATGATGCACTTTTAGCATATTTATATATATATATATATATATATATATATATATATTTTTTTTTTTTTTTTTGCAATTACACATTGAATGTTTGTCAAAACTGTAAAGATGATTTTCATTGTCAAAGGATCTTTTTTTTCATCCTGAACTAGAAACAATCATTTCTGACATTTACTTGATTTGACGAGTTTTCAGCTCTTTTCTTCCTCAAAGATAATTCAATTCTAAAGGGTTAAAAATACATTGAAAGAAAATAACACTTGGCTGGTATTTTGGTATTAATTGATTTTTTCCTAATCTATTGTTAAATGAACAGCAATATTTCCAAACTGGCATTTATATTCTTAATAGTATTTCCTCTTAATGATCAGCTCTGTCTACAGAATCCAGTTTCGTTCTCCTCCACCTCGTTACAACGGGGTGCTACTCGCGTTAGTACATCCCGAGCAGGCTCTGGTAATGGAGCAAGAAGTAGAGTCTCTATTAGCGAAGGGAGCTATAGAGTAGGTGTACTCGCCCGACAGAGAATCAGGGTTTTACAACCGCTACTTTATTGTTCCGAAAAAGGATGGGGGGTTGCGTTCCCATTTTAGATCTTCGTCTGTTGTATCGTGTAGTCATGAAACTCAAGTTCAAGATGCTCACACTCAAACAGATCGTGACTCAAATCAGATCCGAGGACTGGATTGTCACGATAGATTTAAAAGGCGCTTACTTCCATCCTCCCTCAACAAAGGAAGTTCCTGAGGTTTTCTTTTGGGGGCAAAGAATATCATTATCGGGTGCTTCCATTCGGTCTAACTCTATCACCCTGCACGTTCATGAAGTGCGTAGATGCAGCTCTGGCCCCACCAGGCTGCAGGGCTACGCATTCTGAACTACATCGATGACTGACTGATTCTGGCGGAATCAGAGCAGTTAGCGGTTCGGCATCGAGATGTTGTCCTCGCTCAGATGAAGAAATTGGGGTGAGACTCAATGCCAAGAAGAGTGTGCTTTCTCCACTACAGAGAACCACTTTCCTTGGTGTGGTATGGGATTCAGTCACGATGCGAGCCACACTTCGCCCGTTCGTGTAGCTGCTATCCTCACAGCCACAAAAGAGTTGAAGCTAGGCCAGTCACGCACTGTGAAACAGTTCGAGAAACTGTTGGGCCTCATGGCAGCAGCGTCCAATGTGATACCCTTTGGCCTACTGTATATGAGACTTTTGCAGTGGTGGCTCAGAACCAGAGGGTTCTCCCCGAGGGGAAAGGAATTCAGTTCGAGAAACTGTTGGGCCTCATGGCAGCAGGTCCATTGTGATACCCTTTGGCCTACTGTACATGAGACCCTTGCAGTGGTGGCTCAGAACCAGAGGGTTCTCCCCGAGGGGAAACTCACTTCGTACGATCAAGATCACACGGCAGTGTCTCCGCGCCTTGGTTATATGGAGGAAATACTGGTTCCTTTCCCAGGTTCCGGTGTTGGGAGCTCTTTGCCATCGAGTTGCTATCTCGACAGATGCTTCCCTCACCGGCTGGGGAGGGGTAATGGGAGGCCGCTCATCCCAGGGCCTGTGGAGGAGTCATCATCTTTTTGGCACATAAATTGCCTGGAGATGATGGCAGTCTTCAATGCGTTGAGACATTCCTCCCAGACCTGAGGGACCAACATGTGCTTGTCCGTACAGACAACACATCAGTGGTCTCTTTCATAAATATGTAGGAGCAGACATCCTGTTGAGGCAGGGGCTGAGGCCCAGGGAATAGAGGCTCCACACCGAGGTGGTGGAGCACATTTGGGGGGTTTATGGCCAGGCACAAGTGGATCTCTTCGCGTCTCAGGATACGACGCACAGTCCACTTTGGTTCTCCCTCACACACCCAGCTCCCTTGGGGCTGGACGTTGTGGTATGGACATGGCCGAGGCTACGTCTGTACATCTTTCCCCGATTACTCTGCTCCCAGGAGTTCTGGAGAAGGTCCGCCGGGACGGAATAAGTCTACTACTAGTAGAACCGTACTGGCTGGGCTGACTGGTTCTCGTACCTGGTGTCTTTCCTCGATGGCTCTCCCTTGGAGATTCCAGTCAGGAGGGACCTTCGGTTTTAAGTGGGAGGGGTGACCCTTCACCCCAGCCCAGAGATTTGGAACCTGTGGGTTTGGCCTCTGAGGGGGCCCAACTCATTGACTTTGGTCTCTCAACTGAGGTTGTGGAGACCATATTTCACTCCAGAGCTCCCTCCACGAGGAAACTCTATGTATTTAGTGATGGGTTTTCCCTTCATATTGCGGGTCTTGGACAGTGGGGCCCAGTTACTGCCCGATTGGTACAGTGCTGGAGTTACTGCTGGTTTGTTTTTCCGCAGGGTTATCCCCTTCCACACTGAAGGTGTACGTAGCGGCCTTAGTGCCTACATGTCCCTTTTGGTGGTATTTCCCTGAGGGTGGGGGAAACCTTTGGTTGTTTCCTCTGTGGTGCTTTTAGACCAGGACAGGAGTATGGCGGCTTAGAAGCCTTATTATATGTAGATATCCCTGTAGGATGTGGTATGCGGCAGGCTGGTCCTCTCCGCTCACATTCGTAAGGTTTTGCAACTTCGACCTGGGCACTTCCCCAGGTTCTCAAGTGCTCTAGTCTTAGTTGTGCAGTATTCACACAGACAGGTTCTGGTTCGTATGGTGTGTTGGGCATTCTCGTTCCCAAAGCGTCATTGACGCATCGCGAGTTCCTTCGAAAGGGAATGTCTCAGGTTACGACTGTAACCCTAGTTCCCTGAGAAGGGAACGAGATGATGCGTCACTTTGCCATACTTCCTACATCACTGTGATCGACTTGCTTCGGCCCTTTTCGAAGCTAGCGCGGTTCTAAACCGGATGTCCTTTATCCTTTCCTGGTCGTAACGTCACCCGCCCGTGACGCCCACTCTCGCCATTGGACTAGTTGACATAGGTGCTTCAGACGCAATCACGCAGGAGCGTTCCCAAAGTGTCATTGACGCAACGTCTCGTTCCCTTCTCAGGGAACTAGGGTTACAGTCGTAACCTGAGACGTTTCTCTCTTTCACGGCTCATTTTGCTCTGAATCAGTTCATCTGTGACTCTTGTACATGATGATCTAAACAGCGGCTTTATGGAAGATGATTAATAAACTATTCAAGCAGCAACATCTTTATGATTCACTTTACAGTATGAGTGTATGATGAGGAAGAAAAAATAATCATGCTTTATAAAAATACATGAACAACCATATGAGAATAGATAAACCAACAATTATCTAAAAAAAAATTCAAAATAATTTCTTATTATCTTCAGTAATATTAATGAAGTGCAGCAAAATTGATATTACTGTAAGTTCATTTTTGTGTTTCTGTTGAGTGTGTGTGTGTGTGTGTGTGTGTTTGAGCAGCTGCAGTTTCAGTTCAGTCACTGTGACTCTGACTGACGGAGGTTTTTGTACGACTCTTTATCACTGTGTGAACACATATTTACTGTTGATGTAGTGGCGACTCTGACAGTAATAATGTCCAGCATCTTCAGTCTGGACTCCACTGATGGTCAGAGTAAAATCAATGTTAGATCCACTGCCACTGAATCTAGATGGAGTTCCTGACTGGAGGGTATTTACATAACGAATCAGGAGTTTAGGAGCTTCTCCAGGTTTCTGTAAGTACCAGAACACACAGGCTGGGCTGCAAGATGTAGCACTTGCACTGAGTTTACAGCTCATCTCTACAGTTTCTCCTGGTTTGGCAGGTTTCACAGGAGTCTGAGTCACTGTGATCTGAGATCTACAGCCTGAAACACAAATCATTTATCAGTCCATAAAGTTTATACATGTATTAGTCCAATTTAAAGCTGTGTTAAAAAAATATTATTTAAATGATTTATTTAGAATATAAACTGTTCACCTTGTAGTATAAAGCAGTATAACAGTGTCCAGATGAAGATGATGATGAAGGTCATGTTGATGAAGATTGTTGTGTGTGTCAGTGATGAAGTGTTAAACTCACAGCACTATAAACACTCTCACACACTGAAGATCTGATCAATATGCAAACACACTCCACATCATTTCCCTGAAGACAGAAGAAACACTGTTTTGTCTTTTAGTGTCTTTGCTAATAAACTTCTGTGGATCATTTTCAGAAACAGAAACTCATGATTTACTTCATGTTATTTTGGGTCGATCTTCTCGCTCTAAACACTGTTTTAATGATCAGTTTCATTCAGACTTTGATGCTGAGAGAATTTAATCCCTGTGCTGCAGATTTATATCATCCATGATACTGTATAACAGGTCAAAGGTCATCCAATAGAGAATGACCATCTAAATCTGGCTGAAGATTTCATTATAAAGCTGGACAATAGAATTAGCAGAGTTTATATCACATATGTTTGTAAATGTGATGAATATATTTTGAGGCTCTTTTTCGATTAAACATGGTTGATGTTGAGAAGATCTGCTGTTGAGTCTCATATCAGTGTGTGTGTGTGTGTGTGTGTGTGTGTGTGTGTGTGTGTGTGTGTGTGTGTGTGTTCGTGTGTGTGTGTTCGTTTGAGTGTGACGGAGGTTTTTTGTACAACTCTTTCACTAGAATGAAACACTGTGGTGGACTTTCGGTGGAGGAACTGAATTGACGATCAGAAGCTGTAAGTCTTTCTTAAATTATCTAATAAAAACTTATGATGTGTGTGTTTTTAGAAGGAGGTTTAAGGTTATTTAACAGCATTTGGCAACAATATTCTTAATTTATTACAAAAATACATTATTGAAATGCTTTATTTGCTTTACTTTACTTCAACTCTTATTTATTGTCACATTTTATTCTATTTTACTGATTGATTTCACGCATTCATGCATTTAAATGTAATATTGTCTGCTATATTTTGAATGTCATATTTGGTGTTATTCTATGTTTATTACATTTCAATCCATAGTTCATATTCATAATGTTTTACATTAGTAATTTCACACATAATGTGTGCTAACATTTCATTGTATTTTCAGTAATTGCAATGTTTTCAGTTATTTCTAAATATATTTAATTTGACGCAAAAGTTTGATAATATAGACAAAATAAATGTCATCAGTGTCATCATCAGGCAAAAATAAATTTAGTTGATAAACTAAATTTAAACAAAGTTTACTTATATTTCTGTTTACGAGGAAGTCTATTGAATGGTGATTAGTCTCAAAACACAAATAATATATTGTGTTAAGTTATATTTAACTTAGTTAAATCTATAACAGTTTTCAGTGTATACATAAAGCAACAAACCGTTTACCAATGAATCATTTTTACCATATAATTTTTACAGTCTTTTACTGTTAAAATTATGATATTTTTTTGCAATGTACATTTAGTAATATTGATTAAATGGAGAATGTTTTGAAACTAAACTCAGGATAGTGTCTATGAATGAAAGCAGTGAGGTGAAACTACAGTAAAGATGAAATTTAGTTAAAGAGCATTTTAAAATTTAATCATTTAAACTATTAAGTTTGCGGATGATTATAATTGTTTCTTAACAGAATAATTTTTAAAAAATCATAATTGAAAATGGGCTGAAAATTACAGTTGATTGTGAGTATCTAAATAAAAGAATATTTAAAAAAAATACCAGAGACAAAATACTTAGTTTATTCTAAATCTTATGAATAAATTGATTAATTTTATGTGGAGAATGTTTTTAAAAATGTTATTGAGATTAAAAGGTTCTGTAACAATTCTGAGAAAATTCTATATTTTTTATTTATTTAATCATTTATTTAAATTTTATAATTCATATTCATATTTTTAAATGTAATTTTTCATTTTACATTAATAATTTAACATCTTATTACTGCTAACATTTAGTTCCTTTCATGTATTGACTGCAGATACTTTAAAATCTATTCAATAATTTCTTCATATATAATTTTGTCTATAATTCTTGGTAATTGTAACTATTAAGGGCTTTTTTAAACTCATGAAACAAAAGTTGTATAATGTGGACAAAATTAATATAATTTTTTTATAATTTTCATCAGACAGAAAGAAACTCAGTTGAAGAGCATTTTGAAAATTAATAATTTAAACTCAAATTTGCTGATGTTTATGATTGTGAGTTTCTGAATAGCAGAATATTTTCAAAATACAATTAATATTGAAATGATCATTTAAATTTGTTTTCTAGATCTTATAACGACATCACAATATAACCATCAATTTACTTGGACAATGTTTTTCAAACTCATTCTGTGGATCATTTGAAATGTAACTTGTATATTTAAAATCAAATGATCATTCATGAATGTGTGTGTGTGTGTGTGTGTGTGTGTGTGTGTGTGTGTGTGTGTGTGTGTGTGTGTGTGTGTGTGTGTGTGTGTGTGTGTGTGTGTGTGTGTGTTCCAGCGGGTCCCTCCGTGTCTCCCTCCGTGTCTCTGCTGTCTCCCTCTTCTCTGCTGATCTCTGGAGACTCCTCCGCTCTGCTCTGCCTGCTCAGCTCTTACTCTCCACAGGGGGCGACGGTGAGCTGGACGCTGGACGGGTCAGAGGTCACCGAGGGGGTTCAGACCAGCGCAGAGAGCGAGCGGGACGGTCTCTACAGTCGCAGCAGCGTCCTGAGCCTCAGCAAAGCACGCTGGGAAGACACAGAGCGCTTCGTCTGCAGAGGAACACATGCCGGAGCTGCTCACGAGGCCTCGTTCCTCAAGAGCTCCGAGTGCTGATGTTTCTCCAGTGAAGACCAGCGTATCTGAGCGTCACGTGATTTACAGCTCAATACTGAAGCAGTCTGTCAATGTGCTGCCATTGCTGTTCATTCAATAAAGCTTCATCTGAACGCAAGCGCACATTTGTGTTGGACTGCATCATTGATCAGTGTGTCGTTCCTTCAAAGTCCTGCACTAAAGTTTCAGCGGCTTTTGATTGATTGGAATTAGGGGTGGAACAATAATTACAGTGGATAGTGACAATATGTATCGTATTATTCACCCAAAATGAAAGTTTACGAAGTTTACAGGGTTTTCGTGTCACTACTACATTAAACTACTGTATATAATGTTGAATATAATGTATAATAATGCAATGGGGGAATTTTTGTGGGCCCTGATAATGCCAAATGTCTGATGTTACCAGTAAAAAGTGGCCTACATTATTTTAGATATATCTAGTCAGAGACATCAAGCATATTCGTCTGAAATAATTCAGTATTTTCAGCTTCAGAATCATGAATATTGTTATTCTGGCGTCTCTATTGTCCTGTGCATTGGGTTATCAGCACCAAGTCCAAGCCTATTCATTTACACACACAATGTTAAACCAAATGTACCATTTTGATGGAGTATGGCAATAATATGGTATTGTGAGTTCAGGATGGTGACATAAGGGTCTCGTTACACCCCTAATTGTAATAGTTGAGAACAGCTGCATTCAGCAGTAAATGTGAAATGAAGCTCTTGGGGTTTGAACATGGTCACTGGAGACGAGCTGCTCTATTCTGAGACCGTCACAATCACTAAACCTGACAATGCAAATGAGATTTTCAACTGAAACGCTCTGAACTGGAACAGTTTCTCCTGTGCTTATGGATTCATTAGTCAGTTTGTTAATAAGATTTCATCTTTATGAGTTACATGTTGGCTCATCACAACCCACACTATATTCACACATAAACAAACTTTAATCTTTAATATAAAAAATTAACTATAAACAAATTTCCACTATACATGGATGTGTTAAACTACACACACAAAAAAAAAAACATCAGTACGAAATGTTGATATTGATCCAGTGTTTGAAAAAGCTGTTATACTGTTAAATTACACAATAAATATAACATAAATAGGAAATTATTATTATTTTTGATAGTGGACTGCACCTGTTATCTGGTAATCTCGTCTTTAATTTCTAAATTAATTAAAAAATTCTATGTAAAGGTATTAATTAAAATGATATAAATGTGCATCTGCTCTGAAATTGAGAGTTGTGTCTTGTGATGCTGTTAATATATGAAGGATAAACTTCATAGACTTATTCGATAGACTTATTAAACTGATCAAGAAGAACATCTTTATGATGCAGTGATTCAGTTTAGAAAGAAGAATGAGGATAAATCATAAATGCAGGAAAAAAAAAAAATATATGGTTAAAGATTGAAAAATATCCACTAAGTGAAGATCAAACGTGACTGAATTTCCTCACAAATTACTGAAAATAACAGGAGAAAAATTACTTATGAAAAATCATGATCAAAACTTATAGACTGACGAAGCTCAAACTTTTATATTATTATAATATATTAATATAATGATATTATTGCTTATTATAAGATCATATTGCTTTTGTGTGTGTGTGTGTGTGTGCGTGTGTGCGTGTGTGCGCGTGCGTGCGTGCGTGCGTGCGTGCGTGTGTGTGTGTGTGCGTGTGTGCGTGTGAGTGTGTGTGTGTGTGTGTGTGTGTGTGTGTGCGTGCGTGCGTGCGTGCGTGCGTGTGTGTGTGTGTGTGTGTGCGCGTGTGTGTGTGTGTGTGTGTGTGTGTGAGTGTGAAAGTGTTGGAGCAGCTGCAGTTTCAGTTCAGTCACTGTGACTCTGACTGACGAAGGTTTTTGTACGACTCTTTATCACTGTGTGAACACATGATCACTGATCCAGTGTGCACTCATACAGTAATAATGTCCAGCATCTTCAGTCTGGACTCCACTGATGGTCAGAGTGAAATCTCTCCCAGATGATCTACTGCCACTGAATCTAGATGGAGTTCCTGACTGCCGACTGATTGATCCAAAAATCAGGAGTTTAGGAGCTTCTCCAGGTTTCTGTAAATACCAGCTAAGAAAATGGTTTCCATTGTGACAGCAGTTTGGATCTCTGTTAAATTTACAGTTTACAGCGACTGATTGTCCAGTTTCATAGAGCCGCTCTGAGGGAGTTTGAGTCACTGTCTCCTGCCCAACAGATTCTGTCAAGAGAGAAAGATTAGAAATCACACACACTTTTACAACCTTATATCTTCACAACACACACATTAAGATAACGAGTGAATAACGTTTGTAATCTTGACTGACACAAACCTCGACATAACACTGCCAGCGTCCAGATCAATATGGTGATGAAAGTCATTTTTGTAGGTTGAAGGTTCAGTTCTAGTGAAAAACAGTTGTTGATCATGTTTGATGTTTGACAGAGTTATAAACACATGCAGAGCACTGAAGCGTGTGTCGCTCATGTAAAACACACTCTATGCAAACGCTTCAGGAGTCACAGATTTAAGTTGGTTTAATGTGCTTTCATAGCCTGGATGCCAGCCGAACTTCGCCCCGCCCACGACATCTGAGGTCGGAAAGTTTGGTCTGGACTTGATCCGTTGTGGAGCAATTATGCTCAAACCAGAGCTGTTCGGACCAATCAAATTGTCAGGGCGGGCTTTATACGATGATGGACAGATGATCAACAGTAACGTAATCATCCACATCACCAAAGAGTGCTTGGGTTGAATATGTTTACAACAAAGACGCCGCCATCGCGTCTGTTATAGAGTATATCGACAGTGCATTAATTTTAAAAAAGGAACAGAGAACCACGATCAAGCCATTTGTCTATCGAAAAGATGTTTTTGCCGTCCTTCCAACGGGATTCGGCAAAAGTTTAATTTATCAGCTGGCCCCGATGGTCGCTAAGAAGATGGGGCGCAATGAAAACCCTGTGGTCATTGTGGTTTCTTCATTGCTCTGATTGGTTGTAGGTCTATCCAATTGAGTGCAGAGGCATTTTCATTCCTGGTTCGGTTGAAACCAGGGGGCCAATGTTTCAGAAAACATTGAAGCTTCCCTGGGGGCCGCCATTGATTAGCAGACCATCACCTGCTGTTAGCATCCCATTGACTCCCATTCATTTTGGCGTCACTTTGACAGCGAATAACTTTACATCTGAGGCATTTAAATACTCTATATGTCCATTGTTTATTTCTAAAGAAACACGACAATGTATAAAAGGCTTTATTACCTTGTTTCTTACGCTATGGCCCCGTAGAAGCCGTTTTTGTAAAAATAGGCTAACGATTGTGTCATAACCACACGACTCTCTGGAAATTACCGTATAGACAGGAGGAGAAGCTCGCAGTCAATCGGGGGGACGCGGAGGCATATAGTCTGATAAAGTCAAGGGAGAAGCCCATAGAGAGTCATAAAGTTACTCCTACTCACGCTCTCCGTCTCTACAAGTTTCGGAAGGGAATGATTCAGATTTCTCTTGGCACAGCTACTAGAAGACAGACGGGTTGCTCACGTCACATCTACGTCGTCAAGCTCCGTTTAAGTCTGCGCAGTCGCTCCGCCATCAGGAAGTGAGAGCTGACTTCACTTTTCTCCGTCTATGGGGTCGCTGTGTCCATTTCTTTTACTGTCTATGGTTGAAACACGCGCCTTAATCACAGCCCAATAGAGCAGTATCAGACTCACATTCTGACTAGAACCTGAGTATGACGATGTCAGGCTAGTGCTTTCATGGAGATACAAAACATTTCACATGTTAATATAATCCTTTATTGATAAAGCAACATCAGACGAGCAGGAGCACTGTTTGAGTATGTAACGGTCACCAGCTGGAGTGCCCTTGAAAGCCACCAGAGGGCACTCCACATCAGACACTCACGTTCACTCTCAGACTACATTTCCCATACTCACTTTCCGGACTCATCTCTGATCACTCATCACAGTCACCTGTACCTCATTATCACTGATTGCATTCACCTGTGTCTCATCACCCTGTTAGTCTCAGTCTATTTATACCATGTTCATTCATTCACTCACCGCGAAGTCTTGTTTTAGTGTTACACTGCAATTCTGAGCATTCTCTTGGTTTCCTTGTCTCTTGGTTTTTGGATATCTTGCCCTGTTCCCTGGATTATTATCTTGCCTCTGGTCCCTGCCTGTTTTGTTTGTTTGTTTGTTTGTTTGTTTGTTTGTTTGTTTGTTTGTTTGTTTGTTTTGTTGGACTGCCTATCTGTGTATGACCCTTGCCTGTATCTTGGATTACGCCTCTGGATTGCCCTCAAATAAAGCTGCACTTGGATCTAAACCTTCGTGTCTCGGAACAGTCCGTAACAGAGTGATTTACATTTTAGTAATTTATATTGCCAGTTTTGTTTTTGTTCGGCCAACTGAAATATTTCCAGACGAAGCCACAGTAGAAACAACCGCAGCTCGACTCTGAAAAACACACTGGCTGAGTCCCAATTCGCCTACTTATACTACGACCTAAAAGTATGCACTTTTTTTTGTGATGAAAAAGTACATACTTTTGAGTGTGTAGCAAAAGAGTATGCACGTTCTGGGACATACTTCGATGACGTCATGCAACGTAAACGAGAACGTGGTTGCCTAGTTACGCACACCTCGACTGTTAACAAAACATTTTACATTTCATTCATTCTTATATATCCAATATAATTTTATTTACTATTCCCATGTGTTTTACCAAATGTAGGAGTGAAGCAGGGCGTCGTCGTAGATCAACCAAACGCAGGTCGTTTGTGAGACGGCTGGTTCTGCGACGTTCATGTGCAAATGTGTGTAACGACAGCTACTTATTTTCTGAGTTAAAATATTTAAAGTTTATAGTGTAACTATTGTTTAACGTATTTTATACTTAATCTTATACTTATGTATAATACTTAAAAATACCCTGATGAAAATGAACCATGCTTTTACTATAGTAAAAGTGTAGTAACCATGTTTCTTTGGTTGGACTGATAAAGTTAACATTTGTACAGCCACAGTATTACTACAAATAAGTCAGACAGAAACATCAAAAGAAATACATAAAAAAGACACTTGCATGACACTAGAGCCTTTTTATTTATTGTTTTGTAGCCTGCAATGAGGCGCTCAGTATCTTCATCGGACCCTACAAGATAAACACGGTGCTTTATTGGCACAACATAAACCCATTAATATTACGAGACAATAAAATATAACTTTAATTAGGGTTAAACATTTGAATTCTTACACTTAAAAACTGAGGGCGCATCTCCGCTGCTGCATCCGACTGCCTTTACATCACCACCATCACCACAAAGCTCCTCCCTCCCGCACGCAATGGGTTGTGGGCAATATTAGCCGTTAGAGTGTGCATTGATCTGCACTTCGAATTCTAACCGGAAATAGTAGACCATCCGGGTATCTTTGGAATACTCATTTCAACATACTACGATTTGGGACGTACTAATTCTAGTTTCGCATACTATTTAGGACGGATAGTATGCGAATTGGGACTCAGCAACAGTATTTCTTGAATGAATCAGTGATTTGAACGAATCAGTTGAGTTAATGATTCATTGACTCACTCATAAAGTCAGTCTCTTGTCGCCATCTACTGGCGTAACGATGAAACTTGCAGAAAGAGTCTCTGTAAAATCCAGCACTAAAGCTGCAGGTTAAACACATCTGTGTGTGATGATGGAGGATCTGCTTCTGTCACGAGACTCGACTCCAGCTCTGAGTATCGCTCCACTTATTCACTGAATTACAGTTTTTTACAAGTACTAACAAGCATTTACCAATACTTGAAGTACTTTTTCTAAACTATTAACACAGCAACACAACATAATATAATTAGCCACATAGTTAAATTTCGGCCTAAAACCACATTTTAATAATTAAATACCAAGTCTACATTTAAAAATACAAAAAACCTACATATTTGTGCTTAATAGTTATTTGAATTGCTTCTGGTATTACAGGAATATCATTAGAGGACGATGAACATCTGCTCTATCGAGAAACACAATCACTCCTGATGATGAAATATGAGTTTAACTCGTTCAGTTTCACTGTTGAGGCAGTTTGTAAAATAAATCAGGAGTTCAGGAGTTTCTCCAGGTTTCTGTAATTCCAGCTGAAATAGTTTATCCTCATCTAGTTGTTCACTGTAACGGGTTTGTTCATATTCATCAGTTTATCAGGTCATGTTATCATCAGCTGCCAGTTTATACCTTCCCATAATTTTGTGAATACATTTTCAATAAAAATTCAGTTAAAAGCACAAATTAAAGTTCTTATCTGGCTCGTTCTTATCAGAGGCGTCTGATTGGTGCAGAGGAGGGAGAGGCGTGTCTAAACTGAACTGTTGATCAGAGCTACAATTAAAACAGCAAGCTAATATAAAACTCTGACTGTCTGCAGTATATAGTATGAATACAGTCAATAGTAAACAAATTACTCACGCATTGGCCGTGAGACACACGCAATTCAACCAGTTCACACGCTCACACGCCACACCATGTATTTCTCACGCTGAAAAGGCAATGCCAACCAAGTTGTCCTGCAAGCTTTATAACGTTGTGTACGAGGCGCACGCACACAAAGTGTGCACGCACCGTACGTTCGTTACTAGGTAACCAACAACATCGCGCGAACGTGCTGGGTTTGTGCTGGTGTAATTTTTTTTTTTTTTTTTTTTATTTTTTTTTTTTTTTTTTTTTTTTATTAAACAATGTCATGTACAAACAACATGGCAAAAAAAAAGATATATACAATTACATAATGACAGTAGAATCAGGTGCAAAATTGTATTACCCAAAAAAAAAAAAAAAAAAAAAAAATTAATAAAAGTAAAAAAAAAAAAAAATAAAAAAAAAAAAAAAAAAAAGGGGCTAGGGTTTACTTTTCAAGTCATATTCTTCTATTATAGCAAAAAGTTTTTTTGCATTTTTACTTTTCATCATTTTAAGGGAATTTGTATAAGAAAGAAACTCATTGTGAAATACACAGAATTTAGGATACACTTTCAGGTATTTAGATTTGTGTATATAGAATTTCACTAGAATAAGGATGCTATTAACCAAAAAATCGTCTTTGTTGCTTTCCATAACGAGTCCATAAATAATGTCCTTGTGAGAGAAGACTTCGAGATGAGGAACCTTTGGATATAGCCAGTCATGAATATCAAGCCATAAAGCCTCTGCATACATACAATGAAAAAATAGATGATCAGTAGTTTCAATATTATCACAAAAAATACAATTACTAGTTTCAAATCCAAACCTTCGCTGTATAAATTCACTGGATGGATATACACCATTTATAATTTTAAAATGGATTTCCTTAGCTTTGGGAGTTAAAGGAAATTTTAAGTAAATTGTCCGTAATCTGTGAATATTTTTTTTTGAAAAAAACTGTGAAATCAAGTTTCTATAGGATACTATGGGGAATAAGATGTTATCAAACATATTTCTAATAATTTTGTTTGGAAGTTTACTTTCTTTAAAATCGACACCTTCAACTAAAAGTAATGGGAGACAAAAAATGGGAGGATTCGTTGTTGAAAGGTATCCTTGAACCAAACACATGAAAGCATTAGGGATAGCTTTAATCATAGAGTTAAATGTGTTCTGACTACAGGTTATATCATATTTGAGACAGAAACTCTCATGTGATATAAAATATCCTCTGCTATCGATTAAATGAAACACCGACCATATACCTTTCTCCATCCACTCTTTTTTATACAATGATTTGTTTCTTATTGTGATATATCTATTATTCCACATTGGGGTTTTGTGTGGTGTAAAATTATGGTTGTATAAGAGTTTCCAGTACAACAAGACTTGCTGATGAAACTGGGATAGTTTGATAGGGAGACGCTGGGGAATGAAGTCACATCTAAGCAAAAATTCAATCCCTCCCATTTTCTTAAATATTTCTCTGGGGATGTGAAACCAAAAGTTATCATTATTAAGGAAGGATTTCAACCAGTTAATTTTAAGAGTTCCATTTATGAAATCAAAATCAATGGCTTGTAGACCTCCATCTTTGAATTCTTTAGTCAACTCTGCTCTTTTAATGTAATGAGCTTTTTTTCTCCAGATATAATCAAAGTTGATCTGATTAATTTTTTTAATCACTCTATTTGGTATCGATAAAGAGTATGCAGGGTAGATACATCTTGATAAACTATCCATTTTGGTTAAAAAAATTCTTCCCAATAAACTAATATCTCTCAATAACCATAAATTAAGTTTGGATTGACAATTGTCAACTACTTTCCACAGATTCAGATTTTCACATTCCATTATATCTTTAGAAAGATATATTCCTAAATATTTCACTATAGATTTAATAGGGATGTTATAGGCCTCGGTTAACTGGCATTGATGAACTGGCATCAACTCACACTTTTGCAAATTTAATTCTAAACCAGAAGCTTTAGAGAAAATTTTGAATTTTTGCAGGATTTTGGGGACTTCTGAAAGCTGCTTCATAAAAATGGTAGTGTCATCAGCTAACTGGCTTATGAGAACTGGATGCCCAAACACCTCTAACGGAGCTATATTTGAATTTTTAAGAAAGATAGAAAGCAGCTCAGTAGATATTATAAAAAGAAATGGGGATAAGGGGCAACCCTGTTTAACTCCACGTTTGATAGAGAATCGGGGTGATGTACCTCCTGATAAAGAAATTGAACTATTTGAATTTTCATAAAGGGATTCAATTGTATTTCTAAATTTCTCTCCAAAACCAAATAACCTTAAACTATTCAAAATAAATGGGTGTTCAATTGAATCAAATGCCTTAAAAAAATCAAGGAATAAAATAAAACCATCATCATCAATAAGATGTCTATAATCTAAAATATCCAGAACTAACCGAATATTGTTATGGATAGATCTTCCTTTCATAAAACCTGATTGAGAGTCGCTTATAATTTTATGTAGGAATTTTTTCAGTCTGCTAGCGTAGACAGTTGTTACAATTTTGTAATCGGTGTTTAATAGAGTAATGGGCCTAAAATTATTTAAAAATTTGGAGTCCTTATCAGGTTTAGGGATTAAAGTTATTACACCTTGTTTCATTGTAAGGGGGAATGTCATATTATCTGTAGCTTCTTTTAACATGAGAGAGAAAGGATCTTTCAATAAACCCCAAAAATATTTATAGAAATTGGCTGTGAACCCATCGCTGCCTGGAGATTTATTTACAGACAAACTGTCTACAGCATTATCCAGCTCATCAGAGGTAATATCAGCATCACATAACAGTGCATACTCATCATCTATACGGGGAATCAGATCTTTAATATGGCTGAAAAATGATTCAGCATTATCCGAGGAAAAGGTTGAGGAATATAGTTTTTTATAGAAAGAGACAGCTTCCTTAGCAATCAAAGATCGGTCTGTGACTACATTACCATTAATTAATAATGCTTTAATAGCAAGTCTCTCCTGCCTTCTTTTTTCTAGACGACAGAAATAAGCGGTACTTTTCTCCCCTTCCTCAATCCACTTTGCCCTAGATCTTATGAAGGCTCCTTCAGCTTTTTGAAGATAGATATCATCCAGTTTAGTTAGTAGACATTGTAACATCCGTTTATCAGTGTCGGTAAGTGATGTTCTGCTATAATATTCATTTATTTCCTTAATGACTGTAATTTCCGTTAATTTGCTTTTTCTATTAAGGGATTTTCCAAAATGAATAGAAAATTCTCTCATTTTAAATTTAAGGAATTCCCACTTAGCAACATAGGACATTATTGAATCATCGTTCCTAACCTTAAAGATTATGTCTTTAATACCATCCTGAAAAGATTGGCATTTTAATAGATTAGAATTAAATTTCCAATACCCCTTATTATTGCCTCTAACACCAGAAGGATTGAGAAGTAACTTAATAACAGAGTGATCTGTGAGAGGTGCTGCTGACATACAACAATCAGAAACAATATTTATCATAGAGGAGGAGATTAACCAGAAATCTATTCTTGACTTTGCTGTATTATTTGGTTTAAACCAAGAATATTGTTCAACATCCGGATGTTTGATACGCCAGGGATCTAGTACGTTATGCTTGCGACAGAAATCAGACAGGGTAGGGTTATAAGAGCTATATTGACATTTGGGAGGATATCGGTCAAGCCATTCATCATATACCATGTTAAAGTCGCCCCCCATAATTATGTTGGCAGTTGGATAGAAAACTTTAAGGCCATCCATGACGTCTGACACATCTGAAATCAATTGTCTGTTTTGAACTAAATTATTATATCCATAAACATTTATTAGAAAGATATACTGGTCATCAATGGACAAAACGCAAAGTAACCAGTGACCGTTATTGCTACCCCTAGATGTCACTACTTTACCAGGTGAATTGCAAAACAAAATAGCTAATCCTGCAGATTTAGTTGAACCATGGTCAAAAAGAATTTTGTCTCCCCATTGGTTTACCCAAAATTTCTCATCCTCAGGTTTTGAATGAGTTTCTTGTAATAAAATAAAGTTAGCTTTTTCACCCTTACAGAACAAAAATATAGATTTTCTCTTAATGTTGTCCCTTAATCCCCTAGCGTTAAGTGAAATACCTGAAAAACAAATATTCATAATACACAAATAAACAAACAACCGTAATTAGATGCAGTCCTAGTCCAACAGACTATAAACTGAAGAAGCCAGAAAAGGCAACAAATATAGGAAAAACCAGAAAACAGGCACAGTCCCTTAAATTCCTTTTCAATAACTGTGTAACTGTAATCCATTCTGATTTTGTTCAAAAAACAGACGGAAGACCATTTGTATTATTTAACGCAACAGGCCCTCGTCAGTATGCCTCATGTCATGATCTCAAGTGATTCTCTGTCCATCGATGTATCCAGCACCACCTCTGTAGTACGCACGTTTGCCGGCTGCTCTCGCTTGCTGTATCTTTGGCCACAACGCTGCCCGCAGATCCCTATCCGCCTTACAGTAATCTTCCAGGAAGCCGATTCCAAGATCTTTGCACATGGTGAGGTCTTTGGTCATCCGCCACAACGCGTCTCGGTGTATTCTCTGAGTGAATTGAATGATGACGTGCCTTGTTTTGTTTTCTTCACGTCTACCCACGCGGTGGACTGTATCAACGATGTGGTTAATGTTCGGGGACCATGACGGGGAGATTTTCACCAGTAAGTCGGTAACCACCATGCGTATATCTTCGCCTTCCTTTTCTTTTATCCCACGAATCCTGAGATTCCAGCGGCGTTTGTACCGTTCTAGTTCTAAGACCCGTTCCCTTAGCTCTTCGTTATTTCTAAATTTCTCTCCAAAACCAAATAACCTTAAACTATTCAAAATAAATGGGTGTTCAATTGAATCAAATGCCTTAAAAAAATCAAGGAATAAAATAAAACCATCATCATCAATAAGATGTCTATAATCTAAAATATCCAGAACTAACCGAATATTGTTATGGATAGATCTTCCTTTCATAAAACCTGATTGAGAGTCGCTTATAATTTTATGTAGGAATTTTTTCAGTCTGCTAGCGTAGACAGTTGTTACAATTTTGTAATCGGTGTTTAATAGAGTAATGGGCCTAAAATTATTTAAAAATTTGGAGTCCTTATCAGGTTTAGGGATTAAAGTTATTACACCTTGTTTCATTGTAAGGGGGAATGTCATATTATCTGTAGCTTCTTTTAACATGAGAGAGAAAGGATCTTTCAATAAACCCCAAAAATATTTATAGAAATTGGCTGTGAACCCATCGCTGCCTGGAGATTTATTTACAGACAAACTGTCTACAGCATTATCCAGCTCATCAGAGGTAATATCAGCATCACATAACAGTGCATACTCATCATCTATACGGGGAATCAGATCTTTAATATGGCTGAAAAATGATTCAGCATTATCCGAGGAAAAGGTTGAGGAATATAGTTTTTTATAGAAAGAGACAGCTTCCTTAGCAATCAAAGATCGGTCTGTGACTACATTACCATTAATTAATAATGCTTTAATAGCAAGTCTCTCCTGCCTTCTTTTTTCTAGACGACAGAAATAAGCGGTACTTTTCTCCCCTTCCTCAATCCACTTTGCCCTAGATCTTATGAAGGCTCCTTCAGCTTTTTGAAGATAGATATCATCCAGTTTAGTTAGTAGACATTGTAACATCCGTTTATCAGTGTCGGTAAGTGATGTTCTGCTATAATATTCATTTATTTCCTTAATGACTGTAATTTCCGTTAATTTGCTTTTTCTATTAAGGGATTTTCCAAAATGAATAGAAAATTCTCTCATTTTAAATTTAAGGAATTCCCACTTAGCAACATAGGACATTATTGAATCATCGTTCCTAACCTTAAAGATTATGTCTTTAATACCATCCTGAAAAGATTGGCATTTTAATAGATTAGAATTAAATTTCCAATACCCCTTATTATTGCCTCTAACACCAGAAGGATTGAGAAGTAACTTAATAACAGAGTGATCTGTGAGAGGTGCTGCTGACATACAACAATCAGAAACAATATTTATCATAGAGGAGGAGATTAACCAGAAATCTATTCTTGACTTTGCTGTATTATTTGGTTTAAACCAAGAATATTGTTCAACATCCGGATGTTTGATACGCCAGGGATCTAGTACGTTATGCTTGCGACAGAAATCAGACAGGGTAGGGTTATAAGAGCTATATTGACATTTGGGAGGATATCGGTCAAGCCATTCATCATATACCATGTTAAAGTCGCCCCCCATAATTATGTTGGCAGTTGGATAGAAAACTTTAAGGCCATCCATGACGTCTGACACATCTGAAATCAATTGTCTGTTTTGAACTAAATTATTATATCCATAAACATTTATTAGAAAGATATACTGGTCATCAATGGACAAAACGCAAAGTAACCAGTGACCGTTATTGCTACCCCTAGATGTCACTACTTTACCAGGTGAATTGCAAAACAAAATAGCTAATCCTGCAGATTTAGTTGAACCATGGTCAAAAAGAATTTTGTCTCCCCATTGGTTTACCCAAAATTTCTCATCCTCAGGTTTTGAATGAGTTTCTTGTAATAAAATAAAGTTAGCTTTTTCACCCTTACAGAACAAAAATATAGATTTTCTCTTAATGTTGTCCCTTAATCCCCTAGCGTTAAGTGAAATACCTGAAAAACAAATATTCATAATACACAAATAAACAAACAACCGTAATTAGATGCAGTCCTAGTCCAACAGACTATAAACTGAAGAAGCCAGAAAAGGCAACAAATATAGGAAAAACCAGAAAACAGGCACAGTCCCTTAAATTCCTTTTCAATAACTGTGTAACTGTAATCCATTCTGATTTTGTTCAAAAAACAGACGGAAGACCATTTGTATTATTTAACGCAACAGGCCCTCGTCAGTATGCCTCATGTCATGATCTCAAGTGATTCTCTGTCCATCGATGTATCCAGCACCACCTCTGTAGTACGCACGTTTGCCGGCTGCTCTCGCTTGCTGTATCTTTGGCCACAACGCTGCCCGCAGATCCCTATCCGCCTTACAGTAATCTTCCAGGAAGCCGATTCCAAGATCTTTGCACATGGTGAGGTCTTTGGTCATCCGCCACAACGCGTCTCGGTGTATTCTCTGAGTGAATTGAATGATGACGTGCCTTGTTTTGTTTTCTTCACGTCTACCCACGCGGTGGACTGTATCAACGATGTGGTTAATGTTCGGGGACCATGACGGGGAGATTTTCACCAGTAAGTCGGTAACCACCATGCGTATATCTTCGCCTTCCTTTTCTTTTATCCCACGAATCCTGAGATTCCAGCGGCGTTTGTACCGTTCTAGTTCTAAGACCCGTTCCCTTAGCTCTTCGTTATTTTTTTTTAACACCGAAACTTCTCGACCAGTAGTTTGTACCTGGGATTTACAGTCTTTAATTTCTGCTGCGTTAAACTCGACAGCCTTCACAATACTAGCTAGCATTGCAGAATTTTGCTGAAGTTGAGAGCCAAATGAGTCAACTTTATCGGTTAGCTGCTTTATAGCATCCAAGATAGCATTCATGCCCTCTTTACCTTCTGACCCAGTGTCTTTCTTTTTAGTTACTGGAGGATTCTTCATCGGCGAGAAGGGGTCTTTCCTTTTAGCCTTTTCAGTGGAGTCTTCCATCCTTACGGCATACTCGTGGCAATCCATTGCCTCGCTGCAGTGGGTTAGAGTAGAACTCTTTTTCGACGTCATGGTGCACTTATTTTCAAATATTAACTGTATGAAAGCTAGAGGGCTTAAAATTAAATAAAATGGCAAAATAATAACAAATGGATTACAGAACGCAAATAAATACTGGGACTATCTCACAGAGCTCAGAACACGAGATGCACCTGGTCCGCCATCTTGCCCGGAACTCTTATCTGTGCTGGTGTAATGCATTGGTCAAAAAAAGTAGGGTTTTTTTTTCTGACAGACCAGCCCATGAAACATGTAGATCAGCGGCCCATTGGTTCTTTTCTTGATTGACACTGGGCTGGCCCAATCACAACTTTAAACGAGTGAGCGAGCGTGCAGCAGTGTCCGTGTGTATCTGTCAAAATATTCAGCGAGATGGAGAAGAAACGCAAGGAATGTGCAGAGAAATAGCGTGAAACAATAGAAACTGGCCCTTAAAGCAGACACTGTAAACTGTGTCAAAATATACAGTATGTTTTCTGCCCTTCATCAGCTCCTGTGATGATGATGATAGTGAGGAGGATCAGGAGAGAGATGAGTAATCCGCGGTAAGCATAACTACTTTCAAAACACTTAGGCCATGTCATGAGTGTAGGAACCCATAACCCAGTTACAGATTATTTCCATATTTGCATATTTGACGATTACCGCAATTCACTAGAAATTTAATGAGAGGCGTTTGTAAACCATGTTTTCCGCCAAAATAAAAGCTTGATGCAGTTTGCGTCAAAATTAAAAGATCATGTGCTTATCTCTTTCAAGTATAGAAATAGGTACAAATCTAATTATGAAAGTTTCCTTTATTTTTTAGTGCATTTGTTTTTACAAAATATGGCTATTACGGTCATAGGATTAATATTATAACTATTATTATGTAGTAGGTGTAATGTAAATAGACACTGTAACTAAAAGAGGTTTACATTTTTCTTTGTTTAATTTGCACACTGAATATAGTTTGGAGCTTTTAATTTTGAACTCTCAAAGTGCACCAGATTGATGGATTTAACATTAAAATGCACAATATTTTCTCACGGGGGGCAATTTGTTATATTTTTGTATATTTGTAATTTGAAATATAACATTAAATAGTATATTTGATGTGATGAATTGCTCTGTCATTTATCAGATTTACCAATTGTTATAATTTCAATTTGTGCTGGTTAATTATGAACAATGGGTAAAATTGGGGGGCGGGGACAGGCGGGGGCGGGCCTCCATTAGGGCTCCTCCCCTAACCGCATGTGATCTCACTCCAAGCTTTTGATAAAACTTGAGAACCCTGGATATGTGACAGACTGACTGTGACCCAGGACTTTGATTTTGAAGGGATTGAGCACGGGTATTTGCACACAACAAACTGTTTCCACCATTACACAGAAAAGTACACCAAAAACACTTTATACAATAAGGGTTTATTTAATTTAATTCAGTTACCAAGTTAACTTCATGCATTTCTAATAGCTACACACCTTCTGGTGCACCCACTTGCCAAACCAGTACACAAGGAAAGTAGCCATGTTTAAACTAGCATGTGCTTATGGAAGATTACTCCATCTGGATCTGACCTCATGGGGGAGGGAACCTAGTATGTAAGTTTCTTCTTATGTTTTGTCTTTATTGCTTTGAGCCCTTTATATGGTACTAGAAATAAATGATGTATGGTTTAGAGTTGAAATGTCATGACAGTTTGTTTGTTTATGTCTTGTCACCTCTTTGTAATTTATAGGTTTCTCCCTAAAATGTTTTTTTTCCCCAAAAAATAGGAGGAGCTAAGGCCTATAAAAGAGGTAGCCATTTTAGGGGAGAAAGTGGGTGTGGAGAGGTTGAATCTTGTTTGTATTTGTGGGCCTGTACATCGGCATAGCCAACTTACATTCGTGTATTGTCAACAATTTTGATTTATTTTCTTTGGGTTTTATCATTTTTGATAATCAGTTTTTTCTATAACTTCACTATTGCCATTGGATATTGATATTTTTTGCACCTTTGGAATTAAAACCACTCTGGACTGTGTTATTTCTGCCTTTGTCACGTCATTTACACCTCTGGCCGCTGGTACATCCTAACAGGATACTCAAATGAAATAACGTATTATGTATTATGAAAATTAAGATCTATTATTAAAATGGGGCAACTAGGGCAAACTGAAATCACTCAGACCTCAAATGTGTCACTGATCTGTAAGAGCTCAAAATCTCTTTCTGAACTCTATAATTATTAAGAGTGTCAGATTAATTTAGATGGTTTATTTCAGATGCAAGTGTGACGATGTTATTTCAGATCCTCCTTTGAGCAGCTGCAGTTTCAGTTCAGTCACTGTGACTCTGACTGATGGAGGTTTTTGTACGACTCTTTATCACTGTGTGAACACATTACCACTGTGGCGACTCTGACAGTAATAATGTCCAGCATCTTCAGTCTAGACTCCACTGATGGTCAGAGTGAAATCTCTGTTAGATCCACTGCCACTGAATCTAGATGGAGTTCCTGACTGGAGGGTTTTTACATAAAGAATCAGGAGTTTAGGAGCTTCTCCAGGTTTCTGGAAGTACCAGAATAAACCTTCATCCCCATCACTGTATCTGTGCACATCTCTGCTGGTTTTACAGTTGATATTCACAGTTCCTCCTGGTTGTTCTGCTGTTATTGAGGGACTCTGAGTGACGGTGATCTGTCCTCTACACTCTGAAACACAACAAGAAGAAAATACACTCAAAACTTTGACAATATACTTGAAGAAATGAATTAATATCAAACTTGTGCTCCACAAACCTTGAGCAAACGCTGTGAGAGTCCAGATGAAGATGATGATGAAGGTCATGTTGATGAAGATTGTTGTGTGTGTCAGTGATGAAGTGTTAAACTCACAGCACTATAAACACTCTCACACACTGAAGATCTGATCAATATGCAAACACACTCCACATCATTTACCTGAAGACAGTCACTCATTAACAGACACAAAACACAATCACTGAAGTGAGAACAGAGTAAAAAAAAGAACTTCTTTATATTATTATTAGATATCTTCTATTTAGAAATAATATCTTCCCAAATTTTACACCAAATCCATGTGTGTTCCTGCAGTTTCTGAACAGACATGAGGATCATCACACACACGAGTCTCTGTCAGTCACTGAATAACTGAGTTTGATTGAGAGTCACACATGATATAAACATGTTCACTTTAATAAATTCAGTTAGTAATTCAGTGATGATGAGCTTCATAAAGCAGGGGAAGTCAGTGAGTTTATGTTGTAATGATTTGACGGTGGAAACACAGCATTCAGAGAGTGAGGATCCAAATGCAGTTTATTTACAAGTATAATCCAGTCATAGTCCATATATCAGACAGAGTCAAAGCACATGTTATCAGTCCCAACAAAATCTATTCTATATCTATTCAAACTGATCTATTAGTTTATTTCACTGGTTCACTTTCAGCAGCGGCTCCAAACTGATGATGATATACTTTATAAAACTATATACAGTATTCAGACCTTCAACATTTCTCACATTATCAGTTTATCCGCTATAGTTTAGAAAACGGTAATAAAATATGACAAATATTAAACTGTGTCAGAACAAATTCATCTTGATAATGTCAGACAACTTTGAGCAAAACATGTTCAGGTCAAAGTGTCTGAATCATTTTTGGTTTATTTAATTTAATTTAATTTATTTTAGAATGTTTCTGAGACGCTTCTCGAGCTTTGGGTTCTAGCAGGATGCCGGTTATAACGTTTTTGTAACGAGCGTTTAATCCACGACATATATTTAGACATTTATTCATCTGCCAATCAACGAAAACGGAGAATCTGTGGCGTGCAGGTGACATCATCATCGTTATGGTGTATTATTATACGTTTAATCTCACTATGTGTGTCTGTGCGTTAGAGCGAGAGGTAAGTGATTATTTCACACTATTGATTTTGTCTTTCCCTCTGGACCTTTGGGGAGTTTTCTGTTTCCTGGCACGAACACACACTTCCTGTTTAGTATCAGTATTTCCGTGGTTTGAGAGCCCTTGTTAGTCGCTGGACGTCACAGTCCGGCTCGGCTCAAATATTCCCGAAGTGTAATGAGTTTAGGCCGGATGCATGTTCAATAAATGTTATTTTGTTTCTTTTTTTTAGCAAATGTGTTGAATCAAATCTTATTCTTTCCAATAGAGTTAAAGGTACGACCCTAAATTAAAAGACCTTTGTCAGGTTAGACGCCATTTTGAATTTAACAGATGAAAACGAGGCTGTTATAAACGAGGGATATACTTGGTCTGTGTCTGAAATCTCTTGAGTAGGTGCTTATTTTGAACAAGTTATTACTTCACGACTGCTAAAAAAGTACATTCTATAGTATAATCCAGACATGCATTCGCCATGTTGTCATTATCATGTGATGAAGTAGTAGGTCATCCGGGTACTTTTTGCCTACTCTCTTATGAGTACTTCTTTTGTCACATGCTGTTTTTTGCCTACTATTTATTGATTTTGGATGGCACGCATTGTATAAAGGTCATATTTTAAGGAGTTTTAATCTACAGCCTTTTTTTGAAAAGAAGTTTCCTCATCTGAACAATCGGTATGTTAAACAACAGTGCGATCCATTAAACTCACTGTACTTATATCCCTCACAGCCTCGTTTTCATTCCTGTCTAAAAATAAATGCCTTCTGGTTTGTATTTCCACAGCATGAAGGTAAGATCTTACGCATTTATGAATGAACCGCTCATTGATATGTTGTTATGATATCTGCTTCAAACATTACTGTGCTCATGATAACTGTAGTTAACTCTACAATAAGTAAATCCACTTCAGCTAAATACTCTTAGACAGCGATGCCATAGAAATGTACAGAGCTAACGCAAAAACGGACATTCAAAGACAAAACTCTAAAGATGGCTGTGGACTTGTTTCTCTAAGGTCTATAACTAGAGGAGGCTCTGAAGAGTCTTAAAGGATATATATTTTCACATAATAATGAAAACCTGTCATAATTTACTCACTCTCATATGCTTGTTCCAGTCATGTATGATTTTCATTTCTTCTGCATAAAGTTGATAAATGTCTATTCACATGTATTGTGAATACGTGGTGCACATGAGCCCAGGGACCAACAGGGGGAGCAAGAGACAATCCATCAGGAGCAGAAGGTAAAAGTTCATAAATGTAAAACAAAGACATAAGCTCTGCTCGAAATATTTTGTTGGTTAGAATTTGCTTTATGTGAGTAAAATATAGGCTATTTTTTTTTAAAGCAGAGGACTGGAAAAGTCATGGAAATTCATTGATCATACGATGTAGAGGACTGACTGAATACTGTGAAGTATAAACCAGAAAGTATGCAACGCTGTTTTCACACAACCTCATTTGTAATCTTATTAAAATAAGCCTTTAAAGACATCATGGATTTAATTACTTCCAGATCATTTGATTAGATTGTTCACTTGAGCTTTCTCAATCTCTGTTTGTCTGATCTGTGGTATATACTGTGAAAGTAATAAAAAAAATATTTTTAAAAAAGATTAGATTAGATTAAAGAATCTTTAATCATATGCCAAATATGGAAATCATAATGTGGCCAAAGGTAAATTATTAGAAACAGAAATGAGTCCATCAGGTCCATTTGGTCTGGTTTCAGATGTGTTTGCTCTGCTGACTGGTGAAAGTTTATGAGAGGGAAGACATTTATAGAAGAATGTTTTATATATATATATCTTAAAACATGTTGGTGTGTGTGTGTGTGTGTGTGTGTGTGTGTGTGTGTGTGTGTGTGTGTGTGTGTGTTTGAGCAGCTGCAGTTTCAGTTCAGTCACTGTGACTCTGACTGACGGAGGTTTTTGTACGACTCTTTATCACTGTGTGAACACCCAGCTGTCACTGATCCTGTGTACACTCATACAGTAATAATGTCCAGCATCTTCAGTCTGGACTTCACTGATGGTCAGACTGAAATCTGTTCCATAATCTGCTCCATTGCCAGTGAATCTAGATGGAGTTCCTGACTGTCGTGATCTAATGTAATAAATGAGGAGTTTAGGAGCTTCTCCAGGTTTCTGCAGATACCAGGAGAGACAGGAGCCACAACCATAATAACTATCTCCAATTCCTCTGTTAGTTTGACAGTTTATAGAAACTGTTCCTCCTTGAACGGCTGCTTCTGAGGGAGTCTGAGTCACAGAAACCTGGCCTGTAATTTCTGTCAATGACATTTCATAAGATCATTATTACAACAATTATTAAAGTCAAAGTATCCAGTACAAAATCTAGACTGAACATCAAAAGCATATAAATCACATCTTGAGTTATTAATAGAGTAAATGAACCTTGAACAGAAAGAATGAGAGTCCAGATACAGACGCTGATGATCATCATTCTTCTTATCGGTGGTTTACTTTCAGTCTGAATGAAGAAAAGCTGTCAGTGATGAAGTGTTAAACTCACAGCACTATAAACACTCTCACACACTGAAGATCTGATCAATATGCAAACACACTCCACATCATTTCCCTGAAGACAGAAGAAACACTCACATTATGTTTGTGCAACAGCTTTGTATAGATGTTTATTCACTTGTTGCATTATTTTGGGCTGAGCTAAAACACAATAATGAGTGATTTGATGAAGACACTAAATGTTCTTGATTGACAGTAATAGTGGAGAACAGCTGCGTTCAGCAGAGAGACGGAGGAGAGAAACACCTGCTGTTTGAGCATCGGTAACTCAGTGCTTGTTTGTTCTATATCTCTCAAAATTTGAGACATGGTTTCCACATTTGTCTGCTAGAAATATAACTCACTTGGACATGTACAACACAATCACAGATTATGTGAGTTATTGTCAAACACAAAGAGGTCGTTGTTGAGACATAACCCTGTCCTGTTGTAACTCAGGCTGGGGATCGATGGAACAATGAGAGATAATTTGCTGAAATAAGATCCACACAATCTAAATGTGTGCAAGAATGTTTTTGAAGAACAAAGAATAATCAGTTTTTAATGAAGTCATGTATTGTATTTTTTAAGGACTTCAAATTTAGCACAAAAACAACTGTGTCTGTGATCATGTGTGTGTGTTTGTGTGTGTGATCATGTGTGTGTTCTCAATTCCTGTCACACAACAGTTCAGTCACTAGCTATGTTGCCATCCTCCTATTGTATGTGAATTTTGGGATTGACTATCGCATAAAAAAAACGTTGGATGGAAATACCGAGATTCACATCAATTCTAAAAATGTGCAGAAAAATCATATGAGCTCAATTGAGGTGATGATGTTTTTATCCAATAAGAAGACATGCACATAAACTATAATGGAAACATATTCATAAATCCCTCAATGCGCAACAAAAAACTCACATGATTTTGTCTTAACAGGGAATGTGACTGATAACTGGAATCATCTTAAGGGTTTGGTTGTAATATTTTTAATGAACTGTTAAAACTATCCTCACCGCAAACAACCGTAACATAGCTAACTGTCCTAGCATGTGGGTTTGAAGTTAGCATGAGTGTAAAGCATCAAATTAAACTAGAGAAATAGTTACTTTAGATTATGCAAGTCAAATGTATCTACAATACAATGATTGTTCGGCAAAAAATTATCTTGATAACATTTCTTACTTTTTCCTCCTGAAAATTCATTTTTGGTCATAAAATGTACAATGTTGATCACAGTCACATGATGCGGTGTGTGATATTGATGACATCACCATAACTCTTTCTGACGTGTCAAACTGACCCAACACCGGTCTCCCCTAAATGTGAAATGAAGCTCTTGGGGTTTGAACATGGTCACTGGAGACGAGCTGCTCTATTCTGAGACCGTCACAATCACTAAACCTGACAATGCAAATGAGATTTACACCTCAAACTCACAGTTTCACTCTTTTACTGGTTCAACGCTCTGAACTGGAGCAGTTTCACTTCTGCTGATGGAGGGATGAGACCGTTATGAAGTTTGAGGGATAGTTTATATGATGGAGTTCCTGACTGGAGGCGGTTTGTTGCATAAATCAGGAGTTTAGGAGCTTCTGCAGGTTTCTGTAAATACCAGGCAAAATAATAAGCTCTACTGTAATAAACATCACTGCTGGTTTTACATTTGATATTCACAGTTCCTCCAGGTTGTTCTGCTGTTATTGAGGGACTCTGAGTGACGGTGATCTGTCCTCTACACTCTGAAACACAACAAGAAGAAAATCAGCAGAATAAATGAATGATCTTTGCTAAAACAAGTAAATGTAAAGTAGTAAATGCAGTGAAAGTGAGTGTCACCGTTGAGGAGCAGCAGCAGAGAGCAGAAGATCAGTGTGTGTGTCCTCATCTTTACTGGGAATGAGTGAAACTGAAGGACAGAGATGTTGGATGAACAGTCTGACTGACAGACACTGATATTGAGCTTCAGTCTCAGGGGTGGGACACAAATTCAAAGCCGTTTCCTCTCAAATGAGTCTCAGTCACTGACAGAAGAGCAGAACTCATCAATCACTCAATAATAGTTTGTTTCTCTGTGATTCACTCTCGGCAGCAAACTGGATGTCGGCAGTAAATCATCAAATCAGTTTAAAAATTATTATTATGAATTATTATTATTATTATTTGTATTATTATTATTATTATTATTATTATTATTATTATTCATCTAAGGTGGAAACAGGTTTGAATATATATTTTTTTCTGATCTGTCGTCTGCTCTGCTTTGTGTGTTTCATACACAACTGTATGTGTGCTTTATCATTCATTCATAATTTTATTACAATTCAATCAACATAGTTTGAAATAAATGAATAACTTCATGTCTTTGAGTCCATTTGTGTTGTTTTCATTTCTGGTCTTTCATTTTATCAGGGACACTGGTGGACTTTGTCTAGTTGTTTCTCTCAACGTATGCTTTTATTTCTGACCTCTATAATCTAATAAAGAGTTTAATTTAGATGGTTTTATTTCAGATGCAAGTGTGATGATGTTATTTCAGATCCTCCTTTGAGCAGCTGCAGTTTCAGTTCAGTCACTGTGACTCTGACTGACGGAGGTTTTTGTACGACTCTTTATCACTGTGTGAACACATAATCACTCACACAACCATAAGAATTTGCTCTGCAATGTAAACTCTGACAATAATAATGTCCAGCATCTTCAGTCTGGACTCCACTGATGGTCAGAGTGAAATCACTTTTAGATCCACTGCCACTGAATCTAGATGGAGTTCCTGACTAGAGGAGGTTTACACGATAAATCAGGAGTTTAGGAGCTTCTCCAGGTTTCTGTAAGTACCAGGCTAAATAATCTCCATTGAACACATCACTGCTGGTTTTACATTTGATATTCACAGTTCCTCCTGGTTGTTCTGTACTAGTAGAACCGTACTGGCTGGGCTGACTGGTTCTCGGACCTGGTGTCTTTCCTCGATGGCTCTCCCTTGGAGATTCCAGATTCCAACCTTTGGTTGTTTCCTCTGTGGTGCTTTTAGACCAGGACAGGAGTATGGCGGCTTAGAAGCCTTATTATATGTAGATATCCCTGTAGGATGTAGTATGCGGCAGGCTGGTCCTCTCCGCTCACATTCGTAAGGTTTTGCAACTTCGACCTGGGCGCTTCCCCAGGTTCTCAAGTGCTCTTGTCTTAGTTGTGCAGTATTCACACAGACAGGTTCTGGTTCGTATGGTGTGTTGGGCATTCTCGTTCCCAAAGCGTCATTGACGCATCGCGAGTTCCCTCGAAAGGGAACGTCTCAGGTTACGACTGTAACCCTAGTTCCCTGAGAAGGGAACGAGACGATGCGTCACTTTGCCATACTTCCTACATCCCTGTGATCGACTTGCTTCGGCCCTTTTCGAAGCTAGCGCGGTTCTAAACCGGATGTCCTTTATCCTTTCCTGGTCGTAACGTCACCCGCCCGTGACGCCCACTCTCGCCATTGGACTAGTTGACATAGGTGCTTCAGACGCAATCACGTAGGAGCGTTCCCAAAGCGTCATTGACGCAACGTCTCGTTCCCTTCTCAGGGAACTAGGGTTACAGTCGTAACCTGAGACGTTTCTCTCTTTCACGGCTCATTTTGCTCTGAATCAGTTCATCTGTGACTCTTGTACATGATGATCTAAACAGCGGCTTTATGGAAGATGATTAATAAACTAGTCAAGCAACAACATCTTTATGATTCACTTTACAGTATGAGTGTATGATGAGGAAGAAAAAATAATCATGCTTTATAAAAATACATGAACAACCATATGAGAATAGATAAACCAACAATTATCTAAAAAAAAAATTCAAAATAATTTCTTATTATCTTCAGTAATATTAATGAAGTGCAGCAAAATTGATATTAAGTTAATTTTTGTGTTTCTGTTGAGTGTGTGTGTGTGTTTGAGCAGCTGCAGTTTCAGTTCAGTCACTGTGACTCTGACTGATGGAGGTTTTTGTACGACTCTTTATCACTGTGTGAACACTGGACCACTGTGATAACTCTGACAGTAATAATGTCCAGCATCTTCAGTCTGGACTCCACTGATGGTCAGAGTAAAATCAATGTTAGATCCACTGCCACTGAATCTAGATGGAGTTCCTGACTCGAGGGTATTTACATAACGAATCAGGAGTTTAGGAGCTTCTCCAGGTTTCTGTAAGTACCAGGACACACAGGCTGGGCTGCAAGATGTAGTACTTCTACTGAGTTTACAGCTCATCTCTACAGTTTCTCCTGGTTTGGCAGGTTTCACAGGAGTCTGAGTCACTGTGATCTGAGATCTACAGCCTGAAACACAAATCATTTATCAGTCCATAAAGTTTATACATTTATTAGTCCAATTTAAAGCTGTGTTAAAAAAATATTATTTAAATGATTTATTTAGAATATAAACTGTTCACCTTGTAGTATAAAGCCGTATAACAGTGTCCAGATGAAGATGATGATGAAGGTCATGTTGATGAAGATTGTTGTGTGTGTCAGTGATGAAGTGTTAAACTCACAGCACTATAAACACTCTCACACACTGAAGATCTGATCAATATGCAAACACACTCCACATCATTTCCCTGAAGACAGAAGAAACACTGTTTTGTCTTTTAGTGTCTTTGCTAATAAACTTCTGTGGATCATTTTCAGAAACAGAAACTCATGATTTACTTCATGTTATTTTGGGTCGATCTTCTCGCTCTAAACACTGTTTTAATGATCAGTTTCATTCAGACTTTGATGCTGAGAGAATTTAATACCTGTGCTGCAGATTTATATCATCCATGATACTGTATAACAGGTCAAAGGTCATCCAGTAGAGAATGACCATCTAAATCTGGCTGGAGATTTCATTATAAAGCAGGACAATAGAATTAGCAGATTTTTAAGTAACATGTATTTTGTGGCTCTTTTTCGATCAAACATGGTTGATGTTGAGAAGATCTCATATCTGTGTGTGTGTGTGTGTGTGTGTGTGTGTGTGTGTGTGTGTGTGTGTGTGTGTGTTCGTTTGAGTGTGACAGAGGTTTTTGTACGACTCTTTCTCTAGAATGAAACACTGTGGTGGACTTTCGGTGGAGGAACTGAATTGATGATCAGAAGCTGTAAGTCTTTCTTAAATTATCTAATAAAAACGTATGATGTGTGTTTTTAGAAGGAGGTTTAAGGTTATTTAACAGCATTTGGCAACAATATTCTTAATTTATTACAAAAATACATTATTGAAATGCTTTATTTGCTTTACTTTACTTCAACTCTTATTTATTGTCACATTTTAGTCTATTTGACTGATTGATTTCACGCATTCATGCATTTAAATGTAATTTTGTCTGCTATATTATAAATGTCATATTTGGTGTTATTCTATGTTTATTACATTTCAATCCATAGTTCACATTCATAATGTTTTACATTAGTAATTTCACACATAATGTGTGCTAACATTTCATTGTATTTTCAGTAATTACAATGTTTTCAGTTATTTCTAAATATATTTAATTTGACACAAAAGTTGGATGATATAGACAAAATAAATTTCATCAGTGTCATCATCAGGCAAATAGAAATTTAGTTGATAAAGTAAATTTAAACAAAGTTTACTTATATTTCTGTTTATGAGGAAATCTATTGAATGGTGATTATTTTCAAAACACAAATAATATATTGTGTTAAGTTATATTTAACTTAGTTAAATCTAGTTAGTTAAATCTATAACAGTTTTCAGTGTATACAGTAAAGCAACAAACCGTTTACCAATGAATAATTTTTACCGTAGCGTTTTTACAGTCTTTTACCGTTAAAATTATGATACTTTTTTACAATGTACAATATTTAGTAATATTGATTAAATGGAGAATGTTTTGAAACTAAACTCAGGATAGTGTCTATGAATGAAAGCAATGAGGTGAAACTACAGTAAAGATGAAATGATTGTGCTTTTTACTGTATGACCATCAGACAAAGAGAAATTTAGTTAATGAGCATTTTAAAAATCAGTCATTTAAATGATTAAGTTTGCGGATGATTATGAGTGTCTTAACAGAAGAATTTTAAAAAATCATAATTGAAAATGGGCTGAAAATTACAATTGATTCTGAGTATCAAAATAGAAGAATATTTTTTAAAATACTTATGTAATACTTTATTCTAAATCTTATGAATAAATGTAATAATCAATTTTATGTGGACAGTGTTTTAAAAAATGTGATTGAGATTAAAAGATTCTGTAACAATTCTGAGAAAATTCTATATTTTTTTCATTTATTTAATCATTTATTTAAATTTTAAAATTCATATTAATATTTTTAAATGTAATTTTTAATTTTACATGAATAATTTAACATCTTATTATTGCTAACATTCAGTTCCTTTCATGTATTGACTGCAGATACTTTAAAATTCAATTATTTCTTCATATATAATTTTGTCTATAATTCTTGGTAAATGTAACTATTAAAGGCTTTTTTAAATGCATGAAACAAAAGTTGTATAATGTGGACAACATAAATATTTTGAGCATTTTGAAAATTAATCATTTAAACTATCAAATTTGCTGATGTTTATGATTGTGAGTTTCTGAATAGCAGAATATTTTCAAAATAAAGTTAATATTGAAATGATCATTTAAATTTGTTTTCTAGATCTTATAACGACATCACAATATAACCATCAATTTACTTGGACAATGTTTTTCAAACTCATTCTGTGGATCATTTAAAATGTAACCTGTATACTTAAAATCAAATGATCATTCATGAATGTGTGTGTGTGTGTGTGTGTGTGTGTGTGTGTGTGTGTGTGTGTGTGTGTGTGTGTGTGTTCCAGCGGGTCCCTCCGTGTCTCCCTCTGTGTCTCTGCTGTCTCCCTCTTCTCTGCTGATCTCTGGAGACTCCTCCGCTCTGCTCTGCCTGCTCAGCTCTTACTCTCCACAGGGAGCGACGGTGAGCTGGACGCTGGACGGGTCAGAGGTCACCGAGGGGGTTCAGACCAGCGCAGAGAGCGAGCGGGACGGTCTCTACAGTCGCAGCAGCGTCCTGAGCCTCAGCAAAGCACGCTGGGAAGACACAGAGCGCTTCGTCTGCAGAGGAACACATGCCGGAGCTGCTCACGAGGCCTCGTTCCTCAAGAGCTCCGAGTGCTGATGTTTCTCCAGTGAAGACCAGCGTATCTGAGCGTCACGTGATTTACAGCTCAATACTGAAGCAGTCTGTCAATGTGCTGCCATTGCTGTTCATTCAATAAAGCTTCATCTGAACGCAAGCGCACATTTGTGTTGGACTGCATCATTGATCAGTGTGTCGTTCCTTCAAAGTCCTGCACTAAAGTTTCAGCGGCTTTTGATTGATTGGAATTAGGGGTGGAACAATAATTACAGTGGATAGTGACAATATGTATCGTATTATTCACCCAAAATGAAAGTTTAAGAAGTTTACAGGGTTTTCGTGTCACTACTACATTAAACTACTGTATATAATGTTAAATATAATGTATAATAATGCAATGGGGGAATATTTGTGGGTCCTGATAATGCCAAATGTCTGATGTTACCAGTAAAAAGTGGCCTACATTATTTTAGATATATCTAGTCAGAGACATCAAGCATATTCGTCTGAAATAATTCTGTATTTTCAGCTTCAGAATCATGAATATTGTTATTCTGGTGTCTCTATTGTCCTGTGCATTGGGTTATCAGCACCAAGTCCAAGCCTATTCATTTACACACACAATGTTAAACCAAATTGACCATTTTGATGGAGTATGGCAATAATATGGTATTGTGAGTTCAGGATGGTGACATAAGGGTCTCGTTACACCCCTAATTGTAATAGTTGAGAACAGCTGCATTCAGCAGTAAATGTGAAATGAAGCTCTTGGGGTTTGAACATGGTCACTGGAGACGAGCTGCTCTATTCTGAGACCGTCACAATCACTAAACCTGACAATGCAAATGAGATTTTCAACTGAAACGCTCTGAACTGGAACAGTTTCTCCTGTGCTTATGGATTCATTAGTCAGTTTGTTAATAAGATTTCATCTTTATGAGTTACATGTTGGCTCATCACAACCCACACTATAATCACACATAAACAAACTTTAATCTTTAATATAAAAAATGAACTATAAATAAATTTCCACTATACATGGATGTGATAAATTGCACACACACACACACACACACACACACACACACACACACACACACACACACACACACACACACACACACACACACACACACACACACACACACACACACACACACACACACACACACACACACACACACAAAAAACATCAGTATGAAATGTTTATATTGATCCAATGATTGAAAAAGCTGTTATATATAGCACTGTTAAATTACACAGTAATTATAAAGGAAATTATTATTATTTTTGGATGGTGGACTGAAAAAATTATATAAATGTTCATCTGCTCTGATATTGAGAGTGTTTTGTGATGCTGTTAATATATGAAGGATGAACTTTAAAAAAAAATCGATAGACTTATTAAACTGATCAAGCAGAACATCTTTATGATGCAGTGATTCAGTTTAGAAAGAAGAATGAGGATAAATCATAAATGCAGAAAAACTAAAATATGGTGAAAGATTGAAAAATATCCACTAAGTGAAGATCAAACGTGACTGAATTTCCTCACAAATGACTGAAAATAACAGGAGAAAAATGACTAATGAAAAATCATGATCAAAACTGTCATATACTGACCAAGCTCAAACTTTTATATTATTAATGTATAATATATTAATAGTATTGCTTATTATAAGATCATATTGCTTTTCTTGTTTGTGTGTGTGTGTGTGTGTGTGTGTGTGTGTGTGTGTGTGTGTGTGTGTGTGTGTGTGTGTTTGAGCAGTTTCAGTTCAGTCACTGTGACTCTGACTGACAGAGGTTTTTGTACGACTCTTTATCACTGTGTGAACACCCAGCCATTGTTGATCCAGTGTTCACTCATACAGTAATAATGTCCAGCATCTTCAGTCTGGACTCCACTGATGGTCAGAGTGAAATCACTGTTAGATCCACTGCCACAGAGTTCCTGACTGGAGGCGGTTTGCTGCATAAATCAGGAGTTTAGGAGCTTCTCCAGGTTTCTGTAAGTACCAGGATAAATGTGATGGAGTGACATCCCCATCACTCCATCTGTACACATCTCTGCTGGTTTTACATTTGATATCCACAGTTCCTCCTGGTTGTTCTGCTGTTATTGAGGGACTCTGAGTGACGGTGATCTGTCCTCTACACTCTGAAACACAACAAGAAGAAAATACACTCAAAACTTTGACAATATACTTGAAGAAATGAATTAATATCAAACTTGTGCTCCACAAACCTTGAGCAAACGCTGTGAGGGTCCAGATGAAGATGATGATGAAGGTCATGTTGATGAAGATTGTTGTGTGTGTCAGTGATGAAGTGTTAAACTCACAGCACTATAAACACTCTCACACACTGAAGATCTGATCAATATGCAAACACACTCCACATCATTTACCTGAAGACAGTCTCTTATTAACAGACACAAAACACAATCACTGAAGTGAGAACAGAGTAAAAAGAACAGAGTTTGATCTTCTACAATAGCCAAGATGTAAAAAAAAAAATGTATTGTTGTTTTATTGAATCCATTCTTTCTTTTGCCCTTGTGAGTTGGTTTGGCCCCCTTTCGCTTAAAAACAAGAATAGGCTGCAATATACAGTTAATGTGTGTGGCAAAACTTCCCACAACTCTCTGACTGACTTAAATTCTGTATATGAGACAAGGACCCTCAAGAAGGCACAATCAGTCCTGGCTGACCCAAGTCACCCCCTGAACAGGTGATTCATTTCGTTGCCGTCAGGCCGCAGATTCAGTCAGCCTAAATGCAGGACAAACAGACATTAAAACTCTTTTGTCCCTCCTGCTATAGGTTGTTTAAATAAGTCGATGTGAGTTGTGGACTTCTGTGTAGTATTTATTTATTTTTTACCTGATTGTATGGTTGTTGTTTTGTATAATTTGTGTGTTACTTATGTCACATGCCGCTGCACAATGAATTACCCCTCGGGGATCAGGGCCGTGCACAGGGGGGTGGCCCGATGGCTAGAGCCACTGCCCTTCTGCCCTCATCAGCTGAGGTGCCCCTCTCGCCCCCCTCCCTAACCCTCCAGAAGATTCCCATAAAAACGTTCTGTTATCGCTCCGCTAAAGATCCACTGATTCCGCTAATCCGCTACGTGTTTTCCTACTCGCTCCGCAGCGTCACTCGTAGACAAGCATGTGCCCGCTCTCCGACGACAGTTTCAGAATAGAATGTCATCCCATTCACAGGTCGATTACAAATTACAATCCTACGGTGGCCGAGAGAGGTCAACGCGCTGCAACTGAAGAAAACACATGTACTGTATGCAAATAGAAAAACACCTGCAAATTAAGAAAACATCTTCATCAGTTTCACAACACATGTGTGCTCCAAATACTCACAACACAACCAAATACAGAAACGCGCTGCAAAAGTTCACAACACAACCAAATACAGAAACGCGCTGCAAAAGTTCACAACACAACCAAATACAGAAACGCTCTGCAAAAGTTCACAACACAACCAAATACAGAAACGCGCTGCAAAAGTTCACAACACAACCAAATACAGAAACGCGCTGCAAAAGTTCACAACACAACCAAATACAGAAACGCTCTGCAAAAGTTCACAACACAACCAAATACAGAAACGCGCTGCAAAAGTTCACAACACAAACAAATACAGAAACGCGCTGCAAATAGAACAGAACACAACGGAAATGTTTCCGGGGAACCCAATAAGTGACGGACCCGGCTGGGACGTGCTTACAGCTGTCTACTTTTATTATTATAAAATTTTTTTGCAAAACATACAGAGATGACACGTTTATGACATACAACTTTGTATACAATATACAAAATGTATTTACAATATGTTCAATGTCATAAGAATACTAAAAATAACAATGAGCTGAAGACTAAAATAAATAAATTAAAAAAGAGAGAGAAAAAGAACATGAGGGAAAGACATTAGTCTATACATCAGTTACATTGTACACATTTTGTCATGTTATGTTAAAATAAGTTTCATAAGAAATGTTAGAATGCAGCTAGGGTCCAAATATGAGACAGCAAGTTTTAAAGTTGAGACACTCATGTCACGGGTGACAGAATGCTTGGAAAAGCGGAACTCTTTTTCCATGTTCCCCGAGGGGATTATTTTGGTGTAACGCCTTACTCCGGTTCCGGGTGTAGCCGAGGCATTGCCCGACCTAATTACAGCTGATGCACGGCAAGTGTGGGAGAGAGAGGAGCGGCGTTTGCACAGGCTTTTCGCTTCACAAGAGGAGGATAAAGGAGCCGTTCAGTGGAGTTGAGAGGGTGTGTTGGGTCGGCTCCGGCCGCCCCGGCCGGATTCAGTCGGTCAAGACGGTTGTTTGTGATGTAGTTGCTGGTCGGTGTTCAGTTGACTAGTTGTTCGGCTGGGTCTCTGTCGTCGCGTCTGGAGAGCTGCTGGTGGAATACTCCTGGATTGAACTGTGGTTCGGATCTGTGCTGGAAGAGGAAGAGAGAAAGACTGGAGAAGAACTGAGAGTTGAATATTCCCATTGAAATGCATGGATGAAGCGAGGCTTTTGACCAGCCCTACTGTGTGAGTGATTGGCAGTTGTTTGCCTTACCTGATGCACGCCGAATTAATGCTGTGGATTTGTGGTGAACACGAGTGCTGTGTGCTATGCTGAGAAAAGTCTCCCATCGCCTGCTTTCATTCTTGTGAAATGATTTACTTGTATCCATCCAAATTCCAGAACGAAACAACTGAACTGGTGAAGTAATGCTTTGTATTATCTTCTCTTCCACTGAGTATTGTCGTGGAGTAATTCCTCATTGAAGGCTCTTGTTAACCCTCTCTTTCTCTCTGAAATTACAAGTCTCGGGAAAAACCGTATGGTTGTGGAAAAGTCCGAACCATTATACTTACTGACTGAGCTCTGAAGAGGTACAACCTCGCTGGTAAAGCTGCCTATTGAGTCTCTCGCGAATGTCTGATGAAAGTGTTTGATGCTGGGAGAAGAATCCCGAAGACTGCAGCAACGCTGTGAAATGTGCAGCAACGCTGTGAAGTGAGTTTAAAGTCATAATTTCCCCTTCATGTCATGATAAGAGAATCTGCTGTTGAGAGAAGAAACATTGCCTGTTACTTACCGTCTGAGTCCTGCAGATGTGCAGCAACGCTGTGAAGTGAGTTTAAAGTCACAATTTCCCCTTTATGTCATGATAAGAGAATCTGCTGTTGAGGGAAGAAACATTGCCTGTTACTTACCGTCTGAGTCCTGCAGATGTGCAGCAACGCTGTGAAGTGAGTTTTAAAGTCACAATTTCCCCTTCATGTCATGATAAGAGAATCTGCTGTTGAGAGAAGAAACATTGCCTGTTACTTACCGTTTGAGTCCTGTAGATGTGCAGCAACGCTGTGAAGTGAGTTTTAAAGTCACAATTTCCCCTTCATGTCATGATAAGAGAGTCTGCTGTTGAGAGAAGAAACATTACCTGTTACTTACCGTCTGAGTCCTGCAGATGTGCAGCAACGCTGTGAAGTGAGTTTTAAAGTCACAATTTCCCCTTCATGTCATGATAAGAGAGTCTGCTGTTGAGAGAAGAAACATTACCTGTTACTTACCGTCTGAGTCCTGCAGATGTGCAGCAACGCTGTGAATCCTGCAGATGTGCAACAACGCTGTGAAGTAAGCTTTTAGAGTCAATGTCCCACCATTGTGCCCGACGATGTATCTGCTACTGAGAAGAATGCATTACCTGTTACTTACCGTCTGAGTCCTGCAAATGTGCAGCAACGCTGTGAAGTAAGCTTTTAGAGTCACTGTCCCACTATTGTGCCCGACGACGTATCTGATGCTGAGAAGAATACATTACCTGTTACTTACTGTCTGAGTCCTGTAGATGTGCAGCAACGCTGTGAAGTAAGCTTTTAGAGTCACTATCGCACTATTGTGTCCTGAAGACAGTGAAGAATCGATCCAGCGGCTACTCCGGTCAAACAGCCCTAGAAGAAGAGAGTTGCTTATTCTTTTCTCAAGTTGATTGCTATTCAATAAAGATTGTTACTTTTGAACTCAATTACTTGCCTCCTCTTTTGTCCATCTGTTGCATGCCTGTGGTGTTGGCTCCTCACGGTGGTGTCTGGAGTGAGGGGCGGCTGGTCATCCGAGTCCGCCCCGGCCTGCACCGGTGACACTCACACACAGATATAACGCATATTTTAAAAACTTTGTTGTATAAAATGTATATTTATTTGCAACAGTTATGTTAACAGCAATAATATTATATTTCTGGTAAGAACGGCTATTCAGCTGATGGACACGCGCTGCGTTGTCATGGGAACATCCCAGGTGAAAATAATGAGGAAAATATTACGTTGTCTTTCGTTGCTCCCTTCATCAACATAATGGCACACAAGTGCCCCGCTCCCTCCAAAGTGCCCAATTCAAGGGCTCTGCCCTTTTAAGAGAGTAGGGCATAGGTAAAGCTCACGAGCAATAAGCACGTCCCAGCCGTCCGTCACTTATTGGGTTCCCCGGAAACATTTCCGTTGTGTTCTGTCCTATTTGCAGCGCGTTTCTGTATTTGGTTGTGTTGTGAACTTTTGCAGCGCGTTTCTGTATTTGGTTGTGTTGTGAACTTTTGCAGAGCGTTTCTGTATTTGGTTGTGTTGTGAACTTTTGCAGCGCGTTTCTGTATTTGGTTGTGTTGTGAGTATTTGGAGCACACATGTGTTGTAAAACTGATGAAGATGTTTTCTTAATTTGCGGGTGTTTTTTCTATTTGCATGCGTTTTCTTCAGTTGCAGCGCGTTGAGCTCTCTCGGCCACCGTACAATCCACATTACAGACAGTAGTCGATCCACAAAATTAGTATTTTGGTAATATGTTTTCGTATTTCTGTCGCAAAATGTTTTGCTCTTGGTCTTCAAATAGTGCTAACAAGTTACAACTCGTGCAACATCCATGTTCTTGGAAGAAAAGCAAATGTGTTTTGTGCCGTTAGCCACCTTGTAACCTACTATACTAAGGTACTATTAATTTAGATTAGAACACATTTAGATAATATATAGTATATTACCTTTTTATTATGTATAATCTTAATATGGTCTCATTAAAATATTATAAATATGGTGTAGGCTATGTTAGATAGATACTATATCAACTGAGGCAAAAACTGTCTGCTAAATATTCTATACATAATGATTTACCCTCTGGCTTTCTAGAACATTGATTCAATTTTTGCAATGTTGAATAGGCTTTGTCTTTGCTCTTTCTCACTCTGTTCTTCTAATTTTGTGAAAGCATTGTTTTTTTTGTCTACAAAATCTGCAAACAATAGAAAATGTTATTTATTTATTTATTCGTGATTTATTTATTAGTGTTATTTATATTAGATTAGATCAGGTTAAATAATTTGATTGAACATTTTTACATTACATTTACATTTAGTCATTTAGCAGACGCCTTTATCCAAAGCGACTTACAAATTAGGACAAAAATTCAGCGAGTCATCATAAAGAGGCAAAAACAACAACAACGCAAGAAGTGCTCAAAATACGAAGTTCAGGTATTATTCAGAGTAGCATAAGCCTGATAAGTGATGTTTCAAAGGGAAAGGATTTTTTTTTTTTTTTTTTTTTTTTTTTTATAAGGTTAAGTGCTCACGGAAGAGATGGGTTTTCAGCTGTCTTTTGAATGTTGTCAGGGATTCTGCATTCCGGATGAGGGTGGGGAGAGCGTTCCACCAGCATGGAACTGTGAATGAGAATGTTCTGGAAAGTGATTTTGTGGCTTTCTGTGATGGAACCACGAGGCGTCGCTCGTTGACCAATCGTAGGTGTCTGGTAGGGATGTAGACTCGTAGGAGTGAGTGAAAGTAGGAGGGAGCTGAGCCTGTGATGGATCTGTAAGCAAGCGTCAGTGCCTTGAACTTGATGCGAGCAGCGAGAGGTAGCCAGTGCAGAGAGGTGAACAGAGGAGTGACGTGGGCCCTCTTGGGCTCGTTGAAGACAAGACGAGCTGCAGCATTCTGGATCATCTGTAGGGGTTTGGTTGCACATGCTGGAAGTCCAGCCAGAAGAGCATTGCAGTAGTCAAGCCTAGAGATGACCAGGGCCTGGACGATAAGTTGCGTTGCATGCCCAGTTAGGAAAGGCCTGATCTTCCTGATGTTGTGCAGTGCAAACCTGCATGATCGAGCTGTCTTTGAAATGTGATCAGTGAAGGTCAGCTGGTCATCAAACGTTACTCCAAGATTTCTGACCGATCTTGATGGGGTGATTAATGATGACTCTAGCTGGATGGTGAAGTCGTGCTGTAGAGACGGATTGGCAGGGAGGACGAGAAGCTCAGTCTTTGCCAGGTTGAGCTGCAGGTGATGTTCCTTCATCCATGTGGAGATGTCCGCCAGACAGCTTGAGACCCGTGCAGCTACTGTGGGATCATCTGGTTGAAATGAGAGGAGGAGCTGCGTGTCATCAGCATAGCAGTGGTAGGAAAAACCGTGTGCCTGTATGATGTGTCCCAGTGATGTGGTGTAGATGGAGAAGAGGAGGGGACCAAGAACTGAACCCTGGGGAACACCTGTGGTCAGCTGATGTGCTCTGGATACCTCACCTCTCCATGCGACCTTGAAGGACCTACCTGTGAGATAGGACTCAAACCAGTGGAGTGAAGTTCCTGTGATGCCCAGTGATGAGAGGGTGGACAGAAGGATCTGATGATTCACAGTGTCGAAGGCAGCAGACAGATCCAGGAGAATGAGGACTGAAGATTTGGAAGCAGCTTTTGCGATCCGTAGGGCTTCTGTGACTGACAGTAATGCAGTCTCAGTTGAATGCCCTTTCTTGAAGCCAGATTGGTTGACATCCAGCTGGTTGTTTAGAGACAAGAAGGATGTTAGTTGGTTGAAGACAGCTCTTTCAAGTGTCTTCGCAATGAATGGTAGGAGAGAGATAGGTCTGTAATTGTCTACAAATGATGTGTTTAGCGTTGGTTTTTTGAGCAGTGGAGTAACCCGAGCCTGCTTGAATGCTGTAGGGAAGGTGCCAGTATGGAGGGATGAGTTGATGATGTGTGTGAGTGATGGTAGAAGTGTGGGAGAGATGGCTTGTAGAAGGTGTGAGGGGATGGGGTCAAGAGGGCAGGTGGTAGGGTGACTGGAGAGGAGAAGTGTAGATACTTCTTCCTCGGTTAGCGAAGAAAAGGAGGACAGAGGGATATTGGCTATGGAAGGGGTCGGTCTGGGTTCCTGTGTGTGTGGAGCTGAGAACTGACTGCTGATAGCTGTTGTTTTGGTGGTGAAGAAGACTCTAATTTAGATTTTTTAGCGTTGAGCGAAACTTGGCTGAACAGTAATATCCAGACTAGTATGATTGATGTCCCTGGTTACATTTGTCATAGAAAGGATAGAACGTCTCGGGTTACGTATGTAACCCTCGTTCCCTGAGTAGGGAACGAGACGCTGCATCGATACTCGATACTTTGGGGAATGCCCTCGGCATGACGCGTCTGAAGTCTGTAATGGAACTATTCCAATCTTGATTGGTGCTCGTCACTCGTGACGTTGCATGTGACGGTGATCCGGAAGCTATAAAAGGGCAACGGAACATAGCCGTATCAGCTTTTAAAGGGTCGAAGCAAGTCGTTCTCAGGAGCACGAAAAGTGTGGCCGAGAGATGCAGCGTCTCGTTCCCTACTCAGGGAACGAGGGTTACATACGTAACCCGAGACGTTCCCTTTCGTAAAGGGAACTCCCGCTGCATCGATACTCGATACTTTGGGGAACGAATACCCACGCCGCCACACTGAGAGACCCTGCCCTGGTGTGAAGCAATCTGGCACACTCAAGACATGAGAACTTGTGAACCTGGTGTAGAGGACAGATCCAGACTGTAATGTTTGATGAAGGTGTGTGGGGAGGCCCAGCCAGCGGCATCACAGACCTCTTGAAGAGAAACCCCTGCTAGCAAGGCTCTAGAGGATGCCACTCCTCTGGTTGAGTGAGCTTTTATCAGGAGAGGTGAAGGCAGATTGCGCACCTCGTAAGCTGAAGAAATAGCCTCTACTATCCACTTGCTAATAGTCTGCTTGGAGACCGGGGAGCCCTTCTTGGATAACCCAAAACACACAAACAGCTGGTCCGACTTCCTCCAGCCCGAGGTCCTATGTACATAGGCCTCAAGAGCTCGGACCGGGCATAACAAGTGTAACTTAGCTTGATCAGCCGACACATGCGGTGGAGGATGAAAGGCCGGAAGGATTATAGACCGTGCCACATTTGTGGGCACCTTAGGCACGTAGCCAGGTCTAGGGTGGAGAATGGCTCTCACTCTGCCAGGAGAGAACTCGAGGCAAGAGGGAGCCACAGATAGCGCCTGCAGGTCGCCAACTCGTTTCAGGGAAGTAATAGCGAGCAGGAAGGCTACCTTAAAGGATAAAAATTTCTCAGACACCTTATCCAGGGGTTCGAAGGGTGCCAGGGATAAACCTTCGAGGACCACTGCCAGGTCCCACGTGGGGACCCTAGGCTGGATAGCAGGCCTCATCCTCCTGGCTCCACGAAGGAAACGAATTATGAGTGGGTGTGTCCCCAGCGTGCCCACCCCTAAAGGCGTGTGGAAGGCTGATATAGCCGCCACATAGACCTTAAGCGTGGACGGGGAGAGCCCGTCAGAGAAACGATTCTGGAGGAACTCCAGTACTGAAGCCACTGGGCAGTTAACTGGGTCCAACTGATGTTCTCTGCACCATAAAATAAAATTTTTCCATTTAAATGCATAAAGTTTCCTCGTGGAGGGGGCTCTAGAGTTTACAATGGTCTCAACAACCTCGGTTGAGAGACCAGAATTTATGAATTGGTCCCCCTCAGGGGCCAATCCAGTAGCTTCCTGGGCTACCGCCAAGGGTGAAATATCATGACCTTGGGCTGAAGAGGGAGGACCATCCTGATCCGGATTCACCGCGGAAGGCCTGCCAGAAGGGCCCAGATGTTTGGAAGCCATATTTGGGCCTGTCAGTACAGGGCCACTAAGAGTAAGCTGATCCCGTACTGCTGAACCCTCTTGTACTCTAGAACCCCCGGGGGCAGAACAATCGGGGAAAGTATACACAGACATGGCCTCAACCATGTCTGTATCATGATATCCAAACCCAGCAGAGCTGGAAGAGCATGGGAGAGGTGGCGCAGAAGGTGGCCGTCCACATAAAGGGGAAACAGGAGCACCTCTGACAAACCGACCTCCATCCCGGCTAAAGCCAACTTGGGGTGGAGTTCGAAATCCCCGGGCTGCAGCCCCTGCCTCGACAGGATGACTGCCCCCTCTTTGATCAGAGAGACCATCGACATAGTGTCTGTCAAAAATAGAACCTAATGGTCTCTCTGAAGTTTCCTCAGACCCTGTGTTTCCAACACAGGTACTAGGAGCAGGAACCATAACTTCCTCCCCATGATCAGAAAACGAGGGCATGTGCGCGTAACTCTGGTCATGCGGAGTGGGTTCCCTCTCGGGGAAAACCCATTGGTCCTGAGCCACTACTACAGGGCCCCCATATACAGCAGGCCAAAGAATAGTATGTTGAACACTGCTGCCAGCGAGCCCACTCTTTAATAAGGTCACGCAGTGGTGGCCTGGCCTAGCTTGATATTCATGACTATGGTAAGGAAGATGAGTGTCTGAGCTGGAGACAATTGTGCCTGCATCATGACTATAACCTACACCGCCCCCAGGAATCGGTTTCTCTGAAGAGGCACTGGTGATTTTTCCTAGACTCTGAGCCATATTCCCTAGCACCTCACGAGACTCGAAACAACACCTCGGTGTTGAACCGTCTGCTCTAGTAGTCAATGGACAGGAATGAGGATGCCCTGAAGACTCCATGGAGCTAGGACAGTGACCATGCATTCCGAGGAGGTGCGGGGATACAATACTAGGCCGAATGGAAGAATCCGGAACTGATGTGCTTTTCCCCCAAAAGCAGATCTCGGAAACTTCCCGTGATGGGGTTAGAAGGGAATGAGGAGTTAAGGGCCTTGTGGATCTATCACGACAGACCAGTCCTCGGAGCTGGTCTGACTGACAGTCGGAATCTTGAATCTGAACCCCCTCGGAGGTTGATCCATTACCCTGAGATCCGAAACAAGGCCTTACTCCCCTTCCCTCACAGGAACTATGAAGTACCGGCTGTAGAACCCGGGCTCCCGAAACCGAGGAAGAGCTCACCTTGAGGTTTCCTTTGTTAAGAGAGACTTGACTTCCTGTTCCAAGAACCAACCCTGCTCGGGGCTGGCAGACATGTGAACCACCCTTAGTAGATAATATTTTTATATTAGCTCCGCTGTAAGCAGGACCCTCCAGGCTATATTTTGAAGACCCCTCGGGGTGTCTAAATATACTATTATGGGGACCAGTCCCTCGAGACTGGCCTTGGCTAAAAATGTTCAAATGGTTTCGGTGACCTGAAGCAGCTAACTGGCAGGAACTAACCGAAATATGCTCTCTACAGACCTCCTGAGAGGCGGCGAACTCGACAGGGCCGCAACGTTTCCGGGCAGATACTGCGATTTGTGTTCGCTGGAAGCCGATGTGTCCCGAAGCGCCATCGGCGGCGGGAAGTAAACATCGATTTCCTAAGGGCTGTATAAGGGGGCGAGACTCCTGTACTCGCTCTCCTGGGGGAACGGCCATAAGGGTCTGCGTGTTACGACAATACCTCTTAGTTGAAGCCATCTTAGCCCGAGAGACAGTCCTCAGACCTGTCCTCGATATAGAGGGCTTCATACGAGAATGTCTCTTCTGGCCCCAAGCCTTATACGGGGGGGCACGAGAGGAAACCTTCTCAAAATATGTTGAACTGGCGGCTGTCCCCTGAGGCTGCCCCCTGGCAGCAACCCCATGAGACCTAGATTGACAACTGGGTATAGCTGATTGTCGCTCTGCCTCCTGAAACCTTTCGACAACGGTTCTCGCCGCGTCGCCAAAGAGGCCAGAAGGTAAAAGGGGGGCATCGAGAAGGAAAGCCCTGTCTTTCTCCTCGATCCCCAAGCGATTAAGCCATAAATGTCTCTCTGTGACGACTATTGCTGCCATAGAACGGCCAATAGCACGAGCCGTCTCCTTAATAATACGGAGAGATAAGTCAGCTACTCTACGAAATTCAGTAATACCGTTGAGTGAGACCTCCCAGTTATCATCCACCTCTTTGAGGAGGTCAGCCTGGTATGCCTGTAATAACCCCATCGTGTGTAGGCATGCACCGGCTCGACCCACCGCCATATAAGCTTTCCCTAACAAATTCGATGTACGAGATTTGGAGGGAAGTGTCTGAGCTATCAGGGGTGACGCAACGTCAGGGAGAAAATATTTCGCAAAATATTCCTCAACCCGAGGCATCACCCCATAACCATTCTCATTAGATTCCCTAATAGATGAGTAAATATATACATGGGGGGAAAATAATTGAGATGAACATGGATTTTCCCACGATCTCGATACCTCAGTATGAAGATCAGTGAAAAAGGGAAGGCTCTGACACAAAGATTGTGACTGGGTCTGCAGGAAGCGCTCATCCATTTTATTTTTCTTAGTCGCTTCCTGCTTATTATATGGCCATTCAACGTTTAATTTAACCACTGCCCTGGTCACAACCTCCAGCAATTCCTCAATAACGGGAATATGGGGTGGCGAATCCCCATATTTATGTGATTCAGTGTTGATAATATCTAACCCCTCGGAGCCAGATAAATCAAACGCTGTGTCTTTAACACGGTCGGAAGAAGCCGCAGCGCGGGCTTCCGAACCGTGCGCGAGACCAGTGGAGCTGGTTAATAAACACTGAGAAAGGATCGCAACCGTCTCAGTGTTATCTACCAGCTCCACGTGCGAATCCCATGTATACAAGCGGCGCGCTGCCTCAACAGACGCGGGGCCTGATGCACTGGAAACGCGAGCCTGATCTGATTGATCGAACAAGCTCAAACGGGAGCGGAGCTCTCTCATAGATAGCTGAAAACAGTTTGCACAGACAGCACCCTCGAGCACTGCCCGTGCATGCTCCACTCCCAGACAAACAACACAAAACGAGTGTGTGTCACCCTCGCTCAAATAGCGCGAGCAAGGGGACGCACACCGCCTGAGTCGTTTCTCTATATTCGCCATATATATATTGAGATAGACAAACAACACCAAATAAGACAATACAGTCACACAGAACGCTTGCTGAAGACAGAAAGCTGATACGGCTATGTTCCGTTGCCCTTTTATAGCTTCCGGATCACCGTCACATGCAACGTCACGAGTGACGAGCACCAATCAAGATTGGAATAGTTCCATTACAGACTTCAGACGCGTCATGCCGAGGGCATTCCCCAAAGTATCGAGTATCGATGCAGCGGGAGTTCCCTTTACGAAAGGGAACATCTAAAAAAGGTGGGGGGGGGGAGTACTATTCTATGTTAGAGATAGTCTGAAATGTAATGAAATCAAACTGGATACACCATTAGAATGTTTGGCTTTAAATGTTGTATTATCTCCTAAGATGAATTTTAACATTATAGTGCTGTATAACCCACCATCACATGATGTTTCATTTTATGAGAATCTAGACAAAATTTTTAAATATGTAAATACTCGCACCGAATCTGTTTTTCTTGGTGATTTTAATATTAATTGGCTAGAGAAAACCCGTAGAAAAAAATTAAAGAGACTGTTGTCAAAACACAGTCTTCATCAGATGATTAAAGGTCCAACAAGGATCACACGAGCGAGTAAAACTATGATAGATCTGATAGTCACTAACAAACCACAGAGAATCATCAGAACTTATAATTTACTAACAGGGCTCTCTGATCACAATATGACCATGGTTGTACGGAAACTCACTAAACAGCGTTTACCCAAATTTACGAACGAAAGTAAACCAGGGAACTTGGGTATCCCCAAAAATAAGTTGACACAAGTTAAAAATGATTTAGATAATTTAGATTGGAATAATGTTTTACAATCGAATGATTTAGAAAATTGTTGTAACTCTTTGATGAAAAACCTCTCAAATCTTATTGGGAAATATAGTAAGACATTCAAAGGCACGCAACGAAAAGCCTCCTTACCATGGCTGAATAATGACACTCGTCAGTTAATGAAAAAAAGAGACTATGCATTGAAAAAATCGCTGCTCTCCAAAACAAATACCGATTTTCTCATCTTTAAAGGATTGAGAAATGCAGTAGTCAGAGAACTGCGTAAAGCAAAGACCGCCTATTTTATGCAATTGATTGAGGAATCGGAGGGAAATAGTGCGTCCCTTTGGAAGCACCTCAATAGCCTTACTAAACATAAGCCTAGTCAACAAAAAACAATAGCTGAGTTGGAAGTGAATGGAGTTATCAGCACTAACAATTCAGCTATTGCAAATGAATTTAATAATTTCTTTATTCAGTCTGTGGAGGAGCTTGCTGAGACTTTTGAACCAGCAACCCTTTCACAGACTACAAAGTCTGACCAATCAGATCTTTTTCAAATTAAAGAGGTTGGTCAGGAAAAAGTACATGAAATTATTGATAAATTAAATAAATCTAAGGCAAAGGATGTATTTGGGTTGGACACTGCCTTTATTACAACTCACTGCTCTGTCTTGATTAAACCTGTAACCCACCTTGTAAACCTTTCCATCAGAGTGGGTAAATTCCCACAAAGTTGGAAACAAGCCATCATTACACAGATTTTCAAGGCTGGCGCAAAAAATCAAGCAAGCAACTATAGGCCAATCTCAATACTGCCGGCTTTATCCAAAATTTTAGAGAAAATTATCATAGAACAGTTAGTAGAACATCTTGAAGGTAACAAACTTATCAATTCTAAACAGTTTGGATTCAGAGCAGGGTATTCTACAGAAATGGCTAATTGCTACCTTACCGAGAACATTAAGAGTAGGTTGGACAAGGGTAATGTTGTGGGAGCTGTGTTTATAGACCTAAAAAAGGCCTTTGACACCGTGAACCACAACATACTCTTGAATAAACTTACCACCTTCAACTTTTCTGAACATGCTATCGGCTGGTTTGCATCATATCTAGAGCATAGAGAGCAACGTGTTAAAATAAACACCGAACTCTCAACATCATTACAATCCACAATGGGTATTCCACAGGGCTCCATTTTGGGGCCTCTGCTCTTTAGTCTATATATAAACGACTTACCTACATGCTGTCAGTCAGCCAATTGCCAAATTTATGCTGACGATACAGTAATTTATGCATCAGCCAGGACACCAACTATAGTAGCAGAGACCCTGACCAAGGAAATGGAGGGTATATCCCAATGGCTTAAAGATAATCATCTGACGCTTAACGTCAAAAAGACGGTATCTATGTGCTTCTCAATTAGAGGAAAAGCTAAATGTACTATTAAAATAGATCAAGAAGCCATAGAGGAAGTTGAGGAATTTAAATTTTTAGGTATTATTTTGGACTCCCAACTCAAATTCAATAAACACATTAACAAACTCTGTAAGACTGTCCGGACAAACCTAAACTGTTTTAGAATGATTAGGCATCATATACCTGTCAAAGCAGCTTTGCTGTTTTTTCATGCTATGATACTCTCTCATTTATCTTACTGTGTTACTGTATGGGGCCAAACCTCCCAGACAACAGTCAAACCCATCATATCATTATACAAACAAGCACTGAAAATAATGGATCAGAAACCAAATATGTGGCATCACTGTTTGATTGTACAGAAAAATAAGCTTTTAAATTTTGATAGTTTTATTAAGTTCTCTTTTCTTAAGCTGATTTTTAAATGCACAAATAATCTAGCTCCAGCCGTACTCTGTCCTTTTGTGACAAAAATAAACACAAGGAGAGTGGCCACTAGGAGAGCAGCGGGTGGCAACTGCATAGCAGAGGGGCGCAAAACCACTTTTGGCCAGTCAAGTTTTTCAGTGATAGGGACCCATTTTTGGAATGATTTACCAACGGAAATAAAAACAGAAACCGACCTGAAAACATTTAATAGAAAGGTGAAACACTGGCTGAAAGAAATTCAAATATGTGGACATTGAGTCATTTTTGTTGTAATGTATTTCCTGTGCTGGATGTGATGTGTTGTTTTGTGTAATGTGGTCGGGATTGTGTAAAATGTTAATGTTAGTGTTTATAATGTATTGTCGCATGATTGTGTAATTTACACTGTAGTTTTTTACAAATGATATATTTGGTATATGTTTTTAGAAAGGCCTGACCAGGGACTGGGGTTGCAAATTAGCCTATTGGCTAGAAACCTTTTATGCAACACATTTACACATTTTGTTATGGCTTTGTCTATGATAATTATGTATGTAATAATGTGCGCTGCATTGTCCCTGACAAATAAATTAATAATAAAAATAAAAATAAGTTCGCAAAATCGTCAGCAGTTAAGGAGGAGGCGGGTGGTGGTGGAGGTGGACAGAGGAGAGAGTTGAATGTCTTGAAGAGGAATCGTGTGTTGGAGGAGCTGTTGATCTTGTTGTGGAAGTATGAAGATTTTGCAGCATAAACATCAACAGAAAAGGAAGAGAGGAGAGATTGATGCATACTCAGGTCAGATGCGTCTTTTGATTTGTGCCATTTCCTCTCTGCTGCCCTGAGTTCGGTCCGGTGTTCCCGAAGAACCTCAGATAACCAGGGGTTAGAGGGAGTAGCGCGTGCTGGCCTGGAGGAGAGAGGGCAGATAATGTCTAGAGAAGAGATTAGAGTGGAGCATAAGGTGTCCGTTGCGGTATTCACATCCAGAGATGAGAATTGTGAGGGTGGGGGAAGAGAGGATGATACGGCAGAGGAAAGATGGGAGGGGGAAAGTGAGCGCAGGTTTCGTCTGAAAGTGACTGGTGGTGGGGGTGGTGGTGCAGGGGTAGAGAGTTGTAGACTGAAAGTAATGAGGAAATGATCTGAAACGTGGAGAGGTCTCACCAAGACGTTGTCTGTGGTGCAGTTGCGTGTGTAAACCAGGTCCAGTTGGTTGCCTGATTTGTGAGTACCTGTGGTGATGAGTCGTTTGAGATCGAAAGATCTCAACAAGAACAAGAATTCTAATTTTCACTACTCCCAGTGTATGATTGCAGAACAATATATGTTTGAAAATTGATGGAGCAACAGATTTTGTGTGAAAATAAATCAGAAAGGTGGTTTGTTTAAAAATCGTATTAATGTATGAGGTGGCAAGGAGGTACACACGGGGTAAAACCAGCACGGTAAAGACACACAGTATTGATAAAAATACTTAAGCTAAATTAATATGCTTTTAATAATGTCTAAGTTGATACTTGTTCAAACCAATCACTTTAGCAAAGTTTATAACAATTTGAGTTATTTTGATAAATTAAATAATAAATGTTTGTTCAATAAATATAGGCTATCTGTCATAATTTTCATTTTAAAAATACAGAAACAAGATTCTTGAGATCTTTGTATTTAAATTGCTACATAAGTCTAAAACATTAAATATATATATATAAAATAGTAGATTAAATTAGCAGAGAATCAACTTTGATCAAGTCAATGATCAGCCAAATTTCCAAGTCCATCATCAAAAGCGTTTATGAAAAAAAGTGCTGAGCAGAATTTGTGCCATCGAGTGGTATAAAAGAGAATTAAGTCAAATGCGCATTTTACCCCGGTGTGACTTTATAACTGTTGTAACCTGTATATCATTTCAATTTATACTTTAACTGTATAATATTAAATTAAATGTCTATACTACTTCCATAGGATGAGGCAGCTCAGAGAGTGAGAGCCCACTGAGCATCAGACAGTTAAACTGGCATTGACATTGAATTATTTAATTGGAAGAGTAATTATAACAACATAACTTGATTTTGCACTAAATCCTAATTGTAATCTTATTGCCCATATAAGAGTTGTTTTAAATTTTCTGTATTAAGATGATACTGCCTCATTCAAACTCCTTATAGTGCCCCCTTTTTTGGTTTAAGCCACTGCCCCTCAAAATGTCTGTGCACGGCCCTGCATCAAAGACCAACTTTAGTATATTAATCTGAATATCTGCTGTGAGACTTTGAGAATATTTTTTACTGTAGTTGGAGTGAAACGTCACTGTTAATCCCCAAAAACCAAATCCATGTGTGTTCCTGCAGTTTATGAACAGACATGAGGATCATCACACACACGAGTCTCTGTCAGTCACTGAATAACTGAGTTTGATTGAGAGTCACACATGATATAAACATGTTCACTTTAATAAATTCAGTCAGTAATTCAGTGATGATGAGCTTCATAAAGCAGGGGAAGTCAGTGAGTTTCTGCAGTGAGTTGATGTGTGTGTTGTTGATCTGAAGTTCAGTTAGTGAAGCGTTCAGGAGGTTTTTCTTCTGATGATCTATTAGTTTATTTCACTGGTTCACTTTCAGCAGCGGCACCAAACTGATGATGGCAGTAAATCAGCACATATTAAGATTATTAATACAACAGCTGACTGGTAAATACTTTGTAGAAAGGAATGATGCACTTTTAGCATATTTATATATATATATATATATATATATATATATATATATATATATATATATATATATATATATATATATATAATTAAAACATTTTATGTGCAATTACACACTGAATGTTTGTCAAAACTGTAAAGATGATTTTCATTGTCAAAGGATCTTTTTTTCATCCAATGAACTAGAAACAATAATTTCTGACATTTACTTGATTTGACGAGTTTTCAGCTCTTTTCCTCTTCAAAGATAATTCAATTCTAAAGGGTTAAAAGTACATTGAAAGAAAATAACATTTGGCTGGTATTTTGGCACAATATTTCCAAACTGGCATTTATATTCTTAATAGTATTTCCTCTTAATGATCAGCTCTGTCTGATACTTCAGAAGTAAAAAGGTTTATAGAAATAAATTTTATTAATTGTAAAGTTATAGTGGATGTGACACACAAAGTTTGCTTAAGGTTTGTTAAGCAGATCAAAGTCTGTTTTACATGAGCGACACACGCTTCAGTGCTCTGCATGTGTTTATAACTCTGTCAAACATCAAACATGATCAACAACTGTTTTTCACTAGAATTGAACCTTCAACCTACAAAAATGACTTTCATCACCATATTGATCTGGACGCTGGCAGTGTTATGTCGAGGTTTGTGTCAGTCAAGATTACAAACGTTATTCACTCGTTATCTTTATGTGTGTTGTGAAGATATAAGGTTGTAAAAGTGTTTGCGATTTCTAATCTTTCTCTCTTGACAGAATCTGTTGGGCAGGAGACAGTGACTCAAACTCCCTCAGAGCTGCTCTCTCAAACTGGACAATCAGTCGCTGTAAACTGTAAATTTAACAGAGATCCAGACTGCTGTCACAATGGAAACCATTTTCTTAGTTGGTACTTACAGAAACCTGGAGAAGCTCCTAAAATCCTGATTTTTGGATCCATCAGTCGACATTCAGGAACTCCATCTAGATTCAGTGGCAGTAGATCATCTGGGAGAGATTTCACTCTGACCATCAGTGGAGTCCAGACTGAAGATGCTGGACATTATTACTGTCAGAGTCGCCACTACATCAACAGTAAAGATGTGTTCACACAGTGATAAAGAGTCGTACAAAAACCTCCGTCAGTCAGAGTCACAGTGACTGAACTGAAACTGCAGCTGCTCAAACACACACACACACACACTCAGTCAAGTTATTCGTGATATTAAATGAAACATAAAGCATTCATTGAGTTTTTAACTTATTAAAAACTTTTTCTTATCTCTTTATCTTATTATATTTATCTAAGACTATATCTATAATGTGTCCGCATGTTCTTGTTTCATCATGAATCTGCAGGAGTGTTCATGCTCCATTGACTGAAGTTTACTTATAAAATGTCAGTTAAAGCCCTGATCTAATGAAAGACCTGAAACAAAAATGACACAAAGGAAATGGGCGTGGTCTAGGCCTATAAATACCGCTCGCAGGCAGCTATTATCTGATTTTTCATCCTTCAAGCGAAGCACACGCATCGCTGGAGCTGGAGAAGAAGCCGCGCCGTCTGAGAGAGAGCACCTTCAGCGGGACGAGTCACTGAAGTCGCTGGCCGCGCCGCCTTCCTGCCATCCTGCTGCGCTTCCGGCGCTCATATCCTTTCCACTACTTTGTACTCTGTTTGTGTGTGTGTGTCGCCGCTGCGACACACATTCTAAAAGAGCTAGCGTCTTTTTCAAGATGCCTTCCTGCGGCTCGTGCAGAGCCACACTCAGCAACGGGGACCGCCACGTGGTTTGCGTTTCCTGCCTGGGGGAGGAACATGCAGTTCTCGCGCTCGCTGACGGCGGCTGCCCTCACTGCGAGCTGATGACTATGGCAACTCTGAGGACTCGCCTGGCCTTCTTCGCTGAGACTGCTCCCCCGCCCGCCGCGGTGTCGCGCCGTAAAAAGCGCCGTGCCCAGCGGGTCCCGGAACCTTCCCCCAGCCGCCAAAGCTCGCCGGTTCGCCCGCTTGCTTCCCCGGCTTCGTCAGCCTCTCTTCCTGACGGACAGCGGCCGCCGTCTGCCGCCGCTTCCGTCGACATCGCTGACGAGGAAGCCCTGCTGGGAGAGGATGATTCCTGCTCTATCCTGGCGTCAGGCAGTGAGGATTGGGCGGGCTCTGAGGATCCCGCGCCCCCTGCCCGCACATCGTCAGGCAAGAGAGCGTCCATCGAGACGGAGCTCATGCGAGTACTCGCACAGGCCGCAGCGAGCCTCGGCCTCGAGTGGTCTTCGCCCGAGCAGCCCGCTCACAACCGGCTGGATGGCTTTTTCCTGCCTGGGGAGCGCGCTTCGCCTGCGTCCAGACCAGCGCCTTTTCTTCCTGAGCTACACGAAGAAGTCACTAAGTCTTGGAACGCCCCCTATTCAGCTAGAGTGCGTCCTGCTGTTTCTTTGGCATTCTCTGCAGTTGACGATGCCAAGAACAGGGGATACCTTTCGCTGCCGCCGGTCGAAGAGGCGATAGCGGCCCACTTATGTCCGCCCTCCGCTGGACGGCGCGCTAAGCTGGCCCTACCCTCTAAAGCTTGCCGCACGACGTCAAGCCTGCTCCGCCGCGCTTTCTCCGCCGCCGGGCAGCGCTGCACACCATGGCTATGCTTCAGATCTTCCAGGCCGATCTCCTCCGTAAGCTGGATGAGGAAGGACCAGACGCAATCTGCGTGCCGGACTTAAGGAGTGCCACGGACCTCGCTCTCCGTGCTACTAAGTCTGCAGCGCAGGCCATTGGACGGAATATGGCCTCTCTCACTGTGACCGAGAGACATCTCTGGCTGACGCTCTCGGAAATGGGCGAGTTCGAGCGCACCGCGTTCCTCGACGCCCCGCTTTCCGCCACGGGCCTCTTTGGATCCTCCGTCAAGGATTTTGCGGAGAGATTTGCAGAGGTACAGAAAGCGTCACAGGCTATGAAGCACTTCCTCCCGAAGCGCTCCAGCTCTGCAGCAGGCCGTGCGAAACCGCCACCGTCCACTGCCGCCACTTCGCAGCGCCGTCAGGCCCGAAGCGCGAGACCGCGCTCCCACTCATCCGGTCGCCGCCCCGCTGTGCGTGGTCCGCGACCTAGGATTGCGGTAAAGCCTGAGGCCCCGAAGTCGTCCTAGCACATCTAGGAAAACGACGGTGTTCAAGTCCCGCTGCAGCCGGACTCACACCAAAGCTATTCGCTCGTCCAGTTCCAGCAAATGTGACTGTTCCAGTGTTTTCTGCAGCCAACAAGCCGGTTCTGTCACCCGCTTGCCTGCACACAAATGCCGTTTTCACGGCTACCCAGATAAATCCCCAAAAGAGTGTATTTTCTGGTGTCCCGGCCACGGCCGATGGTGTTTCATGTCTCCCCCTCGCGGTTGACCACCGCAGAGGAGTCGAGCGCGGGCAATCTGCCCGCTGTTATCAGCGCGCCCCATGCCTCAAATGTCACGGCGCGATGCTTGTGTTACTTCGAGCCGAAGTGGCGAAACTATTGAACAAAGGGGCCATAGAGCCTCTCTCTCAAGTTCAGAGCGAAGGAGGGCTATACAGCAGATACTTCCTGGTACCGAAAAAAGACGGGGGTCTCAGACCCATACTAGATCTGAGGCAACTGAACAGAGTGCTTGTGAAGCGACAGTTCAGGATGCTCACGACCAGACAAATCCTCGTGCAGATTCGCCAAGGAGATTGGTTTGTGTCAATAGATCTGAAAGACGTGTATTTTCAAATACAGATAGCGTCACGTCACAGGCGATATTTGAGATTCGCCTTCGAGGGCCAGGCATATCAGTACACAGTCCTGCCGTTCGGTTTGTCCCTGGCACCCCGTACGTTTACGAAGTGCATGGGTGTGGCACTCGCACCCCTCAGAATGAGAGGCATGCGAGTACTGAACTATTTGGACGATTGGCTGATTCTAGCGCAATCTCGCTCAGTGCTCATAGAACACACGACCGTTTTACTCGATCACCTCGAGAATTTGGGTCTCAGTGTCAATTGGGCGAAGAGCTCTCTGTCACCCAGTCAGAAGATATCTTTCCTGGGCACAGAATTGGACTCGCTGTCCATGATAGCGCGACTATCATCACAGTGTGCGGTAGACATTCAACGCACAGCGAACTCGTTCCGCTGCGGCGCGTCTGTCCCGCTCAAGAAATTTCAGAAGATGCTGGGTCTCATGGACTCAGCATCATCAGTGCTCCAGCTGGGCCTGCTCCGCATGCGCCCGCTACAGTTTTGGCTGAAAGCGCGAGTCCCACGCCGAGCGTGGGCATCCGGTTTGCTTCGCCTCAGGGTCAATCAGAAGTGCGTCACAGCTCTGAAACCTTGGAGAGCGAACGACTGGTACCAGTCAGGTGTAAGCCTGGGGACTTCCTCGAGGGTGAAAGTGGTGTCCACGGACGCATCCACCTCGGGATGGGAGCGCTGCTCGAGGGCAGACCGTTCTTCGGCCAGTGGTCGGAACGGGAGAAGCTCCTGCACATAAACTGCCTCGAAATGCTGGCAGTAAACAACGCGCTGACGCGTTTTTGTCCCCAAATAAAAGGACGCCACGTCCTGGTCCGTTTGGACAACATGTCTGTGGTGTCCTACATAAATCGCCAGGGCGGCCTCAGGTCCAGGAACCTGCACAGGCTAGCAGAACGCCTACTGGTATGGGCTCAGCGCAACCTGCGCTCGCTCAGAGCAGCGCACGTGCCAGGGCTCCTGAATATAGGACCAGACAGACTGTCCAGGAACAATGTTCCGGCAGGCGAATGGTCTCTACACCCACAGACAGTCCAACTGCTGTTGAAGAAATTCGGCAGAGCGGAAGTAGACCTGTTTGCGTCTCAAGAAAACGCTCACTGTCCGGAATTTTTCTCCAAGAGCAGGGACGCGCTGGCCCATGTGTGGCCCTGCCGCCCGCTCTATGCTTTTCCCCCCGTCTCTCTTCTGCCTCAGATGATAGAGCGGATCAGGGAAGAAGGATGCTCAGAATTGCTGGTAGCACCGTTCTGGGAAAACCAACCTTGGTTCCCAGTCGTGATGCAGTTAGCAAGTACTGCCCCGTGGCCAGTACCAGTGAGGAGAGACCTCCTCTCACAGGCCCACGGCTCAATCTGGCATCCTCACCCGGAATTATGGTCCCTTCATGTCTGGGCTATCAACGGGTACATGTTGGACTCCCTATAGGAGTATTAAACACGATCACGCAGGCTAGAGCTCCGTCTACGAGACGGCTCTACTCCTCGAAATGGTCAGTGTTTTCGGGCTGGTGCACAGCCCGTGGCGTGTCACCCACAGACTGTGGAGTGACGGAGGTGCTTTCCTTCCTACAAGAGCTGTTGGACAAGGGCAGTGCCCCCTCCACGCTCAAAGTTTATGTGGCGGCTATAGCAGCGTTCTCAGGAACAACGCTTGGTCAGTCAATAGGAAGGAACGATTTAGTCATCCGCTTCCTTAGAGGGGCTAAGAGACTGAATCCTCCCAGACCTCCCGCAGTCCCCGTATGGGACCTTTCTACGGTTCTGGAAGCCATGAAAGGTGCGCCATTCGAGCCTTTACAGTCAATTGATTTGAAACATCTGTCTTTCAAGACTGTGTTTCTGCTGGCTCTCGCTTCAGTGAAGCGCATAGGGGACTTACACGCGCTCTCTGTGAGCGCGACGTGCATGGAGTTTGGGCCTAATGACTCGAAAGTTATACTCAAACCTAAGCACGGTTATGTTCCAAAATCCCTCAACACACCGTTTAGGGCGCAGGTTATCTCCCTGTCAGCCCTACCGGTCCCTGATGAGGAAAGAGACGCGGGCCTCCTTTGCCCAGTCAGGGCATTACGAGCTTATGTGTCTCGCTCGTCTGTTTTCAGACAGACGGAGCAGCTCTTTGTTTAGTTTAGCGGGCGTTCTAAGGGACTAGCCGCGTCAAAACAGAGCCTATCCAGATGGATAGTTGATGCTATTGCGCTGGCATACGCCTCCAAGGGCATGCAGTGCCCGTTGGGTGTCAGAGCGCACTCCACGAGAGGCATGGCCTCTTCGTGGGCCTGGTCGAGTGGGATTGCCTTGCAAGATATTTGTACGGCGGCAGGCTGGGCCTCCCCGTCTACATTTATAAGGTTCTACAACCTAGAGGTTCCCGCCCTGCAGGCCAGGCTGCTGTCGGTCTAAGTTAACCAGTATTATCTGACCTGATGCTATCAGCTCAGAATGCTGCGTCTACTGAGCACAGCTCGATGATCGACAGTGAAAAGCAGCAGCACGAGATGTGCCTGGGCAAACTGTGTAAGACCCACATTTCCCCATCAAATCAGGCCGTACCCCGCCCTGTCTGTATGATGAAATTCGCGTCTAAGCGACGCTGCCATATGTGGAAGAGTGCGGCTCCGCCCCTCCCTCTTCCCGGACTCCCTGTGAGTTCCCTGGGTGATTGTGCACTATATGTACCCCGGGCTTTCGCCCTTGGGTCTTTGGTGTCAGATCTCAGCATGCACGGCGTTTTGCATTGGGTCCCCTAGCGTAAGATATCTTACGCAGTACGAGAGACCTCTCGTAAGAGAACGTACTCGGTTACTAACGTAACCTCGGTTCTCTCTAGAAGAGGGAACGAGTACTGCGTATCTTGCCGTGCATGCACACACTCTGGTTGCTTCGATGATGAAAAACCAGATAATAGCTGCCTGCGAGCGGTATTTATAGGCCTAGACCACGCCCATTTCGGCGGGACGTGACGCAGCGGGCGCGAAGGCCTCGCTCGATAGGCTGCTGCAGTTGCCGCAGAGCAGCCAATAGGCGCGCGAGCTGCCTCGCCTATGTCTGCATGCTGCCGCAACGCGTTTTGCATTATTACAAAATTAAGGATAATTTTTGGCTTCAATATCTCGCGGAAAAAAGGATTTTCCCCTAGCGTAAGATATCTTACGCAGTACTCGTTCCCTCTTCTAGAGAGAACCGAGGTTACGTTAGTAACCGAGTACGTTTTATTGAACAAAAAAATATAAATTACAAATTTTATTGTTTTATTGTTTTAAGTTGAAAACGAAGATTTTGACTGAGAAAAAAACTAATTTCAGGTTAGTTTTACAAACAAGAATCGACTGAAAACGAAAAATAAGAGTCTAAAAGAAACAGCATTAGAAATAGATTAGAAATAGAAGATATGTTTCTCTGTAATGTTTGTACTTGATTCACTTTATCAGCTTTAACTTTCAAAAAGTTGATCTGAATGTTTTTAGAGAAGAGTTCCCTTTCAAGGGAACTCGAGCTGCGTCGAGACGCGGTGGGAACGCCCTGCGTGATTGCGTCGTGAAGCACGTGTATAATCAGTCCAATGGAAAGACGAGACGTCATAGGCGAGTGACGTCATCTACCAGGAAACTATAAACCACCCCTGAGACAGACCGCGACAGCTTCTGTGCCTTCAGCAAGCGATCTGTGTATTCTGTCCTTGTCATATTTATTGTTGTCTGTCAAGTTGCAATATATATATATATATTAAGGCAAAAGAGAGCAAGCAAGCGTTGTGTTGTTCCCTGCCCACGTTATATCACGGGTGGGGACACACACTTCAGCTTTGTGTTGCTTGTTTGGGAGTGGAGCATGCCAACAGTCAGTTCTCGAGGGGTCTGACTGTGAGCATTGCGAGAAGCTGTCCGTGAGGACGCTCCGCTCCCGCCGGCCGTTCTTCGAGGAGGACAGTTCGGTGCGCGCTCCCCGAGGCGCGGGTCCCGCTGCTGCCGAGGCACGGCGTCGACGCGCATCTTGGGGATCGCAAATGGTTCTAACAAACACCTGTTGGATCCAGTGCCTTATCTCGGGGAGAAGCACGCTCTACGGTTTCTCCTCCCCGGGATGAGGCACTCATGCTGCGATTTCCAGTTCCGAGGAATTGGTATCGTTAGTGTTTTTGTTTAAAAAATTAAAAAATTAAAAAATAAGGCAGATGTTTATGAGTTTTCAATAAATAAATAAATAAGTCAGCTCATAACTCTGTTGAATAAAGAGGAGCTTATAAAAGGAGGTTTTATCTAGTGCTGTTGCTAAGTTAAATATGTTTAATGACTCTCTGTGGTCATTAAAAATCCCATGGCACTTCTCGTAAAGAGTAGGGGTGTAACCCCGGTGTCCTGGCCACATTCCACCCGTTGGCCCTTACCAATCATGGCCTCCTAATAATCCCCTTACATTGAATTGGCTCTATCACTCTCTCTCGTCTCTCTACCTATAGCTGGTGTGTGGTGAGTGCACTGGCGCCGTTGTACTGTGGCTGCCGTCGCATCATCCAAGTGGATGCTGCACACTGGTGGTGGTTGAGGAGAGATCCCCTGATATGATTGTAAAGCGCTTTGGGTGTACAGTAGTACATAGGAAAGCGCTATATAAATGCCTCATTCTATTCTATTCATTTTAAATATTACTGGCCAGCCGAACATATATGAGAGTGAAAATATAAGAAAAACTCTATATCTCAGCCTCCTCGTCGGGGAGTGACGTTTTTTCCCTATCTCCACACTGAGATGTCGAGATCGTGGAATAAACCGGTTTCTGTTTATGTGTTTTATCCCTAAACTTCTATAGTAATGTTATGGCTATTAAGTATCATGGTATGACAGTGCCTCGGGTTAAAGAGACGCTTGCGAGCTATCTCTCTCCCGTGTTGGCGTCATCATAACCCCGACGTTACCCACCAGCCATCATAAATAATAGATCAATATTATTAGGCAGCACTGGTAGGTAAATTATATGAGGACATAATAATAATTAATAATAATTCATTACATTTATATAGCGCTTTTCTCTGCACTCAAAGCGCTTTTACATAGAAGGGGGAATCTCCTCAACCACCACCAATGTGCAGCATCCACTTGGATGATGCGACAGCAGCCATATTGTGCCAGAACGCCCACCACACACCAGCTTACTGGTGGAGAGGAGACAGTGATGAAGCCATTCAGTATATGGGGATGATTAGGAGGCCATGATGGACAGAGGCCACTGGGCAAATTTGGCCAGGATGCCGGGGTTACACCCCTACTCTTTCGAAAGACATCCTGGGATTTTTAATGACCACAGAGAGTCAGGACCTCGGTTTTACGTCTCATCCGAAGGACGGTGCTCTTTGACAGTATAGTGTCCCCATCACTATACTGGGGCATTAGGACCCACACAGACCACAGGGTGAGCACCCCCTGCTGGCCTCACTAACACCTCTTCCAGCAGCAACCTGGTTTTCTCAGGAGGTCTCCCATCCAGGTACTAACCAGGCTCAGCCCTGCTTAGCTTCAGTGGGCAACCGGTCTTTGGCTACAGGGTGACATGGCTGCTTTTAAATATGTTTAATGACTCTCTGTGGTCATTAAAAATCCCATGGCACTTCTCGTAAAGAGTAGGGGTGTAACCCCGGTGTCCTGGCCACATGGATGAATGTGAGGATGTAACAGCACTGACGCTATTCGAGAATTGCGTCACGCAACAGATAAACTATACCGGGGAGGGACGGTTTCGAGAAATCGTTTCTCCTCGGCGTCCTCTGGGTGGCGACTCTCTGAGGAGGGTCGCATCGCTGCCAGTTTGGTTGTTTTCCTGCTGGTTGCCACAGAGTGATATATATATATATATATACACTCACCTAAAGGATTATTAGGAACACCATACTAATACTTTGTTTGACCCCCTTTCTCCTTCAGAACTGCCTTAAAGGTAGGGTAGGTAATCCTTTTTCTAAAAAAAAAACATTCCAAATTTGTTTAAACTGTCTTTATATACCAATACATAATTAAAATGTAAGTACTCTGAAAAAGAAAATATAAAAATCAAGTGACTGTAGACCTTTTAATCTGCAATAAACACAGCTCATTATTTCCATTCACTCCACCCCCTCCCTTCTGAGCTCCTTCCAAAGCCACGCCCCCAAAACACATGAACGCGCGACGCCAAACGCTCAGGCTCAGCTGGAACAAGACGCATTTATTACCTGAGACGAGTGGAGAGGAAGGAGCGCAGTACATACAGTGACATCATGTCAGAATCACATGTAATAAAATACCTAACTTTATCACTATGAATATAAACAAATGAGATTTATTTTAGTACTCACTATCAAGCTAGCATATCGATAATGGTAAAGTTTCATTCGGTAACGAGCTATATTTATAAGGCAAAACTAAAAACAGGTTGCATTGATACACGTTTTTCCATTACCATCAGTTACACTGTGATGAAGGTGAATTTCGTGTAAGATTCATAACATATACGGTGTTTTGCATGTAAGAGTTTCCATGATGAAAACATTGTTGACTCTAATGAAGACTAACGTTAACGTACACTCCGAGTCCGGAGACAAGTACCGCATCGTCGGTTCGAGGACAGGTCCGGGGTTGAGGGCGAAGCAGAGGAAGTCGTTCAAGAGTGCGGGCAGGGTCCGAGGAAGTAGTTTTTGCCTTGTTTGCCTTCGCTGACTGCATGCAGGTGCTTTGAGCTGAATATTTCCGGGAACGGTGACATGTGATGAGTGCACGCAGGGCAGCGCGCGCAGTGGGGCTCGGGCACGAGACATGAAGGCATCTGATTGGTTCTTTACATTCGCACCGAATGGCAGTGATTGGTCAGAGTTTTTACTGTCCTGCAGCTGCTACAGAGGTCTGATTTTTTTCATTCCTTTTTCTAAACACATAATGTATTGACTACTATCAGGATGGAAGGACCATTTCACCCAGTATAAAAAAAAGTGTTTCTGAACAGGATTACCTACCCTACCTTTAATTCTATGTGGCATTGATTCAACAAGGTGCTGAAAGCATTCTTTAGAAATGTTGGCCCATATTGATAGGATAGCATCTTGCAGTTGATGGAGATTTGTGGGATGCACATCCAGGGCACGAAGCTCCCGTTCCACCACATCCCAAAGATGCTCTATTGGGTTGAGATCTGGTGACTGTGGGGGCCATTTTAGTACAGTGAACTCATTGCCATGTTCAAGAAACCAATTTGAAATGATTCGAGCTTTGTGACATGGTGCATTATCCTGCTGGAAGTAGCCATCAGAGGATGGGTACATGGTGGTCATTAAGGGATGGACATGGTCAGAAACAATGCTCAGGTAGGCCGTGCCATTTAAACGATGCCCAATTGGCACTAAGGGGCCTAAAGTGTGCCAAGAAAACATCCCCCAGACCATTACAGGGTCTTCTGCTGTTGTAGCCCAGCGCCACAGCTGACCTCTAGCATCAACAAGGCATTTTCGCCCACAGGACTGCCGCATACTGGATGTTTTTCCCTTTTCACACCATTCTTTGTAAACCCTAGAAATGGTTGTGCGTGAAAATCCCAGTAACTGAGCAGATTGTGAAATACTCAGACCGGCCCGTCTGGCACCAACAACCATGCCACGCTCAAAATTGCTTAAATCACCTTTCTTTCCCATTCTGACATCGAGTTTGGAGTTCAGGAGATTGTCTTGACCAGGACCACACCCCTAAATGCATTGAAGCAACTGCCATGTGATTGGTTGATTAGATAATTGCATTAATGAGAAATTGAACAGGTGTTCCTAATAATCCTTTAGGTGAGTGTGTATATATATATATATATATATATATATATATATATATATATATATAGTTTTTCTGATGTAAAGAAAAATAAAGATAAAATATGTCTTTTCTTCTGGACGCTCTGCATTCAATAAAATGAAGAATAAATTATTCAGCGGCGTTCCAGAGGTTTCTTCCTCACCGATCTAATGTTCCTGAGACTGCTGGGTGGGCATAAATAAATGCAGCAAAATCACAAACGAGGGGGACCTGGATTGCAGTCTAGCCAGTTAGAGATATGCAAGATCTGAGGACTGTTTAATCTCTAAAATAGCTTGGATGAAGAAGCCCTGACACCGAGGCTGCAGGCTTCTGAGGGTGGTCCCCTCCGGGGTAGGGACGGTTTTGAGAAATCGTTTCTCCTCGGCGCCCTCTGGGGTGCGACACTCTGAGGAGGGTCGCAACGCTGCCAGTTCGGTTGTTCCCTGCCGGTTTTCCGTTCAGGGCACCGAGGTGTCAGCGTCCCCATACGATCCTCTGAGGAGGGGCGTAGAACGGTCAGTTCGGTTGTTCCCTGCTGGTTCGCCGCTTCAGGGCACCAAAGTGACTGTTCAACCAAATCCAGAGGCCAGTCTCGAGAGACTGGTTCTCCTAGTAGAATTTCTGGCAGCGTGGAAACTACTGCCATATATTTCTCAGTGGGTCCTGCACACTACAGAAAGGGGTTCAGAATTCAGTTCGGTTCTCGTCCGCCCAGATTTCTAGGGGTCCTCCCCACAGTGGTGGACCTCGAGCAGGCTCTGGTTATGGAGCAGGAAGTACTGATACTTCTGCAAAAGGAGCTATAGAAGGGGTTCCTCCTCCCAGCAGACAGTCAGGGTTTTACAGCCGTTACTTTATTGTTCCGAAAGAGGGTGAGGGGTTGCGTCCTATTCTAGACCTGCGTCAATTAAACAGCAGGTTTCAGAATCTCAAGTTCAAAGTATGCTTACGCTAATATGATTGTGTAACAGATCCAGTCCGAGGACTGGTTTGTCACAATAGACTTGAAGGACACGTACTTCCATGTATCTATCCATCCTCATCACAGGAAGTTGCTTTCGGGGGCGAAGCATACCAGTATTGGGTTCTTCCCTTCGGCCTAGGTTTATCACCCCGCACCTTTACAAAATGCGTGGATGCAGCTCTGGCTCCTCTGAGACTCCAGGGCATTCGCGTATTAAATTATCTCGGCGATTGGTTGATTTTAGCTCAGTCCGAGCAGATGGCAGTTCGGCATCGAGATGTCGTTCTGTCTCACATAAAGAGGTTGGGGTTGTGGCTCAACGCCAAGAAGAGTGTGCTCCTGCCAGCTCAGAGGACCACTTTTCTGGGTGTTTTATGGGATTCGACAATAATGCAAGCACGTCTGTCTCCTGCACGTATTTCTGCGATTCTCACAGCCGTAAAGGGGGTAAAACTAGGCCAGTCACTCACTGTGAAACAGTTTCAGAGACTTTTGGGGCTCATGGCAGCTGCGTCCAACGTAATCACTTTTGGCCTTCTGTACATGAGACCTCTGCAGTGGTGGGTCAGGATCAAGGGGTTTTCTCCGAGGGGATGCCTTCATGCCTTGGTCATGTGGAAGAAATCTTGGTTCCTCACCCAGGGCCCAGTGCTGGGGGCTTCTTGTCGATGCGTAACGCTTTCGACGGATGCTTCCCTCACGGGATGGGGGGCGGTCATGAGTGGCCGCTCGGCGAAAGGTCTTTGGCAGGATCATCAACGTTCTTGGCACATAAATCGGTTAGAAATTAAGTTTCTGTAAGTTCCTGCTGAAATAGTTTATCCTCATCTAGTTGTTCACGGGTTTGTTCATATTCATCAGTTTATCAGGTCATGTTATCATCAGCTGCCAGTTTATACCTTCCCATACTTTTGTGAATATGTTTTCAATAAAAATTCAGTTAAAAGCACAAATTAAAGTTCTTATCTGGCTCGTTCTTATCAGAGGAGTCTGATTGGTGCAGAGGAGGGAGAGGCGTGTCTAAACTGAACTGTTGATCAGAGCTACAATTAAAACAACTCTTACTGTCTGCAGTATATAGTATGAATACAGTCAATAGTAAACAAATTACATGTTAGTATGGGATATGTGACAGACTGACTGTAACACAGGACTTTAATTTTGAAGGGATTGAGCACGGGTGTGTGCACACAACAAACTGTGTCCACCATTACACAGAAAAGTACACCAAAAACACCTTATACAATATGGGTTTATGTAATTTAATTCAGTTACCAAGTTAACTTCATGCATATCATCAGATAGCTACATATACCTTCTGGTGCACCCCTCACTAGCCAAACCAGTACACAAGGAAAGTAGCCATGTTTAAACTAGCATGTGCTTATGGAATATTACTCCATCTGGTTCTGACCTCGTGGGGGAGGAGGGAGGGAACCTAGTATGTAAGTTTTCTTCTTATGTTTTGTCTTTATTGTTTTGAGCCCTTTATATGGTACTAGAAATAAATGATGTATGGTTTAGAGTTGAAATGTCATGACAGTTTGTTTGTTTATATCTTGTCACCTCTTTGTAATTTATAGGTTTCTCCCTAAAATGTTTTTTTTCCCAAAAATAGGAGGAGCTAAGGCCTATAAAAGAGGTAGCCATTTTAGGGGAGAAAGCGGGTGTGGGTTGAATCTTGTTTGTATTTGTGGGCCTGTACATCGGCATAGCCAATTTACATTCATGTATTGTCAACCATTTTGATTTATTTTCTTTGGTATTATAATTTTTGATAGTCTGTTTTTTCTATAACTTCACTATTGCCATTGGATATTGATATTTTTTGCACCTTTGGAATTAAAACCACTCTGGACTGTGTTATTTCTGCCTTTGTCACATCATTTACACCTCTGGCCGCTGGTACATCCTAACAGGATACTCAAATGAAATAACCATGGAGTATTATGAAAATTAAGATCTATTATTAATAAAATGGGGCAACTAGGGCAAACTGAAATCACTCAGATCTCAAATGTGTCACTGATCTATAAGAGCACAAAATATCTTTCTGAACTATTTCAGATCCTCCTTTGAGCAGCTGCAGTTTCAGTTCAGTCACTGTGACTCTGACTGACGGAGGTTTATGTACGACTCTTTATCACTGTGTGAACACAGCTTTACTGTTGATCCTGTGTACACTCATACAGTAATAATGTCCAGCATCTTCAGTCTGGACTCCACTGATGGTCAGACTGAAATCTGTTCCATAATTTGCTCCATTGCCAGTTAATCTAGATGGAGTTCCTGACTGTCGTGAACTAATGTCGTAAATGAGGAGTTTAGGAGCTTCTCCAGGTTTCTGCAGATACCAGGAGAGACAGTCGCCACAACCCCAAGAACGATCTCCAATTCCTCTGTTAGTTTGACAGTTTATAGAAACTGTTCCTCCTTGAACGGCTGCTTCTGAGGGAGTCTGAGTCACAGAAACCTGGCCTGTAATTTCTGTGAATGACATTTCATAAGATCATTACTACAACAATCATTAAAGTCAAAGTATTCAGTACAAAATCTATACTGAACATCAAAAGCATATAAATCACATCTTGAGTTATTAATAGAGTAAATGAACCTTGAACAAAAAGAATGAGAGTCCAGATACAGACGCTGATGATCATCATTCTTCTTATCGGTGGTTTACTTTCAGTCTGAATGAAGAAAAGCTGTCAGTGATGAAGTGTTAAACTCACAGCACTATAAACACTCTCACACACTGAAGATCTGATCAATATGCAAACACACTCCACATCATTTACCTGAAGACAGACACTCATTATGTTTGTGCAACAGCTTTGTATAGATGTTTATTTACTTGTTGCATTATTTTGGGCTGAGCTAAAACACAATAATGAGTGATTTGATGAAGACACTAAATGTTCTTGATTGACAGTAATAGTGGAGAACAGCTGCGTTCAGCAGAGAGACGGAGGAGAGAAACACCTGCTGTTTGAGCATCGGTAACTCAGTGCTTGTTTGTTCTATTTCTCTCAAAATTTGAGACATGGTTTCCACATTTGTCTGCTAGAAATATAACTCACTTGGACATGTACAACACAATCACAGATTATGTGAGTTATTGTCAAACACAAAGAGGTCGTTGTTGAGACATAACCCTGTCCTGTTGTAACTCAGGCTGGGGATCGATGGAACAATGAGAGCTAATTTGCTGAAATAAGATTCACACAATCTAAACTTATGAGATAATGTTTTTGAAGAACAAAGAATATTCAGTTTTGAATAAAGTCAACAATTTTAAGTAACAAAAAACGTATTGTATTTTTTTAAGGACTTCAAATTTAGCACAAAAACAACTGTGTGTGTGTTTGTGTGTGTTATCATGTGTGTGTTCTCAATTCCTGTCACACAACAGTTCAGTCACTAGCTATGCTGCCATCCTCCTATTTTATGTGAATTTTGGGATTGACTATCACATAAAACAAACGTCGGATGTAAATGCCGAGATGAACATCAATTCTAAAAATGTGCAGAAAAATCTTATGAGCTCAATTGAGGTGATAATGTTTTTATCCGATAAGAAGACATGCACATAAACTATAATGAAAACATATTCATAAATCCCTCAATGCGCAACAAAAAACTCACATGATTTTGTCTTAATAGGGAATGTGATTGATAACTGGAATCATCTTAAGGGTTTGGTTGTAATATTTTTAATGAACTGTTAAAACTATCCTCACCGCAAACAGCCGTAACATAGCTAACTGTGTTAGCATGTGGGTTTGAAGTTAAGATGAGTGTAAAGCATCACATTAAACTAGAGAAATAGCTACTTTAGATTATGCAAGTCAAATGTATCTACAATACAATGATCGTTCGGCAAAAAATAATCTTTATGATATTTTTAACTTTTCCTCCTGAAAATTAGTTTTTGGTCATAAAACGTACAATTTTGATCACAGTCACATGACACTTCTCCTGTGAGGTGATGCGGGTGGGTGGTGGACAGTAACGAAGTAAATATAATTCGTTACTGTACTTAAGCTTTTTTGTGTATCTGTACTTTCCTGAAGTATTTCAATTTGGGGAGACTTTTACTTTAACTCCACTACATTTCAAAGTCAAATATCTTACGTTTTACTCTACTACATTTTCAAAATCAGTCGTTCCATTTTATTTATGAGTGGATAAAAACTTAATGGTAAAACGAGCCACCAATCACAGTACAGCGCGTGTTTTGTTTTGAACTTGTTTTGTTTGCCCCTGTTAGCGCCTTGGCGGGTTTCTACTTAGCGCGAACATAAGGTTCAACGTGACATCACATCAGTGCAACAGCATAACATTTTGAGTGCCAATGTCTTAATAAATGATGGAAGAAACTACTGACTCTAACTTGCCACAACTCCCAGGGCCTTAGTTACGTGATTTTTTTTTTTGAAGTAACGTTAGTGCCTTAATTCTCTGCCTGCCTCGTCCCTGTACAATTTCTTCTTACAATAATTCTCCTTCCAATCTGTAAACACGTAGAGGTAAGCCATTTTCACTAATTTTTTAAATGAGAAATCTAACAGTAGCTTGCAGAAAACTGTTTCATTGTGCATGTTAAAATATAGACTATGTGACGTTACCATGAACATTATATACGTCGTCAGCTAAGTTAACTTAGCTGTTTCACCGTATTTCATAGTTTATAGTATTTGTATTTGAAACTTTGTAGGCTGAGTGCTCTGTGAATATCGTGAGATGGCAATCAATCGATGTTAACTTTTATGTTGGAATATAGATTCTATTTTGACTTATTTTACATGCAAGCGTATTCAATTCACATTTATTTGTATTAGCATTTTTCACAATACATATAGTTTCAAAGCAGCTTTACAGAACAAAGTATGTGTCTACATTACAATTTAGTGGGATCTGTTATCAGAGACTGTCCAAGTTACAGTATCTATGTCAGAAATGTACAGTTCTAAGATAATACAAATCATGCTGTTATTAGCTAACATCATGTATTAATTTAAAGAAGGAAACAATCAGCTAATTAAAGTAATTATTACAAGTTGGGAACATAATGATTACATTAGGCTATAAGAACATTTTGCATTGGTTCATGTATGATGCTGAAACACTTGACTGGTGGAGTGGAGTGCTCCTTATTAACAGAGATTGTTATTTTCAAAAGTTCAGCTTCCACAGACTGTGATCTAACTAAGCATACACTGTAAAAAATGTCTAACCTCTCTAACTCAGAATTTTCTAGTGACTGATAACATCTATACATTATAAAATTAAATTGACAGATTTTCACTTGGGCCAATTGAAAAATTTAGATGTTATCAGTCACTAGAAAATTCTGAGTTAGAGAGGTTAGACATTTTTTACAGTGTATGCTGAAAATAATGTAATTTAAGTTACAGTAATAGATTGGTGTGCCAAAAGTGACATTAGAGTCCTCACATAGACTGAGTTAAGCAAAAGTCTTGTGACAAAAATGATAATGGGACATTATAGCCATAAAAAAAAATCATAGTACTTGGATACTTGAGTACATTTGAAGGCAAATACTTTTGTACTTTTACTCAAGTGAATGTTTAAAGGCAGCACTTCTACTTTTACATGAGTAATATTTTACCTACTTTAACTCAAGTACATGGTGTGTGTACTTTGTCCATCACTGGGGTGTGTGATATTGATGACATCACCATAGCTCTTTTCTGACGTGTCAAACTGACCCAGTGTTACAACACCGGTCTCCCCTAAATGTGAAATGAAGCTCTTGGGGTTTGAACATGATCTGCTCTATTCTGAGACCATCACAATCACTAAACCTGACAATGCAAATGAGATTTACACCTCAAACTCACAGTTTCACTCTTTTACTGGTTCAACGCTCTGAACTGGAGCAGTTTCACTCTTTTACTGGTTCAACGCTCTGAACTGGAGCAGTTTCACTTCTGCTGATGGAGGGATGAGACCGTTATGAAGTTTGAGTGATAGTTTATATGACTTGTATGACTAATATAACGTAATGAGACTCTTCACTGGTAGATCACGTGTGACTGGACTAGAGGAGTAAATGTAGATGTTGATCTGATTCAATTCATGATTCATAAGTTTTTGATTATTTTCAAGAAAGATTTCTTTCTAATTCACAGAGTGCAATGCGCCTATAAAATACCTAGGAAAGATATTCCATATTTCATAATTTCAGTAAACTATCCACATATTAAAATTATAGCTGATACATTCAAAGTCTCATATTCAAATAAAATAAACTCATATATCCTAAAACCTCTTAAATGTCTCTGATCGCCCATAAACACTGATCTCAGTAAAACTGCAGTATTTTATCTTGTAAAAATAACAGTGAAGTTTCCACACAATGAAGCGCTTTATTTCAGTGTTGAGCAATAACATCTTTATGAATGTTTTAAGTGTGTTTGACTCGAGACTGAAGTGTTGTTGTGAGAGATCTGTCTTCTGCTCATGTGAGACTCAGACGCATCGCTGGATTCATAATTAATGCATCCAGAAAACAGTGAATGGTCACAGACAGACTGATTGTGGGACGGTGGAGCGTCTGATCATGTTAAATAAGGTTTCTCTCTTTCACGGCTCATTTTGCTCTGAATCAGTTCATCTGTGACTCTTGTACATGATGATCTAAACAGTGGCTTTATGGAAGATGATTAATAAACTAGGCAAGCAACAACATCTTTATGATTCACTTTACAGTATGAGTGTATGATTAGGAAGAAAAATAACAATGCTTTATATACATGAACAACAAAATGAGAATAAATAAACCATAAATTATCTTTAATTATCTTCAGTAATATTAATGATTGATATTAATATTAAGTTTATATTAATTATATTATAATTATTAATTATATTAATTGATATTAAGTTCATATTTGTGTTTCTGTTGAGTGTGAAAGTGTGTGAGCAGCTGCAGTTTCAGTTCAGTCACTGTGACTCTGACTGACGGAGGTTTTTGTACGACTCTTTATCACTGTGTGAACACTGGACCACTGTGTACACTCTGACAGTAATAATGTCCAGCATCTTCAGTCTGGACTCCACTGATGGTCAGAGTGAAATCACTGTTAGATCCACTGCCACTGAATCTAGATGGAGTTCCTGACTGGAGGCGATTTGTAATATAAATCAGGAGTTTAGGAGCTTCTCCAGGTTTCTGGAAGTACCAGGCTAAATAATCTCCATTACTATTCCTGTACACATCACTGCTGGTTTTACATTTGATATTCACAGTTCCTCCTGGTTGTTCTGCTGTTATTGAGGGACTCTGAGTGACGGTGATCTGTCCTCTACACTCTGAAACACAACAAGAAGAAAATCAGCAGAATAAATGAATGATCTTTGCTCAAACAAGTAAATGTAAAGTAGTAAATGCAGTGAAAGTGAGTGTCACCGTTGAGGAGCAGCAGCAGAGAGCAGAAGATCAGTGTGTGTGTCCTCATCTTTACTGGGAATGAGTGAAACTGAAGGACAGAGATGTTGGATGAACAGTCTGACTGACAGACACTGATATTGAGCTTCAGTCTCAGGGGTGGGACACAAATTCAAAGCCGTTTCCTCTCAAATGAGTCTCAGTCACTGACAGAAGAGCAGAAATGAGAAATATGACAATGTTAAGAAGTTCATTTTCCCTCATCAAACACTCAATAATAGTTTGTTTCTCTGTAATTCACTCTCAGCAGCAAACTGGATGACGGCAGTAAATCATCAAATCAGTTTGAAAATTATTATTATTAATTATTATTATTATTAATCTAAGGTGGAAACAGGCTTGGATATTTTTTCCTGATCTGTCGTCTGCTCTGCTTTGTGTGTTTCATACACAACTGTACGTGTACTTTATCATTCAGTCATAATTTTATTACAATTCAATCAACATAGTTTGAAATAAAATAATAACTTCATGTGTTTGAGTCCATTTGTGTTGTTTTCATTTCAGGTCTTTCATTGGATCAGGGCTTTTGCTCACATATTAATAAACTTCAGCGAAGCATTAAAACACCTGCAGATTCATGATGAACCTCACAGAGATTATGATAGACTGAAGATAAACATGCATGACAGACTCATATCACTCATCTCTCATTGTGTTTTATGTTTAATAGTTATTTAAAGTGTTTCAATATTATAGAAACATCAAACTCTGAGGATGATGAACATCTGCTCTATTCTGAGAGAAACACAATCACTCCTGATGATGAAATATGAGTTTAACTCGCTCACTTTCACTGTGGGACTGAAACCAGACAGTTTTTGACTAATATGAGGCTTGTTCATATTCATTCGTTTACACTGTTTATACTTGTGAACAAGTTTTCAACAAAAATTCAGTTAAAAGTGTAGATTAAATCAGTTAAAACTTAATGTCAGTAAGTTAAATAACACACAAAATACATCCAATAAATACATGTGTAATAACTCCATAAATAAATGCATTTATATTTTGAATTTATAGACTTATCCATAAATAACTGCATTAAAAATAAATAAATAAATAAATAAATAAATAAATGCATAAACAAAGTAATAATTCCAGCGCTCAAAAGGAGGGAGAGGCTTAGATATGTATCCGACCCATTGATCAATGCAGAAATACACTGTATTCTAGGAAACCAGTGTTTTCATAATTTAAGTACATTAAAATAATATGGTAAGAAATACCAGTTTCCAATATCATGACACTGTTCATCACTCAAACTAACAAATCAATGCATTTTCATCTAAAATATCAACGCATTGTGCAGCATATTACTGTAAAACCCACTGAGGAAAACCTTATGGCAATATCCATATGCAGAATTATCTTATTAATGATCAACTAAATGCTGTGGGAATATGAGCTAATGTCTAGTGCAGATATAGATCTTCATACATGTGAATAAGGTTGTTCTGAAGGGAATGAGCCAGTAGAGGTCAGTGATTATCTTCATTATCTGTCAGTGATCCTCTTCTTTGAGCGGATGAACTATTGGATCATCAGGATGAGAGTCGAGGTCTAAGAGCAGCGCTGGCCTTCACTGGTGTGTGTTCATACAGGACTGTGTGTGTTTATACAGTGTAAGATGATACTGTACTGACTGACTGATAAGGAGCAGAACCTGCCTGTAGTTTATAAAGCAGTTGATCAGTGTTTGATGATTTTATACTTGTAATTTGTCAGTATTATAGTTGTTTCTTACAGTATAACCACATCTTGATCCACATGTTGAGTCTCAAATAAAAGCAACTAATGGAACTTTGTGCTTTTTAATCGATGTCCCACAGTGATTATATTCACTAGTTCTCATGAAACTTTATTAAAAGGCTTCAGATGCAGTCGACAGGTAACTTGCTCTTGACTGTATTTGACAGATCCAATATGGCGAACGGCTGATATAGATCTCAGTCATATCACTGATCTAGAAGAGCACAAAAGAGTTTCTGGACTGGCACCCTTATGAAAAGAAAATATATTTTCCCATTGAATGATCAATATATTAAATGGTTTAACATGTTATATATTTGAAAATATACAGAATAATATATTGTGTTAATATATTACATATCAACTATATATAATTATAATTATATATATATATGTGTGTGTGTGTGTGTGTGTGTGTGTGTGTGTGTGTGTGTGTGTGTGTGTGTGTGTGTGTGTGTGTGTGTGAACATACATTCACATTTATATGGGAACATGTATGTGCAATATATGTACACAATAATTAATAATATTTTATATTTATTAATATATAGCCATGGTCAATGCATATATTGCAGAATATTGAAAAATATAAGCACTAGTTTCCCATATATGGAAATGTATTATGTAATATATCGCATTATATTTTGCAGTATATTCCCATATATTTTTGTTCTGTAAGGGCAGGGACACTGGTGGACTTTGTCTAGTTGTTTCTCTCACTGTTATTTCTGACCTCTATAATCTAATAAAGAGTTTAATTTAGATGGTTTTATTTCAGATGCAAGTGTGACGATGTTATTTCAGATCCTCCTTTGAGCAGCTGCAGTTTCAGTTCAGCCACTGTGACTCTGACTGACGGAGGTTTGTGTACGACTCTTTATCACTGTGTGAACACATGATCATCACCCACACAAACATTATTAGAATTTGTTCTGCAATGGAAACTCTGACAGTAATAATGTCCAGCATCTTCAGTCTGGACTCCACTGATGGTCAGAGTGAAATCTCTGTTAGATCCACTGCCACTGAATCTAGATGGAGTTCCTGACTGGAGGCGGTTTGCTGCATAAATCAGGAGTTTAGGAGCTTCTCCAGGTTTCTGTAAGTACCAGGATAAATAATCTCCACCGAAAACATCTCTGCTGGTTTTACAGTTGATATCCACAGTTCCTCCTGGTTGTTCTGCTGTTATTGAGGGACTCTGAGTGACGGTGATCTGTCCTCTACACTCTGAAACACAACAAGAAGAAAATACACTCAAAACTTTGACAATATACTTGAAGAAATGAATTAATATCAAACTTGTGCTCCACAAACCTTGAGCAAACGCTGTGAGAGTCCAGATGAAGATGATGATGAAGGTCATGTTGATGAAGATTGTTGTGTGTGTCAGTGATGAAGTGTTAAACTCACAGCACTATAAACACTCTCACACACTGAAGATCTGATCAATATGCAAACACACTCCACATCATTTCCCTGAAGACAGAAGAAACACTGTTTTGTCTTTTAGTGTCTTTGCTAATAAACTTCTGTGGATCATTTTCAGAAACAGAAACTCATGATTTACTTCATGTTATTTTGGGTCGATCTTCTCGCTCTAAACACTGTTTTAATGATCAATTTCATTCAGACTTTGATGCTGAGAGAATTTAATACCTGAGCTGCAGATTTATATCATCCATGATACTGTATAACAGGTCAAAGGTCATCCAATAGAGAATGACCATCTAAATCTGGCTGAAGATTACATTATAAAGCAGGACAATAGAATTAGCAGATTCACACAGTTTGTGTTTGTGTGTCTGTGTGTCTGTGTGTGTGTGTGTGTGTGTGTGTGTGTGTTCGTTTGAGTGTGACGGAGGTTTTTGTACGACTCTTTCTCTAGAATGAAACACTGTGGTGGACTTTCGGTGGAGGAACTGAATTGACGATCAGAAGCTGTAAGTCTTTCTTAAATTATCTAATAAAAACGTATGATGTGTGTGTTTTTAGAAGGAGGTTTAAGGTTATTTAACAGCATTTGGCAACAATATTCTTAATTTATTACAAAAATACATTATTGAAATGCTTTATTTGCTTTACTTTACTTCAACTCTTATTTATTGTCGCATTTTAGTCTATTTTACTGATTGATTGCACGCATTCATGCATTTAAATTTCATTTTGTCTGCTATATTATGAATGTCATATTTGGTGATATTACATTTCAATCCATAGTTCAGATTCATAATGTTTTACATTAGTAATTTCACACATAATGTGTGCTAACATTTCATTGTATTTTCAGTAATTGCAATGTTTTCAGTTATTTCTAAATATATTTAATTTGACACAAAAGTTGGATAATATAGACAAAATAAATGTCATCAGTGTCATCATCAGGCAAAAAGAAATTTAGTTGATAAACTAAATTTAAACTAAGTTTACTTATATTTCTGTTTACGAGGAAGTCTATTGAATGGTGATTATTTTCAAAACACAAATAATATATTGTGTTAAGTTATATTTGACTTAGTTAAATCTATAACAGTTTTCAGTGTATACATAAAGCAACAAACCGTTTACCAATGAATCATTTTTACCATAGCATTTTTACAGTCTTTTACTGTTAAAATTATGATAATTTTTTACAATGTACATTTAGTAATATTGATTAAATGGAGAATGTTTTGAAACTAAACTCAGGATAGTGTCTATGAATGAAAGCAGTGAGGTGAAACTACAGTAAAGATGAAATTTAGTTAAAGAGCATTTTAAAATTTAATCATTTAAACTATTAAGTTTGCGGATGATTATAATTGTTTCTTAACAGAATAATTTTTAAAAAATCATAATTGAAAATGGGCTGAAAATTACAGTTGATTGTGAGTATCTAAATAAAAGAATATTTAAAAAAAATACCAGAGACAAAATACTTAGTTTATTCTAAATCTTATGAATAAATTGATTAATTTTATGTGGAGAATGTTTTTAAAAATGTTATTGAGATTAAAAGGTTCTGTAACAATTCTGAGAAAATTCAATATTTTTTATTTATTTAATCATTTATTTAAATTTTATAATTCATATTCATATTTTTAAATGTAATTTTTCATTTTACATTAATAATTTAACATCTTATTACTGCTAACATTTAGTTCCTTTCATGTATTGACTGCAGATACTTTAAAATCTATTCAATAATTTCTTCATATATAATTTTGTCTATAATTCTTGGTAATTGTAACTACTAAGGGCTTTTTAAACGCATGAAACAAAAGTTGTATAATGTGGACAAAATGAATATAATTTTTTTTATAATTTTCATCAGACAGAAAGAAACTCAGTTGAAGAGCATTTTGAAAATTAATAATTTAAACTCAAATTTGCTGATGTTTATGATTGTGAGTTTCTGAATAGCAGAATATTTTCACAATACAATTAATATTGAAATTATCATTTAAATTTGTTTTCTAGATCTTATAATGACATCACAATATAACCATCAATTTACTTGGACAATGTTTTTCAAACTCATTCTGTGGATCATTTAAAATGTAACTTGTATATTTAAAATCAAATGATCATTCATGAATGTGTGTGTGTGTGTGTGTGTGTGTGTGTGTGTGTGTGTTCCAGCGGGTCCCTCCGTGTCTCCCTCCGTGTCTCTGCTGTCTCCCTCTTCTCTGCTGATCTCTGGAGACTCCTCCGCTCTGCTCTGCCTGCTCAGCTCTTACTCTCCACAGGGGGCGACGGTGAGCTGGACGCTGGACGGGTCAGAGGTCACCGAGGGGGTTCAGACCAGCGCAGAGAGCGAGCGGGACGGTCTCTACAGTCGCAGCAGCGTCCTGAGCCTCAGCAAAGCACGCTGGGAAGACACAGAGCGCTTCGTCTGCAGAGGAACACATGCCGGAGCTGCTCACGAGGCCTCGTTCCTCAAGAGCTCCGAGTGCTGATGTTTCTCCAGTGAAGACCAGCGTATCTGAGCGTCACGTGATTTACAGCTCAATACTGAAGCAGTCTGTCAATGTGCTGCCATTGCTGTTCATTCAATAAAGCTTCATCTGAACGCAAGCGCACATTTGTGTTGGACTGCATCATTGATCAGTGTGTCGTTCCTTCAAAGTCCTGCACTAAAGTTTCAGCGGCTTTTGATTGATTGGAATTAGGGGTGGAACAATAATTACAGTGGATAGTGACAATATGTATCGTATTATTCACCCAAAATGAAAGTTTAGGAAGTTTACAGGGTTTTTGTGTCACGACTACATTAAACTAGTGTATATAATGTTAAATATAATGTATAATAATGCAATGGGGGAATATTTGTGGGTCCTGATAATGCAAAATGTCTGATGTTACCAGTAAAAAGTGGCCTACATTATTTTAGATATATCTAGTCAGAGACATCAAGCATATTCGTCTGAAATAATTCTGTATTTTCAGCTTCAGAATCATGAATATTGTTATTCTGGTGTCTCTATTGTCCTGTGCATTGGGTTATCAGCACCAAGTCCAAGCCTATTCATTTACACACACAATGTTAAACCAAATTTACCATTTTGATGGAGTATGGCAATAATATGGTATTGTGAGTTCAGGATGGTGACATAAGGGTCTCGTTACACCCCTAATTGTAATAGTTGAGAACAGCTGCATTCAGCAGTAAATGTGAAATGAAGCTCTTGGGGTTTGAACATGGTCACTGGAGACGAGCTGCTCTATTCTGAGACCGTCACAATCACTAAACCTGACAATGCAAATGAGATTTACACCTCAAACTCACAGTTTCACTCTTTTACTGGTTCAACGCTCTGAACTGGAGCAGTTTCACTTCTGCTAAAATGAGTTATGAGTAATAAATTATTTGTAAGCTTGAGATGATAGCTAGGCCTACTTGAAAAAGGCTCAAAAACATCTTTCTTACATTGACTTTATCATATAGTGTATTGTACAAAACAAAATTATGTTTTATTAACAAAGTTCGGGAGGAGCAGGTTCAGATAATTAACCAAATTATGCACAGCTGGAGATTAATCAGTAATCAACTCAATGACAGAGTATAAATTCACAGCAGACCTATCTCTGTTCATTGAAAGTTTGTCAGCATCCCTCCTCCTCACTTCCAGTTCCATCTACACTTACCAACTGGGGGGAGTACTCTGGGTTCGGGCCTAACTCCGAGCTTGGAGCCCTCCCCCCGGACAGCACGCCAAATACGCATAAACTTATTGTACTAATTATATGTAGATGTGAACTCGTGAACAATATATGGTTTGTTTGATTTCATATCAGTTTACACATTGGGTTTTCTCTGATTCAGAGCATATTTGAGTCAAACCCGTCCGTCACAGTACAGATCTGTTGTGTTGAGAAGTATACAATACTTGGTGTTCAGCTCATAGTAATTGCTCACTATAACAGAAGTAATAATGTGGAACTGCAGCACTTCAGGCTCTAGTGAGAAACTGTGTTGAGTAATGCGAAGAAAAAGAATAAAGGTTTAAGCTGAATCCGAAATCACAAACTTCACTGCTATATATGGGTGAAAAGCAGAATGTGACAAAAGAAGTATGTCCGAATTTACAGTACAAGTCCCCAGATTGACCGACTACAGTGAAGCGACACACTGACACTGGTAGATCACATGATAATGACAACATGGCCAATATAGTACGTCCAGATTACATTCATATTACACTCATTAATACTGTATGAACAAGAGGAGTAGCTGGCCGCACACTGATCAACTCAAGACTTGAAGTCTACAAAAGCATATTTTTATTTTTCAAATTGCATTGTGCAAATCAAGTGCAAAGTGCATGTGGATTAAAAACAGACTGGACACCAGCAAACGTTTCAGCACATTGCTATCTTCAGTGCTCATTTAGCTAACAACATTCACCCTTTTAAAGTAAGTCAGCAATTAAGGATAAACAGCTGAATACAATCATCTCAATCTCAATTGTCTCAAGTAGAATTACAAACAGATATAAGTTTCAAATGAGCAGCTTCCAATGATAATACAGCATTGTAGACATACAGAAAGAAAGAATGTGTTTTACAAAAAACAGGAAAATTCAAGTTCTTCATTCATGCCTTCAGGAAATAAAGTTTTAAGTTCAAAGATCCAAAAAGCCTCCCTTTGCAATAATTTTCTATCTCTATCTCCACCTCTCCTGTGGGGTAAAATCCTCTCGATGCCCAGGAACTTCATGTCAGACAAAGAATGGTTAGCAGACTTAAAATGACGAGAAATTGAAGATGTATCATCCTGTCTCCTAATGGCACTTGTGTGTTCAATCATTCTTGTGCGTAATGCACGTGTAGTTTTGCCAACATATAGTTGTGGACATGGACAAATGATAATGTAAACAACATATGTACTCTTACAAGTAATCAGTTGTCTAATCTTATACGTTTTTAGTGTACGAGGATGTGTGAATGATTTACATTTGACATACTTAGTACAGGAAGAGCAATTGTGACATGGAAAGTTCCCCTGGGCATCGACAAGAGTAGTTGGAGATGAGATGTGGGTGTCAGCATGGACAAGCTTGTCCCTCAAATTAGAGCTCCTGGAAGAGACAAAAAGTGGTTGTTCACTAAATACATTCATTAACTGGGGATCACTTTGAATAATGTGCCAATGGTTATTGATACTGGTTTTGATATCATTACTCAGTGGACTAAATGTGGATTTAAAGATGCATGAGAAATTCTTATTTCTTTTTTTCATAGTCAAGTTTCTCTCATCCTGTTTTTGTAGAATGGAAACCTTTTCAAGTGCAGTATCAAGCCACTGGTTGGGATAGCCTCGTGATTTAAAGTCCATATACAAGCTCTGGGCTTTAGACTCAAAATCTTCTCTCCCAGAGCAAATGCGGTGAAGTCTCAAGAATTGGCTATAAGGTAAACCTCGTTTTAGGGGCATTGGATGAGCACTGTTAGCATGAAGGAGACTGTTCTTAGCTGTATCTTTTCTATAAAGAGAAGAGACTATTTTATTGTCCACAATTGATATGGAAGTGTCCAGGAAATTGACATCAGTTAGCCCCACATGATATGTAAATTTAATGGAGGGCCTAAGACAGTTCATGTACAAAACAAATGTTTCAAAATCACGTGCAGAACCTTTATAAATGACAAAGCAATCATCAATGTATCTCTTAAACAAAATAATATTGTCCAAGAAAGGGTTATTATTGAAAACATATTGGTCCTCTAGGAAACCCAAATATAGATTGGCATAGTCAGGAGCCATCGTGGCCCCCATGGCGGTGCCCTCAACCTGCAAATAATATTGTTTTTCAAATAGGAAATAGTTTTTAGTAAGTACCATTTCAGCCATTTCAGTGATAAATTTAGTCGGAAGACCCTCATCATCAGTGCGCAAATCAAGAAAATGTTCTAAAGCCAATAGGCCCTCATGATGTGGGATGTTAGTATACAATGAGGTCACATCCATGGTTGCTAATATCATATCACAACCAACATTTTGCAGAGTTGCTAGACATTGCAGGAAATCAGCGGTGTCTCTCAAATAACTAGGAGAGTACAACTCTTTGTCTGACATGAAGTTCCTGGGCATCGAGAGGATTTTACCCCACAGGAGAGGTGGAGATAGAGATAGAAAATTATTGCAAAGGGAGGCTTTTTGGATCTTTGAACTTAAAACTTTATTTCCTGAAGGCATGAATGAAGAACTTGAATTTTCCTGTTTTTTGTAAAACACATTCTTTCTTTCTGTATGTCTACAATGCTGTATTATCATTGGAAGCTGCTCATTTGAAACTTATATCTGTTTGTAATTCTACTTGAGACAATTGAGATTGAGATGATTGTATTCAGCTGTTTATCCTTAATTGCTGACTTACTTTAAAAGGGTGAATGTTGTTAGCTAAATGAGCACTGAAGATAGCAATGTGCTGAAACGTTTGCTGGTGTCCAGTCTGTTTTTAATCCACATGCACTTTGCACTTGATTTGCACAATGCAATTTGAAAAATAAAAATATGCTTTTGTAGACTTCAAGTCTTGAGTTGATCAGTGTGCGGCCAGCTACTCCTCTTGTTCATTCTATATGCCATTGGCTCTACGCACCTGAAGTACAAGGACCTGCAATACCAGAACTTTTTTATGTTTGGAGCGCTACATATTTTTTCTAGTACTCATTAATACTGTAGAATGTACTTTTTTAGCGGTCGTGAAGTAATTACTAATTCAAAAAAGTTTGCCAATTTCGGATGCATCCTCAGTGTTAGTTGCACACAAGTCCTGAAAATGTAAGCCAAACGTCTTGATCGCCCCCAGGTGGTTGGTCCCAGTACGGCTCATTAACCCCGTCCTCTCCATGTAATCGAATGGGATGTGTAACAAACTAAACAATCAATTTACACTTCAAATGAATGATGGTTTGTGTTGTTTCTGGTAGTTTTTGTTACGCTGATGTAAATTCAGTTGTTCGTGTTTTTAAGTAGCTATTTAATGCTATAAAAGCGGGCGTGTGACGACATGATTGACAGCTGAGATTGATGGTTTCTCTGAGTAAAGTAGTCACTGAGGCACCAACTGACTTTGTTCGGGAGGAGATCGGAGCTTTAACTTTAATTTCTACATTTCCATGATTTATTTCACACTGACATGAGTTGTTCTGCAGTAAACTGGACCTTGATACCGCGGCTCCACTTCACTCTCACTTCTGCGCAGACTCAGTCCCATCATTAGGGCCTGTCACAGTCTCAGAGCCATCCACAGCACCAGACCCATCAGCTCCGCCCACTAGATCATTATCACACCAATTATAATCACCTGCACATGCTCATTAGGACTCATACAAACAGATACTTCACACTAGCACCTTCGTCTGGTCTCATCTATACCTATGGAAAGACTTACTCGAATACTCACCTTGGAAACTTACTGTCCTCAGTCCTTCTTCATCTCTGTCATTACTTCTGCACACACACCAGTCAGCTCTACAACCAACAGAGAACTGTGAATGTTAAAGCTAAGTCAAACCTGCTACTCTGAATCCCATGCTCACCTGTTTACCAGTGTTGTAATGTAACGGAGTACAAATACTTTGTTACTGTACTTAAGTAGAAATTTCACGTATCTGTACTTTACTTCGCTATTTAAATTTATGTCAACTTTCACTTTTACTCCACTACATTTCCTAGATAAAATTTATACTTTTACACCGATATATTTCCACTAAGCATCTTCGTTACTCGTTACTACAAAATAAAATCAGAAGAAATGTGTGCGACTGCAATAAGGGAGGTTTGGCGAATCACTGCTTCTAGATTGCATTACGCACGCTCCGCACGGCGCGCGCTCCAGTGTAATGCTTGTTTGTTGCCATGCCAAAGGAGGAGGAAGCACAACTGAAACCGCCATGGAAGCACGAGCACCGATATCTATGCGAGCACCTACCTTTTGATTGAATTCAACAGAGAACTCTCAAAGACATGTCCATAATACTGAAACACGCTTAACTGTTTTTGGTATAGCATAACTGCCGGGCCGAATATTTCCTCAGGTAGGCTAATGTTAGACTGAGAAATATTTTTTGAGAACTGCTACGTTAATCAGTGGCAGGTTAGAAAGAAAGTGTTAAGGGCTATTCACGTCTTTAAAAGCATCATACGTTTTGTCAAACTTGAGATTTCCTTTTATGTTAATTAACTCAAAACTCAGTGGTTATAGGATAATGTTGGGCTAATGTTGCTGTGGGTGTGTGTGAGATGGTGACCTGGGGAGTAAGCCCTACAAATGCTCATACCACATGTCCAAAATATTCTCCCTACCATCAGGTCATTTTTTTTTTTTTTTTTTTTTTAAAGAAATAGGTTATTATTTATTTTTCATTTTTACCTGAAGTTCATACAAAAGTGAAATTTCTGTTTCAGTTTTTTTTTCTTTGATGTCAGCTCTAAAAATATGCTGTTTGTTCTTTGAACTTAAGAGAATTGTGCCTGAAAAGTCCTGGAAAAGACTGTGATTTTGATTTGATGAGTGAGATTACGAAGATATGGGAAGTTGGAACCCTGAATATGCTTTACTATAAGAAAGCCAAAATAAAGTTCACAAACCCAAAGTTCTAACCGCTTGCTTTAAAAAAAATAACAATTATTGTTTACTTTTACTTCAATTACTTAAGTACATTAAATATCAGAAAATTACTTTTGATACTTAAGTACAGTATATATCAGATACTTTAAGACTTTTACTTAAGTAATATTCTAAAAGGTAACTTTCACTTCTACCAAAGTCGTTTTCTAGTGAAGTTGCGTCGTCCATCTTTTTTTATACAGTCTATGATTGTACCCCGCATGGAGTGTGTTCTGTTAAAAGGGAGAAAACACCACAGATTGACGATGAGGATGAGCGCTTCAGTGCCGAGCAAACCCTTATTTCTTAGGGTGCTTTCACATCTGTAGTTCGGTTCATTTGGTCCGGACCAAGGGCGAAAAATTATACTTTGTAGCATTTTTCAGGCGTTTTTGTTCCTTTTCACACCACACTGATCGCTCTGGTCCGAATCAGTTTATGAGTTGATAAAATGAACCAAAATGCAGTCACGTGACAGCATCCACATCACTCGTTGTCCAGGTGTGTCTTGAACGCATTTCCATAACTGCATTTCGATTGGTCAGAATTAACGTGCAGGAAAATTCCAACAGATATCCCGTAAGTAATCCGGCAGATAACACGCCGCTGTTTACTATGGAGAGACGAATGCGTGGGCTGATTGTATCCTTGGTCATATTTTATTATATAGTTTGTCTACACCACTTTAGACAAACAATAATATTTGAGAATGAAGCGAGGATGCGGCTCAAAAATAATGTTAATAATAATTTCTATCAGGCTCCGCACCTCCTCACAACTCCAAGCTTGTCCGCGAGCTGCCATGCTTAAAGTGCAAACTGTCAACAAACATTTCTCCTCATCCCATAATGCACAGCGCAGCCGACTACGGCAACTGGTTTAGTCCAAAAATGTGCAGTTCTTTGGCAGTTGGTTCTGTTCGAGATCGGATCACGTTCTCACCACAAACTAACCGCTCCAGAGTTCGTTTCAAAGCACCACCTCTTCGAGGAGGTCTCGGTACGCTTGTTTGGCCCGCTTTTGGTGCGCACCCAAGTGCGATTGCCGCATTCACACCTTCCCAAACGAACCGCACCAATGGGGAAAACGAACTCTAGTGCGATTCAACCGAACTAAATGAGGCAGGTGTGAAAGTACCCTTACTGTCAGTGGGAGCCACCGATTCCATTTGAGACGTGGCAGAAAGTCTTTCATAATGATGGAGATGCATGGCCGGAGATACACAGACGAGGGGTCTCGCTGCTTTGCTTGGGGACGGAAGGCCAGCGCCTGTTTTATACTCTGCCAGATCAAGGTACTACTTTTGATGAAGCATGAGTGTGAACTCATGAAGCTGAATGCGAGAACTGTCCAGAACTGTCACAGTTATGCCAGACAATTCAGTCATGTTGGCCTAAACTGTAAAGGTCTATCCTCAGTGACTTACATCCATATTTACATATATACGCCCCCTCTATCGCCCCCAGGTGGCTGGTCCCAGTATCGCTCATAAACCCTGCCCTCTCCATGTAGTCTATAATGGGACGTGAGGGAAACTAAACAATCAAATTACACTTAAAACACATTTTTTTCCCAAAGATGTTTTCTGTCATTTTAGGTAGTTTTTATCACGCTGATGTAAGTTTAACTGTTCATTTTTTAAAATAAGTTTGGTCTTAGTTAGTTATTTGATACTATAAAAACGGGAATGTGACGCTGTGATTGACAGCTTCTTAACGAAGTAGTCACTTTTGGGGGATTTTCGGGAGGAAATTGGAGCTTCAACTTTAATTTCTACATGTCCATGACTGTTTATTTCACACCGATATAAGTTGTTCTGCAGTGAACTGGACTAACCGATTCTGCGGGAGTGTGGACGGGACTCTCACTCTCACTCTCACGACTGGTCTCAAATCACCGCAAGATGTCAGCACCATATTGGGACTTCGCATTTCTACAATAGAAGAGAGTGAAGGTGCGTCGTCCATCTTTATTTACAGTCTATGGGTGCGAACCGAACAGTGTCTGAGGGAGTTGTATTGCTGGCCACGAATGGACGATCTTGTTCACACAATCCTCTCTGCATGTGTGACCGGCCAGGCCAGTGATAAATCAGCCAAAACATTCACAGCTCCAGTGCAGCCAGTGGGGTTCACTAAATGGCCCATTTCAACCTCTCGAGAAGGGAGAAACTGACTGTTAGACTACAATAACACTGATTGACTGTTTCAGCAAATGGCCAGAAGTTGGTTTTGTTTCATCAGTAACTGTTCTGAAATTTCTCGAGAAGGAAACCATTTGTAGCGGGACGCCGCATTGAGGTGAGACTGAGAGCAAGCATCCTCTATACGATATAGCTGACTACGCCACCCTGTTAAACAGGGAAATATGAATATCAATGAATTTAACCACCTACAAAGGACATATTATCGAAAGGAGGGCCTGAGACGTGGATACCAAAAGTTTTATTTCAATCATCAAGCAGTAATCTTAAAACATTAAAAGACTGGAGGGGCAGGTTACACATACAAACATTAAAGAAACCAAACATGAAAAGGAGGCTGAGGCTTACCAATGGCAGGGAAACTAGTTTAATGAGCACAAGACTCCTATACCACCCTGTGCATATATTCCTACTTTCTCATAAACGAAAATGATTTTGATGTATTTATTTAATATTAACAACTTAACTTAACATTTAGAATTACATTGGCTTTTACATAGTACATTTTGTAAATATATAATGTCATTGTATGCATGTATGCACTGTATATCGAATGACGCTTTGGACAAAAGCATCTGCTAAATACCTTAACCACACTTCAAAATGTTTTATTTAAATAATTAATGAAAGTCGTAATGTTAAACTGCTGTCCGTCAGGCTCTTCTGTTTACACATAAATGTCCTGCATGGGAATACCAACTCTAGGTAGAACAGACATTTAACAGTAATAGCTGGGTGTCCATCCAACTTTTTAATGCACATTTTAACCATTTGAAAAAGAAATCCTGACCTGAAACGAAGCTTTATAATGGCAGTGGATTGCAACATCAGTTTGAAGCTCAAAAAAGTGCATCTATCCATCATAAAAGTGCTTCACACAGTTCTGAGGGGTTAATAAAGGCCTTCTGAAGCAAAACAATGAGTTTGTAAAGTTTTAAATATTAATATTTTTCTTACATGAAGTAAAATTACTAGCTTCCGGCCAAAAGAACAATAACATACAAATTTTACTCTAAAGCGCAACTTATGCAACGTACTGCTGATATTTACACTACGCCATGACGCACCACACTACTTCTGACGTCATAAGTTGCGTAAGTTGCACTTTGAATGCAAGTAGACTGCGTATGGCCGTTTGGCCGTAAGCTAGAATTTAAAGTTTGTGACGTGTTAAATATAGATATTTTTCGTACACAAACTCTTCGCTTCCGGAGGCCTATTTTAACCCCTCAGAGCCGCGTGGAGCTCTTTTATGATGGATAGATGCACTTTTTTGAGCTTCAAACTGATCCACTGCCATTATAAAGCTTGGAAGTGTCAGGTTTTTTTTTATTTTTTTTTTATTTTTTTTATAACTCCGATTGTATTTGTCTGAAAGAATGGCTTGAAGGCAAGTAAATCATGGGGTAATTTTCATTTAAAAGTGAACTACCCTTTTAACAAAATAAGTTCACTTTGAAATTAAATTTTGGTATGTTTTAGCTTACCTCAAGGGCATCCAAGATGTAGGTGTCTTTTTTTCCGCAGTAGTTTCAATTTTGATATTTTTAGGTCAAACCGTTCTTGTCTGTCAGTCATATAATGCAGGTCTATGGTCACTGTCTCAAAGAGCATGCACAGAGTCCAAATTAAAACAATTCCCCATCGTCCAAATTAAACAATTCCCCATCGTAAGTACACATTGATGGCCTAAGACACGAAACGAGCGGTTTGTGTGAGAAAACGAACAGTATTTATATCGTTTTTACCTCTTGTACACAGCCATGTCCAAGTGATCTGAGAGCGCAGGCGGGTATAGATATATACAATAGAAGTCGCCTTGGCTAGTGCAGTTCATTGGAACGAAACCGTAGCCAAGGCGATATCTATGACATCTACATCTAGATGCTATATTCAGCTTTTATCACAGTTAACGTTATAGCTAACTTACAGAATTAAATGAAGATACCAACATTGTCATTTGATTAAAGCCCATATTTCAATCTCGTTATTTGAAATATTAATTAAATTACAATCCTGGTATCTTCGTTTAATTCTGTAAGGCTAACGTTATTCAGTGACCGTAAAATCTACAAGCTACGTTTATGCTAGTGTGCAAACCACGACTTCAAGACCCCCGATTACAAGACAGCAAAACAGAAGTCCTAATAACGTTACAACAGCCTGTCCGGTAGCACGTGTAATCAATGCAATAATAACCTGAGCTAAGGAAGCTTACCGGGCTAACGTTAATGCTTATTTTTACAGTCTGGGATAACGTTATTTGAGCTATCGTCATTGTGGTGATTTTACATTAACGTTACGTTACAAGCTCAGCTCGACTCGATTCTACTCACCATGTTTGTTTTTCCATCGTGAATATTTAGTGTCTTGTACCTGATGTGGTAGCTTACCTTTTTCCTTATGGATTGAGCAAGACACCGCCACTTCACCGGGGTCAGTTCAGGTTGTTTATACCGGGAGTGAGCGAGTCGAGTCGGGGCGAGTTGAGCTAACGTTATAGGGATCTAACGTTACTATGGATAATGTCACTGAAATATACCAAACAAATTTTTTTTTTATATCTCGTACCTTTACACCTGCATGTGGTTCCTTTTCCATATGGATTGAGTAAGAAGACGCCACTTCACTGCGTCAGTTCAGGTTGTTTTTTAAGTCGATTCGGGGCGAACGTCACTGAAGCTAATGTCACTGAAATATACCAAACGAAACAATCAGCAGCACTCACTCATACCAACGGTATTAATATATCCATATACTTATAAAATAGATTTCATGTTAACGTTTCATACCTGAGATGTGTTCTTCTTCCAAAAATGTTTGATTCTCTGGTACCGTTGGCCGCGCAATTTCAAAATTCAAACAGCAGCGATCCCACAATGCTATGCGGTGGCTGTAAAATAATGCTTCTACAGTGTAGTTACAATAAAATTACAGGACTGTCCATAAATTTCCCATCATGCATTTGCATTTACAATAAAAACATGAATACAATATGTTGTTGTAAAATTTATTGTAAAAATTACATCAATTGCTAACAGTGCAGGTCTCACCACAACACACGCACACCGATACGGTCAAGCATGAACACACAGCACTCCGTGACAGAACCCCACCACCGCACACGAGGGCCTTTGAGCGGCCGGCCCTGAAGCCTCGGCTCCTATAACAAGAAACTAAATGAACAAAATGGTCTCCAAATAAACAAAAAATAAATAAAAACTGAAACTTAAATAAAAGTTACAGAAGAAAAAAACATTTAATTAATAAACCTGAGAATCATGCATCAAACCACGCTGAGGTTAAGAATTGGGCACCAAATCTGGGTGGATATTCACTCCGCTTTCATACTTCACCAGCAACCCAGCGATCACAAACAATATATGCTGGAAAGCAGGAGTCACAATACACATGAACCGAGCGCACACACGCTGACGAGTGAGTTGTACAGGAGAAACCAGGATCGATAAAGCAGCAGCATCAACTAGTGTTGCTCACTGAACGCATGGTATCCGAGAACAGATTATTCCTGTTAGAATTTAAACCTTAAAATTACTACAACAAAAGCACGGTAATGCAGTAGGGGCATCTAAATTTCTTAAAATTGCAGTTGGAAATAAGGTGAGAACAAGGAATGATTCAGTTTAGAAAGAAGAATGAGGATAAATCATAAATGCAGAGAAACTAAATTATGGTGAAAGATTGAAAAATATCCACTAAGTGAAGATCAAACGTGACTGAATTTCCTCACAAATGACTGAAAATAACAGGAGAAAAGTGACTTATGAAAAATCATGATCAAAGCTGTCATAGACTGACCAAGCTCAAACTTTTATATTATTATAATATATTAATATAATAATATTATTGCTTATTATAAGATCATATTGTTTTTCATTGTGTGTGTGTGTGTGTGTGTGTGTGTGTGTGTGTGAGCAGCTGCAGTTTCAGTTCAGTCACTGTGACTCTGACTGACGGAGGTTTTTGTACGACTCTTTATCACTGTGTGAACACACCACCACTGTGATAACTCTGACAGTAATAATGTCCAGCATCTTCAGTCTGGACTCCACTGATGGTCAGAGTGAAATCACTGTTAGATCCACTGCCACTGAATCTAGATGGAGTTCCTGACTGGAGGTGGTTTGTGAAATATATCAGGAGTTTAGGAGCTTCTCCAGGTTTCTGTAAGTACCAGGATAGAGCGGGTTTTCCATCATCATCATCATCATCATCAACAACATAACAGCAGTCTGGATCACTGCTAGTTTTACAGGTTACAGTGACTGATTGTCCAGTTTGAGAGAGCCGCTCTGAGGGAGTTTGAGTCACTGTCTCCTGCCCAACAGATTCTGACAAGAGAGAAAGATTAGAAATCACAAACACTTTTACAACCTTATATCTTCACAACACACATAAAGATAACGAGTGAATAACGTTTGTAATCTTGACTGACACAAACCTCGACATAACACTGCCAGCGTCCAGATCAATATGGTGATGAAAGTCATTTTTGTAGGTTGAAGGTTCAGTTCTAGTGAAAAACAGTTGTTGATCATGTTTGATGTTTGACAGAGTTATAAACACATGCAGAGCACTGAAGCGTGTGTCGCTCATGTAAAACACACTCTATGCAAACGCTTCAGGAGTCACAGATTTAAGTTGGTGTTTCATTGAGACTTTACAAACATTTCACGATTTCACATGTTGTCCGAATATCAGACCAGCATGACGATAGCGAGTGTGATATTGCTTTTATACAACAGCTTAATAAACAAGAATCCATTATTGAGTATTTTACATTTTAGACATTTATATTACCAGTTCCTTTGTGTCCAGAGAATCTACAGATTCAGAGACTTCATCCTTCGAAGGCCGATTGCCTCACAGCGGCTCGACGAAGTCTGTCTCAATTTAAAGGCTCCTTCAAATGCGTCTTCATATATATATATTTACTCAAAGTACTTTTTCTAAACTCTTAACACAGCAACACACCTACATCACACAATTAGCCAACTTAATGTTCTGCCCAAAACCACATTTTGTTCTTTAAATTCCAAGTCTACATTTCAAAATGTAAAAAAACATTTTCTACATGTTTTTAAGCTTAATAGTTATTTTAAGTGTTTCTGGTATTACAGGAAAATCAAACTCTTAAAAACGATCTGCTCTATTGAGAAACACAATCACTCCTGATGATGAAATATGAGTTTAAGTAAAAAAAATGTATTGTATTTTTTGAGGACTTCAAATTTAGCACAAAAACAACTGTGTGTGTGTTTGTGTGTGTGATCATGTGTGTGTGCTCAATTCCTGTCACACAACAGTTCAGTCACTAGCTATGTTGCCATCCTCCTATTTTATGTGAATTTTGGGATTGACTATCACATAAAAAAAAATGCAGAGATGAACATAAATTCAAAAAATGTGCAGAAAAAATCGTATGTGCTCAATAGAGGAGATGATGTTTTTATCCGATAAGAAGACATGCACATAAACTATAATGGAAACATATTCATAAATCCCTCAATGCACAACAAAAAACTCACATGATTTTGTCTTAACAGGGTATGTGATTGATAACTGGAATCACCTTAAGTGTTTGGTTGTAATATTTTTAATGAACTGTTAAAACTATCCTCACCGCAAACAGCCGTAACATAGCTAACTGTGTTAGCATGTGGGTTTGAAGTTAGCATGAGTGTAAAGCATCACATTAAACTAGAGAAATATCTACTTTAGATTATGCAAGTCAAATGTATCTACAATACAATAGTGTTCGGCAAAAAATAATCTTGATAACATATTTTCCTCTTCCTCCTGAAAATATGTTTTTGGTCATTAAAACGACCATCACAATCACTAAACCTGACAATGCAAATGAGATTTACACCTCAAACTCACAGTTTCACTCTTTTACTGGTTCAACGCTCTGAACTGGAGCAGTTTCACTCTTTTACTGGTTCAACGCTCTGAACTGGAGCAGTTTCACTCTTTTACTGGTTCAACGCTCTGAACTGGAGCAGTTTCACTTCTGCTGATGGAGGGATGAGACCGTTATGAAGTTTGAGTGATAGTTTATATGACTTGTATGACTTATATAACGTAATGAGACTCTTCACTGGTAGATCACGTGTGACTGGACTAGAGGAGTAAATGTAGATGTTGATCTGATTCAATTCACGATTCATAGGTTTTTGATTATTTTCAAGAAAGATTTCTTTCTAATTCACAGAGTGCAATGCGCCTATAAAATACCTAGGAAAGGTTTTCCATATTTCATAATTTCAGTAAAGTATCCACATATTAAAATAATAGCTGATACATTCAAAGTCTCAAATTCAAATAAAATAAAATCATATATCCTAAAACCCCTTAAATGTCTCTGATCGCCCATAAACACTGATCTCAGTAAAACTGCAGTATTTGATCTTGTAAAAATAACAGTGAAGTTTCCACACAATGAAGCGCTTTATTTCAGTGTTGAGCAATAACATCTTTATGAATGTTTTAAGTGTGTTTGACTCAGAGGTGGACAGTAACAAAATACATTTACTTGAGTACTGTACTTAAGTACACATTTTGAGTATGTACTTTACTTGAGTATATTTTTTTCTGGAAACTTTTTACTTTAACTTCACTACATTTGAAAGACAAATATCATACTTTTTACTCCACTACAATTTTGTCAAGGTCCTTGAGTAGAAAGTAACATCAGTCAGTGGATGATTTTGGTTGCAGGGGTTGCATTTTGGTTGAAAATGAAAGTCTGGTTGACATCAGAACCCTGCATCTGATTGACGTTGGATATTGATTGAAAATAAAAGTCGGGTTGACGTCAGAACCCGACTGACTTTGGATTCTGACATAAACCTGATTTTCATTTTCAACGTTGGGTTTGGTTTTCTAAATGCGAATTTTGTCACTTTTTTGGGAGCACACTATAGATAACAGTAAGGCTAACATATTCATACTAAAAGCCAAACAACTTTAAATAGGACAATATTTGAGGGAACAGCCATTTGGGTGTCGGAAACCATTGTGGACGTTATTGAGTGACTTATTCAATCTCACATTCAATCCCACGACTGGAACTGTGTTCTAGAAATAAATGTGATATGGATATAAGTGCAGGCATAGATTCAGAGGCATAGCCAGCAGCCATATCACCTTGTAGCCCAAGACTGGTTGCCCACTGAAGCTAAGCAGGGCTGAGCCTGGTCAGTACCTGGATGGGAGACCTCCTGAGAAAAACCAGGTTGCTGCTGGAAGAGGTGTTAGTGAGGCCAGCAGGGGGTGCTCACCCTGTGGTCTGTGTGGGTCCTAATGCCCCAGTATAGTGACGGGGACACTATACTGCCAAAGAGCACCGTCCTTCGGATGAGACGTTAAACCGAGGTCCTGACTCTCTGTGGTCATTAAAAATCCCAGGATGTCTTTCGAAAGAGTAGGGGTGTAACCCCGGCATCCTGGCCAAATTTGCCCAGTGGCCTCTGTCCATCATGGCCTCCTAATCATCCTCATATACTGATTGGCTTCATCACTGTCTCCTCTCCACCAGTAAGCTGGTGTGTGGTGGGCGTTCTGGCGCAATATGGCTGCCGTCGCATCATCCAAGTGGATGCTGCACATTGGTGGTGGTTGAGGAGATTCCCCCCTTCTATGTAAAGCGCTTTGAGTGCCGAGAAAAGCGCTATATAAATGTAATGAATTATTATTATTATTATTATAAGGTACTGTAAGTATTACAGACAACAATGCAACAATAATAAAACAATGCATTGACATTTACTTTTTACTTTTGATACTTAAGTACTTTTAAAAACGAGTACTTCTGTACTTTTACTTAAGTAAAAATAGGTCTTTACAACTTTTACTTGTAACAGAGTAATATTTGACCAGTAGTATCTGTACTTTCACTCAAGTAAGGAAGTTGTGTACTTCGTCCACCTCTGGTTTGACTCGAGACTGAAGTGTTGTTGTGAGAGATCTGTCTTCTGCTCATGTGAGACTCAGACGCAATAAACTAGTCAAGCAACAACATGTTTATGATTCACTTTACAGTATGAGTGTATGATTAGGAAGAAAAAATAATCATGCTTTATAAAAATACATGAACAACCATATGAGAATAGATAAACCATCAATTATCTGAAAAAATATGATCAAAATAATTTCTTATCTTCAGTAATATTAATGAAGTGCAGCAAAATTGATATTAAGTTGATTTTTGTGTTTCTGTTGAGTGTGTGTGTGTGTGTGTGTGTGTGTGTGTGTGTGTGTGTGTGTGTGTGTGTGTGTGTGTGTGTGTGTGTGTGTGTGTGTGTGTGTGTGTGTGTGTGTGTGTCTGAAAGTGTGTGAGCAGCTGCAGTTTCAGTTCAGTCACTGTGACTCTGACTGACGGAGGTTTTTGTACGACTCTTTATCACTGTGTGAACACATCTTTACTGTTGATCAAGTGATAACTCTGACAGTAATAATGTCCAGCATCTTCAGTCTGGACTCCACTGATGGTCAGAGTGAAATCACTGTTAGATCCACTGCCACTGAATCTAGATGGAGTTCCTGAATGGAGGCGATTGGTCCAATAAATCAGGCGTTTAGGAGCTTCTCCAGGTTTCTGTAAGTACCAGGCTAAACATTCATTCCCATCACTCCTTCTGTACACATCACTGCTGGTTTTACATTTGATATTCACAGTTCCTCCTGGTTGTTCTGCTGTTATTGAGGGACTCTGAGTGACGGTGATCTGTCCTCTACACTCTGAAACACAACAAGAAGAAAATCAGCAGAATAAATGAAAGATCTTTGCTAAAACAAGTAAATGTAAAGTAGTAAATGCAGTGAAAGTGAGTGTCACCGTTGAGGAGCAGCAGCAGAGAGCAGAAGATCAGTGTGTGTGTCCTCATCTTTACTGGGAATGAGTGAAACTGAAGGACAGAGATGTTGGATGAACAGTCTGACTGACAGACACTGATATTGAGCTTCAGTCTCAGGGGTGGGACACAAATTCAAAGCCGTTTCCTCTCAAATGAGTCTCAGTCACTGACAGAAGAGCAGAAATGAGGAATATGACAATGTTCAGAAGTTCATTTTCCCTCATCAAACACTCAATAATAGTTTGTTTCTCTGTGATTCACTCTCAGCAGCAAACTGGATGTCGGCAGTAAATCATCAAATCAGTTTAGAAATAATTATTATTATTTATTATTATTATTAATCTAAGGTGGAAACAGGCTTGAATATTTTTTTCTGATCTGTCATCTGCTCTGCTTTGTGTGTTTCATACACAACTGTACGTGTGCTTTATCATTCAGTCATACTTTTATTACAATTCAATCAACATAGTTTGAAATAAAATAATAACTTCATGTGTTTGAGTCCATTTGTGTTGTTTTCATTTCTGGTCTTTCATTGGATCAGGGCTTTTGCTCACATATTAATAAACTTCAGCGAAGCATTAAAACACCTGCAGATTCATGATGAACCTCACAGAGATTATGATAGATTGAAGATAAACATGCATGACAGACTCATATCACTCATCTCTCATTGTGTTTTATGTTTAATAGTTATTTAAAGTGTTTCAGTATTATAGAAACATCAAACTCTGAGGATGATGAACATCTGCTCTATTCTGAGAGAAACACAATCACTCCTGATGATGAAATATGAGTTTAACTCGCTCACTTTCACTGTGGGACTGAAACCAGACAGTTTTTGACTAATATAAGGCTTGTTCATATTCATTAGTTTACACTGTTTATACTTGTGAACAAGTTTTCAACAAAAATTCAGTTAAAAGTGTAGATTAAATCAGTTAAAACTTAATGTCAGTAAGTTAAATAACACACAAAATACATCCAATAAATACATGTGTAATAACTCCATAAATAAATGCATTTATATTTTGAATTTATAGATTTATCCATAAATATCTGCATTAAAAATAAATGAATAAATAAATGAATAAATAAATAAATGCATAAACAAAGTAATAATTCCAGCGCTCAAAAGGAGGGAGAGGCTTAGATATGTATCCGACCCATTGATCAATGCAGAAATACACTGTATTCTAGGAAACCAGTGTTTTCATAATTTAAGTACATTAAAATAATATGGTAAGAAATACCAGTTTGCAATATCATGACGCTGTTCATCACTCACACTAACAAATCAATGCATTTTCATCTAAAATATCAACGCATTGTGCAGCATATGGCTGTAAAACCCACTGAGGAAAACCTTATGGCAATATCCATATGCAGAATTATCTTATTAATGATCAACTAAATGCTGTGAGAATATGAGCTAATGTCTAGTGCAGATATAGATCTTCATACATGTGAATAAGGTTGTTCTGAAGGGAATGAGCCAGTAGAGGTCAGTGATTATCTTCATTATCTGTCAGTGATCCTCTTCTTTGAGCGGATGAACTATTGGATCATCAGGATGAGAGTCGAGGTCTAAGAGCAGCGCTGGCCTTCACTGGTGTGTGTTCATACAGGACTGTGTGTGTTTATACAGTGTAAGATGATACTGTACTGACTGACTGATAAGGAGCAGAACCTGCCTGTAGTTTATAAAGCAGTTGATCAGTGTGTGATGTGTTTATACTTGTAATTTGTCAGTATTGTAGTTGTTTCTTACAGTATAACCACATCTTGATCCACATGTTGAGTCTCAAATAAAAGCAACTAATGGAACTTTGTGCTTTTTAATTGATGTCCCACAGTGATTATATTCACTAGTTCTCATGAAACTTTATTAAAAGGCTTCAGATGCAGTCGACAGTTAACTTGCTCTTGACTGTATTTGACAGATCCAATATGACGAACGGCTGATATAGATCTCAGTCATATCACTGATCTAGAAGAGCACAAACTCTCAAAGCTGTGCAGAGATCAGTCCGTCGGTCGGTTTCCACCATATTTATATTCTCCCTAAAGATATGAATATGAGGAAATTTAAAACAAATACCACTGAGTCTCTGGCACCCTTATGAAAAGAAAATATATTTCCCATATATGAATGATCAATAAATGAAATGGTTTAACAGAATATTTGAAAATATACAGAATAATATATTGTGTTAATATATTACAATATATTGAATAATATATAATGAATTGCCGCTTTTCATATATTGAAAAAGATGTAATATACCATAATGTATGCCATTTTATATTCAGTAATACTGAACTAGAAATCTGTTGTAACTCATTCCGTGTGTGTGTGTGTGTGTGTGTGTGTGTGTGTGTGTGTGTGTGTGTGTCGACATACATTCACATTTATATGGGAACATGTATGTGCAATATATGTACACAATAATTAATATGATTCTATATTCAATAATATATAGCCATGGTAAGTGCATATATTGCAGTATATTGAAAAATATAAGCACTAGTTTCTCATATATGGAAATGTATTATGTAATAAATCACATTATATTTTGCAGTATATTCCCATATATTTTTGTTCTGTAAGGGCAGGGACACTGGTGGACTTTGTCTAGTTGTTTCTCTCAACATATGCTTTTATTTCTGACCTCTATAATCTAATAAAGAGTTTAATTTAGATGGTTTTATTTCAGATGCAAGTGTGACGATGTTATTTCAGATCCTCCTTTGAGCAGCTGCAGTTTCAGTTCAGTCACTGTGACTCTGACTGACAGAGGTTTTTGTACGACTCTTTATCACTGTGTGAACACATGTTTACTGTTGATGTAGTGATAACTCTGACAGTAATAATGTCCAGCATCTTCAGTCTGGACTCCACTGATGGTCAGAGTGAAATCACTGTTAGATCCACTGCCACTGAATCTAGATGGAATTCCTGACTGACGGCTGTTTGTTCCATAAATCAGGAGTTTAGGAGCTTCTCCAGGTTTCTGTAAGTACCAGCTCAGACACTGTTTGCCACTACAACAGCAGTCTGGGTTTCTGCTGATTTTACAGGTTACAGTGACTGATTGTCCAGTTTGAGAGAGCCGCTCTGAGGGAGTTTGAGTCACTGTCTCCTGCCCAACAGATTCTGACAAGAGAGAAAGATTAGAAATCACAAACACTTTTACAACCTTATATCTTCACAACACACATAAAGATAATGAGTGAATAACGCTTGTAATCTTGACTGACACAAACCTCGACATAACACTGCCAGCGTCCAGATCAATATGGTGATGAAAGTCATTTTTGTAGGTTGAAGGTTCAGTTCTAGTGAAAAACAGTTGTTGATCATGTTTGATGTTTGACAGAGTTATAAACACATGCAGAGCACTGAAGCGTGTGTCGCTCATGTAAAACACACTCTATGCAAACGCTTCAGGAGTCACAGATTTAAGTTTAATGTGCTTTCATGGAGACTTTACAAACATTTCACGAGTTCACGTTAATATGATCCTTTACTGATATAAAGCAATATTTTCTGAGTGTAAGTGTGATATTGCTTTGAAACAACAGTTTAATGAACAAGAATCTATTATTGAGTACTTTACATTTTAGTCATTTATATTGCCAGTAGTTATTTACTAACTGAAAGTTACGGCTGACTGAAATATTTCCAAACGAAAACACAGTAAAACAAACCAGTGCGACTCTGAGAAACACAATCGTGGCCTAATAGTTAGAGAGAGTCAGATAGGTTTAATGCAGAGGACAAACTCTGAGTTTGGGTTTCCACACTTGGCCTTCATATGTCACTTTCACAATAGTTCCTGAATGAATCAGTGTTTTAGTCGGATGATAAAGTTAATGGCTGCATCCGAAATCACATCTTCCCTTCTATATAGTAGGCAAAAAACAGTACGTGACAAAAGAAGGATGTCCGAATTGACAATACTCATAAAAGCAGAAAGTACTCGGATGTCCGACTACTTTTGGAGAGATCCTGAAGTGTGATACGATGGACACTTTACTATCCCATGAGGCCACAGGAGAGGATCTGTGAGTGACAGTGAAGAGATGCAACTGACGCTGGTAGATCACATGATAATGACAACATGGCGAATGTAGTACGTCTGGATTACACACACACACTCATTTATACTATATAGAACTGACTTTTTTAGTGGCCGTGAAGTAATTACTAAAATTAAAATAAGTATCTACTCAAGAGAGTGTGTGATTTCAGCGCTTCTTTCAGCTTTTTCTCCCGATTCAGAGACTTCATCCTTCGAAGGCCGATTGCCTCACAGCGGCTCGACGAAGTCTGTCTCAATTTAAAGGCTCCTTCAAATGCGTCTTCATATATATATTTACTCAAAGTACTTTTTCTAAACTCTTAACACAGCAACACACCTACGACACACAATTAGCCAACTTAATGTTCTGCCCAAAACCACATTTTGTTCTTTAAATTCCAAGTCTACATTTCAAAATGTAAAAAAAAACCATTTTCTACATGTTTTTATGCTTAATAGTTATTTTAAGTGTTTCTGGTACAGGATAATCAAACTCTTAAAAACGATGAACATCTGCTATTGAGAAACACAATCACTCCTGATGATGAAATATGAGTTTAACTCGTTCAGTTTCACTGTTGAGGAGGTTTGTATAATAAATCAGGAGTTCAGGAGTTTCTCCAGGTTTCTGTAAGTTCCTGCTGAAATAGTTTATCCTGTTCCAGTTGCTCATCATTTTAACGGGTTTGTTCATATTCATCAGTTTATCAGGTCATGTTATCATCAGCTGCAAGTTTGTACCGTCTCATAGTTTTGTGAATACGTTTTAAATAAAAATTCAGTTAAAAGCACAAATAAAAGTTCTTATTGCGCTTTTTTATCAGAGGCGTCTGATTGGTGCAGAGGAGGGAGAGGCGTGTCTAAACTGAACTGATTATCAGAGCTATAATTAAAACCGCAAGATAATATAAAACTCTTACTGTCTGCAGAATACAGTGCATAGTAAACAAATGACATTGTTTGCCAACTAGGGCAAACTGAAATCACTCAGATCTCAAATGTGTCGCTGATCTATAAGAGCTCAAAATCTCTTTCTGAACTCTATAATTATAAGAGTGTGAGATTAATTTAGATGGTTTTATTTCAGATGCAAGTGTGACGATGTTATTTCAGATCCTCCTTTGAGCAGCTGCAGTTTCAGTTCAGTCACTGTGACTCTGACTGACGGAGGTTTTTGTACGACTCTTTATCACTGTGTGAATGTAAGATCACCCTCACATATATTAGCAAAATTTGTTCTGCAATGGAAACTCTGACAGTAATAATGTCCAGCATCTTCAGTCTGGACTCCACTGATGGTCAGAGTGAAATCACTGTTAGATCCACTGCCACTGAATCTAGATGGAGTTCCTGACTGGAGGGTGTTTGTGTAATAAATCAGGAGTTTAGGAGCTTCTCCAGGTTTCTGTAAGTACCAGGATAAACGATTTCCTCTGTGCACATCTCTGCTGGTTGTACATTTGATATTCACAGTTCCTCCTGGTTGTTCTGCTGTTATTGAGGGACTCTGAGTGACGGTGATCTGTCCTCTACACTCTGAAACACAACAAGAAGAAAATACACTGAAAACTTTGACAATATACTTGAAGAAATGAATTAATATCAAACTTGTGCTCCACAAACCTTGAGCAAACGCTGTGAGAGTCCAGATGAAGATGATGATGAAGGTCATGTTGATGAAGATTGTTGTGTGTGTCAGTGATGAAGTGTTAAACTCACAGCACTATAAACACTCTCACACACTGAAGATCTGATCAATATGCAAACACACTCCACATCATTTCCCTGAAGACAGTCACTCATTAACAGACACAAAACACAATCACTGAAGTGAAAAAAAATCTGTCTTTTTCATAATATTTGACCTTCTACAAAATGTTAAAAATTATATCATTCAATTTAATTCTCAATACTTCTACAATACCAACTTTAGTATATGAATCTGAATATCTGCTGTGAGACTTTGAGAATATTTTTACTGTAGTTGGATTGAAACGTCGCTGTTAATCCCCAAATTTTACACCAAATCCATGTGTGTTCCTGCAGTTTCTGAACAGACATGAGGATCATCACACACACGAGTCTCTGTCAGTCACTGAATAACTGAGTTTGATTGAGAGTCACACATGATATAAACATGTTCACTTTAATAAATTCAGTTAGTAATTCAGTGATGATGAGCTTCATAAAGCAGGGGAAGTCAGTGAGTTTCTGTTGTAATGATTTGACGGTGGAAACACAGCATTCAGAGAGTGAGGATCCAAATGCAGTTTATTTACAAGTATAATCCAGTCATAGTCCATATATATGGAGGACCAAACCTGCAGAAATTAAAAATTAATAGATAAATAAATAAATAAATAGATAAATAGATAAATAGATAAATAAATGTGATAAATAGATAAATAAATGTGATAATAGGAAAAGAAAGAAAGAAATAAACGACTTGATAAAATAAATATGATTCATTTTTAATCAAATTCATTTTTGTATTATTTTTCCCCTTAATGTATTATTTTCTGCTTTTATACATTTTTACATTTTTTAAAAATCGTTTTAACTTTTATTTATTCGTTAATTATTTATTTATTTATTTTTATATTTTTATATTTATTCTTACATTTATTGTTTAGATTTATTTATTTATGCATTCATTTATTTATAGATTTATTTATTTCCACATGTATTTATTTTTAGATTTATTTATTTATTGATTCATTTATTTTTACATTTCTTTGTGTAACATGGAAATGAGGAAGGCGGTCCTTGTGTAGCTTCAGTGCATCATTGGTTGAGAGCGGTTGAGAGCTCACGAATAGAATCGTCAGGCTTAGCTAATAGAGAGGAGATTTTTCAAAAAACAAAAAAACAAAATGGCGGCAAGAAATTATTCGTTGTCCAGTTTGCTACGGGATGTGGCAGATTAGCTGGAGAATTGTAAGTAATTTTCACCTAATCGCATTATGCCGAAATATTTTGTAGCGTCAACTATTTTTCCAGAAATAATAACACGAAGCTGAAACTACTTATGTGATCCCTCTCAGCATCGTCGTCGTCATCGAGTGTGGAACCGTCGGCGTCGGCGTCTGACGCTGGGTTTATGACACCCAGACACCCAGTGGATGGTTGGTTTTCAATTACCTGTATATTTCAAATGACCTGTATGTAAGCAGCACACAGTGCAGTGTTGATGTTAAAACTGTGTTGTTACAATGTTTAAAGTGGCTGACATTTTTACATTTACATTTACATTTAGTCATTTAGCAGACGCCCTTATCCAAAGCGACTTACAAATTAGGACTAAGTTCAGCGAGTCATCATAAAGAGGCAAAAGCAACAACAACGCAGGAAGTGCTCAAAATACGAAGTTCAGGTATTATTCAGAGTAGCATAAGCCTGATAAGTGATGTTTCAAAGGGAAAGGATTTTTTTTTTTTTTTTTTTCTATAAGGTTAAGTGCTCGCGGAAGAGATTGGTTTTCAGCTGTTTTTTGAATGTTGTCAGGGATTCTGCATTCCGGATGAGGGTGGGGAGAGCGTTCCACCAGCATGGAACTGTAAATGAGAATGTTCTGGAAAGTGATTTTGTGGCTTTCTGTGATGGAACCACGAGACGTCGCTCTTTGACCGATCGTAGGTGTCTGGTAGGGATGTAGACTCGTAGGAGTGAGTGAAAGTAGGAGGGAGCTGAGCCTGTGATGGATCTGTAAGCAAGCGTCAGTGCCTTGAACTTGATGCGAGCAGCGAGAGGTAGCCAGTGCAGAGAGGTGAACAGAGGAGTGACGTGGGCCCTCTTGGGCTCGTTGAAGACAAGACGAGCTGCAGCATTCTGGATCATCTGTAGGGGTTTGGTCGCACATGCTGGGAGTCCAGCCAGAAGGGCATTGCAGTAGTCAAGCCTAGAGATGACCAGGGCCTGGACGATAAGTTGTGTTGCATGCTCAGTTAGGAAAGGCCTGATCTTCCTGATGTTGTGCAGTGCAAACCTGCATGATCGAGCTGTCTTTGAAATGTGATCTGTGAAGGTCAGCTGGTCATCAAACGTTACTCCAAGATTTCTGACCGATCTTGATGGGGTGATTAATGATGACTCTAGCTGGATGGTGAAGTCGTGCTGTAGAGACGGATTGGCAGGGAGGACGAGAAGCTCAGTCTTTGCCAGGTTGAGCTGCAGGTGGTGTTCCTTCATCCATGTGGAGATGTCCGCCAGACAGCTTGAGACCCGTGCAGCTACTGTGGGATCATCTGGTTGAAAGGAGAGGAAGAGCTGTGTGTCATCAGCATAGCAGTGGTAGGAAAAACCGTGTGCCTGTATGATGTGTCCCAGTGATGTGGTGTAGATGGAGAAGAGGAGGGGACCAAGAACTGAACCCTGGGGAACCCCTGTGGTCAGCTGATGTGCTCTGGATATCTCGCCTCTCCATGCGACCTTGAAGGACCTACCTGTGAGATAGGACTCAAACCAGTGGAGTGAAGTTCCTGTGATGCCCAGTGATGAGAGGGTGGACAGAAGGATCTGATGATTCACCGGCTGACAACCGGCTGACAACAATAAATATTCATATTATAAATAAAACTGCCTGGTTTTTTGAGCTGTGCATAACTGTAGCTGAATAGTAAGGCCTACTACGCTACTGTATTTTAATATTGGTCATTATGGTGGTACTTGGAGAGCCAAATATTTTCTGAGGTGGTACTTGGTGTAAAAAGTTTGAGAACCACTGCTCTAGCTATTTGTAAAACGTCCGCCATAGTACACACCTGTCACCACCACCCGACGTCACTACAAAGCCAGAGTAATCGAGCAAGCGCCTCAATCAACGAAGAACCAATGGTAAGCAAGACCAACCCACCTAATTATCATACAAGACAAAGAAATGTAAAAATAAATGAATCAATAAATAAATAAATCTATAAATAAATGAATGCATAAATGCATAAATCTAAACAATAAATGTATGAATAAATATAAAAATAAATAAATAATTAACGAATAAATAAAAGTTAAAACGATTTTTTTAAAATGTAAAAATGTATAAAAGCAGAAAATAATACATTAAGGGGAAAAATAATACAAAAATGAATTTGATTAAAAATGAATAATATTTATTTTATCAAGTCGTTTATTTCTTTCTTTCTTTTCCTATTATCTTTATCACATTTATTTATCTATTTATTTATTTATTTATTTATCTATTAATTTTTAATTTCTGCAGGTTTGGTCCTCCATACATATATCAGACAGAGTCAAAGCACATGTTATCAGTCCCAACAAAATCTATTCTATATCTATTCAAACTGATCTATTAGTTTATTTCACTGGTTCACTTTCAGCAGCGGCTCCAAACTGATGATGATATACTTTATAAAACTATATACAGTATTCAGACCTTCAACATTTCTCACATTATCAGTTTATCCACTATAGTTTAGAAAATGGTAATAAAATATGACAAATATTAAACTGTGTCAGAACAAATTCATCTTAATAATGTCAGATAACTTTGAGCAAAACATGTTCAGGTCAAAGTGTCTGAATCATTTTTGGTTTATTTAATTAAATTTATTTTAGAATGTTTCTGAGACGCTTCTCGACCTTTGGGTTCTAGCAGGATGCCGGTTATAACGTTTTTGTAACAAGCATTTAATCCACGACATATATTTAGACATTCATTCATCTGCCAATCAACGAAAACGAACTGAGAATCTGTGGAGTGCAGGTGACATCATCATCGTTATGGTGTATTATTATATGTTTAATCTCACTATGTGTGTCTGTGCGTTAGAGCGAGAGGTAAGTGATTATTTCACACTATTGATTTTGTTTCTTTTTGTAGTAAATGTGTTGAATCGAATCTTATTCTTTCCAATAGAGTTAAAGGTACAACCCTAAATTAAAAGACCTTTGTCAGGTTAGACGCCATTTTGAATTTAACCAGATGAAAACGAGGCTGTTATAAACGAGGGATAGACTTGGTCTGTGTCTGAAATCTCTTGAGTAGGTGCTTATTTTGAACAAGTAATTACTTCACGACTGCTAAAAAAGTACATTCTATATAGTATGAACATAATCCAGACATACATTCGCCATGTTGTCATGATCATGTGACGAAGTAGTAGGTCATCCGGGTACTTTTTGCCTACTCTCTTATGAGTTCTTCTTTTGTCACATGCTGTTTTTTGCCTACTATATATTGATTTTGGATGGCACTCATTGTATAAAGGTCATATTTTAAGGAGTTTTAATCTACTGCCTTTTTTCGAAAAGAAGTTTCCTCATCTGAACAATCGGTATGTTAAACAACAGTGCGATCCATTAAACTCACTGTACTTATATCCCTCACAGCCTCGTCTTCATTCCTGTCTAAAAATAAATGCCTTCTGGTTTGTATTTCCACAGCATGAAGGAAAGATCTTACGCATTTATGAATTAACCGCTCATTGACATGTTGTTATGATATCCACTTCAAACATTACTGTGCTCATGATAACTTTAGTTAACTCTACAATAAGTAAATCCACTTCAGCTAAATACTCTTAGACAGCGATGCCATAGAAATGTACAGAGCTAACGCAAAAACGGACATTCAAAGACAAAACTCTAAAGATGGCTGTGGACTTGTTTCTCTAAGGTCTATAACTAGAGGAGGCTCTGAAGAGTCTTAAAGACCCACTCCGATGAAAATCATGTTTTTCTAGGTGTTAACATGTTCTTGTGGCATTTTTCTTATGCTAGAGGACATATCTTGAGAAAAATAAGCTCAAAGTTGTATTTCTGAGTATTTCTGCATTCAAATGGGTGTGAATCAGTAGCAGACGCTAAAATGCCGGCTAAATTAGACTGGAGTTGTGACGTAGTAACTCCACTGGGCGGGGCCACAAGCTCATACTCCCCTCCGCCCCGCACGCTCAGGTTCTGAGGAGTAGAGAAGACGATGGCGGATCAATACCTATGTGCGGTAGCGGGTTGCAATGCTAAGAGGAGAGATATTGGTATTAGCTTTCATGCTTTACCAAAACATGTTGCTGTGAGAGATGAATGGATTACGTTCCAGGGTTCCAGACTGCGACCATTTTTTGAGAATGTGCGAGTTAAAATTTTATGTGGTCGCATTTGTGCGAGTGCATGGTCATGTACTACTCAGTTAAATTCACGCATGAATTTTCCTGCATTGAACTTGTTTTAGCGCCCGCCAAAGTGAATTTTTGTCCCGCCAAAGTCTTATTTGATCGGTGAGTAATGTAGATGAACGGCTGCGTTTGTGACAGGACATGTTTATAACTGAAAGAACGAGCAGAGAGAGAGACCCGGACGCGCGCGCGCGCACTCTCTGTCTTCGGAGTCAGGCGAAAATGTAAACAAGACCTCACCGTCTCCAAACTAAGCGCTGTCTTGCTCTCTCTCCCTCGCACATATTAATCAAAATAAATCGACACGGCGGTAAAAGGTCGGAAGACCAAAGTTTCATGTGGAGCATTCTGAGATTTTTTTTTCTTTTTCTGAATTGCCGCTGGGTGTGAATTGTGCTAAAAAAGTTGCCTTATCTTCTCTGAAAAGCGTTCCGGACATTCAGCTGACATAAATCAACACTTTAATTAAACGAAAAAAACTATCCAGTGATGAAATGTTTTCTGTGTTGACAGAAAGAAAGACAGAAAGAGGCTGTTGCTGCCTATGTATCTCTCTTCAGCCAACGGCTCCGCCCACAACGCAGAGGCGAATTGCTAATGAGCTACTGCCGCTCTGCTGAAGAGAAGTCCCAGAAAACGGCACAGGTTTTGTGATTTTGGCTAAAAACGGCATAATCATCATTTAAAGACCACTGAGAATGTTTAAAAATAGCTCAAAATATGATCGGAGTGGGACTTTAAAGGGATATTTCACATAATAATGAAAACCTGTCATAATTTACTCACTCTCATATGCTTGTTCCAGACATGTATGATTTTCATTTCTTCTGCATAAAGTTGATAAATGTCTATTCAAATGTATTGTGAATACGTGGTGCACATGAGACCAGTGACCAACAGGGGGAGCAAGAGACAATCCATCAGGAGCAGAAGGTAAAAGTTCATAAATGTAAAACAAAGACATAAGCTCTGCTCGAAATATTTTGTTGGTTAGAATTTGCTTTTATGTGAGTAAAATATAGGCTTTTTTTTTTTTTTTTTTTTTTGACAGATGACTGGAAAAGTTGTGGAAATTCATTCATTGATCAAGGTAAATTATTAGAAACAGAAATGAGTCCATCAGGTCCATTTGGTCTGGTTTCAGATGTGTTTGCTCTGCTGACTGGTGAAAGTTTATGAGAGAGAAAACATTTACAGAAGAATGTTTAGATATGTGTATTTGAAAACGTGTGTGTGTGTGTGTGTGTGTGTGTGTGTGTGTGTGTGTGTGAGCAGCTGCAGTTTCAGTTCAGTCACTGTGACTCTGACTGACGGAGGTTTTTGTATGACTCTTTATCACTGTGTGAATGTATCATCACCCACACAATAATTATCAGAATTTGTTCTGCAATGGAAACTCTGACAGTAATAATGTCCAGCATCTTCAGTCTGGACTCCACTGATGGTCAGAGTGAAATCACTGTTAGATCCACTGCCACTGAATCTAGATGGAGTTCCTGACTCGAGTTTTTTTACATAACGAATCAGGAGTTTAGGAGCTTCTCCAGGTTTCTGTAAGTACCAGTGTAAATCTTCATCCCCATCATCCCATCTCTGCACATCTCTGCTGGTTTTACATTTGATATTCACAGTTCCTCCTGGTTGTTCTGCTGTTATTGAGGGACTCTGAGTGACGGTGATCTGTCCTCTACTCTCTGAAACACAACAAGAAGAAAATACACTCAAAACTTTGACAATATACTTGAAGAAATGAATTCATATCAAACTTGTGCTCCACAAACCTTGAGCAAACGCTGTGAGAGTCCAGATGAAGATGATGATGAAGGTCATGTTGATGAAGATTGTTGTGTGTGTCAGTGATGAAGTGTTAAACTCACAGCACTATAAACACTCTCACACACTGAAGATCTGATCAATATGCAAACACACTCCACATCATTTCCCTGAAGACAGTCACTCATTAACAGACACAAAACACAATCACTGAAGTGAGAACAGAGTAAAAATGAATGGTTTTCATAATACTTGATCTTTTACAAACTGTTAAAAAATATATAATTCAATTCAGTTCTGAATACATCTAGACCAACTTCAGTATATTAATCTGAATATCTGCTGTGAGAATATTTTTACTGTAGTTGGAGTGAAACGTCGCTGTTAATCCCCAAATTTTACACCAAATCCATGTGTGTTCCTGCAGTTTCTGAACAGACATGAGGATCATCACACACACGAGTCTCTGTCAGTCACTGAATAACTGAGTTTGATTGAGAGTCACACATGATATAAACATGTTCACTTTAATAAATTCAGTTAGTAATTCAGTGATGATGAGCTTCATAAAGCAGGGGAAGTCAGTGAGTTTCTGTTGTAATGATTTGACGGTGGAAACACAGCATTCAGAGAGTGATGATCCAAATGCAGTTTATTTACAAGTATAATCCAGTCATAGTCCATATATCAGACAGAGTCAAAGCACATGTTATCAGTCCCAACAAAATCCACAGATACAGAACGAGAACGAGAAATCAAAACTCAGAGAATCATCAGAAACAAAGAGACTGATGGAGAAAGCTGACAGTAACATGTGAACCAGAACAAACAAGACTTCATACTGAATACAGGACAGAAGGCGTTTATAGACAGTAATGAACTAAATGAACCAAGACACGCTGAAACAGATCAATAATGAGCAGGACTTCTGAAAAGCAAATATATTTCCCTATATATGAATGCTCAATATATTAAATGGTTTAACAGTATATTTTAAAATCTACAGAATAATATGTTGTTAATATATTACAATATATTAAATAATACATAAGGAATTGCTGCTTTTCATATATTGAAAAAAATATATTTACTAATATATCATAATCTATGTAATTTTATATTCAGCAATACACTTCATAATATATAGATGTGTGATCAGATATGGTACTGCATGTGTAATATATAATATATTGTAATATATTAATATATATAATAATATATGATATACTTTATAGAATTATATACAGTCAAACCAAAATGTATTCAGACCTTCAACATTTCTCACATTATCAGTTTATCCGCTATAGTTTAGAAAACGGTAATAAAATATGACAAATATTAAACTGTGTCAGAACAAATTCATCTTGATAATGTCAGATAACTTTGAGCAAAACATGTTCAGGTCAAAGTGTCTGAATCATGTTTGGTCCCAAATTTTTTATAAAATTTACTGGTAATCCACTTTATGAAGAATTATTGGGTATAATATGTCACAGTTTACTTTATTTTGCTATCCTCACTTACATAAATGAACTATAGTGTCCTGCACACACTAGTAAAAAAATAGATAAAAATGATATCTGGTGTCTGAATAATGTTTGGTTTGACTGTAGAAAAGACTCTCAGTTTGTTCAGTTTCTTCTTGAGTGTAATTCGAGACATTGAATGTTTGTCAGTTAACACTGTAAAGATGGTTATGGTCTTAATAGTATTTCTCTTAATGATCAGCTCTGTCTGATTCTTCAGGAGTAAAAAGGTTTATATTTGTAGAAATGAAGTATAAAGTTATAATAGATGGAGTGATGTGTGGAGACAGCGAGCTTCAGTTCCCAACACCAGTGCTTTAACAACGGCCGAAAACAACTCAATGTCAAACACTAGTTTTATTCTACAAATGTGGAGGATTTCAAGACTTCAAGAGGGAGCAAGGCCAAAACAACACACACAAACCCTCGGACTATTAGGGAGAAACTAACTAAGCTACAAAAATAAAGAAAAGTACAATAAAAATACACTAACTCTCTAACGCTTAAACTGGAGAAAACCAGATATAAAGGAAATGGCTCGACTCCACATCAGCTTCAGTCGCTCTTCTGCACCGCTTTATGCCTTTCATTCTAGACTGTGTGTGTGTGTGTGTGTGTGTGTGTGTGTGTGTGTGTGTGTGTGTGTGTGTGTGTGTGTGTGTGCGTGTGTGTGTGATTTTATTAAAACTCAGTCATTAAATAAAATTTAATAATCTTTGAGTCATTTTAGTTTCAGGTCTTTCATTAGATCAGGGCTTTAACTCACATTTTATAAGTAAACTTCAGTCAGTGGAGCCTGAACACTCCTGCAGATTCATGATGAAACAAGAACATGCGGACAAATCATGAACCTTTAGTGTTAGACACATTTAATAAGATAAAGAGTGTTATAGATTAATTTAAATATTTACAGTAGCATATGAAAAACTGAAATGAATGCTTTCTATTTCATGTAATGTCAATGAAAATATCTATGTGTGTGTGTGTGTGTGTGTGTGTGTGTGTGTGTGTGTGTGTGTGTGTGAGCAGCTGCAGTTTCAGTTCAGTCACTGTGACTCTGACTGACGGAGGTTTTTGTACGACTCTTTATCACTGTGTGAACACATAGTCACTGTTGCTGTAGTAGGGATAACTCATACAGTAATAATGTGCAGCATCTTCAGTCTGGACTCCACTGATGGTCAGAGTGAAATCTATTCCATCTACTTCTCCTTTCCCACTGAATCGACTGAGACTCTCATCATAGAGATCATTGACCCCAGTAATGATGAGTTTAGGAGCTTCTCCATGTTTCTGCTGATACCAAGCTAAACCCCAGCCATATATCCCAGTATCAGTTTTACAGTCTATAGTGGCGATTTGTCCTTCAGAAACATTCACAACTTCAGGCTGAGTCACAGTGATTCCTCTGGACGCTGTTGACAACAACATTATATGAGTTTCATCAAATGACATGAACATTAAAGACTCAGAAATGACAAGCTTTGACTTCTGTTACCTGGAATAAAAGCGGTCAGAATCCAGATGAAGCTGCTGAAGAGATTCATGGTGTGTGTTGGGTTTGTACCGTGGTAAACAGCAGTGTGTTATAAAGTGTGTGAGTCTGAAGGCTATAAACACTCGGAGAGCTGAAACACGTGCCGATGCAAAGTGACTCTCTGAGCAAAAACCAGCTGGAGGAAAACACACATGAAAATGAACACATGCAGAAGAAACTGATCCAGTTTTGTGGCCTTTAATGTGTTTTATTCTCATGATCCAGTGGAGTGTGTTTTCACTTCTGTAGGAGTTTAGAAATCATTTCTTCTTTATTCTGCACGAGTCTCTGGTTCAGAGTTCAGACTTTCTGATGAATCAAATGACAGTTTCATCACTAAAAGAAACAAGTATTTCACTGTGAACTCCATGAGAGGGCAAAGGTCATTCCAGAGGTCACAGGTCATCAACACTTATTAAAATGCTTTGAGAAACACATGATCATTTAGAAACTCCCAGTTAAGATGTGTAAAGATCAGTACAGAGTCTTTCTGATTATATTATTTATTTAGATTTAATAGTTTTCATGCATTAAGAGACATTTAGAGACGATGAGACTGTGTGTGTGTGTGTGTGTGTGTGTGTGTGTGTGTGTGTGTGTGTGTGTGTGTGTGTGTGTGTGTGTGTGTGTGTCTTTCTCTGCTGGAGTGTGTGTTCATTTGAGTGTGACAGAGGTTTTTGTACGACTCTTTCACTAGAATGAAACACTGTGGTGGACTTTCGGTGGAGGAACTAAGTCTTTTCTATTCTCTAATAAAAATGTTCTCTAATAAGAACATTTTAATTCATTCATTTTATTTAATTTTTTAGATTATTTCAGAAAGATAATTATTTGTGATGATCTTAAAATGTCATGAATGAACCTTAAAAAACATCTATAAGATGATCTTATTTGTTAATAAGATAATTCATTTATTATAAAAATGTTTTTGAAAAGCAATTTATCATTTAACTATTTTATTATTTACTTAAGTTTTATATTTCATATTGTTTTTAAATGTTATTTTTAATTTTACATTAATAATTTAATTATTATTGGTAACGTCTGATTGTATTTTAATGTAGCCTATGGATTGCAGTATTTTATGATATATTCAATTATTTCTTGATATAAATAATTTTGTCTATAATTAATAGTAATTAAGAATTAAGGGTTTTTAAATGCATCCAAAGTTTGATAATACAATGTTTGTGTAAGCGTCATCATCAGACAAAGAGATATTTAGTTAATAAGCATTTTAAAAATCAACAATTTGAACTATTAAGTTTGCTGATGATTATGATTGTGTCTTAACAGCAGAATTTAAAATATATATTGAAACTTTGCTGAAAATTACAGTTGATTTTTTGAGTATCAAAATGTATGAATATTTTTACAAATTAATATTGAAATTATTATTTAAAATTGATTTCAAAATCTAATGAAGAAATCACAATATATTAATCAATTTTTATGTGGACAATGTTGTTAAAAATTACAAATCAAATCAGTATTTTTTATTTTTTTTATTAAATTTAATCATTTGTATAACTATTTTAAATGTCATTTGATTTTACATGAATATTTAAAATCTTATTATTGCTAACATTTAGTTCATGTCATGTATTGACTGCAGATACTTTCAAATCTATTCAATAATTCTTGGTAATTTTAACTATTAAGGGCTTTTTTAAACGCATGAAACAAAAGTTGTATAATGTGGACAAAATTAATATAATTTTGTATAATTTTCATCAGACAGAAAGAAACTCAGTTGGAGTACACTTTGAAAATTAATCATTTAAACTATCAAATTTGCTGATGTTTATGATTTTGAGTTTCTGAATAGCAGAGTATTTTCAAAATACAATTAATATTGAAATGATCATTTAAATGAGTTTTCTAGATCTTATAACGACATCACAATATAACCATCAATTTACTTGGACAATGTTTTTCAAACTCATTCTGTGGATCATTTAAATGTAACTTGTATATTTAAAATCAAACGATCATTCATGAATGTGTGTGTGTGTGTGTGTGTGTGTGTGTGTGTGTGTGTTCCAGCGGGTCCCTCCGTGTCTCCCTCCGTGTCTCTGCTGTCTCCCTCTTCTCTGCTGATCTCTGGAGACTCCTCCGCTCTGCTCTGCCTGCTCAGCTCTTACTCTCCACAGGGGGCGACGGTGAGCTGGACGCTGGACGGGTCAGAGGTCACCGAGGGGGTTCAGACCAGCGCAGAGAGCGAGCGGGACGGTCTCTACAGTCGCAGCAGCGTCCTGAGCCTCAGCAAAGCACGCTGGGAAGACACAGAGCGCTTCGTCTGCAGAGGAACACATGCCGGAGCTGCTCACGAGGCCTCGTTCCTCAAGAGCTCCGAGTGCTGATGTTTCTCCAGTGAAGACCAGCGTATCTGAGCGTCACGTGATTTACAGCTCAATACTGAAGCAGTCTGTCAATGTGCTGCCATTGCTGTTCATTCAATAAAGCTTCATCTGAACGCAAGCGCACATTTGTGTTGGACTGCATCATTGATCAGTGTGTCGTTCCTTCAAAGTCCTGCACTAAAGTTTCAGCGGCTTTTGATTGATTGTAATTAGGGGTGGAACAATAATTACAGTGGATAGTGACAATATGTATCGTATTATTCACCCAAAATGAAAGTTTACGAAGTTTACAGGGTTTCCGTGTCACTACTACATTAAACTACTGTATATAATGTTAAATATAATGTATAATAATGCAATGGGGGAATATTTGTGGGTCCTGATAATGCCAAATGTCTGATGTTACCAGTAAAAAGTGGCCTACATTATTTTAGATATATCTAGTCAGAGACATCAAGCATATTCGTCTGAAATAATTCAGTATTTTCAGCTTCAGAATCATGAATATTGTTATTCTGGTGTCTCTATTGTCCTGCATTGGGTTATCAGCACCAAGTCCAAGCCTATTCATTTACACACACAATGTTAAACCAAATTTACCATTTTGATGGAGTATGGCAATAATATGGTATTGTGAGTTCAGGATGGTGACATAAGGGTCTCGTTACACCCCTAATTGTAATAGTTGAGAACAGCTGCATTCAGCAGTAAATGTGAAATGAAGCTCTTGGGGTTTGAACATGGTCACTGGAGACGAGCTGCTCTATTCTGAGACCGTCACAATCACTAAACCTGACAATGCAAATGAGATTTTCAACTCAAACGCTCTGAACTGGAACAGTTTCTCCTGTGCTTATGGATTCATTAGTCAGTTTGTTAATAAGATTTCATCTTTATGAGTTACATGTTGACTCATCACAACCCACACTATATTCACACATGAACAAACTTTAATCTTTAATATAAAAAATTAACTATAAATAAATTTCCACTATACATGGATGTGTTAAACTACACACAGAAAACATTAGTATGAAATGTTGATATTGATCCAGTGTTTGAAAAAGCTGTTATATATAACACTGTTAAATTACACAATAAATACAAAATAAATAGGAAATTATTATTATTATTTGATGGTGGACTGAACCTGTTTGCTAATCTGGTCTTTAATGTCAAAATTAAAATTATATACATTTTCATCTGCTCTGAAATTGAGAGTTGTGTTTTGTGATGCTGTTAATATATGAAGGATGAACTCGATAAAATCGATAGACTTATTAAACTGATCAAGCAGAACATCTTTATGATGCAGTGATTCAGTTTAGAAAGAAGAATGAGGATAAATCATAAATGCAGAAAAACAAAAATATGGTGAAAGATTGAAAAATATCCACTAAGTGAAGATCAAACGTGACTGAATTTCCTCACAAATGACTGAAAATAACAGGAGAAAAATGACTTATGAAAAATCATGATCAAAGCTGTCATAGACTGACCAAGCTCGAGTTTTTATGTGGAAGATTTGCTTTGTTGTGCATTTTAGTCATATTACAAAATAATTTATTGAGGCCAAACATAAAATAACATTATAAACTGTCACTTCACCACGTGACAGCAGCAAGCAGGCTCCTGATTGGTTAACGCGGCGCGAATTCACGCAGAAGTTCAGATTTTTCAACTCGGGCGGCAGACGCGAATTCGCATCAAACCCGTGAATGCACAAATAGCACTAATAAAATCATTCGCGCGTAACGCGCTTAACGCGCCAGACGCTCAATTCGCGCTATTCGCGCGAACTTGACGCGCGAATGAGGCGTATTCGCGTCTACCGCGCCGCGCTCTACGCCTCATTCGCGCTGCAGGAATTTTTTACGCGCGTAACGCGTCTTTGCATTGACTTAACATTGAAATCACTCGCGCCTGACGCGCTATTCGCGTCCGGTGTGAATGCACCATAAGAGGTGTAAGCCAGCGCTATAGCATCGACTATCCATCTAGATAGACTCTGTTTCGACACGGCGAGTCCCTTAGAACGTCCGTAGAGTGAAACAAAGAGCTGCTCCGTCTGTCTGAAAACAGACGTGCGGGACACATAAGCCCTTAACGCCCTGACTGGGCAAAGGAAGCTGGCGTCCTTCTCCTCGTTAGAGACCGGCAGGGCAGACAGGGAAATTACCTGGGCCCTGAACGGTGTGTTGAGGGATTTAGGGACGTACCCGTGCCTTGGTTTGAGTATGACTTTCGAGTCATTTGGCCCAAATTCCATACACGTCGCGCTCACTGAGAGCGCTTGTAAGTCTCCTATGCGCTTCACTGAAGCGAGAGCCAGAAGAAACACCGTTTTGAAAGACAAGTGTTTGATATCTATTGACTGGATTGGCTCAAATGGGGCACCCTTCATGGCCTCCAAGACCGTAGAAAGGTCCCATATGGGGACTGAGGGAGGTCTGGGAGGATTTAACCTCTTAGCTCCTCTAAGGAACCGAATGACCAGATCGTTCCTTCCCAGTGACTGACCAAGCGGTTGGTTTGGAAAACGCTGCTATAGCCGCCACATAGACTTTGAGCGTGGATGGGGCTCTGCCTTCATCCAGTAGCTCTTGTAGGAAGGAGAGAACCTCCGTCACTCCACAGTCCAGGGGTGAAAAGCCGCGTGCTGTGCACCAGCTGGAGAACACTGACCATTTTGAGGAATAGAGCCGTCTCGTAGAGGGAGCTCTAGCCTGCATGATCGTGTTTAACACTCCCTCTGGGATATCAGAGGGTACCCGTTGATGGCCCACGCATGTAGGGACCAAAGCTCCGGGCGAGGATGCCAGATCGAGCCCCTGGCTTGAGAGAGGAGGTCCCTCCTCACTGGTATTGGCCATGGGGCAGTGCTCGTCAGCTGCATAAGAACTGGGAACCAAGCCTGGTTCTTCCAGAACGGAGCAACCAGTAACACTGAGCATCTGCTTTCCCTGATCCGCTCTAATACCTGAGGTAGGAGCGTGATGGGGGGAAAAGCATAGAGCGGGCAGCGGGGCCAGACGTGGGCCAGCGCATCCCTGCTCTTGGAGAAAAATTCCGGGCAGTGAGCGTTTACTTGAGACGCAAACAGGTCTATCTTTGCTCTGCCGAATGTCTGCCACAGCAGTTGGACTGTCTGCGGATGCAGTGACCATTCTCCTGCTGGAACATTGTTCCTGGACAGTCTGTCTGGTCCCACATTCAGGTGGCCAGGCACATGCGCTGCCCTGAGCGAGCGCAAATTGTGCTGAGCCCATACCAGGAGGCGTTTCGCTAACCTGTACAGGTTTCGGGATGTGATGCCTCCCTGGCGATTTATGTAGGCTACCACTGACATGTTGTCCGAGCGGACCAAGACGTGGTGTCCTGCTATTTGGGGACGAAAGCGCCTCAGCGCGTTGTCGACTGCCATCATTTCCAGGCAGTTTATGTGCAGAAGCTTTTCCCGTTCTGACCACTGGCCGAAAAACGGTCTGCCCTCGAGCAGTGCTCCCCATCCCGAGGTGGAGGCGTCCGTGGACACTACCTTCACACTCGAGGAAGTCCCCAGGATTACACCTGACTGGTACCAGTCGGTCGCTCTCCAGGGTATCAGTGCTGAGACGCATTTTTGATCGACCTTGAGGCGAAAGAGACCTGAAGTCCACGCTCGACGCAGTACTTGCGCTTGTGGCCAGAACTGCAGTGGGCGCATGCGAAGCAGACCCAGCTGGAGAACTGTGGATGCTGCTGCCATGAGACCGAGCATCCTTTGAAACTTCTTTAGCGGGACTATAGTGCCGCGGCGGAAGGTTTCTGTCATGCGCTGAATAGTCAATCTGCGCTGTAGCGATATTTGAGCTGTCATTGACAGCGAGTCCAGTTCTGTGCCCAGAAAAGATATTCTCTGACTGGGAGACAGTGAACTTTTTGCCCAGTTGACTTTGAGACCCAGATTCTCGAGATGTTCGAGTAAAATGGTTCTGTGTTCTATGAGCTCCGTATGTGACTGAGCTAGAACCAGCCAATCGTCCAAGTAGTTCAAAACTCGCATTCCCCGAAGTTTCAGGGGAGCGAGGGCTGCGTCCATGCACTTCGTGAATGTACGGGGTGCTAGGGACAGGCCAAACGGTAGGACTGTGTATTGATAAGCCTGGCCCTAGAAGGCGAATCTCAAAAATCGCCTGTGACGTGACGCTATTTGTATTTGGAAATACGCGTCTTTCAGATCTATTGACACAAACCAGCCCCCGTGGCGAATTTGCGCGAGGATTTTCTTGGTTGTGAGCATTCTGAACCGGCGTTTTGAAAGCGCTTCGTTCAGTTGTCTTAGATCTAGAATGGGTCTGAGACCCCCGTCTTTTTTCGGAACCAGAAAATATCTGCTGTATAGCCCCCCTTCGCTCTGAGCTTGAGATAAAGGCTCTATTGCCCCTTTGCTCAACAGTTTCGCAATTTCGGTACGAAGTACACTTGCTACTTCCTTTTCTACCGTGGTTTCGACTCGCGCCGCACAACGGCGGGGACGTCGAGCAAACTGTAGCGAATAGCCTCTTTCTATAATGTTCAGCACCCATTCTGATACACCGGGAAGCTTTGCCCACGCATGTGCGTGTATAGCTAAGGGTTGAATGAGATCGGAGCTCTGGTCGTGACATAGTGGCGACCGGGGAGCTTCGGTATGCTGTATTATAGACACCCCATTTGCAGCGCTCGAGGCGAGGAGTGTTTTGATCACAGCGGGCGGTTCGCCCGCGCTCGGCTCTCTCTCGGCAGGTAGCTGAGAGACGGCGAGCGTGGGGGAAACCGAGGGATTCGTCATGTCTGTGAGTGAATGTGGGCGCAGGACAGCGGGCACATTTGCACTGAAAACACCATCGACCTGAGTCGGCTGTATGTGTGTTGGTTTCGTTTTTACAGAAACCGAGAGACATGCAGCGTGTAGTGTTTGTGGGCACTGGGACGTGGGCACGCTCACTACATTCTGTGCGCAATCGACATGAGTCGATTTTATGTGCGCGAGCCCTGTGGGGCGGGCTGTGTCTGTGTGTAGGAATGGGCACTGGGCAGTGGGCATTTTTACTACACTCAAAACACCGTCGGCCGTGGCCGGAATACCAGAAAATACGCTCTTTACAGGATTTATCTGGGTCGCCGTGAAAACGGCGTTTGTGTACAGGCAAGCAGGTAATGTAACCGACTTGTTTACTGCAGAGTACACTGGAACAGTCGCATGTAATGGAACTGGACGAGCGAGAAGTTTTGGTGGAAACCCGGCCGCAGCGGGGCTTGAACACCGTCGTTTTCCTAAGCTGGCTAGGAAGACTTTGAGGCCTCGGGCTTCATCTCGATCTTCGGCCGAGTCCCACGCTGTGGGGGGCGGCGGCCGGCAGAGCGAGAGCGTGGTCTCTGGTCCCGGGCCTGTCGACGCTGTGAAGCGGCGGCGGAGGGCGGCGGCTGCGAGCTGCGAGCAGACGGCTGTTTAGAGCGGCCTGATGCGGAGCTAGAGCGCTTTGGCAAGAAGTGCTTCATGGCCTGCGACGTCTTTTGTACCTCAGCGAATCTGTCCGCGAAATCTTTGACGGACGATCCAAAGAGGCCAGTAGCAGAAACGGGGGCGTCGAGGAACACAGAGCGCTCCGAGTCCGGCATTTCTGAAAGCGTCAGCCAGAGGTGTCTCTCAGCAACGGTGAGAGAGGCCATGTTCCGCCCTATGGCCTGTGCAGCGGATTTTGTAGCGCGGAGAGCGAGGTCCGTAGCGCTCCTTAAATCCGCCACGTTGACTGCTTCCGTGCCTTCCTCGTCCAGCTTTCGGAGAAGGTTAGCTTGGAAGATCTGCAGAGTGGCCATAGTGTGTAGCGCTGATGCAGCCTGCCCAGCGGCGGTGTAAGCGCGACTGTGCAGGGTAGAAGTAGCGCGGCAGGCTTTAGAAGGTAGCGCCGTCTTAGTCCGCCGTCCAGCAGAGGGCGGGCAAAGATGGGCTGCTACTGCCTCCTCCACCAGAGGAAGAGCGAGGTATCCTCTGTCTTTGGCACCGTCCACCACGGAGAATGCCGCTGAAGCAGAGGAGCGCAGCCTGGCTGAGAAAGGGGCGCTCCAAGACTTTGCCAGTTCTTCGTGAAGCTCAGGAAGAAACGGGGCGGGTCTTGAGGGCGTGGAAACGCGGTCCCCTTGTAAGAAACAACCGTCCAGACGGTTGCGTGTAGGCTCGGCGGGCGCGGACCACTCGAGGCCGAGGCTCTCTGTGGCCTGTGTGAGCAGACGCATCAGCTCAGCTTCAATACTGGTCCGTTTTCCTGACGACTCGCGGGCAGAAGAAGGGGCGAGGTCCACAGAGCTCGCCCAATCCTCGCTGTCCGAAGCCAGGATAGAGCAGTTGTCCTCCTCGAAAACTGCCGCTTCTTCCTTGTCATCTCCGGCGGAAGCACTTGCCCTTGGGACTTTGGTGCTGGATCATAGCATGCACGGCGTTTTACACTGTTTCCCCTAGCGTAAGATTTACGCAGTACGAGAGTACCTCTCGTAAGAGAACGTACTCGGTTACTAACGTAACCTCGGTTCTCTCTAGAGAGGAAACGAGTACTGCGTATCTTGCCGTGCCTGCACACGCTCCGGTTCGCTCCGGCGATGAAAAACCGGTAAGCTAGCCTTTCGATGCTATATTTATAGCCCCAGGCCACGCCCGTTTCGGCGGGACGTGACGTATTGGGCGCGAAGCGCCCCCATTGGTGCTGACGTCACGATAGGGCCTTATCGATAGGCTGCTGCAGTTGCCGCAGGGCAGCCAATAGGCGCGCGAGCTGTCTCGCCTATGTCTGCATGCTGCCGCAACGCGTTTTACATTATTTCAAAATTAAGGATAATTTTTTGGCTTCAGTATCTCGCGGAAAAGAGATTTTCCCCTAGCGTAAGATTTACGCAGTACGAGAGTACCTCTCATAAGAGAACCCTCAATGCGCAAAAAAAAACTCACGTGATTTTGTCTTAACAGGGTATGTGACTGATAACTGGAATCATCTTAAGGGTTTGGTTGCAATATTTTTAATGAACTGTTAAAACTATCCTCACCGCAAACAGCCGTAACATAGCTAACTGTTTTAGCATGTGGGTTTGAAGTTAGCATGAGTGTAAAGCATCACATTAAACTAGAGAAATATCTACTTTAGATTATGCAAGTCAAATGTATCGACAATACAATGATTGTTCGGCAAAAAATAATCTTGATAATTTTTTTTACTTTTCCTCCTGAAAATTTGTTTTTGGTCATAAAACGTACAATGTTGATCACAGTCACATGACACTTCTCCTGTGAGGTGATGCGGTGTGTGATATTGATGACATCACCATAGCTCTTTTCTGACGTGTCAAACTGACAGTGTTCAACACCGGTCTCCCCTAAATGTGAAATGAAGCTCTTGGGGTTTGAACATGATCTGCTCTATTCTGAGACCATCACAATCACTAAACCTGACAATGCAAATGAGATTTTCACCTCAAACTCACAGTTTCACTCTTTTACTGGTTCAACGCTCTGAACTGGAGCAGTTTCACTCTTTTACTGGTTCAACGCTCTGAAGTTATGAAGTTTGAGTGATAGATTATATGACTTGTATGACTTATATAACGTAATGAGACTCTTCACTGGTAGATCACGTGTGACTGGACTAGAGGAGTAAATGTAGATGTTGATCTGATTCAATTCACGATTCATAGGTTTTTGATTATTTTCAAGAAAGATTTCTTTCTAATTCACAGAGTGCAATGCGCCTATAAAATACCTAGGAAAGATATTCCATATTTCATAATTTCAGTAAACTATCCACATATTAAAATAATAGCCGATACATTCAAAGTCTCATATTCAAATAAAATAAAATCATATATCCTAAAAGCCCTTAAATGTCTCTGATCGCCCATAAACACTGATCTCAGTAAAACTGCAGTATTTTATCTTGTAAAAATAACAGTGAAGTTTCCACACAATGAAGCGCTTTATTTCAGTGTTGAGCAATAACATCTTTATGAATGTTTTAAGTGTGTTTGACTCGAGACTGAAGTGTTGTTGTGAGAGATCTGTCTTCTGCTCATGTGAGACTCAGACGCATCGCTGGATTCATAATTAATGCATCCAGAAAACAGTGAATGGTTACAGACAGACTGATTGTGGGACGGTGGAGCGTCTGATCATGTTAAATAAGGTTTCTCTCTTTCACGGCTCATTTTGCTCTGAATCAGTTCATCCGAGACTCTTGTACATGATGATCTAAACAGCGGCTTTATGGAAGATGATTAATAAACTAGTCAAGCAACAACATCTTTATGATTCACTTTACAGTATGAGTGTATGATGAGGAAGGAAAAATAATCATGCTTTATAAAAATACATGAACAACCATATGAGAATAGATAAACCATAAATTATCTGAAAAAATATGCTCAAAATCATTTCTTATTATCTTCAGTAATATTAATGAAGTGCAGCAAAATTGATATTAAGTTGATATTTGTGTTTCTGTTGTGTGTGTGTGTGTGTGTGTGTGTGTGTGTGTGTGTGTGTGTGTGTGTGTGTGTGTGTGTGTGTGTGTGTGTGTGTGAGTGTTTGAGCAGCGATGCCATAGAAATGTACAGAGCTCCCGCAAAAACGGACATTCAAAGACAAAACTCTAAAGATGGCTGTGGTGTGGACTTGTTTCTCTAAGGTCTATAACTAGAGGAGGCTCTTAAGAGTCTTAAAGGGATATTTCACATAAAAATGAAAACCTGTCATAATTTACTCACTCTCATATGCTTGTTCCAGACGTGTGATTTCATTTCTTCTGCATAAAGTTGATAAATGTCTATTCACATGTATTGTGAATACGTGGTGCACATGAGACCAATGACCAACAGGGGGCAGCAAGAGACAATCCATCAGGAGCAGAAGGTAAATCAAAGACATAAGCTCTGCTCAAATTTATTTTGTTGGTTAAAACTTGCTTTATGTGAGTAAAATATAGAGAGAGAAAAAATTTATTGAAGAATGTTTAGATATGTGTATTTGAAAACGTGTGTGTGTGTGTGTGAGAAAGTGTTTGAGCAGCTGCAGTTTCAGTTCAGTCACTGTGACTCTGACTGACGGAGGTTTTTGTACGACTCTTTTACTGCAACTCAGTTGCCAGGAATTTCCTGTATTTTTACAGGACAGAATTAAAATGTTATATTGTAATTCATTGTACTGTATATATCCTGTTATTTGTAAATATTACAATACAATGCTGTAATTATCCGTATTAGGCAATTAAAAACACAACAATGATATCTTTTTAATCTTTTATTAAAAACTGTTTTCTTAGGAGGGTGTAAACAGGTGCGTTGAGCCCGTATCTCTCCTCTGCTTTGCAGCCCGTCTGGGAGTTGATTCCACAAAAAGTTCTGAAAACCGAGAGAGAGGAAAAAAAGTTTTAAGTTTTCATATCTGTTAAATAATTACAAATACTGTGTAAAAAACAAAAGTAACCTATTCCTACTTTCTCATAAACGAAAATGATTTTGATGTATTTATTTAATATTAACAACTTAACTTAACATTTAGAATTACATTGGCTTTTACATTGTTTTTTGTAAATATATAATGTCATTGTATGCATGCACTGTATATCGAATGACGCTTTGGACAAAAGCATCTGCTAAATACCTTAACCACACTTCAGAATGTTTTATTTAATTAATTAATGAAAGTCGTAAGACGCTTCTCAAGCTTTGGGTTCTTGCAGGATGCCGGTTATAACGTTTTTTGTAACAAGCATTTAATCCACGACATATATTTAGACATTCATTCATCTGCCAATCAACGAAAACTGAGAATCTGTGGCGTGCAGGTGACATCATCATCGTTATGGTGTATTATTATACGTTTAATCTCACTATGTGTGTCTGTGCGTTAGAGCGAGAGGTAAGTGATTATTTTACACTATTGATTTTGTCTTTCCCTTTGGACCTTTGGGGAGTTTTCTGTTTCCTGGCACGAACACACACTTCCTGTTTAGTATCAGTATTTTCGCGGTTTGAGAGCCCTTGTTAGTCGCTGGACGTCACAGTCCGGCTCGGCTCAAATATTCCCGAAGTGTAATGAGTTTAGGTTGGATGCATCATGCATGTTCAATAAATGTTATTTTGTTTCTTTTTGTAGCAAATGTGTTGAATCGAATCTTATTCTTTCCAATAGAGTTAAAGGTACGAGGTACAAAGACCTTTGTCAGGTTAGATCCCATTTTGAATTTAACAGATGAAAACGAGGCTGTTATAAACGAGGGATAGACTTGGTCTGTGTCTGAAATCTCTTGAGTAGGTGCTTATTTTGAACAAGTAATTACTTCACGACTGCTAAAAAAGTACATTCTATATAGTATGAATGTGTGAATATAATCCAGACATACATTCGCCATGTTGTCATTATCATGTGACGAAGTAGTAGGTCATCCGGGTACTTTTTGCCTACTCTCTTATGAGTACTTCTTTTGACACATGCTGTTTTTTGCCTACTATAGTAGATAGGGAAGTATGTGATTTTGGATGGCACGCATTGTATAAAGGTCATATGAAGGAGTTTTTAATCTACTGCCTTTTTTTGAAAAGAAGTTTCCTCATCTGAACAATCGGTATGTTAAACAACAGTGCGATCCATTAAACTCACTGTACTTATATCCCTCACAGCCTCGTTTTCATTCCTGTCTAAAAATAAATGCCTTCTGGTTTGTATTTCCACAGCATGAAGGAAAGATCTTACGCATTTATGAATGAACCGCTCATTGACATGTTGTTATGACATCCACTTCAAACATTACTGTGCTCATGATAACTTTAGTTAACTCTACAATAAGTAAATCCACTTCAGCTAAATACTCTTAGACAGCGATGCCATAGAAATGTACAGAGCTAACGCAAAAACGGACATTTAAAGACAAAACTCTAAAGATGGCTGTGGACTTGTTTCTCTAAGGTCTATAACTAGAGGAGGTTCTGAAGAGTCTTAAAGGGATATTTCACATAATAATGAAAACCTGTCATAATTTACTCACTCTCATATGCTTGTTCCAGACGTGTGATTTCATTTCTTCTGCATAAAGTAGATAAATGTCTATTCACATGTATTGTGAATACGTGGTGCACATGAGACCAATGACCAACAGGGGGCAGCAAGAGACAATCCATCAGGAGCAGAAGGTTAAAGTTCATAAATGTAAATCAAAGACATAAGCTCTGCTCGAAATATTTTGTTGGTTAGAATTTGCTTTATGTGAGTAAAATATAGGCTTTTTTTTAAAAATGATGACTGGAAAAGTCATGGAAATTCATTGAATCATACGATGTAGAGGACTGACTGAAGTATAAACCAGAGAGTATAGGCTATGCAAACTGTAGTAACGCTGTTGTTTTCACACAATCTCATTTGTAAATAAGCCTTTAAAGACATCATGGATTTAATTACTTCCAGATCATTTGATTAGATTGTTGACTTGAGCTTTCTCAATCTCTGTTTGTCTGATCTGTGGTATATACTGTGAAAGTAATGAGAAGATTTTAAAAAGAAAAACAAATCTTTGATCATACGCCAAATATGGAAATCATAATGTGGCCAAAGGTAAATTATTAGAAACAGAAATGAGTCCATCAGGTCCATTTGGTCCAAAAGGTTTCTCTCTTTCACGGCTCATTTTGCTCTGAATCAGTTCATCTGTGACTCTTGTACATGATGATCTAAACAGTGGCTTTATGGAAGATGATTAATAATCTATTCAAGCAACAACATGTTTATGATTCACTTTACAGTATGAGTGTATTATTAAGAAGGACAAATAATCATGTTTTATAAAAATACATGAACAACCATATGAGCATAGATAAACCAATTATCTGAAAAAATATGATCAAAATAATTTCTTATTATCTTCAGTAATATTAATAAAGTGCTGAGAAATTGATATTAAGTTAATATTTGTGTTTCTGTTGAGTGTGTGTGTGTGAGAGAGTGTGTGTGTGAAAGTGTGTGAGCAGCTGCAGTTTCAGTTCAGTCACTGTGACTCTGACTGACGGAGGTTTTTGTACGACTCTTTATCACTGTGTGAACACATAATTACCCTCACAATAACCATCAGAACCTGTTCTGCAATGGAAACTCTGACAGTAATAATGTCCAGCATCTTCAGTCTGGACTCCACTGATGGTCAGAGTGAAATCACTGTTAGATCCACTGCCACTGAATCTAGATGGAGTTCCTGACTGGAGTTTTTTTACATCATAAATCAGGAGTTTAGGAGCTTCTCCAGGTTTCTGTAAGTACCAGTGTAAAGCTTCATCCCCATAACGATCCCTGTACACATCTCTGCTGGTTTTACATTTGATATTCACAGTTCCTCCTGGTTGTTCTGCTGTTATTGAGGGACTCTGAGTGACGGTGATCTGTCCTCTACACTCTGAAACACAACAAGAAGAAAATACACTCAAAACTTTGACAATATACTTGAAGAAATGAATTCATATCAAACTTGTGCTTCACAAACCTTGAGCAAACGCTGTGAGAGTCCAGATGAAGATGATGATGAAGGTCATGTTGATGAAGATTGTTGTGTGTGTCAGTGATGAAGTGTTAAACTCACAGCACTATAAACACTCTCACACACTGAAGATCTGATCAATATGCAAACACACTCCACATCATTTCCCTGAAGACAGTCACTCATTAACAGACACAAAACACAATCACTGAAGTGAGGACAGAGTAAAAATGAATGTCTTTCATAATATTTGATCTTCTACAATTGGCAAAATGTTAAAAATTATTATTCTGATTACATCTACAAGACCAACTTCAGTATATGACCCTGAATATCTGCTGTGAGACTTTGAGAATATTTTTACTGTAGTTGGAGTGAAACGTCGCTATTAATCCCCAAATTTTACACCAAATCCATGTGTGTTCCTGCAGTTTCTGAACAGACATGAGGATCATCACACACACGAGTCTCTGTCAGTCACTGAATAACTGAGTTTGATTGAGAGTCACACATGATATAAACATGTTCACTTTAATAATTTCAGTCAGTAATTCAGTGATGATGAGCTTCATAAAGCAGGGGAAGTCAGTGAGTTTATGTTGTAATGATTTGACGGTGGAAACACAGCATTCAGAGAGTGAGGATCCAAATGCAGTTTATGTACAAGTATAATCCAGTCATAGTCCATATATCAGACAGAGTCAAAGCACATGTTATCAGTCCCAACAAAATCTATTCTATATCTATTCAAACTGATCTATTAGTTTATTCAACCCGATCTCACGGGAAAACGTACAAATTCTACGAGGTGGCTAATTCGTACGAATTCATACGACCTCACTCGTACGAATTCGTACGATTTTTGCTAAATCGTACATATTTTACGAATTGCCCAATTCGTATGAATTCATACGAATGACCTACCCCTGACCCCGCCCCTAAACCTACCCATCACGTGGGTTTAGACAAATCGTACAAATTCGTACGAGTGAGGTCGTACGAATTCGTACGATTTAGCCATATTTTTATCATTCGTACGAATTCGTACGAATTGGTCGTGAGATAGTGTTGATTTATTCACTGGTTCTCTTTCAGCAGCGGCTCCAAACTGATGATGATATACTTTATAAAACTATATTCAGACCTTCAACATTTCTCACATTATCAGTTTATCCGCTATAGTTTAGAAAATGGTAATAAAATATGACAAATATTAAACTGTGTCAGAACAAATTCATCTTGATAATGTCAGATAACTTTGAGCAAATCATGATCAGGTCAAAGTGTCTGAATCATTTTTGGTCCCAAATTTTTATAAAATGTACTGGTAATCCACTTTATGAAGAATTATTGGGTATAATATGTCACAGTTTACTTTATTTTGCTATCCTCACTTACATAAATGAACTATAGTGTCCTGCACACACTAGTAAAAAAAATATAAAAATGATATCTGGTGTCTGAATAATGTTCGGTTTGACTGTAGAACCAAAACCAAAACTTTGGAACAGTCTTCCTAACATTGTCCGGGAAGCAGACACACTCTGTCAGTTCAAAGCTAGACTAAAAACACATCTTTTTGACCTAGCATACACAACACATTATAGACTTCTATAATTCCATATTAGGCTGCATAGATTAGGCCAGCCGGAACCGGGAACACTTCCCATAAATCCTGATGTACTCGTTACATCATAAGAAGAATGGCGTCTACGCTAATATTAGTCTCTCTGTTTATACCGAGGTTTACCGCAGTCCACCGGATCCAGGCCGTATCCAGATCTGATGAAGGAGCAGCGCCTGGACGCGACGACAACAAGACTCTCCGTTTCCTGAAGTGAGGTGGACCTCGGCCGTATCCAGATCAGATGGTTGATCTCCACCTGGACCTAACCATGACGCATCCTGAAGTGCCAGCCTCATCAGCCCTGTGAAGGCCTCATCGACACGACCAATCTGACCTCTGACCTGTAACGCTGCCTGGATCATAATCATACACTGTTCGCTCGTTGGCCAGAGGAGAACTGGCCCCTGACTGAGCCTGGGTTCTCTCAAGGTTTTTTTCTCCATTCTGTCACCTGATGGAGTTTTGGTTCCTTGCCACTTTTGCCTTGGCTTTTGGCTTGCTTAGTTGGGGACACTTAATATTCAACAATATTATTGATCTGCCTTATTATGGGTGGACGACGATGCAGTTTTCTTCTAGAAACAAACTTTGTTGTATTATTTTCATGTTATCAATGTGAAGCTGCTTTGATACAATCTAATACAAAATAAAGGTGACTTGACTTGACTAGAAAAGACGCACTCTCAGTTTGTTCAGTTTCTTCTTGAGTGTAATTCGAGACATTGAATGTTTGTCAGTTAACACTGTAAAGATGGTTATGGTCTTAATAGTATTTCTCTTAATGATCAGCTCTGTCTGATTCTTCAGGAGTAAAAAGGTTTATATTTGTAGAAATGAAGTATAAAGTTATAATAGATGGAGTGATGTGTGGAGACAGCGAGCTTCAGTTCCCAACACCAGTGCTTTAACAACGGCCGAAAACAACTCAATGTCAAACACTAGTTTTATTCTACAAATGTGGAGGATTTCAAGACTTCAAGAGGGAGCAAGGCCAAAACAACACACACAAACCCTCGGACTATTAGGGAGAAACTAACTAAGCAACAAAAATAAAGAAAAGTACAATAAAAATACACTAACTCTCTAACGCTTAAACTGGAGAAAACCAGATATAAAGGAAATGGCCTTTAACTCCACATCAGCTTCAGTCGCTCTTCTGCACCGCTTTATGCCTTTCATTCTAGACTGTGTGTGTGTGTGTGTGTGTGTGTGTGTGTGTGTGTGTGTGTGTGTGTGTGTGTGTGTGTGTGTGTGTGTGATTTTATTAAAACTCAGTCATTAAATAAAATATATTTGTATCTTTGAGTTCTTCTTCGTGTCATTTTAGTTTCAGGTCTGTCATTAGATCAGGGCTTTAACTCACATTTTATAAGTAAACTTCAGTCAGTGGAGCCTGAACACTCCTGCAGATTCATGATGAAACAAGAACATGCGGACAAATCATGAACCTTTAGTGTTAGATACATTTAATAAGATAAAGAGTGTTATAGATTAATTTCTTAATTAATTAATTAATTTTTTTAATTAAAGGGGAAAAGCATTGCAGTAAATGGCGCTGATTAAATCTAACGATCGCTTATCATATCACGTCAAACCATGCAAATTATACTTTGTTCTCAAAATGTTAATGTTAACAACATCAGCACTGCGTGACTACATTTAATGCCCTTCCGATATTTGTCCTTGTTTTCGCACGGGCCGATTGCAGTCTCTTTTTTTCTCCCAAGTCCGAAGTTTTTTGCGTTTTACAACGGATGAATCTCCAGTTGTCACTCCACCACCAACATCCTCACACTCATAGCCGACTAGCCGAGACTCTTCTTTATGTGGACAGATGTGACGTAATGACACAGACATGCTCGAATTTCCAGCGGGAATCCACCAGGACCACTGGAGTTAAAAACATTATTACAAGCTTACCGTTTTGAATCGATCTACGGCAAGCAGAGAGTTTTGAACACTGGCTGGTTATGTACTTGCTCAAAAAATTATTTTGGATTTTTAACCCCAAAAAGCTACGGACTGCAGCTTTAATAAGATAAAGAGTGTTATAGATTAATTTAAATATTTACAGTAGCATGTGAAAAATTGAAATGAATGCTTTCTATGTCATGTAATACCAATGAAAATATCCTCACTGTTGAGTGTGTGTGTGTGTGTGTGTGTGTGTGAGAGAGAGAGTTTGAGCAGCTGCAGTTTCAGTTCAGTCACTGTGACTCTGACTGATGGAGGTTTTTGTACGACTCTTTATCACTGTGTGAACACTCGATCACCCACACAATAACTACCAGAACTATCTGCTCTGCAATGGAAACTCTGACAGTAATAATGTCCAGCATCTTCAGTCTGGACTCCACTGATGGTCAGAGTGAAATCTGTTCCACCTTGTTCTCCTTTCCCACTGAATCGACTGAGACTCTCATCATAGAGATCATTGACCCCAGTAATGATGAGTTTAGGAGCTTCTCCATGTTTCTGCTGATACCAAGCTAAACCCCAGCCATATATCCCAGTATCAGTTTTACAGTCTATAGTGGCGATTTGTCCTTCAGAAACATTCACAACTTCAGGCTGAGTCACAGTGATTCCTCTGGACGCTGTTGACAACAACATTATATGAGTTTCATCAAATGACATGAACATTAAAGACTCAGAAATGACAAGCTTTGACTTCTGTTACCTGGAATAAAAGCGGTCAGAATCCAGATGAAGCTGCTGAAGAGATTCATGGTGTGTGTTGGGTTTGTACCGTGGTAAACAGCAGTGTGTTATAAAGTGTGTGAGTCTGAAGGCTATAAACACTCGGAGAGCTGAAACACGTGCCGATGCAAAGTGACTCTCTGAGCAAAAACCAGCTGGAGGAAAACACACATGAAAATGAACACATGCAGAAGAAACTGATCCAGTTTTGTGGCCTTTAATGTGTTTTATTCTCATGATCCAGTGGAGTGTGTTTTCACTTCTGTAGAGTTTAGAAATCATTTCTTCTTTATTCTGCACGAGTCTCTGGTTCAGAGTTCAGACTTTCTGATGAATCAAATGACAGTTTCATCACTAAAAGAAACAAGTATTTCACTGTGAACTCCATGAGAGGGCAAAGGTCATTCCAGAGGTCACAGGTCATCAACACTTATTAAAATGCTTTGAGAAACATATGATCATATAGAAACTCCCAGTTAAGATGTGTAAAGATCAGCACAGAGTCTTTCTGATTATATTATTTATTTAGATTTAATAGTTTTCATGCATTAAGAGACATTTAGAGACGATGAGACAGTTCAATAATCCTGATGTTGAGTCTCATATCAGTGTGTGTGTGTGTGTGTGTGTGTGTGTGTGTGTGTGTGTGTGTGTGTGTGTGTGTGTGTGTGTGTGTGTGTGTGTGTGTGTGTGTCTTTCTCTGCTGGAGTGTGTGTTCATTTGAGTGTGACGGAGGTTTTTGTACGACTCTTTCACTAGAATGAAACACTGTGGTGGACTTTCGGTGGAGGAACTGAACTGACGATCAGTAAGTCTTTTCTATTCTCTAATAAAAATGTTCTCTAATAAGAACATTTTAATTCATTCATTTTATTTTATTTTTTAGATTATTTCAGCAAGATAATTATTTGTGATGATCTTAAAATGTCATGAATGAACCTTAAAAAACATCTATAAGATGATCTTATTTGTTAATAAGATAATTCATTTATTATAAAAATGTTTTTGAAAAGCAATTTATCATTTAACTATTTTATTATTTACTTAAGTTTTATATTTCATATTGTTTTTAAATGTTATTTTTAATTTTACATTAATAATTGAATTATTATTGATAACATTTGATTGCATTTTAATATAGCCTATGGATTGCAATATTTTATGATATATTCAATTATTTCTTGATATAAATAATATTGTCTATAATTAATAGTAAATTTAACAATTAAGGGTTTTTAAATGCATCCAAAGTTTGATAATACATTTTGGGCCCTATTTTAACGATCTGAAACGCAAGTGTCAAGCGCAAAGCGCAAGTAACTTTGTGGGCGGGTCTTGGGCGCTGTTGCTATTTTCCCGGCGGGATAAATGACTCTTGCGCCAGGCTCAAATCTAAAATGGGTTGGTCTGAAGTAGCTTCATTATTCATAGGTGTGGTTTGGGAGTAACGTGAAATAAACCAATCAGAGCGTCATCTCACATTCCCTTTAAGAGAAGACGCACTTTTTCCATAGCGGATTGCTATTGTAACGGCGGATTTGCCAGGCGCGCGCCAGGAGCGGTTCACAGCCAAGGAGAGCAACGCTCTCGTCACGGCCGTAAAAGAGAGAAGTTACATTGAAATGGAGAAACCCACCCAAATTAACTTCGGTTAAACAGGCGTATGATAATTTGGGTAAATGTGTAAGCTAGATGTATGCTTTTATAATAAATTGTCTATCTATCTATCTATCTATCTATCTATCTATCTATCGTAATAATGTATGATTTGCAAAAATGAAAACTGCTGCTTCTGTGTAGATGAGAGAATCAAAGTGTATGAGCGTTGTGCACACGCTACATTGATTATGGCCAAGCATGCGCCCTTAAAATAGCATATGAATAACATGCGCAACGCGCCACTGACTTTAAACTATTTTTTCCTGGTCAGTGGCGCAATTGTTTTCTAAACCTGCAAAATAGCATGAAGGAACGTTTGCGCCGGAACACGCCTCCTCTTTACGCTGAACCGCCCCCGGGAGCGCAAGTGTATTTCCTAACTTACCGACATGCTTCTGTGGAGGGAAAAGTCCGCTTTGCGCAGGTGCAAAATAGGAATGATACATGCGTCGGTGTACAAAGTCACTTGCGCTGGGTGCAAGATAGGGCCCTAGTGTGTAAGCGTCATCATCAGACAAAGAGATATTTAGTTAATAAGCATTTTAAAAATCAACAATTTAAACTGTTAAGTTTGCTGATGATTATGATTGTGTCTTAACAGCAGAATTTAAAATATATATTGAAACTTTGCTGAAAATTACGATTGATTTTTTTTTGAGTATCAAAATTTATTAATATTTTTACAAATTAATATTGAAATTATTATTTAAAATTTAAAATCTTATGAAGAAATCACAATATATTAATCAATTTTCATGTGGACAATGTTGTTTAAAATAAGATTGAGATTAAAATGTTCTGTAACTTCTGAAAAACTTCTTTTTTTTATTTTTTATTAAATTTAATAATCTGTATAGCTATTTTAAATGTCATATTTCATTTTACAGTAATATTTAAAATCTTATTATTTCTAACATTTAGTTAATTTTATATATTGAAAAATTTAAATCTATTCAATAATTTCTTCATATATAGTTTTTGTCTATAATTCTTGGTAAATGTAACTATTAAGGGCTTTTTTAAACGCATGGAACAAAAGTTGTATAATGTGGAAACATAAATATAATTTTTTATAATTTTCATCAGACAGAAAGAAACTCAGTTGAAGAGCATTTTGAAAATGAATCATTTAAACTATCAAATTTGCTGATGTTTATGATTGTGAGTTTCTGAATAGCAGAATATTTTCAAAATACAATTAATATTGAAATGATCATTTAAATTAGTTTTCTAGATCTTATAACGACGTCACAATATAACCATCAATTTACTTGGACAATGTTTTTCAAACTCATTCTGTGGATCATTTAAAATGTAACTTGTATATTTAAAATCAAATGATCATTCATGAATGTGTGTGTGTGTGTGTGTGTGTGTGTGTGTGTGTGTGTGTGTGTGTGTGTGTGTGTGTGTGTGTGTGTTCCAGCGGGTCCCTCCGTGTCTCCCTCCGTGTCTCTGCTGTCTCCCTCTTCTCTGCTGATCTCTGGAGACTCCTCCGCTCTGCTCTGCCTGCTCAGCTCTTACTCTCCACAGGGGGCGACGGTGAGCTGGACGCTGGACGGGTCAGAGGTCACCGAGGGGGTTCAGACCAGCGCAGAGAGCGAGCGGGACGGTCTCTACAGTCGCAGCAGCGTCCTGAGCCTCAGCAAAGCACGCTGGGAAGACACAGAGCGCTTCGTCTGCAGAGGAACACATGCCGGAGCTGCTCACGAGGCCTTGTTCCTCAAGAGCTCCGAGTGCTGATGTTTCTCCAGTGAAGACCAGCGTATCTGAGCGTCACGTGATTTACAGCTCAATACTGAAGCAGTCTGTCAATGTGCTGCCATTGCTGTTCATTCAATAAAGCTTCATCTGAACGCAAGCGCACATTTGTGTTGGACTGCATCATTGATCAGTGTGTCGTTCCTTCAAAGTCCTGCACTAAAGTTTCAGCGGCTTTTGATTGATTGGAATTAGGGGTGGAACAATAATTACAGTGGATAGTGACAATATGTCTCGTATTATTCACCCAAAATGAAAGTTTACGAAGTTTACAGGGTTTTCGTGTCATACTACATTAAACTACTGTATATAATGTTAAATATAATGTATAATAATGCAATGGGGGAATATTTGTGGGTCCTGATAATGCCAAATGTCTGATGTTACCAGTAAAAAGTGGCCTACATTATTTTAGATATATCTAGTCAGAGACATCAAGCATATTCGTCTGAAATAATTCAGTATTTTCAGCTTCAGAATCATGAATATTGTTATTCTGGTGTCTCTATTGTCCTGTGCATTGGGTTATCAGCACCAAGTCCAAGCCTATTCATTTACACACACAATGTTAAACCAAATTCACCATTTTGATGGAGTATGGCAATAATATGGTATTGTGAGTTCAGGATGGTGACATAAGGGTCTCGTTACACCCCTAATTGTAATAGTTGAGAACAGCTGCATTCAGCAGTAAATGTGAAATGAAGCTCTTGGGGTTTGAACATGGTCACTGGAGACGAGCTGCTCTATTCTGAGACCGTCACAATCACTAAACCTGACAATGCAAATGAGATTTTCAACTGAAACGCTCTGAACTGGAACAGTTTCTCCTGTGCTTATGGATTCATTAGTCAGTTTGTTAATAAGATTTCATCTTTATGAGTTACATGTTGGCTCATCACAACCCACACTATATTCACACATAAACAAACTTTAATCTTTAATATAAAAAATTATACTATAATTTATACTATATTATTATACTATAAACTATAAATAAATTTCCACTATACATGGATGTGTTAAATTGCACACACACACACACACACACACACACACACACACACACACACACACACACACACACACACACACACACACACACACACACACACACAAAACATTAGTATGAAATGTTGATATTGATATTGATCTAATGTTTGATAAAGCTGTTATATATAGCACTGATAAATTACACAATAAATATAAAATAAATAGGAAATTATTATTATTTTTGATGGTGGACTGCACCTGTTTGGTAATCTCATCTTTAATTTCTAAATTAATTTAAAAATTGTATGTAAAGGTATTAACTAAAATTATATAAATGTTCATCTGCTCTGAAATTGAGTGTTTTGTGATGCTGTTACAGTTTTTTTTTCGATTGCTAAACAACAGTGAGCACAACTGGAGCTACATGTGCAAAACTCTAACTACAGTCTGCACTACCAACAGTCACCTGAGCTAAACAGTTCACATCCCCTGCAAAACTCACTCCAAGCAACACAACTCTTAACACACGGCTCAAAACAGGCTAACACAGCCAAACACTATACACAACCCTCACTGAGATAACACACACTGTCACTCAGAACACACTGAGAGGAAACACACTACACACAACCCTCACTGAGATAACACACACTGTCACTCAGAACACACTGAGAGGAAACACACTACACACAACCCTCACTGAGATAACACACACTGTCACTCAGAACACACTGAGAGGAAACACACTACACACAACCCTCACTGAGATAACACACACTGTCACTCAGAACACACTGAGAGGAAACACACTACACACAACCCTCACTGAGATAACACACACTGTCACTCAGAACACACTGAGAGGAAACACACTTCACACAACCCTCACTGAGATAACACACACTGTCACTCAGAACACACTGCACAACCCTCACTGAGATAACACACACTGTCACTCAGAACACACTGAGAGGAAAAACACTAACATCAAACACCAATACAGAAAATACTAACTTTTCATCTTTACAGTTTGAACAATTTCAGTGACTTCATACAAAGTAATATTTTCTTCAAAGAAAAGAGTGACATTCTTTCACATGATTTATTTAAATTTTTAGAACATAATTCTTTAAGGTAAATGAAAATGAGCAGTTTGCTTCAATAGTCTGTAGAAATTTATGGAATTACAGTAATGAGGAAAAAAAAGGTAGAAACTAAAAGTACATACTGTAATTCGAACAAATAATTGAGGGGCTAATCCTGCCTCTCTCTAGCATCAGGCCACAGGTTTACATCAACATCACATCTAATGTTCTCTCTTGCCATGAGAACCTTCTGGAGTGCCTTATCCATCCCTGGCAGTCCTCTGGACTCGTGTCCTCACATCCGGCACGCATCCGCCCTCTCCCTGCCACCCTTCTCCCTCCACCAACCCGTCTTCCTTGTTCCATTTCCAAAATTAGTCTTTCTGAGCTCTACCTATATATATACACCTATATGCGTGTGTGTTCACTAACACGTCTAAAACAAGACCCCTGCTTAGCCTTTCAGCTGAAATTGCACTCATCAGTGTTTGAAAGGCACAAGGCTGAAATCTATTCTGTTTTGAATGTGTGGTTCACAGTTTTGACAGCAGTGTGTTAGCATTTGAACAAAGTGCTGTAAATCCACAGTGTTGTGCAGGTTGTGGTTAAAGTCATGGGATAAGTGTGTAGAGTTTTGAAAACTGTGTTCAAGCAATGAAAAACGAACTAGAGTTTGGTCCACATGAACTGCTGCTGTGCAGACTGTAGTTAGAGTTTTGCACATGTGACTCCAGTTGTGCCCACTGTCGTTTAGCAATCGGAAAAAACTGTAATATGTGAAGGATGAACTTGATAGACTTATTCGATAGATTATTAAACTGATCAAGCAGAACATCTTTATGATGCAGTGATTCAGTTTAGAAAGAAGAATGAGGATAAATCATAAATGCAGAAAAACAAAAATATGGTGAAAGATTGAAAATTATCCACTAAGTGAAGATCAAACGCGACTGAATTTCCTCACAAATGACTGAAAATAACAGGAGAAAAATGACTTATGAAAAATCATGATCAAAGCTGTCATATACTGACCAAGCTCAAACTTTTATATTATTATAATATATTAATATAATGATATTATTGCTTATTATAAGATCATATTTCTTTTCTTAGTGTGTGTGTGTGTGTGTGTGTGTGTGTGTGTGTGTGTGTGTGTGTGTGTGTGTGTGTGTGTGTGTGTGTGTGTGTGTGTGTGTGTGTGTGTGTGTGTGAGTGAGTGAGTGAAAGTGTTTGAGCAGCTGCAGTTTCAGTTCAGTCACTGTGACTCTGACTGACGGAGGTTTTTGTACGACTCTTTATCACTGTGTGAACACACAGCTACTAGGACAGTGTACACTCATACAGTAATAATGTCCAGCATCTTCAGTCTGGACTCCACTGATGGTCAGAGTGAAATCACTGTTAGATCCACTGCCACTGAATCTAGATGGAGTTCCTGACTGGAGGGTGTTTGTGTAATAAATCAGGAGTTTAGGAGCTTCTCCAGGTTTCTGTAAGTACCAGGACACACAGGGTCCCGAGCCGCAGGTTCCTACATTACTACTGAATTTACAGCTCATCTCTACAGTTTCTCCTGGTTTGGCAGGTTTCACAGGAGTCTGAGTCACTGTGATCTGAGATCTACAGCCTGAAAAACAAATCATTTGTCAGTTTAAAGTATATATTATTTGACATATTGTTAAGCTGTGTAAAAATTATATTATTTAAATGATTATTTCAAATATAAACTGTTCACCTTGTAGTATAAAGCAGTATAAAAGTGTCCAGATGAAGATGATGATGAAGGTCATGTTGATGAAGATTGTTGTGTGTGTCAGTGATGAAGTGTTAAACTCACAGCACTATAAACACTCTCACACACTGAAGATCTGATCAATATGCAAACACACTCCACATCATTTCCCTGAAGACAGACACTCATTAACAGACACAAAACACAATCACTGAAGTGAGAACAGAGTAATATATATATATATATATATATATATATATATATATATATATATATATATATTTTTTTTTTTCACAACATTTCATCTTCTACAATAGCCAAAATGTTAAAAAGTTATATCATTAAGTTCTGAATAAATCTACAGGACAAACTTTAGTATATTAACCTGAATATCTGCTGTGAGAATATTTTTAGTTGGAGTGAAACGTCGCTGTTAATCCCCAAATTTTACACCAAATCCATGTGTGTTCCTGCAGTTTCTGAACAGACATGAGGATCATCACACACACGAGTCTCTGTCAGTCACTGAATAACTGAGTTTGATTGTGAGTCACGTCTGTCACGAACTGCTCTGAGACGCGAAGGTTGACTTGAGGATCCAAATGCAGTTTTATTGAACAGAGGATAATCCAAAGACGTAATCCTGAAAACAGGCAAGAGGTCAAAAACACAGAGTAATCAGTCCAAACAATAGCAGGGTCACTCACAGGCAAAAAGGAAAATCCAAGGACAGGCAGAGATCAAAACCGAGAACACGGGAATGACAGACAGAACGCTCAGAATTGCAGCACACACACTAAACAAGTCTTAGCAGGGAAAGAATGTGAAAACCAGGCTATTATAGAGTGAGTTAAACAAGGTAATGACACGGGTGAATGTGAGTGTGGATGATAGTCTGAACTCAGGATTATGGGGAATGGAGTGTGTGGATGTGTGGTGCTGTCCGGAGTGGAGCGCCCTCTGATGGTCATCCTGGACACTCTCACTGATGACCGGTACAGTCACACTCACCGGTACAGTCACAGTGACTCACACATGATACAAACATCTGCACTTTTATTCATGTTTATAAAATACATTTAAATAAATATGGTGAGTGGTGACATGCATATGCTGTTTTTAATGGAGGACAGGACCTGTTGGGTGATCTTTAATTTTTGAATAAATGTTTATACAAATGATATAAATGATTATAATCTAATATAAATATAAATATAAATGATTATAATCTGCTCTGAAATTGAGTGATGTATTTATATGATGCTGTTAATATCTGAATTATGAGGGATTAACTTAATAAATCAACAGACTTATTAAACTGCTCAAGCTGAACATGTTTATGATTCTGATGATGCAGTTTAGAAAGATGAATATATTAAATCATAATGCAGAAAATCAAAAATGTGGTGAAGGATTGAAATATATACACTGAAGTGAAAATCAAAAGGGACTGAATTTCTAGATGAAGGATGTAATAGGAAACAGGAGACAAATATGAATTCTGAAAAATCACAATCAAAAAGGTCAAAAACTGATGAAGCTCCAGAAAGTGATGTTCAATAAGATCATATTGAGTCGTTTCTTCACCATTGTGTGTGTGTGTGTGTGCGTGTGTGTGTGTGTCTGTGTGTGTGTGTGTGTGTGTGTGTGTGTGTGTGTGTGTACTTGTACAATCTTTGTGAGGACCAGTTTGAGTTTTCGACCATTGGAGTGAGGACAAAGAGAGTAAAGGGAGGACATTTTGGCCGGTCCTCACTCTCTGAGAGCCTTTAAAGGCCTGTTTGAGGGTCAAGACTTGGTTTTAGGGATAAGGTTATAATGAGGTTAAGGGTCGGTTTAGGGTCAGGGGTCAGGTTAGGCACTTAGTTATGATGAGTAAGGTTAGGGTAAGCGGCAAGAGATTGCATTGTGTTAATGAATGTCCTCATAAAGATAGATGTACAAGAAATGTAAGCTTAGCGTTAAGTTCTGCCAGGAAGACTCAATCAGCGCGTCATGAATTAACTCACTTCTAACCAATCATGTGTTAACACTCTCAGTATAAAAGAATGGTACTTACATCCGTCTGAGTTCGCAGATACTGACGGCGCCAATTACGCGCCCCATTCGGTTCGCAGAAACCGACACCGGAGTTCGCGCTCTCGCGTTTTTGATTCCAACCCTAACAACACAAGTCATATCGTTGATTAGATCTCAGCAACTTTCGCGGTGTGCGAGTGCGACACACTCGTGTAGGAAACAAGCGCGTGGCAGCTTGAAATCCCATGAGAAACGATTTCCACACAGGGTTTTTTCAAGTTCAAGTTCCACTTTCAAAGTTTTACGTTGAGCTTCAGCGGCCACTGTTTACATGTCCCCATTATTTACTATGATTAAACTTCATTCAGGTAAGTATAACTTGCTACTCTACTGTTCCCTTCATCAGCGGTCAAGTTTAAATGGCGACTGGCGACGTGGTAGTTTAAAAAAAAAAAAAAAAAAAAAGTCTACTCACTACACTACAGTCTACTTACTACACTACACTACTTACTAGGGCCGGATAGCTCGCTGGTTGTAGCAAGTGTGTGCAAAGACTTGCGTAACTGATATCCCACAGCTCTGGTAATTTTCAGCATCGTTGATCCCACGCACTCATGGGCAGTTGCAAAATACTAACAACTGGGTTGCTGAATAACATTTAAAACGAGCTTTAGAGCAACTAAGATATTAATCGGATTTATATGCATAATTATGCTTACAGCTCGCGCTCCTCACCCGCTCACTCACCATCGTGAGTGCACTCCGTCTTAAAGGAGCAGTAGCATAGCCTACCTATCCAACTTGTTTTACGCCTTTTCTGAATTCGGTATTGCTTCGGCATTTATGGACTGGAGATGTTTTTGTCAACCACTTCCCCACCGCCGGGAAGATCTCGACTTATACCTGGATGATTGCAGACTTAAACCAATCAATAGGGGGAATATATACATATATTTTTATGTATATCTCAGCTCGTTTTCAACCTAAAGCAACAGCAATTAATGCTGTTAAATATTTTTTTACTTTTATTTTTAAATACATTTGAAAATGATTCATGGAAATATATGACTATAAAGAAGAAGCTGAACCTAAAGAAAGCAAGTTGTCATTGGACGTTATGCATTAGTAGTCATGGTTATGAAGGATGTTGGGCTTATGGGTAGGCCTATGTTGCAGGAGTATATAATACAAAGGAAATAAATTATACATTTACAGTGCTGATATATATTTCTTCATATCAAGATTTTTAATACTTGCATTTAAGTTCTTCAGTAACAGAAATATTGTACAATCGCTGTAACGCAACTGTTCTCGGCGACTCCGTTAATCCACCAATATGTGTCATAGAAATATTTACGTAATAGGTATTTGATATTAAATGTACAAAGAAGGCAGACTAGGATGCTCAGGTCAAAGGTCACGGACTTTGCCAATGTGATTAACACAGTAGACCTAATAGTTATGTTTAAATTATATCATTCAACCAATCACCAGGAATCTTAGTCAAGAAGACTCGAGTGACATATTTACTCATCTGTATGATTTAAATGTTCAGAGATTTTTCTATTCAAGGGACTCACTTGGTTGCCATGGCCAGCGGTCTCTCGGCCGTGAATAAAACTTCACTCGTACAAAGGCAACTCGAGAGTAATGTCAGGTGTACACTGCACAGCTGAGAAATAGATTCTGCGCTCAAAAGTCAACAACAGAATATCAAGTGTGATTGAGGTTGTATCTTATCGGTATGCCGTCACCTTACTTCAGGTAAGTATTGTAATAGGATTAATAAGATTAAGATTTAGTGGTTATTAAATAAATAAATAAATAAATAAATAAATTAATTAATTAATTAATTAATTAAAATAAAGAAAGAAATAATAATAATAATAATAATTATTGAGCCTGCTCAGGCTTCGTTCATTCACGCTTTACAGAAATTATCCTATAGTGGCTGCTAACATCCTTTTGGGTCCGAAGTGGTAAAAAAAAAAAAAAAAAATTTCCGTTGTATGTGCTAACAAAGTTCGGTTGCATCAAGGCAGATCTTCTCATTAGACGAACATGCTATTCCTGAGATGTTTATCTGGCAATAGTCTCCAATTTCATGATTAAGGTTGCTTGAGCACATTCCTGACCACTGCTATGCTATAGCTACACACTAGTCTTCAGGTGGCTCTGCCCTTCAGCAACCCTTGTCCATCACCCCGTCTCCTCTAACAGTGATTATGTAAATTAGTCGCTCTGCTCAATCCAGCTAGTCCATATATCACTGGAGGCGTGGCTCCCTACATCTTAAAAGCTTATATTTCTGCAGTATTTGTTTATAATGTTTCGGTTTTCTTTTCAGATTCCTTTATTTCCCATCCTCATCACGGCCGGTTGTTCCTTCCAAGTCTACAATTACGAAATCAATGTCTGGTGGGTCTCCAGTGTCCCCAGGGTGTGTGTGAGGGGTTTGACTTGGAATGCTCCAAAGATATTTTCTTCTATTATGCTGGAGTTGTCATTTGAGTGTGAGTAAAGTGCATTGTTTCTGTCTGTCCCTTTGGATGCAGTCAGGCTGCTGCTCCCTGGCACAGGGGGTGGAGTTTCAACAGCTCGTTTTGCAGCTCCGGTTACTCACAGACATTTTCAAAACTTTTAGCTTCGTTCAAACCTACTCAGAGATGGAGAGACCCAGAAGCGTCAACATGTAGACACCATTTCCGGATGGTTAGTCGATGAATTATGTAGCTTATGCGTAGTAATCTTCTAGTCATTCACTATCTCATCCTGTCTCGATAGGCTATAAATCATATCTGGGAGCTGGATTCATGTAACTTTAGGGTTTGCAATGCCACTTATCCGGAAGCAATGCCGCTCAGTCCCTCTCAGCGTTGCTGTAGTCCTTACAAAGCAATCTCTTTAAATTAAGTCCTCCATGCTCGACTTTGTGCATTGTAACTTTGCAATTGTTGAAATGCTTTAACAGCAACATTACAGAAAGTGGAATCCTTTAACCTTCCATTCGAAATGGTCTTCTCTTTCTATTTTCAGATTCGATTGTAGCCATGTTTAACAGCATTCATGGCTCATGCACCCAGGGGAATTTGATCCAGATCTAAACACTCCGATCTTGCCATGGTCTTTCTTTTTTCTGATTTACGTTCTCACTTCATTTCTTTACTCTTTCTTAAGCACTCCAAATGACTAAAGTTCTGGTGTCACATTAACAAATTCTAAAATTAGCAATAAATTTTGTCCCTGTGATCTATGAGTAAATTCCTAAAATCCTCCCTAGATTCTCAGATCACTCCCTCTATTTTCCTACCTAACGAAGCATCTCTCTAAAGTCTGGTTCAGGACTCATCTAGTTTCTGTCCTCAAAAGCTACAGCTGTCTCCCTTTCAGCATACCGGTCATTCCTGCAGGATCGGGGCTGCCACTACAGCAGCCAAATGCGGCATTTCTACTTCAGCTATCAAGATGCTGGGCAGATGGTTTTCCTCTGCATTCAAGTCTTATTTAAGAAATTATTCTAAAATCATTCCGGAAGCTCAGCAAGCTCTTCAGTAACGATTCAGGTAAATCCTCATGCAAATACTGGTGGTGGTGTCATGTTTCAATTAATCTGTGCCGGAACTCTAGCTCGCATGACCCGATAAGCAGATAATGTGGTCTGTCTCCATGTGGCTATTGCAGCCTCGTTTCATGTGGCCTGTCTGGTCTTGTCTCTCGTCTATGTGTGGTCCATCACGGCCTTGTGGCCGTTTGTGGACATGTCCTGTGTGGCTATCATAGCCGTGTTCTGTGTGGTCGATTTTGGCCGTGTAGCCTATCGTGGCCTTGTCCTTATGGCCCATCGTGGTCTTGTGGTCCATTGTGGCCTTGGTTTTGTGTGGCCTAGCGGCCTTGTCTTGTGAAACTTGTCTCTTGTGTGGCATTAGCGGCCGTTGTGGCTCCTAAGCGGTCTCGTCTCTGTGGTCTCCCATGGCCGTGTGGCCTATCGTGGCCTTGTCCTGCAAGGCCCATCGAGGTCTAGTGACCTCTAGAGGTCGTGGTTTCATGTGGCTTTATGGCCGTGTCTATGTTTAGCCCGTTTATGTGTGGCCTTTAGTGGCTTTGTGGCTTATTGCGGCCTTGTCCTATGTGTGGCCATTCGTGGTCTGTGGTCCATCGAGGCCTTCGTTTTGTGTGGTCTATCATGGCCGTGTGGCCTATCGTGGCCTTGTCCTGTGTGTGGCCCATCGGGGTCCGTGGTCCATCGAGGCCTTGGTTTTGCGTGGCTTAGTTGCCTTGTCTTATAGGCTTGTCTCTGTGTGGCATTAGCGGCCGTTGTGGCTCCTAAGCAGTCTCGTCTATGTGGTCTCCCATGGCCGTGTGGCCTACTGTGGCCTTGTCCTATATGTGGCTATTATGGCCTCGTGGCTCATCGAGGCCTTGGTTTTATGTGGTCCAATGGCCGTCCGGTCTATCGTGGCCTGTCTCGTTTGTGGTCTTTTGTGTCTAATGGCCATCATGGCCAGCTATATGTGGTCTATCATGGCCGTGTAGCCTGCATGGCTCGTCTGCATATGCCCATTGAGGTATGTTGGTCCATCGCGGCCTTGTTATGTGTGGTCGAGCCGGCCTTGTGGTCAAGCATGACCTTGTATTTATGTGCGGTCCATCGTGGCCTTGTGGTCAAGCATGACCTCGTGTTTATGTGCGGTCCATCGTGGCCTTGTGGTCAAGCATGACCTTGTGTTTATGTGCGGTCCATCGTGGCCTTGTGGTCAAGCTTGACCTTGTTTATGTGGTCTATCACGACCTGGCGCCTCAATGGCTCTTATGTGCAGCCTATCAGGGTCAAGTGGTCCATCGCTGCTTTGTCTCTATGTGGTCATCACGACCTCGTGCTTTATAGCTATTATGTGTGGTCTTTGGACCTTGTCTTTATGTTGTCTATCACATCACGTCTATGCACAGCAAATTTGGTATTATGGTCCATTGAGGCCTTGTCTAAGTGGTCATCATAATCAAGCAATATTATGGCTTTCACGTATGGTCTATCGTGACCTTGTCTTTATGCAGTTCATTTTTTAATATATATATATAAAAAATAAAAAAAATAAAAAATGCTTTTTCACGTTATTCTTAACTTTTCTTTCTCATTCCAGGAACTGCAGGATCCACGACTGGTGGGTACTCTTACTTACAGTCTTCGGGGGTGGGCTCCGTCCCGGCGGAGGTATTCCTCCACCTATCTTTGGGGGTGGGCTCCGTCCCGGCGGAGGTATCCCTCCGTCCCGGCGGAGGTATTCCTCCACCTATTTTTGGGGGTCGGCTGCGCCCCTGCCTTCATCTTCAGGCGGGATTTGCAGATTCCGTTACCCTCGCATTGCTTGCTAAGGACGGGGCCTACGCCAAAGACTATGCTTGCTGAGCTATTAATAAATTTACTTGTTATATCATTTTATCTCCCGAGTCTTTCTGGTAGAAATGTAAGCTTAGCGTTAAGTTCTGCCAGGAAGATTCAATCAGCGCGTCATGAATTAACTCACTTCTAACCAATCATGTGTTAACACTCTCAGTATAAAAGAATGGTACTTACATGCGTCTGAGTTCGCAGATACTGACGGCGCCAATTACCTCCATCCTCCCCAACCACCTCCAAGATGGTCCTTTCCCTCCATCCTCCCCACCACCACCAGGATGGTCCCTTCCTTTGCCTCCAGGGGGTCGGCTGCGCCCCTGCCTTCATCTTCAGGCGGGATTTGCAGATTCCGTTACCCTCGCATTGCTTGCTAAGGACGGGGCCTACGCCAAAGACTATGCTTGCTGAGCTATTAATAAATTTACTTGTTATATCATTTTATCTCCCGAGTCTTTCTGGTAGAGTGTGTGTGTGTGTGTGTGTGTGTGTGTGTGTGTGTGTGTGTGTGTGTAGCTGCAGTTTCAGTTCAGTCACTGTGACTCTGACTGACGGAGGTTTTTGTACGACTCTTTATCACTGTGTGAACACATCACTACTGTAAAAACTCATACAGTAATAATGTCCAGCATCTTCAGTCTGGACTCCACTGATGGTCAGAGTGAAATCTCTGTTAGATCCACTGCCACTGAATCTAGATGGAGTTCCTGACTGGAGGCGGTTTGTGTAATAAATCAGGAGTTTAGGAGCTTCTCCAGGTTTCTGTAAGTACCAGGATAGAGCGGGTTTTGCATCACCATCATCATCACGATAACAGCAGTGTGGATCACTGCTAGTTTTACAGTTTACAGTGACTGATTGTCCAGTTTGAGAGAGCTGCTCTGAGGGAGTTTGAGTCACTGTCTCCTGCCCAACAGATTCTGACAAGAGAGAAAGATTAGAAATCACAAACACTTTTACAACCTTATATCTTCATAACACACATAAAGATAACGAGTGAATAACGTTTGTAATCTTGACTGACACAAACCTCGACATAACACTGCCAGCGTCCAGATCAATATGGTGATGAAAGTCATTTTTGTAGGTTGAAGGTTCAGTTCTAGTGAAAAACAGTTGTTGATCATGTTTGATGTTTGACAGAGTTATAAACACATGCAGAGCACTGAAGCGTGTGTCGCTCATGTAAAACACACTCTATGCAAACGCTTCAGGAGTCACAGATTTAAGTTTAATGTGCTTTCATGGAGACTTTACAAACATTTCACGAGTTCACATTAATATGATCCTTTATGGATATAAAGCAATATTTTCTGAGTGTGAGTGTAATATTGCTTTGATACAACACATTTTAGTCATTTATATTGCCAATAGTTATTTAATAACTGAAAGTTACGGTTAACTGAAATATTTCCAAACGAAACCACAGTAAAACTAACCAGTGCGACTCTGAGAAACACAATCGTGGCCTAATAGTTAGAGAGAGTCAGATAGGTTTAATGCAGATGTAACCAGGTGGTGGTAAATACACTTAAAGTTTGTTTCTCTCCTTGCATGTTAAAGTGTATTATTTCATTGTCATTTACTGTTCAATTATTAAGACAGGAAAAAAAAAACAGAGATTACCTGTACTTCCTTGGAGTCATCAACAGGTGGCACTATGTGTGTTGCGTACGATACAATGCGTGTGATCTCTCGCAGCCTCACGGCCTCAGTCATTTGGTGAGACCAAGGGGGTAATATTTCAGCCGGAAACTGAAGCTTCCCCGGGCGCCGCCATTGATTAGCAGACCATCACCTGCTGTTAGCATCCCATTGACTCCCATTCATTTTGGTGCCACTTTGACAGCGAATAACTTTATATCTGAGGCGTTTAAAGACTCCATTTGTCCATTATTTATTTCTAAAGAAACACGACAATGTATAAAATGCTCCATTACCTTGTATCTTACGTTATGGCCCCGTAGAAGCCGTTTTTGTAAAAATAGGCTAACGATTGCATCATAACCACGCGACTCTCTGCCGCACAGTAGAGAGATTACCGTATGGACAGGAGGAGAAGCTCACGGGCAATCGGGGGGACGTGGAGGCAAAATGACAAAATAATTAATCAAAATACTTAGCAAAAGTTTCTCCTGCTCCTAGATCATGGACAGCTCCTACTCACACTCTCCGTCTCTGCAAGATTCGGAAGGGAATGATTCAGATTTCTCATGGCACAGCTACTAGAAGACAGACGGGTTGCTCACGTCACATCTACGTCGTCAAGCTCAGTTTGAGTCTGCGCTGTACGCTCAGCCATCAGGAAGTGAGAGCTTCTAATGGACTTCACTTTTCTCCGTTGAATCCAATGGGGTCGCTGTGTCCAGTTTATATACTGTCTATGGGTGAGACGTGCAGCGGGCAGCGCGAGAGAGACGCGCACTCTCTGGAAATTGTAGAGGATTTGAGTTCATCCATGGGTAAATACAATGTTTTGTGAATGTATTTTTGTTTGGTGCCATTTGTGGATGCATATTTTGTTGTGTCAATTCGAAGAACTGTCATGTTTGAAAAGTTATGTTGTGTGTAATGTCCGTGATGATATGACGTCACACCATGCGGTGTAGGCCTGGCTATTTGGCGTTATGCCAAATGTTATACACTTAATGTTTTTCAAATGTTTCGTGTGCTTTTCATGTGATTATAGTTCGATGTGATTATTTACACAGTGTGCAATATAATGTTGGGGATTTCAGGCCTCGTGAAGTGAATGTGGTGTGTAGAAGCTGATTGTTATGTGAGTGTTATTTTCTCTAATTTCTCTCAAATGAAAGGTAAGTGGATAATATAAAAAATGTATTTATGCTGTTTTGTTCTATTTGTACAGTATTCCCACTGCCGTGTTGTATTGTAACGTTTTAGAATTGTTGCATTACTCTTATTTTTGATTTTCTTTTTTTTTTATAGCATTTTAAAACGGTTGTATTCTTGTATTGCCGTGTTTAAGAGTATTGTGTTCGTTATACACAAGTGGACTGTGGTACTCAAGCGTACAGTGTTTCACAGAGAATATTGCACCCTGGGTAATGTAGAGCAGTGAGGGGTTTAAATAGTGAGGGGGTTATAATAATCACCAGCTCTGAGAACCTCATTTATTGAATATTGTGTTTCTGCTCTGTTCTGTTAGCCTGGCAAGCCAGACGGATATTCCATATTTCATCATTTCAGTAAACTATCCACATATTAAAATAATAGCCGATACATTCAAAGTCTCATATTCAAATAAAATAAAATCATATATCCTAAAAGCCCTTAAATGTCTCTGATCGCCCATAAACACTGATCTCAGTAAAACTGCAGTATTTTATCTTGTAAAAATAACAGTGAAGTTTCCACACAATGAAGCGCTTTATTTCAGTGTTGAGCAATAACATCTTTATGAATGTTTTAAGTGTGTTTGACTCGAGACTGAAGTGTTGTTGTGAGAGATCTGTCTTCTGCTCATGTGAGACTCAGACGCATCGCTGGATTCATAATTAATGCATCCAGAAAACAGTGAATGGTTACAGACAGACTGATTGTGGGACGGTGGAGCGTCTGATCATGTTAAATAAGGTTTCTCTCTTTCACGGCTCATTTTGCTCTGAATCAGTTCATCTGTGACTCTTGTACATGATGATCTAAACAGCGGCTTTATGGAAGATGATTAATAATCTATTCAAGCAACAACATGTTTATGATCCACTTTATAGTATGAGTGTATGATTAGGAAGAAAAAATAACCATGCTTTATAAAAATACATGAACAACCATATGAGAATAGATAAACCAACAATTGACTGAAAAAATATGATCAAAATAATTTCTTATTATCTTCAGTAATATTAATGAAGTGCTGAAAAATTGATATTAGTGTGTGTGTGTGTGTGTGTGTGTGTGTGTGTGTGTGTGTGTGTGTGTGTGTGAGTGTGAGTGTGTGTGTGTGAGTGTGTGTTTGTGAGTGTGTGTTTGAGCAGCTGCAGTTTCAGTTCAGTCACTGTGACTCTGACTGACGGAGGTTTTTGTACGACTCTTTATCACTGTGTGAACACTGGACCACTGTGATAACTCTGACAGTAATAATGTCCAGCATCTTCAGTCTGGACTCCACTGATGGTCAGAGTGAAATCACTGTTAGATCCACTGCCACTGAATCTAGATGGAGTTCCTGACTGGCGGCGATTGGCCCAATAAATCAGGAATTTAGGAGCTTCTCCAGGTTTCTGTAAGTACCAGGATAAATAATCTCCATTACTATTCCTGTGCACATCTCTGCTGGTTTTACATTTGATATTCACAGTTCCTCCTGGTTGTTCTGCTGTTATTGAGGGACTCTGAGTGACGGTGATCTGTCCTCTACACTCTGAAACACAACAAGAAGAAAATACACTCAAAACTTTGACAATATACTTGAAGAAATGAATTAATATCAAACTTGTGCTCCACAAACCTTGAGCAAACGCTGTGAGAGTCCAGATGAAGATGATGATGAAGGTCATGTTGATGAAGATTGTTGTGTGTGTCAGTGATGAAGTGTTAAACTCACAGCACTATAAACACTCTCACACACTGAAGATCTGATCAATATGCAAACACACTCCACATCATTTCCCTGAAGACAGTCACTCATTAACAGACACAAAACACAATCACTGAAGTGAGAACAGAGTAAAAATGAATGTTTTTCATAATACTTGATCTTCTACAAACTGTTAAAAATTATATAATTCAATTCAGTTCTGAATACATCTAGACCAACTTTAGTATATGAATCTGAATATCTGCTGAGACTTTGAGAATATTTTTACTGTAGTTGGAGTGAAACGTCGCTGTTAATCCCCAAATTTTACACCAAATCCATGTGTGTTCCTGCAGTTTCTGAACAGACATGAGGATCATCACACACACGAGTCTCTGTCAGTCACTGAATAACTGAGTTTGATTGAGAGTCACACATGATATAAACATGTTCACTTTAATAAATTCAGTAATTCAGTGATGATGAGCTTCATAAAGCAGGGGAAGTCAGTGAGTTTCTGTTGTAATGATTTGACGGTGGAAACACAGCATTCAGAGAGTGAGGATCCAAATGCAGTTTATTTACAAGTATAATCCAGTCATAGTCCATATATCAGACAGAGTCAAAGCACATGTTATCAGTCCCAACAAAATCCACAGATGCAGAACGAGAACGAGAAATCCAAGACTCAGACAGAGAAACAAAGAGACTGATGGAGAAAGCTGACAGTAACATGTGAACCAGAACAAACAAGACTTCATACTGAATACAGGACAGAAGGCATTTAAATAGACAGCAAATGTAACCACACTGAAAAAATATTTTCATTCATCCAATTAAAAAATTTTAGGGTAATGGTTCACATCTATATTTTATAACTTGAGCCAATGAAAAATAAATAACTTGCCCTTACCAATATTTTCTATGTCTATGAAAACTATTTTATAAAACTTGGCACAAAGCATATTTTTCTTGTTGAAAAAAATCTATTAATTTAAATTCTATTTTTGATCTAAACAAAAATATATAGATTTAATCAAAACAAAAATTCTCATTTAATAAATATGTATTAGAAATTATATGTTTTCTCCAATTAAATAGATATTGATTTAATAATACAATTATTTCTAATTTTTAAAAATACAAGTTAATAGAAATTATTTATTTTAAACAAACAAAAAGATATGGATTCAATAAAACATATTTCCCATTAAGGAACATTAATTAATCTTGTCCAAAATCAAATAAAAAAGACACATAATTTTCATTAAATCGATATTTATTAAATTATTATATACATTACTTCCACACATCCACAATTTCGTGTCAGATTTTCAACTTTTTCAACATTTGCGACAGACAGCAAGTCCCTCAGAACCTCTTGACCCTCGAGTATGATTCCAATGTTTGTGGGTATACAGCTTGTGCATCTCTGGTGACAAAGATTTCCATGGTTTCTTCTGAAAAGTGTTTTCAGCCTCTTCCTTCTCCAACACCTGGAAAAGAATTTAGGAAGGAGAAAAGAAAAAGAAAAAAAGAATAAGGAATCAATACGGCTTGGGTTTCCCCCCAAATTAGTTTACATAATACTAATACTTCTAACTAATTATAAAATTTACTCCAATTTGTTGTTGACATATAAATATAAGTTGCACAAACTTTCCAGCACATGGGACTCTGATTTTAGCTGAAAGTAATTGTTTCTATATTTAAAATTAGCCTTCAGACTGTTATCAGACATATATCTGAACATAGTCTGATGGCTAATTTTGAAGTGGACAGCCATATCTAGCATTTTCACATCTCTAAAGTAATCTTTCCTTACCAGGAAATTTTTGATGAGGTCCTCCACTGTTTCTCCCATAAGGATGAGATATTTCAGTGCTCTTTGTATCGGTGTCAGAAAATGTACCATTTTCCACGGAACGTAGAAGAGCGGTTACAGCGGTCTGCTGACGTGGTCGTTGTCGTCGAGAAGATTTGTGTTTAATGCCCATGCGCAATCCTGTGTGTAACCTTGAAATTGTACATTCGTCGAAACAAATATTTCTTATTTGAGCTCTTAATGAAAAATATTTATATTTAACTATGTTTTGAACGAAAAAAATATTATTTGAAAAATAAAACAAATAATGGTAAACTGAATTGAAAGACAAATTATTAATTGGATGAAGTACTGCTTGAAAACCTTTTTACAGTGCAAGTGAATGAACTAAATGAACCAAGACACGCTGAAACAGATCAATAATGAGCAGGGACTTCTGGGAAATGAAGTCCAGGAATAACAGAGTCTCTGGAGACTCAGGGACGAGGCTTGACAAGGACAGATGTTACAGAAGGACAGATGTTACAGAAGGACAGATGTTACAGATGTTACAGATGTGAGACTCAGTTGATCAGAAGTTCAGTTAGTGAAGCGTTCAGGAGGTTTTTCTTCTGATGATCTATTAGTTTATTTCACTGGTTCACTTTCAGCAGCGGCTCCAAACTGATGATGATATTCTTTATAAAACTATATACAGTATTCAGACCTTCAACATTTCTCACATTATCAGTTTATCCACTATAGTTTAGAAAATGGTAATAAAACATTAAATATTAAAAAACAAATATTAAACTGTGTCAGAACAAATTCATCTTGATGTCAGATAACTTTGAGCAAAACATGGTCAGGTCAAAGTGTCTGAATCATTTTTGGTCCCAATTTTTTTAAAATAAAATTTATAATTTCCACTTTATGAAGAATTATTGGGTATAATATGTCCCAGTTTACTTTATTTTGCTATCCTCACTTACAAAAATGAACTATAGTGTCCTGCACACACTAGTAAAACAAATATAAACAATGATATATCTGGTGTCTGAATAATGTTTGGTTTGACTGTAGAAAAGACGCACTCTCAGTTTGTTCAGTTTCTTCTTGAGTGTAATTCGAGACATTGAATGTTTGTCAGTTAACACTGTAAAGATGGTTATGGTCTTAATAGTATTTCTCTTAATGATCAGCTCTGTCTGATACTTCAGGAGTAAAAAGGTTTATATTTGTAGAAATAAAGTTATAATAGATGGAGTGATGTGTGGAGACAGCGAGCTTCAGTTCCCAACACCAGTGCTTTAACTACGGCCGAAAACGTACTCGGTTACTAACGTAACCTCGGTTCTCTCTAGAAGAGGGAACGAGTACTTGCGTAAGATATCTTACGCTAGGGGAAAACCTCTTTTCCTCGAGATATTGAAGCCAAAAATTATCCTTAATTTTGCAATAATGTAAAACGCATTGCAGCAGCATGCAGACATGGGCGAGACAGCTCGCGCGCCCATTGGCTGCTCTGCGGCAACTGCACCAGCCTATCGATAGAGGCTCCTCATGACGTCAGAACCAATGAGGGCGCTTCGCGCCCATTACGTCATGTCCCGCCGAAATCGGGTGGGGCCAGGGCTATAAATACGGCCCAGAGAGGCTGGTTTGGTCAGTTTTTCATCGCTGAAGCGAATCAGAACATGACGCATGCACGGCAAGATACGCAAGTACTCGTTCCCTCTTCTAGAGAGAACCGAGGTTACGTTAGTAACCGAGTACGTTCTCTTACGAGAGGTCTCTCGTACTTGCGTAAGATATCTTACGCTAGGGGAACACAATGTAAAACGCCGTGCGTGCTTGAGACATAACACTAAAGTCCCAAGGGCAGGTGCCCGGGGCTCATACAGTGCCTAATCACAAGGGACTCACAGAGAATCCGGGAAGAGGGGCTAGAATAGCATCATTCCTGTAATATTGAGCTCTGATAAGAGCATGTTATATCAAGTGTTCCACACAGCCAGGGCGAACTCAGCCTGGACTGGTAAATATGGGGGACTTACGTACTGCCCACAGAAGTATATAGGCGATCAGTGATCGACGCTCTAGCAGTTTCAGCATCCCGAGCCGATAGCATCGGGCGGGCAATACTGAAAAATTAAACCGAGAGCAACCTAGCTTGCAAAGCGGGAACCTTGAGGTTATAAAACCTTATAAATGTAGACGGGGAGGCCCAGCCTGCCGCCATACAGATATCTTGCAAGGCAATCCCACTGGACCAAGCCCACGACGAGGCCATGCCTCTTGTGGAGTGCGCTTTGACACCTATCGGGCATTTGCAGGCCCTTGGATGTGTAAGCTAGCGCTATAGCATCAACTATCCATCTGGATAGACTCTGTTTTGACGCAGCTAGTCCCTTAGAACGTCAGCTGAACAAAACAGAGAGCTGCTCCGTCTGTCTGAAAACAGACGAGCGAGACACATAGGCTCTTAACGCCCTGACCGGGCAAAGGAAGCCTGCGTCCCCTTCCTCCTCAGATACCAGCAGGGCCGACAGGGAGATAACCTGTGCCCTAAACGGTGTGTTGAGGGATTTAGGAACATATCCGTGCTTTGGTTTGAGTATGACTCTCGAGTCATTCGGCCCAAACTCCATACACGTCATGCTCACTGAGAGCGCTTGCAAAATCCCCTATGCGCTTCACTGAAGCGAGAGCCAGAAGAAACACTGTTTTGAAAGACAAGGGTTTCAGGTCTATTGACTGTATTGGCTCGAATGGGGCACCTTTCATGGCTTCCAGAACCGTGGAAAAGGTCCCAAACGGGAACTGAGGGTGGTCTGGGAGGGTTCAGCCTCTTAGCTCCTCTAAGGAAGCGAATGACCAGATTGTTCCTTCCTAATGACTGGCCAAGCGGTGGTTCAGCGAACGCTGCTATGGCCGCCACATACACTTTGAGCGTGGATGGGGTTCTGCCCTTATCCAGAAGCTCTTGTAAAAAAAGGAGAGAACCTCCGGCACCCCACAGCGTGAGGGTGAGGTGCCACTCGCTGTACACCAGCTAGTGAACACAGACCATTTTGAGGAATAGAGCCGCCTCGTAGATGGAGCTCTAGCCTGCGTGATCGTGTTTAACACTCCCGCTGGGAGGTTAACGGGTACCCGTTGATGGCCCACACATGTAGGGACCAAAGCTCCGGGCGAGGAGATCCCTCCTCACCGGTATCGGCCACGGGGCGGGACTCGTCAGCTGCATCAGGATTGGAAACCAGACTTGGTTTGTCCAAAATGGGGCGACGAGTAGCACTGGGCATCTGCTCTCCCTGATTCGCCCTAACACCTGGGGTAGGAGCGTGACAGGGGGAAACGCATAGAGCGGGTGCGGGGCCAGCGTGAGCCAGCGCATCCCTGCTCTTGGAGAAGAATTCCTGACAATGAGCGTTCTCTTGAGACGCAAATAGGTCTATTTCCGCTCTGCCAAATGTCCTTCATAGCATTTTGACTGTCTGTGGATGAAAAGACCATTCTCCTGTCGGCAGATTGTTTCTGGACAGTCTGTCTGGTCCCACATTCAGATGGCCGGGCACATGCGCTGCCCTGAGCGAGCGCAGGTTGTGCTGAGCCCAGACCAGGAGGCGTTCCGTCAGCCTGTGAAGGATTCTGGATCTGATACCTCCTTTGTGATTTATATAAGCCACCACTGACATGTTGTCCGAACGGACCAAGACGTGGTGTCTTTTTATCTGGGGACAAAAAACGCCTCAGCGCGTTGTCGACTGCCATTATTTCCAGGCAGTTTATATGCAGAAGCTTTTCCCGTTCCGACCACTGGCCGAATAACGGTCTGCCCTCGAGCAGCGCTCCCCATCCCGAGGTTGAGGCGACCGTAGACACCAACTTCACACTCGAGGAAGTCCCCAGGCTTACACCTGACCGGTACCAGTCGGTCACTGTCCAAGGTTTCAGAGCTGCGACGCATTTCTGATCGACCTTGAGGCGCGCGAGACCGGAGGTCCAAGCTCTGTGCGGCGCGCGCTTTCAACCAATACTGCAGCGGGCGCATGCGAAGCAGACCCAGCTGAAGCACTGAGGATGCTGAAGCCATGAGACCCAGCATCCTTTGAATCTTCTTGAGCGGGACTAAAGTGCCGTGGCGAAAAATCTCTGTCATGCGCTGAATACTTAGTCTGCGCTGCGGCGACAGCTGTGCTGTCATAGACAGCGAGTCCAGATCTGTGCCCAGAAAAGATATTTTCTGACTGGGAGACAGTGAACTCTTTGCCCAATTGACTGTGAGACCTAAATTCTCGAGGTGATCGAGTAATATGGTCCTGTGTTCTATGAGCTCCGCTGTGATCGAGCTAGAACCAGCCAATCGTCCAAATAATTCAGCACTCGTATGCCTCGGAGCCTGAGGGGTGCGAGCGCTGCATCCATGCACATCGTGAATACGCGAGGTGCCAGGGATAGGCCGAATGGCAGGACTGTGAACTGATATGCCTGGCCCTCGAAGGCGAATCTCAAAAATCGCCTGTGACGTGACGCTATTTGTATTTGAAAATAAGCGTCTTTCAGATCTATCGACATGAACCAGTCCCCTTGGCAAATTTGCGAGAGGATTTTCTTGGTCGTGAGCATTCTGAACCGTCGTTTCAGAAGTGCTTTGTTTAGTCGTCTTAGATCTAAAATGGGTCTGAGACCCCCGTCTTCTTTTTTTTTTTTTGGTACCAGAAGATATCTGCTGTACATGCCCCCTTCGCTCTGAGCTTGTGATAGGGGTTCTATAGCCCATTTGCTCAGTAACTTCGCTATTTCGGCCCGAAGTAGGTGTGCTACTTCCTTTTTCACCGTAGTATCGATTCGCGCCGCTTTGCGTTGCGGGCGTGGACCGAACTGTAGCGAATAGCCTCTTTCTATAATGTCTAGCACCCACTTCGAAACCCCGGGTAGCCTTGCCCATGCGTTTGCACGAATGGCTAGGGGTTGAATGCGAAGCGCGCTCTGGTCGCTCAGCGACAGAGGGGCTTCAGTGTGCTGCAACATAAGCTTATGACATTTGAGGCATGGAGCGCGCTGATAACAGCGGGCAGATTGCCCGCGCTCGACTCCTCTGCGGTGGTCAATCGAGAGGGGGAGGGCTGGGCGAGTCCCGTAAGACCTGTTATATCTATGTGTGAATGTGGGCGTGGGATAGCGGGCACATTTACAACACTGAGAGCATTGTCTGCCTGAGCAGAGCGAATGCATGTTGGTTTCGTTTTACAGAAACCTTGAGACATGCAGAACGTAGTGTTTGTGGGCACTGGGCAGTGGGCACATTTACCACATTTAATGCGCAATCGATCTGGGTCGATTTCATGTGCGTGAGCCCTGTGTGACGGGCTGTGTTTCTGTGTAGGAATGAGCACTGGGCATTTTGTCTACACTCATAACACCATCGGCCGTGGTCGGAACACCAGAAAATACACTCTATGGGATTTATCTGGGTAGCCGTAAAGCGGCGTTTGTGTGCAGGCAAGCGGGCTGTGTCGCCGACGTGTTTACTGCAGAATACACTGGAACAGTCGCATTTACTGGAACTGAACGAGCGAGAAGTTGCCATAGAAACAGAGAGCGTCAACACGCTGGCGTTTGTTTGCAGGTGTGCGTGTATTACAATAGACTCGTCCACTGCAATATTGACATTTTCCAGAGAAATGTGTGAGAATGGAGGTAGTGACGCACGGAAACCATAGAAACGGTGCTTGGGTGCAGGCGAGCGGGTTGTACAACGCGCTCGTTGGCTGCAAAAATACACATCTGCAGTCGCCTTTTCAGGGAACTGACAGAGCGAGCATTGACGGCAAAAAATTTTTTTTTTTTTTGCTGGTAGACCCGGGGATCGAACACGGGTCTCTCGCGTGAAAATCTGAGAATCTGCCACTGGGCCACAGGGGAAGACACAAAGGCTTTTATATAGCGCGAATATTATCAGAGAAACCTGTGTTTCTGTGTAGGAATGAGCACTGGGCAGGCAGTGGGCATTTTGTCTACACTCAAAACACCATCGGCCGTGGCCGGAACACCAGAAAATACACTCTAGGGGATTTATCTGGGTAGCCGTAAAGCGGCGTTTGTGAGCAGGCAAGCGGGCTGTGTCGCCGACTAGTTTACTGCAGAATACACTGGAACAGTCGCATTTACTGGAACTGAACGAGCGAGAAGTTGCCATAGAAACAGAGAGCGTCAACATGCTGGTGCGTGCATTACAACAGGCTCGCTCACTGCAGTATGACATTTCCAGTCGCCCGAACTTCAGAGGGGAATGAGAAATAGAATTCGGCCCGGCCGCAGCGGGGCATTAACACTCTTTTCTCCTTTCGCCAGTGACGCACGGGAACCATAGAAACGGTGTTTGGGTGCAGGCGAGCGGGTTGTACAACGCGCTCGTTGGCTGCAAAATGCACATCTGCAGTCGCCTTTCAGGGAACTGACAGAGCGAAGCATTGGAGGCATAATTAATCTGCCGTTAGACCGAGATTCGAACTCCGGTCTCTCGTGTGAAAAACCAAAGATTCCGCCACTGAGCCACAGGGGGGAACACAAAGGCTTTCAGATGCACGAGCATATAATAGCGTCAATATGTTTTCTTCCGCTGGTGATTGACGCGTGAATGGGGCGCAGAGGCAGGGTAGCTTTCTTGTACGTAAAGAAAAACTAACCCCGACCGTCCGCTTCTAGCCTCCCCTGTGAACGGCGCATTTTGCGCGGCTCGAACAGAGGGAGAGAGAAAGCTAGCCCCGTGACCGTCCGCTCCTGACATCCCCTGTGAACGGCGCGGTTTGCGCGGCTCGAACAGAGGGAGAGCAGGTATCATCCTCCAAGCAGGCAAGGCAAGCGGGCGCACCGGCGAGCTTTGCGGGTTGGGGGGGAAAGGGGGCGTCTTGAAAAAGACGCCCGGCTCTTTTAGTGCAATGAGAGTGTGTGTCGCGGCGGCGAACACACACACATACACAAAACACAGTAGAAGAGAAAAGGATATGTACGCCGGAAGCGTCAGCAGAAACGGCGACTGAAGGCGGCGAGATGTCGACCAGCAGCTTCAGATGCACTAATCCCGCTGGGTGCTTGACTCAGACGGCGCGGCTTCCTCTCAGGATCCAGCGATGCGGAGGCCCGCTGAAGAGATGAAAAACTGACCAAACCAGCCTCTCTGGGCCGTATTTATAGCCCTGGCCCCACCCGATTTCGGCGGGACATGACGTAATGGGCGCGAAGCGCCCTCATTGGTTCTGACGTCATGAGGAGCCTCTATCGATAGGCTGGTGCAGTTGCCGCAGAGCAGCCAATGGGCGCGCGAGCTGTCTCGCCCATGTCTGCATGCTGCTGCAATGCGTTTTACATTATTGCAAAATTAAGGATAATTTTTGGCTTCAATATCTCGAGGAAAAGAGGTTTTCCCCTAGCGTAAGATATCTTACGCAAGTACGAGAGACCTCTCGTAAGAGAACAACTCAATGTCAAACACTAGTTTTATTCTACAAATGTGGAGGATTTCAAGACTTCAAGAGGGAGCAAGGCCAAAACAACACACACAAACCCTCGGACTATTAGGGAGAAACTAACTAAGCTACAAAAATAAAGAAAAGTACAATAAAAATACACTAACTCTCTAACGCTTAAACTGGAGAAAACCAGATATAAAGGAAATGGCTCGACTCCACATCAGCTTCAGTCGCTCTTCTGCACCGCTTTATGCCTTTCATTCTAGACTGTGTGTGTGTGTGTGTGTGTGTGTGTGTGTGTGTGTGTGTGTGTGTGTGTGTGTGTGTGTGTGTGTGTGTGTGTGTGTGTGTGTGTGTGTGTGTGTGTGTGTGTGTGTGTGTGTGTGTGTGTGTGAAAGTGTTTGAGCAGCTGCAGTTTCAGTTCAGTCTCTGTGACTCTGACTGACGGAGGTTTTTGTACGACTCTTTATCACTGTGTGAACACAGCTTTACTGTTGATTTCATGGTAACTCTGACAGTAATAATGTCCAGCATCTTCAGTCTGGACTCCACTGATGGTCAGAGTGAAATCTGTTCCACCTCCTGCTCCTTTCCCACTGAATCGACTGGAAATCCCGCCATAGCGATCATTGACCCCAGTAATGATGAGTTTAGGAGCTTCTCCGTGTTTCTGCTGATACCAATATAAACCCCAGCTATATATCCCAGTATCAGTTTTACAGTCTATAGTGGCGATTTGTCCTTCAGAAACATTCACAACTTCAGGCTGAGTCACAGTGATTCCTCTGGACGCTGTTGACAACAACATTATATGAGTTTCATCAAATGACATGAAGATTAAAGACTCAGAAATGACAAGCTTTGACTTCTGTTACCTGGAATAAAAGCGGTCAGAATCCAGATGAAGCTGCTGAAGAGATTCATGGTGTGTGTTGGGTTTGTACCGTGGTAAACAGCAGTGTGTTATAAAGTGTGTGAGTCTGAAGGCTATAAACACTCGGAGAGCTGAAACACGTGCCGATGCAAAGTGACTCTCTGAGCAAAAACCAGCTGGAGGAAAACACACATGAAAATGAACACATGCAGAAGAAACTGATCCAGTTTTGTGGCCTTTAATGTGTTTTATTCTCATGATCCAGTGGAGTGTGTTTTCACTTCTTTAGGAGTTTAGAAATCATTTTCTTCTTTATTCTGCACGAGTCTCTGGTTCAGAGTTCAGACTTTCTGATGAATCAAATGACAGTTTCATCACCAAAAGAAACAAGTATTTCACTGTGAACTCCATGAGAGGGCAAAGGTCATTCCAGAGGTCACAGGTCATCAACACTTATTAAAATGCTTTGAGAAACATATGATCATTTAGAAACTCCCAGTTAAGATGTGTAAAGATCAGCACAGAGTCTTTCTGATTATATTATTTATGTAGATTTAATAGTTTTCATGCATTAAGAGACATTTAGAGACGATGAGACTGTGTGTGTGTGTGTGTGTGTGTGTGTGTGTGTGTGTGTGTGTGTGTGTGTGTGTGTGTGTGTGTGTGTGTGTGTGTGTGTGTGTGTGTGTGTGTGTGTGTGTGTGTGTGTGTTCATTTGAGTGTGACGGAGGTTTTTGTACGACTCTTTCACTAGAATGAAACACTGTGGTTCACTTTCGGTGGAGGAACTAAACTGACGATCAGTAAGTCTTTTCTATTCTCTATAAAAATGTTCTCTAATAAGAAAATTTTAATTCATTAATTTAATTTTATTTTTTAGATTATTTCAGCGAGATAATTATTTATGATGATCTTAAAATGCCATGAATGAACCTTAAAAAAACATCTAAAAGATGATCTTATTTGTCACCAAGATAATTCATTTATTAATATGTTTTTGAAAAGCAATTTATCATTTAACTATTTTATTATTTACTTAAGTTTTATATTTCATATTGTTTTTAAATGTTATTTTTAATATTACATTAATAATTTAATTAGTATTGATAACACTTGATTGTATTTCAATGTTGCATGGATTGCAGTATTTTATGATATATTCAATTATTTCTTGATATAAATAATTTTGTCTATAATTGAACAATTAAGGGTTTTTAAATGCATCCAAAGTTTGATAATACATTTTTTTGTGTAAGCGTCATCATCAGACAAAGAGATATTTAGTTAATAAGCATTTTAAAAATCAACAATTTAAACTATAAAGTTTGCTGATGATTATGATTGTGTCTTAACAGCAGAATTTAAAATATATATTGAAACTTTGCTGAAAATTACGATTGATTTTTTTGTGAGTATCAAAATGTATTAATATTTTTACAAATTAATATTGAAATTATTATTTAAAATTTAAAATCTTATGAAGAAATCACAATATATTAATCAATTTTCATGTGGACAATGTTGTTTAAAATGAGATTGAGATTAAAATGTTCTGTAACTTCTGAAAAAAAAAAGTATTTTTTTATTTTTTATTAAATTTAATAATCTGTATAGCTATTTTAAATGTCATATTTCATTTTACAGTAATATTTAAAATCTTATTATTTCTAACATTTAGTTAATTTTATATATTGAAAAATTAAAATCTATTCAATAATTTTTTCATATATAGTTTTTGTCTATAATTCTTGGTAAATGTAACTATTAAGGGCTTTTTTAAACGCATGGAACAAAAGTTGTATAATGTGGAAACATAAATATCATTTTTTATCATTTTCATCAGACAGAAAGAAACTCAGTTGAAGAGCATTTTGAAAATGAATCATTTAAACGATTAAATTTGCTGATGTTTATGATTGTGAGTTTCTGAATAGCAGAATATTTTCAAAATACAATTAATATTGAAATGATCATTTAAATGAGTTTTCTAGATCTTATAACGACATCTCAATATAATCATCAATTTACTTAGACAATGTTTTTCAAACTCATTCTGTGGATCATTTAAAATGTAACTTGTATATTTAAAATCAAATGATCATTCATGAATGTGTGTGTGTGTGTGTGTGTGTGTGTGTGTGTGTGTGTGTGTGTGTGTGTGTGTGTGTGTGTGTGTGTTCCAGCGGGTCCCTCCGTGTCTCCCTCCGTGTCTCTGCTGTCTCCCTCTTCTCTGCTGATCTCTGGAGACCCCCCCGCTCTGCTCTGCCTGCTCAGCTCTTACTCTCCACAGGGGGCGACGGTGAGCTGGACGCTGGACGGGTCAGAGGTCACCGAGGGGGTTCAGACCAGCGCAGAGAGCGAGCGGGACGGTCTCTACAGTCGCAGCAGCGTCCTGAGCCTCAGCAAAGCACGCTGGGAAGACACAGAGCGCTTCGTCTGCAGAGGAACACATGCCGGAGCTGCTCACGAGGCCTCGTTCCTCAAGAGCTCCGAGTGCTGATGTTTCTCCAGTGAAGACCAGCGTATCTGAGCGTCACGTGATTTACAGCTCAATACTGAAGCAGTCTGTCAATGTGCTGCCATTGCTGTTCATTCAATAAAGCTTCATCTGAACGCAAGCGCACATTTGTGTTGGACTGCATCATTGATCAGTGTGTCGTTCCTTCAAAGTCCTGCACTAAAGTTTCAGCGCCTTTTGATTGGTTGTAATTAGGGGTGTAACAATAATTACAGTGGATAGTGACAATATGTATCGTATTATTCACTCAAAATCAAAGTTTAGGAAGTTTACTGGGTTTTCGTGTCACTACTACATTAAACTACTGTATATAATGTTGAATATAATGTATAATAATGCAATGGGGGAATATTTGTGGGTCCTGATAATGCCAAATGTCTCTGATGTTACCAGTAAAAAGTGGTCTACATTATTTTAGATATATCTAGTCAGAGACATCAAGCATATTCGTCTGAAATAATTCAGTATTTTCATCTTCAGAATCATGAATATTGTTATTCTGGTGTCTCTATTGTCCTGTGCATTGGGTTATCAGCACCAAGTCCAAGCCTATTCATTTACACACACAATGTTAAACCAAATTGACCATTTTGATGGAGTATGGCAATAATATGGTATTGTGAGTTCAGGATGGTGACATAAGGGTCTCGTTACACCCCTAATTGTAATAGTTGAGAACAGCTGCATTCAGCAGTAAATGTGAAATGAAGCTCTTGGGGTTTGAACATGGTCACTGGAGACGAGCTGCTCTATTCTGAGACCGTCACAATCACTAAACCTGACAATGCAAATGAGATTTACAACTGAAACGCTCTGAACTGGAACAGTTTCTCCTGTGCTTATGGATTCATTAGTCAGTTTGTTAATAAGATTTCATCTTTATGAGTTTCATGTTGGCTCATCACGACCCACACTATATTCACACATGAACAAACTTTAATCTTTAATATAAAAAATTAACTATAAGTAAATGTCCAAAATACATGGACGTGTTAAATTGCACACACACACACACACACACACACACACACACACACACACACACACACACACACAAAAAACAAAAAAACAAAAAAAACAGTATGAAATGTTGATATTGATCTAATGGTTGAAAAAGCTGTTATATATAGCACTGTTAAATTACACAATAAATATAAAATAAATAGGAAATTATTATTATTTTTGATAGTGGACTGCACCTGTTTGCTAATCTCATCTTTAATTTCTAAATTAATTTAAAAATTCTATGTAAAGGTATTAATTAAAATTATATAAATGTTCATCTGCTCTGAAATTGAGAGTTGTGTCTTGTGATGCTGTTAATATATGAAGGATAAACTTCATAGACTTATTCGATAGACTTATTAAACTGATCAAGCAGAACATCTTTATGATGCAGTGATTCAGTTTAGAAAGAAGAATGAGGATAAATCATAAATGCAGGAAAACAAAAAAATATGGTTAAAGATTGAAAAATATCCACTAAGTGAAGATCAAACGCGACTGAATTTCCTCACAAATTACTGAAAATAACAGGAGAAAAATGACTTATGAAAAATCATGATCAAAACTTTCATAGACTGACGAAGCTCAAACTTTTATATTATTATAATATATTAATATAATGATATTATTGCTTATTATAAGATCATATTGCTTTTGTGTGTGTGTGTGTGTGTGTGTGTGTGTGTGTGTGTGTGTGTGTGTGTGTGTGTGTGTGTGTGTGTGTGTGTGATAGTGTTTGAGCAGCTGCAGTTTCAGTTCAGTCACTGTGACTCTGACTGACGGAGGTTTTTGTACGACTCTTTATCACTGTGTGAACACATGATCACTGATCCAGTGTGCACTCATACAGTAATAATGTCCAGCATCTTCAGTCTGGACTCCACTGATGGTCAGAGTGAAATCTCTCTCAGATGATCTACTGCCAATGAATCTAGATGGAGTTCCTGACTGCCGACTGATTGATCCAAAAATCAGGAGTTTAGGAGCTTCTCCAGGTTTCTGTAAATACCAGCTAAGAAAATGGTTTCCATTGTGACAGCAGTTTGGATCTCTGTTAAATTTACAGTTTACAGTGACTGATTGTCCAGTTTGAGAGAGCCGCTCTGAGGGAGTTTGAGTCACTGTCTCCTGCCCAACAGATTCTGACAAGAGAGAAAGATTAGAAATCACACACACTTTTACAACCTTATATCTTCACAACACACACATAAAGATAACGAGTGAATAACGTTTGTAATCTTGACTGACACAAACCTCGACATAACACTGCCAGCGTCCAGATCAATATGGTGATGAAAGTCATTTTTGTAGGTTGAAGGTTCAGTTATAGTGAAAAACAGTTGTTGATCATGTTTGATGTTTGACAGAGTTATAAACACATGCAGAGCACTGAAGCGTGTGTCGCTCATGTAAAACAGACTCTATGCAAACGCTTCAGGAGTCACAGATTTAAGTTTAATGTCCTTTCATAGTCTGGATGCCAGCCGAACTTCGCCCCGCCCACGACATTTGAGGTCGGGAAGTTTGGTCTGGACTTGATCCGTTGTGGAGCAATTATGCTCAAACCAGAGCTGTTCGGACCAATCAAATTATCAGGGCGGGCTTTATATGATGATGGACAGATGATCAACAGTAACGTAATCATCCACATCACCAAAGAGTGCTTGGGTTGAATATGTTTACAACAAAGATGGCTGCCGCTGGAGAATTGAGATGTGTAGATTCCGCCCTCACATCTGTTATAGAAGATATCGACAGCGCATTAATTTTAAAAGAGGAACAGAGAACCGCGATCAAGCCATTTGTCTATCGGAAAAATGTTTTTGCCGTCCTTCCTACGCGATTCGGCAAAAGTTTAGTTTATCAGCTGGCCCCGATGGTCGCTAAGAAGATGGGGCGCAATGAAAACCCTGTGATCATTGTGGTTTCTCCTTTGCTCTGATTGGTTGTAGGTCTATCCAATTGAGTGCAGAGGCATTTTCTTTCCTGGTTCGGTTGAATCATGCGCCTTAATCACAGCAGATCAGACTCATATTCTGACTAGAACCTGAGTATGAAGTGTTTCTGGTATTACAGGAATATCATTAGAGGACGATGAACATCTGCTCTATTCTGAGAGAAACACAATCACTCCTGATGATGAAATATGAGTTTAACCTGCTCCCTTTCACTGTTGAGGAGGTTTGTATAATAAATCAGGAGTTTCTCCAGGTTTCTGTAATTCCTGCTGAAATAGTTTATCCTCATCTAGTTGTTCACTGTAACAGGTTTGTTCATATTCATCAGTTTATCAGGTCATGTTATCATCAGCTGCCAGTTTATACCTTCCCATAATTTTGTGAATAAGTTTTCAATAAAAATTCAGTTAAAAGCACAAATTAAAGTTCTTATCTGGCTCGTTCTTATCAGAGGTGTCTGATTGGTGCAGAGGAGGGAGAGGCGTGTCTAAACTGAACTGTTGATCAGAGCTACAATTAAAACAGCAAGCTAATATAAAACTCTTACTGTCTGCAGTTTATAGTATGAATACAGTCAATAGTAAACAAATTACATGTTAGTATGGGATATGTGACAGACTGACGGTGACCCAGGACTTTTATTCAGAAGGGATTGAGCACGAGTATATGTGCACACAACAAACTGTTTCCACCATTACACAGAAAAGTATACCAAAAACACTTTATACAATAAGGGTTTATTTCATTTAATTCAGTTACCAAGTTAACTTCATGCATTTCTAATAGCTACACACCTTCTGGTGCACCCACTTGCCAAACCAGTACACAAGGAAAGTAGCCATGTTTAAACTAGCATGTGCTTATGGAAGATTACTCCATCTGGATCTGACCTCATGGGGGAGGGGGGAGGGAACCTAGTATGTAAGTTTTCTTCTTATGTTTTGTCTTTATTGTTTTGAGCCCTTTATATGGTACTAGAAATAAATTATGTATGGTTTAGAGTTGAAATGTCATGACAGCTAGTTTGTTTATGTCTTGTCACCTCTTTGTAATTTATAGGTTTCTCCCTAAAATGTTTTTTTTTCCCAAAAAAATAGGAGGAGCTAAGGCCTATAAAAGAGGTAGCCATTTTATGGGAGAAAGCGGGTGTGAAGAGGTTGAATCTTGTTTGTATTTGTGGGCCTGTACATCGGCATAGCCAACTTACATTCGTGTATTGTCAACAATTTTGATTTATTTTCTCTGGTATTATAATTTTTGATAATCTGTTTTTTTTTTTCTATTACTTCACTATTGCCATTGGATATTGGAATTAAAACCACTCTGGACTGTGCTATTTCTGCCTTTGTCACGTCATTTACACCTCTGGCCGCTGGTAAATCCTAACAGGATACTCAAATGAAATAACTATGGAGTATTATGAAAATTAAGATCTATTATTAATAAAATGGGGCAACTAGGGCAAACTGAAATCACTCAGATCTCAAATGTGTCACTGATCTATAAGAGCACAAAATCTCTTTCTGAACTCTATAATTATTAAGAGTGTCAGATTAATTTAGATGGTTTTATTTCAGATGCAAGTGTGACGATGTTATTTCAGATCCTCCTTTGAGCAGCTGCAGTTTCAGTTCAGTCACTGTGACTCTGACTGACGGAGGTTTTTGTACGACTCTTTATCACTGTGTGAACACATCTTTACTGTTGATGTAATGGAAACTCTGACAGTAATAATGTCCAGCATCTTCAGTCTGGACTCCACTGATGGTCAGAGTGAAATCACTGTTAGATCCACTGCCACTGAATCTAGATGGAGTTCCTGACTGGAGGAGGTTTGCTTTATAAATCAGGAGTTTAGGAGCTTCTCCAGGTTTCTGTAAGTACCAGGATAGAGGCTGATAACTCCAACCCTGATAGACTTCAGGACTAGTTTTACAGGATATAGTAAATGTGTCTCTTAGTTGAACAGATTTCACTGCAGGCGTCTGAGTGACTGTCGGTTCACCGACTGATTCTACATCAAGAAGAATAAATAAACATTCAGAATGACATATTTGGATAATATTTCAAGCACTGTTAATCAGTTAAAATAGTGCAGTTTAACTTCATATTTCCTCACCTGTGAAACAGGTGGAGAACATCCAGATGAAGATGAAGATGATGAAGCTCATGGTTGCTGATGGTTTAGATTATCAGTGTTCAAACTCAGAGTTATAAATCCTCCTGAAGCACACACACACACACACACACACACGCACGCACGCACGCACGCACGCACGCACGCACGCACACACACACACACACACACACACACACGATGTGCTGCGATGCAAATCATCTCTATGTAAATCTGTGTAAGGATTCCAGCACATGATGCTCATAAATCATCCCACTGCGCAATGTGACGTCGTAGTGACGTAATTTTCATGTAATTTTTGGACGTCCAAATTTGGTCCATTGAAGGGGTTGTTTTGTAACGCCAGGCGACGTCTTTTTTCGACGTCTTCCGCACGTCATTTTTCGACGTCTTTCGCACGTCATTTTTCGACGTCTTCCGCACGTCATTTTTCGACGTCCATCCACAAAAGTTTGTTTACAATAAATCGCGCTCAGTGCTCTCAAACAAAACATCGGCTTCTCACACACACACACACACACACACACACACACACACACACACACACACACACACACACACACACACACACACACACACACACACACACACACACACACACACACACACACACACACACACACACACACACCTTGCTTTACCTGGGACTCGAACTCGTGATCATCTGCTCCACGTGCCAACGCCCTACTGTTTGAGCTACAGAGAGAGTGATATAATTTATGATTATCGCGTTTAGGCTAAAAATAGGTTCGGCGCTTGGATCACGAGCATCTTGCAGTACATTTAAAATATTTAAAATATAATATTTTAAATATTTTAAAAATATATTACATTTTAAATATAGCGATTTGGAAACGTGGATGGAGCAGTGAATAGGTTCATTACACAGCAAAATGACACGACAAACTCGCGTTTTGGAAAAGAGCTCTTCATTTGTAAATTAAAAAAAATTATAATAATCATGTAAATTTCCTGCACCTGTCATAGACGTCCAAAAAATTACCCAGTTCAGGTCCAATGTTGAACGTAAATATGACGTCCAAGTTGGGTCATGGTTGGACGTCCAAATAGTGGACCTAGTTTGGACGTCGAAAAAAATCACCCAGTTCAAAGGTCCAATGTTGAACGTCAATATGACGTCCAAGTTGGGTCATGGTTGGACGTCCAAATAGTGGACCTAGTTTGGACGTCGAAAAAAATTACCCAGTTCAAAGGTCCAATGTTGAACGTCAATATGACGTCCAAGTTGGGTCATGGTTGGACGTCCAAATAGTGGACCTAGTTTGGACGTCGAAAAAAATTACCCAGTTCAAAGGTCCAATGTTGAACGTCTATATGACGTCCAAGTTGGGTCATGGTTGGACGTCCAAATAGTGGACCTAGTTTGGACGTCGAAAAAAATTACCCAGTTCAAAGGTCCAATGTTGAACGTCTATATGACGTCCAAGTTGGGTCATGGTTGGACGTCCAAATAGTGGACCTAGTTTGGACGTCGAATAGATGTCCAGAATTGGTCATGGACCGACGGACCCAATATAGACATGATCTGCACGTCTATCCGACGTCCAATGTTTAGTGGGATAACAGTGTTTAGGAGATTTATTCCATGTTACGAGTCATAAACATTTGTTCATGTGTCTGAAGCTTCAGGCTTTCTGATGATTCAAATGACAGAGTTTCTACACTAGTATGTCACTGTGAACTTCATTACAGGGCAAAGGTCATTCCAGAGGTCACAGGTCATCAGAATGTATTAAAATTGCTATAATCATTAACCATGCATTGAGATGAGTGATAGAGTCAGTAGTTTTGATTGAACAGTTATGATGAGTAACATCTTTATTATTATCTTGATAAACTTCGAGGGAAAGATAAAGCTACTTAAAAAAGCTCAAAAACATATGGTGGCAGTTTTGTTTGTTTGATTTGATATTAATATACAGACTTTTCTCTGATTCTGAGCATATTAGAGTCAAACTCGTCTGTCACAGGACTGATCATAATAGAGATGATTTCAGTCATAAGTAAGTTTTGAGCACATGTGAAGTTCCTGTGTTTGTCCTGTGTGTGTGTGTGTGTGTGTGTGTGTGTGTGTGTGTGTGTGTGTGTGTGTGTGTGTGTGTGTGTGTGTGTGTGTGTGTGTGTGTGTGTGTGTGTGTGTGTGTGAGCAGCTGCAGTTTCAGTTCAGTCACTGTGACTCTGACTGACGGAGGTTTTTGTACGACTCTTTATCACTGTGTGAACACTGGACCACTGTGATAGCTCTGACAGTAATAATGTCCAGCATCTTCAGTCTGGACTCCACTGATGGTCAGAGTGAAATCACTGTTAGATCCACTGCCACTGAATCTAGATGGAGTTCCTGACTGGAGGCGATTGGCCCAATAAATCAGGAGTTTAGGAGCTTCTCCAGGTTTCTGTAAGTACCAGGCTAAGATATCATCAGAACCATCATTGTACACATCACTGCTGGTTTTACATTTGATATTCACAGTTCCTCCTGGTTGTTCTGCTGTTATTGAGGGACTCTGAGTGACGGTGATCTGTCCTCTACACTCTGAAACACAACAAGAAGAAAATACACTCAAAACTTTGACAATATACTTGAAGAAATGAATTAATATCAAACTTGTGCTCCACAAACCTTGAGCAAACGCTGTGAGAGTCCAGATGAAGATGATGATGAAGGTCATGTTGATGAAGATTGTTGTGTGTGTCAGTGATGAAGTGTTAAACTCACAGCACTATAAACACTCTCACACACTGAAGATCTGATCAATATGCAAACACACTCCACATCATTTACCTGAAGACAGACACTCATTAACAGACACAAAACAGACTCTTTTCTTCCTCAAAGATAATTCAGTTCTAAAGGGTTAAAAATACATTGAAAGAAAATAACATTTGGCTGGTATTTTGGCACCACTTTTTATTTTGGTATTAATAGATTTTTTTCTAATCTATTGTTAAATGAACAGCAATATTTCCAAACTGGCATTTATATTCTTAATAGTATTTCCTCTTAATGATCAGCTCTGTCTGAAACTTCAGGAGTAAAAAGGTTTATAGAAATTAATTTTATTAATAATAAAGTTATAGTGGATGTGACACAAAGTTTGCTTAAGGTTTTATTCAGAGTCTTAAATTGTAGTGAATTCAGTTCTTGTGTTTATTCTGATCTTTGATGCTTTTAACAAAGCGAGTTTCAGTGAAGTTGATCATGAAAATGACACTTCAAATCTATAATATAACTTCTATTTAACTATCATCGCTTTAGTGATTACAGGCTTTGTGAAAACTCTTCTCTAAAAACATTCAGATCAACTTTTTGAAAGTTAAAGCTGATAAAGTGAATCAAACATTACAGAGAAACATATTCTTCTATTTCTAATGCTGTTTCTTTTAGACTCTTATTTGTCGTTTTCAGTCGATTCTTGTTTGTAAAACTAACTCTCGATGACCTGAAATTAGTTTTTGTCTTCATTTTCAACTTGTTAAAACAATAAATTGTATAATTTATATTTTTTGTTCAATAAAACTGGATATTGCGACTGCAGAGAATATCAAAGATGACACATTTACTAACAACAGTCTTTATGTTTCTGCATCGACTGAAAGTGGAACTTGATTGAGTTTTTCTGCCAGTTTGAAACTCAATGATATTTCCTTTTTGAATAATGTAATAATCAAGTCTTAGACTGTGAACCGTATCTGAACATCTGCATCTGCTCTGCTTTCTGCCTTTCATACAAGACTGTGTGTGTGCTTTATCATTCAGGTGTGATTTTATTACAATTCAGGCAATAAATAAAATATAATTGTAACTTTATGTCTTTATGTCCGTTTTGTGTCATTTTTGTGTCATTTTAGTTTCGGGTCTTTCATTAGATCAGGGCTTTAACTCACATTTTATAAGTAAACTTCAGTCAGTGGAGCCTGAACACTCCTGCAGATTCATGATGAAACAAGAACATGCGGAGAAATTATAGATATAGTTTTAGATAAATGTAATAAGATAAAGAGATAAAAAAGTATTTAGTAAGTTAAAAACTCAATGAATGCTTTATGTTTCATTTAATATGTATGAATAACTTGACTGAGTGTGTGTGTGTGTGTGTGTGTGTGTGTGTGTGTGTGTGTGTGTGTGTGTGTGTGTGTGTGTGTGTGTGTGTGTGTGTGTGTGTGTGTGTGTGTTTGAGCAGATGCAGTTTCAGTTCAGTCACTGTGACTCTGACTGACGGAGGTTTTTGTACGACTCTAGTAAAGAACACATCTTTACTGTTGATGTAGTGGCAACTCTGACAGTAATAATGTCCAGCATCTTCAGTCTGGACTCCACTGATGGTCAGAGTGAAATCACTGTTAGATCCACTGCCACTGAATCTAGATGGAGTTCCTGACTGGAGGAGGTTTGTTGCATAAATCAGGAGTTTAGGAGCTTCTCCAGGTTTCTGTAAGTACCAGCTCAGACACCGTTTGCTACTACACCAGTCGACTGGATCACTGCTAGTTTTACAGGTTACAGCGACTTATTGTCCAGTTTCATAGAGCCGCTCTGAGGGAGTTTGAGTCACTGTCTCCTGCCCAACAGATTCTGACAAGAGAGAAAGATTAGAAATCACAAACACTTTTACAACCTTATATCTTCACAACACACATAAAGATAACGAGTGAATAACGTTTGTAATCTTGACTGACACAAACCTCGACATAACACTGCCAGCGTCCAGATCAATATGGTGATGAAAGTCATTTTTGTAGGTTGAAGGTTCAGTTCTAGTGAAAAACAGTTGTTGATCATGTTTGATGTTTGACAGAGTTATAAACACATGCAGAGCACTGAAGCGTGTGTCGCTCATGTAAAACACACTCTATGCAAACAGATTTAAGTTGGTTTAATGTACTTTCATAGCCTGGATGCCAGCCGAACTTCGCCCCGCCCACGACATTTGAGGGCGAGAAGTTTGGTCTAGACTTGATCCGTTGTGGAGCAATTATGCTCGAACCAGAGCTGTTCAGACCAATCAAATTGTCAGGGCGGGCTTTATATGATGATGGACAGATGATCAACAGTAACGTAATCATCCACATCACCAAAGAGTGCTTGGGTTGAATATGTTTACAACAAAGACGCCACCATCACGTCTGTTATAGAAGATATCGACAGCGCATTAATTTTAAAAGAGGAACACGAACCGCGATCAAGGTATTTGTCTATCGAAAATATCAGCTGGCCCTGATGGTCAGCCCTGAAATATCAGCCCTGATGGTCGCTAAGAAGATGGGGCGCAATGAAAACCCTGTGGTCATTGTGGTTTCTCCGTTGCTCTGATTGGTTGTAGGTCTATCCAATTGAGTGCAGAGGCATTTTCTTTCCTGGTTAGGTTGAAACATGCGCCTTAATCACAGCAGATCAGACTCATATTCTGACTAGAACCTGAGTATGACGACGTCAGGCTAGTGCTTTCATGGAGATACAAAACATTTCACATGTTAATATAATCCTTTATTGATAAAGCAACATCAGACGAGCAGGAGCACTGTTTGAGTGATTTACATTTTAGTAATTTATATTGCAGTTTTGTTTTGTTCGGCCAACTGAAATATTTCCAGACGAAGCCACAGTAGAAACAACCGCAGCTCGACTCTGAGAAACACACAGTATCTCTTGAATGAATCAGTGATTTGAGCGAATCGGTTGAGTTAATGATTCATTGACTCACTCATAAAGTCAGTCTCTTGTCGCCATCTACTGGTGTAACGATGAAACTTGCAGAAAGAGTCTCTGTAAAATCCAGCATTAAAGCTGCAGGTTAAACACATCTGTGTGTGATGATGGAGGATCTGCTTCTGTCACGAGACTCGACTGCAGCTCTGAGTATCGCTCCACTTATTCACTGAATTACAGTGTTTTACAATTACTAACAAGCGTTTACCAATACCTAAAGTACTTTTTTTAAACGCTTAACACATCAACACACAACATGATCATACAATTAGCCACATAGTTAAATTTCTGCCTAAAACCACATTTAAATAATTAAATACCAAGTCTACATTTCAAAATGCAAAAAACATATTTGTATGCTTAAAATTTATTTGAATTGTTTCTGGTATTACAGGAATATCATTAGAGGACGATGAACATCTGCTCTATTCTGAGAGAAACACAATCACTCCTGATGATGAAATATGAGTTTAACGTGCTCACTTTCACTGTTGAGGAGATTTGTATAATAAATCAGGAGTTTCTCCAGGTTTCTGTAATTCCTGCTGAAATAGTTTATCCTCATCTAGTTGTTCACTGTAACGGGTTTGTTCATATTCATCAGTTTATCAGGTCATGTTATCATCAGCTGCCAGTTTATACCTTCCCATAATTTTGTGAATAAGTTTTCAATAAAAATTCAGTTAAAAGCACAAATTAAAGTTCTTATCTGGCTCGTTCTTATCAGAGGAGTCTGATTGGTGCAGAGGAGGGAGAGGCGTGTCTAAACTGAACAGCAAGCTAATATAAAACTCTTACTGACTGCAGTATATAGTATGAATACAGTCAATAGTAAACAAATTACATGTTAGTATGGGATGAAGGGATTGAGCACAGGTATTTGCACACAACAAACTGTTTCCACCATTACACAGAAAAGTACACAAAAAAAAAACTTTATACAATAAGGGTTTATTTCATTTAATTCAGTTACCAAGTTAACTTCATGCATTTCTAATAGCTACACACCTTCTGGTGCACCCACTAGCCAAACCAGTACACAAGGAAAGTAGCCATGTTTAAACTAGCATGTGCTTATGGAAGATTACTCCATCTGGATCTGACCTCATGGGGGAGGGGGAGACCTCATATGTAAGTTTTCTTCTTATGTTTTGTCTTTATTGTTTTGAGCCCTTTATATGGTAAAAATTAATTATGTATGGCTTAAAGTTGAAATGTCATGACAGTTAGTTTGTTTATGTCTTGTCACCTCTTTGTAATTTATAGGTTTCTCCCTAAAATGTTTTTTTTTTTTCCCAAAAATAGGAGGAGCTAAGGCCTATAAAAGAGGCAGCCATTTTAGGGGAGAAAGCGGGTGTGGAGAGGTTGAATCTTGTTTGTATGTGTGGGCCTGTACATCGGCATAGCCAACTTACATTCGTGTATTGTCAACAATTTTGAATTATTTTCTTTGGTATTATAATTTTTGATAATCTGTTTTTTCTATTACTTCACTATTGCCATTGGATATTGATATTTTTGCATCTTTGGAATTAAAACCACTCTGGCTATTTATGCCTTTGTCACGTCATTTACACCTCTGGCCGCTGGTACATCCTAACAGGATACTCAACTGAAATAACCATGTAGTATTATGAAAATTAAGATCTATTATTAATAAAATGGGGCAACTAGGGCAAACTGAAATCACTCAGATCTCAAATGTGTCTCTGATCTATAAGAGCACAAAATCTCTTTCTGAACTCTATAATTATTAAGAGTGTCAGATTAATTTAGATGGTTTTATTTCAGATGCAAGTGTGACGATGTTATTTCAGATCCTCCTTTGAGCAGCTGCAGTTTCAGTTCAGTCACTGTGACTCTGACTGACGGAGGTTTTTGTACGACTCTTTATCACTGTGTGAATGTAAGATCACCCTCACAATTATTATAAGAATCTGTTCTGCAATGGAAACTCTGACAGTAATAATGTCCAGCATCTTCAGTCTGGACTCCACTGATGGTCAGAGTGAAATCACTGTTAGATCCACTGCCACTGAATCTAGATGGAGTTCCTGACTGGCGGCGATTGGCCCAATAAATCAGGAGTTTAGGAGCTTCTCCAGGTTTCTGTAAGTACCAGGATATATAATCATCCCCACTACCGTCCCTGTACACATTACTGCTGGTTTTACATTTGATATTCACAGTTCCTCCTGGTTGTTCTGCTGTTATTGAGGGACTCTGAGTGACGGTGATCTGTCCTCTACACTCTGAAACACAACAAGAAGAAAATACACTCAAAACTTTGACAATATACTTGAAGAAATGAATTAATATCAAACTTGTGCTCCACAAACCTTGAGCAAACGCTGTGAGAGTCCAGATGAAGATGATGATGAAGGTCATGTTGATGAAGATTGTTGTGTGTGTCAGTGATGAAGTGTTAAACTCACAGCACTATAAACACTCTCACACACTGAAGATCTGATCAATATGCAAACACACTCCACATCATTTCCCTGAAGACAGAAGAAACACTGTTTTGTCTTTTAGTGTCTTTGCTAATAAACTTCTGTGGATCATTTTCAGAAACAGAAACTCATGATTTACTTCATGTTATTTTGGGTCGATCTTCTCGCTCTAAACACTGTTTTAATGATCAGTTTCATTCAGACTTTGATGCTGAGAGAATTTAATACCTGTGCTGCAGATTTATATCATCCATGATACTGTATAACAGGTCAAAGGTCATCCAATAGAGAATGACCATCTAAATCTGGCTGAAGATTTCATTATAAAGCTTATATTTCATCATAAAGATGTTTTCATCTTTTTTTTTTTTTTAAGATGAAGAGTTTGTGGCTCTTAAATGATCTGATGAAACTGTATGATGTGTGTGTTTTTAAAAGAAGGTTTAAGGTTTTTATTTGGCAAAGATATTCTTAATTTATCACAAAATGGATTATTGAAAAGCTTAACCTAATTTCAAATCTCAGTTATTGTCACATTTAATTCTATTTTATGGATTGATTACACCAATTGATGTATTCAAACTTTTTATTATTGTTATAAATATGCCATATTTGGTGATATTCTGTTTTTTTCTTTTCTAAATAATTTTTTTTTAATTTAATGATTTACATTAGTGTAACGGTCACCAGCTGGAGTGCCCTTGAGAGCCACCAGAGGGCACTCCACATCAGACTATTATCACTCCCTCACAAACTACATTTCCCATAACTCACTTCCCGGACTCATCATCACTGATTGCATTCACCTGTGTCTCATCACCCTGTTAGTCTCAACCGATTTATACCTTGTTCACTCATTCACTCACTGCGAAGTTCTGTATGTTGTTGCACTGTATTTCTGAGCGTTTTCTCTGGTTTCATGTCTCTTGGTTTTTGGATGTCTTTCCTGTTCCCTGGATTACTCTTTTGCCTCTGACCCCTGCCTGTTTTGATTGTTTGTTTGTTTGTTTATTTGTTTGTTTGGACTGCCTTCCTGTGTTTGACCCCTGCTTATGCTGATTACGATTCTGGATTACGCTTCAAATAAAGCTGCAATTGGATCTCAACCTTTGTGTCTCGGAGCAGTTCGTGACAATTAGTAATTTCACATGTAATTTTCACATGTTCATTTTATTTTAATTAAATGTGATATTGACAAAATTATCATTTAGAAACTCCCAGTTAAGATGTGTAAAGATCATAGTCTTTCTAATTATATTATTTATTTAGATTTAGAGACGATGAGACGACTGTTTTTGTGAAAGTCACTTCAGTTCAATAATCCTGATGTTGAGTCTCATATCAGTGTGTGTGTGTGTCTGTGTACTTGTATAAGTATAACTATCTTTGTGAGGACCAGTTTGAGTTTTTGACCATTGGAGTGAGGACAAAGAGAGTAAAGTGAGGACATTTTGGCCGGTCCTCAGTTTCTGAGAGCCTTTAAAGGCCTGTTTGAGGGTCAAGACTTGGTTTTAGGGATAAGGTTATAATGAGGTTAAGGGTCGGTTTAGGGTCAGGGGTCAGGTTAGGCACTTAGTTGTGATGGGTAAGGTTAGGGTAAGCGGCTAGAGATTGCTGTGTCAATGAATGTCCTCATAAAGATAGATGTACAAGAATGTGTGTGTGTGTGTCTTTCTCTGCTGGAGTGTGTGTTCATTTGAGTGTGACGGAGGTTTTTGTACGACTCTTTCACTAGAATGAAACACTGTGGTACACTTTCGGTGGAGGAACTGAATTGACGATCAGAAGCTGTAAGTCTTTCTTAAATTATCTAATACAAACATGTGTGTGTTTTTTAAAAGGAGGGTTAAGGTTAATTAAGAACATTTGGCAACAATATTCTTAATTTATTACAAAAATGCATTATTGAAATGCTTTATTTGCTTTACTTTACTTCAACTCTTATTTATTGTTGCATTTTAGTCTATTTGATTGATTGCACGCATTCATGCATTTAAATTTACTGTAATTTTGTCAGCTATATTATAAATGTCATATTTGGTGATATTCTATGTTTATTACATTTCAATCCATAGTTCATATTCATAATGTTTTACATTAGTAATTTCACACATAATGTGTGCTAACATTTCATTGTATTTTCAGTAATTACAATGTTTTAAGTTATTTCTAAATATATTTAATTTGACACAAAAGTTGGATGATTTAGACAAAATAAATGTCATCAGTGTCATCATCAGGCAAAAAGAAATTTAGTTGATAAACTAAATTTAAACTAAGTTTACTTATATTTCTCTTTACGAGGAAGTCTATTGAATGGTGATTAGTCTCAAAACACAAATAATATATTGTGTTAAGTTATATTTGATTTAGTTAAATCTAGTTAGTTAAAATCTATTAGCAGTTTTCAGTGTATACAGTAAAGCAACAAACCGTTTACCAAATAAGAATCTTTACCATTGCGTTTTTTTCCCAGTCTTTTACTGTTAAAATTATGGTTTATTTTTATTTTTTTTACAATGTACAATATTTAGTAATATTGATTAAATGGAGAATGTTTTGAAACTAAACTCAGGATAGTGTCTATGAATGAAAGCAGTGAGGTGAAACTACAGTAAAGATGAAATGATTGTGCTTTTTACTGTATTACCATCAGACAAAGAGACATTTAGTTAATGAGCATTTTAAAAATCAATCATTTAAACTATTAAGTTTGCGGATGATTATGATTGTTTCTTAATAGAAGGATTTAAAAAAAAATCATAATTGAAAACGGGCTGAAAATTACAATTGATTGTATCAAAATAGAAGAATATTTTAAAAAATACTTATGTAATACTTTATTCTAAATCTTATGAATAAATGTATTAATACATTTTATGTGGACAATGTTTTAAAAAATTTGATTAAGATTAAAATGTTCTGTAACAATTCTGAGAAAATTCAATATTTTTTTATTTTTTTAATAGTTTATTTAAATTTTATAATTCATATTAATATTTTTAAATGTAATTTTTTATTTTACATTAGTAATTTAACATCTTATTACTGCTAACATTTAGTTAATGTCATGTATTGACTGCAGATACTTTGAAATCTATTCAATAATTTCTTCATATATAATTTTGGCTATAATTCTTGGTAAACTATTAAGGGCTTTTTTAAACGCATGAAACAAAAGTTGTATAATGTGGAAAAAATTACTAATTTTTTATAATTTTCATCAGACAGAAAAAAAAAACTCAGTTGAAGAGCATTTTGAAAATTAATCATTTAAATTAACAAATTTGCTGATGTTTATGATTGTGAGTTTCTGAATAGCAGAATATTTTCAAAATACAATTAATATTGAAATGAATTTGTTTTCTAGATCTTATAACGACATCACAATATAACCATCAATTTACTTGGACAATGTTTTTCAAACTCATTCTGTGGATCATTTAAAATGTAACTTGTATTTTTAAAATCAAATGATCATTCATGAATGTGTGTGTGTGTGTGTGTGTGTGTGTGTGTGTGTGTGTGTGTGTGTGTGTGTGTGTGTGTGTGTGTGTGTGTGTGTGTGTGTTCCAGCGGGTCCCTCCGTGTCTCCCTCCGTGTCTCTGCTGTCTCCCTCTTCTCTGCTGATCTCTGGAGACTCCTCCGCTCTGCTCTGCCTGCTCAGCTCTTACTCTCCACAGGGGGCGACGGTGAGCTGGACGCTGGACGGGTCAGAGGTCACCGAGGGGGTTCAGACCAGCGCAGAGAGCGAGCGGGACGGTCTCTACAGTCGCAGCAGCGTCCTGAGCCTCAGCAAAGCACGCTGGGAAGACACAAAGCGCTTCGTCTGCAGAGGAACACATGCCGGAGCTGCTCACGAGGCCTCGTTCCTCAAGAGCTCCGAGTGCTGATGTTTCTCCAGTGAAGACCAGCGTATCTGAGCGTCACGTGATTTACAGCTCAATACTGAAGCAGTCTGTCAATGTGCTGCCATTGCTGTTCATTCAATAAAGCTTCATCTGAACGCAAGCGCACATTTGTGTTGGACTGCATCATTGATCAGTGTGTCGTTCCTTCAAAGTCCTGCACTAAAGTTTCAGCGGCTTTTGATTGATTGGAATTAGGGGTGTAACAATAATTACAGTGGATAGTGACAATATGTATCGTATTATTCACCCAAAATGAAAGTTTAGGAAGTTTACAGGGTTTTCGTGTCACGACTACATTAAACTACTGTATATAATGTTAAATATAATATATAATAATGCAATGGGGGAATATTTGTGGGTCCTGATAATGCCAAATGTCTGATGTTAACAGTAAAAAGTGGCCTACATTATTTTAGATATATCTAGTCAGAGACATCAAGCATATTCGTCTGAAATAATTCAGTATTTTCAGCTTCAGAATCATGAATATTGTTATTCTGGTGTCTCTATTGTCCTGTGCATTGGGTTATCAGCACCAAGTCCAAGCCTATTCATTTACACACACAATGTTAAACCAAATGTACCATTTTGATGGAGTATGGCAATAATATGGTATTGTGAGTTCAGGATGGTGACATAAGGGTCTCGTTACACCCCTAATTGTAATAGTTGAGAACAGCTGCATTCAGCAGTAAATGTGAAATGAAGCTCTTGGGGTTTGAACATGGTCACTGGAGACGAGCTGCTCTATTCTGAGACCATCACAATCACTAAACCTGACAATGCAAATGAGATTTACACCTCAAACTCACAGTTTCACTCTTTTACTGGTTCAACGCTCTGAACTGGAGCAGTTTCACTTCTGCTAAAATGAGTTATGAGTAATAAATTCATTATAAGCTTGAGATGATAGCTAGGCCTACTTGAAAACGGCTCAAAAACATCTTTGTTACATTGACTTTATTATATAGTGTATTGTACAAAACAAACAATATGGTTTGTTTGATTTCATATCATTTTACACATTCAGTTTTCTCTGATTCAGAGCATATTTGAGTCAAACCCGTCCGTCACAGTACAGATCTGTTGTGTTGAGAAGTATACAATACTTGGTGTTCAATTCATAGTAATTGCTCACTATAACAGAAGTAATAATGTGGATCTGCAGCACTTCAGGCTCTAGTGAGAAACTGTGTTGAGTAATGCGAAGAAAAAGAATAAAGGTTTAAACTGAATCCAAAATCACAAACTTCACTACTATATATGGGTGAAAAGCAGTATGTGACAAAAGAAGTATGTCCGAATTTACAGTACAAGTCCCCGGATTGACCGACTACAGTGAAGCGATGCAACCGACACTGGTAGATCACATGATAATGACAACATGGCCAATATAGTACGTCCAGATTACATTCATACACTCATTAATACTGTAGAATGTACTTTTTTAGCGGTCGTTAAGTAATTACTTATTAAAAAAAGTTTGGCAATTTCGGACGCATTCTCAGTGTTAGTTGCACACAAGTCCTGAAAATTTAAGCCAAACGTCTTGATCGCCCCCAGGTGGCTGGTCCCAGTACAGCTCATTAACCCCGTCCTCTCCATGTAATAGGATGTGTATCAAACTAAACAATCAATTTACACTTCAAATATTTTTTTTTTCAAAGATGGTTTCTGTCGTTTCAGGTAGTTTTTGTTACGCTGATGTAAATTCAGTTGTTCGTGTTTTTAAGTAGCTATTTAATGCTATAAAAGCATGCGTGTGACGACATGATTGACAGCTGAGATTGATGGCTTCTCTGAGTAAAGTAGTCACTGAGGCACCAACTGACTTTGTTCGGGAGGAGATCGGAGCTTTAACTTTAATTTCTACATTTCCATGATTTATTTCACACTGACATGAGTTGTTCTGCAGTAAACTGGACATTGATACCGCGGCTCCACTTCATTCTCACTTCTGCGCAGACTCAGTCCCATCATTAGGGCCTGTCACAGTCTCAGAGCCATCCACAGCACCAGACCCGTCAGCTCCGCCCACTAGATCATTATCACACCAATTATAATCACCTGCACATGCTCATTAGGACTCATACAAACAGTTACTTCACACTAGCACCTTCGTCTGGTCTCATCTATACCTATGGAAAGACTTACTCGAATACTCACCTTGGAAACGTACCTGTCCTCAGTCCTTCTTCATCTCTGTCATTACTTCTGCACACACACCAGTCAGCACTACAACCAACAGAGAACTGTGAATGTTAAAGCTAAGTGCAAACCTGCTACTCTGAATCCCATGCTCACCTGTTTACCTCCTGTTTAAGACACTGTTGTTTTACGTTAGATCTGAGTCTTCTCCTTCTGTTACTGTGACAGCGCCATATTGGGACATTGGCGGCTTCACTTTTCTACAGTGGAAGAGAGTGAAATTGCGTCGTCCATCTTTTTTTACAGTCTATGATTGTACCCCGCATGGAGTGTGTTCTGTTTAAAGGGAGAAAACACCACAGATTGTCGATGAGGATGAGCGCTTCAGTGCCGAGCAAACCCCTGTTTCTCACTGTCAGTGCGGAGCCACTGAATCCATTTGAGACGTGGCAGAAAGTCTTTCATAATGACGGAGATGCATGGCCGGAGATACGCAGACGAGGGGTCTCGCTGCTTTGCTTGGGGACGGAAGGCCAGCGCCTGTTTTATACTCTGCCAGATCAAGGTACTACTTTTGATGAAGCATGAGTGTGAACTACTGAAGCTGAATGCGAGAACTGTCCAGAACTGTCACAGTTACGCCAGACAACTCAGTCAGGTTGGCCTAAACTGCAAAGGTCTATCCTCAGTGACTTACATCCATACTTTCCTGTTAGACATGAACTGGTTGTTGAATCTCCACTGATTTTCAGAGGGAATCGTTTGATTGTTCATATTGCACTGCAGGAACGCCTCATCCTTCTGGCACATGAGGGACATCAGGGGCTGGTGTGAACAAGTGCGCCGCACAAGTGCTGAAAAGTTAGGCCAAAGCGTCTCTATCACCCCCAGGTGGCTGGTCCCAGTATCGCTCATAAACCCTGCCCTCTCCATGTAGTCTATAATGGGACGCGAGGGAAACTAAACAATCAAATTACACTTCAAATAAATTTTTTTCCAAAGATGTTTTCTGTCATTTTAGGCAGTTTTTATCACGCTGATGTAAGTTTAAGTGTTCGTTTTTTAAAATAAGTTTGGTCTTAATTATTTGATGCTATAAAAACGGGAATGTGATGCCATGATTGACAGCTTCTCTAAATGAAGTAGTCACTTTTGGGGGATTTTCGGGGGGAAATTGGAGCTTCAACTTTAATTTCTACATGTCCATAACTGTTTATTTCACACCGATATAAGTTGTTCTGCAGTGAACTGGACTAACCGATTCTGCGGGAGTGTGGACGGGACTCTCACTCTCACGACTGCGCAGAATCAGGTCTCAAATCAGCACAAGATGTCAGCGCCATATTGGGACTTCGCATTTCTACAATAGAAGAGAGTGAAGGTGCGTCGTCCATCTTTATTTACAGTCTATGGGTGCGAACCGAACAGTGTCTGAGGGAGTTGTATTGCTGGCCACGAATGGACGATCTTGTTCACACAGTCCTCTCTGCATGTTTGACCGGCCAGGCCAGTGATAAATCAGCCAAAACATTCACAGTGGGGTTCACTAAATGGCCCATTTCAACCTTTCGAGAAGGGAGAAACTGACTGTTAGATTGCAATAATACTGATTGACTATTTCAGCAAATGGCCAGAAGTTGCGGTTTTGCTTTATCAGTAACTGTTCTGAAATTTCTCGAGAAGGAAACCATTTGTAGCGGGACGCCGCATTGAGGTGAGAGCAAGCAACCTCTATACGATATAGCTGACTACGCCACCCTGTTATACAGGGAAATATGAATATTAATTAATTTAACCACCTACAAAGGACACACAGGAACGTGGTTATCGAAATGAGGGCCTGAGACGTGGATACCATAAGTTTTATTTCAATCATCAAGCAGTAATCTTCAAACATTAAAAGACTGAAGGAGCAGGTTACACATACAAACATTAAAGAAACCAAACATGAAAAGGAGGCCGAGGCTTACCAATGGCAGGGAAACTAGTTTAATGAGCACAAGACTCCTATACCACCCTGTGCACAGGTCTCACCACAACACACACCGATACGGTCATGAACACACAGCACTCCGTGACAGAACCCCACCACCGCACACGAGGGCCTATGAGCGGCCGGCCCTGAAGCCTCGGCTCCTATAACGAGAAACAAAATGGTCTCCAAATAAACAAAACAAATAACAACAACTGAAACTTAAATAAAAGATACAGAAGAAAAACATTTAATTAATAAACCTGAGAATCATGCATCAAACCACTCTGAGGTTAAGAATTGGGCACCAAAACTTGATGGATATTCACTCCACTTTCATACTTCACCAGCAACCCAGCGATCACAAACAATATATGCTGGAAAGCAAGTGTCACAAACACATGAACCGAGCGCTCACACGCTGACGAGCGAGTTTCTCACAGGAGAAATCAGGGTAGACGAAACAAACAAAAGAGATACAGCAATGGCACTGAAGAACAATAAAGTAAATGTACAAAAAGCAAAACACAAACACATGAACCGAGCGCACAGGCGCTAACCAGCGAGTTGTCCAGGAGAAACCAGGATCGATAAAGCAGCATCAAATAGTGTTACTCACTGAACGCACGGTATCCGAGAACAGATTATTCTTGTTAGAATTTAAACATTAAAATTTCTCCCAACATAACTATGAATGAACGTTGCACAGTAGCGGTAATTACACGTACCTTCATTTCATAGCGGGTCGCAAATCCAAGTGACGCACACAGAAGACTATCGCCATGCCAACAAAAGCACGGGAATGCAGGAGGGGCAAATGAATAGCCATCGCCAACAACCCCCAGCAACGAACCATCTGCCATAATGCTATAAACCTGACTGTCACAAATCTATGTGCTAACTAGTTAGCCAAACACATACCTCAAGCGGAAGGGATTAAACAAACCGGAATCGGCAGTGACCACACACACACACAAATGGTGCATTCGAATAGAGAGCCTAAGTCCCTCCCCTTCCGGTTGACCACCATGGGACCTTATTTCGGAAAAATATTGTATGGTAGTCAATGGCGAGAGACAACAAATATTTTGATCTCGTTTGAATTGTGCCCTGAATTACACATATGATGTTTGTCAATTTAAAAGATACATTTTAAAGTCAAGAAAGTCGCAGTTTGATGTAAAACTGCTGAGGTATAAGACTGTGGAAATATGTAATTACAAAGACTACAAACCCAAAAGGTGCACATGTGACATCATACCTTTTCTCTCAATGAATGAGGCTAACTTTACTGAAGCTAACGTCTGTCATTTTTTCTATAGTCTTAAGCGTAACGTTACCCCGTCATGCCTGAGTGTTTTTTGTACCAGACTGCACACATATGAGCAACGGACGGTGACGTACATAGTGCGAGACGAGAGATGTAGTTCATTGAGCGATTTTCACATAAAACTAAATGTTACTCTTCTGTTTTATGACAAACTGTGACTTTCTTGACTTTCATAATTATCTTTTAAATTGACAAACATCATATCTGTAATTCAGGGCACAGTTCAGACGGAATAAAAAGATAAGTTGTGTCTCGCCATTGACTACCATACATATTTTTTCCGAAATAAGGTCCCATGAGCCGGAAGCAGAGGGGCGGGACTTAAGCTCTCTATCCCTTTTTATAGGCTCCCTCACGGAATATAATTGGACACTACATTACCCACAAGCATTAAATTAATTAAAAACGAAACTCTGTACGTTCCACCACACTTTGCTGATTTTGTGAAAACACAGGGAATAAAGAACATAAAGACAGTGTTTATTACCCTCAGGCTAACAGGGCCACTGAACGGTTCAACAGGCTGCTTAAAGAATGTCACAATAATGTTATAGGATGTTACTGACAATACACTGATCGTTAGAGATTATCTAAGTTTCTTAAAATTGCAGTTGGAAATAAGATGCGAATAAGGAATGATTCAGTTTAGAAAGAAGAATGAGGATAAATCATAAATGCAGAAAAACTAAAATATGGTGAAAGATTGAAAAATATCCACTAAGTGAAGATCAAACGCGACTGAATTTCCTCACAAATGACTGAAAATAACAGGAGAAAAATGACTTATGAAAAATCATGATCAAAGCTGTCATATACTGACCAAGCTCAAACTTTTATATTATTATAATATATTAATGTATAATAATATTATTGCTTATTATAAGATCATATTGCTTTTCTTAGTGTGTGTGTGTGTGTGTGTGTGTGTGAAAGTGTTTGAGCAGCTGCAGTTTCAGTTCAGTCACTGTGACTCTGACTGACGGAGGTTTTTGTACGACTCTTTATCACTGTGTGAATGTAAGATCACCCACACAATCACCATCAGAATTTGTTCTGCAATGGAAACTCTGACAGTAATAATGTGCAGCATCTTCAGTCTGGACTCCACTGATGGTCAGAGTGAAATCACTGTTAGATCCACTGCCACTGAATCTAGATGGAGTTCCTGACTCGAGGGTGTTTGTATAATAAATCAGGAGTTTAGGAGCTTCTCCAGGTTTCTGTAAGTACCAGCTCAGAGCAGGTTTTCCACCATAACAGCAGTCTGGATCACTGCTGGTTTTACAGTTTACAGTGACTGATTGTCCAGTTTGAGAGAGCCGCTCTGAGGGAGTTTGAGTCACTGTCTCCTGCCCAACAGATTCTGACAAGAGAGAAAGATTAGAAATCACACACACTTTTGCAACCTTATATCTTCACAACACACATAAAGTTAACGAGTGAATAACGTTTGTAATCTTGACTGACACAAACCTCGACATAACACTGCCAGCGTCCAGATCAATATGGTGATGAAAGTCATTTTTGTAGGTTGAAGGTTCAGTTGTAGTGAAAAACAGTTGTTGATCATGTTTGATGTTTGACAGAGTTATAAACACATGCAGAGCACTGAAGCGTGTGTCGCTCATGTAAAACACACTCTATGCAAACGCTTCAGGAGTCACAGATTTAAGTTTAATGTGCTTTCATTGAGACTTCACAAACATTTCACGAGTTCACGTTAATATGATCCTTTATTGATATAAAGCAATATTTTCTGAGTGTGAGTCTAATATTGCTTTGATACAACAGTTTAATGAACAAGGATCTATTATTGAGTACTTTACATTTTAGCCATTTATATTGCCAGTATTATTTACTAATTGAAAGTTACGGCTAACTGAAATATTTCCAAATGAAACCACAGTAAAACAAACCAGTGCGACTCTGAGAAACACAATCGTGGCCTAATAGTTAGAGAGAGTCAGAGAGGTTTAATGCAGAGGACAAACTCTGAGTATGGGTTTCCACACTTGGCCTTCATATGTCACTTTCACAATAGTTCCTGAATGAATCAGTGTTTTTAATCGGATGATAAAGTTAATGGCTGCATCTGACATCACATCTTCCCTTCTACACTGTAAAAAAAATGTAACCCTCCCAAATCAAAAATTTCAAGTGACCGATAACATCTAAATTTTTCAATTGGCCCAAGTGAAATTCTGTAAATTTCAATTGGCCCAAGTGAAAATCTGTAAATTTAATTTTATAATTTACAGAATTTCACTTGGGCCAATTGAAAAATTTAGATGTTATCGGTCACTTGAAATTTTTGATTTGGGAGGGTTAGAATTTTTTTACAGTGTATATAGTAGCCAAAAAACAGTATGTGACAAAAGAAGGATGTCCGAATTGACAATACTCATAAAAGCAAAAAGTACTCGGATGTCCGACTACTTTTGGAGAGATCCTGAAGTGTGATACGATGGACACTTTACTATCCCATGAGGCTACAGGAGAGGATCTGTGAATGACAGTGAAGAGATGCAACTGATGCTGGTAGATCACATGATAATGACAACATGGCGAATGTAGTACGTCTGGATTACACACACACACACTCATTTATACTATATAGAACTGACTTTTTTAGTGGACGTGAAGTAGTTAATTATTTAAAATACTGTAAGTACCTACACAAGAGAGTATGTGATTTCAGCACAGCCATTGATTGATTCACTGTGTCCCGATTCAGAGTGTAGAAAAGGCCCCAAAGTTATGTTAGTGTTGCTATTATTTAGTTGACCATATTGTGCTTTATGTTTCACATTTACTCCCGTTTATTCAGTGCTTGTAACAGGATAGCCAAAGCGCTTGCTGGTTTGTGTATTATATCTGACGTCACACAGTATGCAGTATGATAGAGATAGTCGGTCGGTTGGATTGTAATTGTGAGCGGCACCTTTGACCTTTCCTCAGAGTGTGCGTAAATGAGAAGAGTAGCCTAAGTATATTTGCTGCATTACTCGTAATATTGTATTTCTTTGTCAAACCAGCTGTTATTTCTGCTATCTGATGTGGATGAGAGTTAGGAGTATAAGGGTCGAAACACGACCGTTGTGCTAAATATATCCACGCTCGTACATGCTACTTTCGAGCTTCGGCTCACCTGACTCAGTACGTCGGGTCAAAATATGTCACATCGTGTTTAGACATGTTTATACTTTACTACTTGTTGTTAGGATTGTTCAGTACTTTGTGGTTGAGTAAAATAAGAAGTAAGTGGTTTTAAATATTATTATCTGGCTTCTCTATCAAGGCTTTGCTAGCTGGAACAGAACATAGCATCCGGTCCGGGGTTTTCACAATAAAAGCATCCAGCCGTTTAGTTAGTTGGAGGCTTTAAAGCGTATTATAGATGACAGGAAGTGCTGTCTGCTTAACGCATCTGAGAATCCCATATAATAAGTGTTTGAATCCTTTCTCTCTGCTTACATTATTAGAGTTTAAGAGATATATAGTCATATTCTGTCTGTTTATTTTATGTTTGGTAATGTATATTTGTGCTTAAGGAGGTATGAGTGTATGCATGTTTCCTTTATTCATTTGTATTTTGTTTCTCTCTTTATAGAAACCACACTCAGAATTACACTCACCCTCAAACTCACTCACACAAGAAAGAGGAAGAAATAAACAGAATAAGAACTATATCTCTCAGCTCTTCAGTTCATACTCTGGAATATTTGGCCTTAAGTGTTCTGGCCGACACACCTGAGAAGGTGATAAATCCAGAATCAGCACCCAGACTGAGCGTCTACCCATTATCTTCAGTACACAGAGACTTCATCCTTCGAAGGCGAAGTCTGTCTCAATTCAAAGGCTCCTTCAAATGCGTCTTCATATATTTTTTTACTCAAAGTACTTTTTCTAAACTCTTAACACAGCAACACACCTACGTCACACAATAAGCCAACTTAATTTTCTGCCCAAAACCACATTTTGTTCATTAAATACCAAGTCTACATTTCAAAAGGCCAAAAAAAAAAAAAAAAAAAAAAAAAAAAACATTTTCTACATGTTTTTATGCTTAATAATTATTTTTAAGTGTTTCTGGTATTACAGGAAAAACTCTTAAAAACAATGAACATCTGCTCTAACATCTGCTTCTCCAGGTTTCTGTAAGTTCCTGCTGAAATAGTTTATCCTGTTCCAGTTGTTCATCATTTTAACGGGTTTGTTCATATTCATCAGTTTACACTGAGGTTTATCAGGTCATGTTATCGTCAGCTGCCAGTTTAAACCTTCTCATAGTTTTGTGAATAAGTTTTAAATAAAAATTCAGTTAAAAGCGCAAATAAAAGTTTGTATAGCTCTTTTTTTATCAGAGGCGTCTGATTGGTGCAGAGGAGGGAGAGGCGTGTCTAAACTGAACTGTTGATCAGAGCGACAATTAAAACAGCAAGCTAATATAAAACTCTTACTGTCTGCAGAATACAGTGCATAGTAAACAAATTACATGTTAGGATGGTCAGATGAAATAATCATGGAGTATTATGAAAATTAAAGTCTATTATTAATAAAAGGGAGCAACTAGGGCAAACTAAAATCACTCAGATCTCAAATGTGTCACTGATCTATAAGAGCACAAAATCTCTTTCTGACCTCTATAATTATTCAGAGTGTGAGATTAATTTAGATGGTTTTATTTCAGATGCAAGTGTGACGATGTTATTTCAGATCCTCCTTTGAGCAGCTGCAGTTTCAGTTCAGTCACTGTGACTCTGACTGACGGAGGTTTTTGTACGACTCTTTATCACTGTGTGAATGTAAGATCACCCTCACATTTATTAGCAGAATTTGTTCTGCAATAGTAACTCTGACAGTAATAATGTCCAGCATCTTCAGTCTGGACTCCACTGATGGTCAGAGTGAAATCACTGTTAGATCCACTGCCACTGAATCTAGATGGAGTTCCTGTGTAGAGTTTTTTTACATAATAAATCAGGAGTTTAGGAGTTTCTCCAGGTTTCTGTAAGTACCAGGCTAAACCTTCATTCCCATCATCCCATTTCCTCACATCTCTGCTGGTTTTACATTTGATATTGACAGTTCCTCCTGGTTGTTCTGCTGTTATTGAGGGACTCTGAGTGACGGTGATCTGTCCTCTACACTCTGAAACACAACAAGAAGAAAATACACTCAAAACTTTGACAATATACTTGAAGAAATGAATTAATATCAAACTTGTGCTCCACAAACCTTGAGCAAACGCTGTGAGAGTCCAGATGAAGATGATGATGAAGGTCATGTTGATGAAGATTGTTGTGTGTGTCAGTGATGAAGTGTTAAACTCACAGCACTATAAACACTCACACACTGAAGATCTGATCAATATGCAAACACACTCCACATCATTTCCCTGAAGACAGTCACTCATTAACAGACACAAAACACAATCACTGAAGTGAAACAAATCAGTCTTTTTCATAATATTTGACCTTCTACAAAATGTTAAAAATTATATCATTCAATTCAATTCCCAATACATCTATAAGACCAACTTTAGTATATTAATCTAAATATCTGCTGTGAGACTTTGAGAATATTTTTACTGTAGTTGGAGTGAAACGTCGCTGTTAATCCCCAAATTTTACACCAAATCCATGTGTGTTCCTGCAGTTTATGAACAGACATGAAGATCATCACACACACGAGTCTCTGTCAGTCACTGAATAACTGAGTTTGATTGAGAGTCACACATGATATAAACATGTTCACTTTAATAAATTCAGTTAGTAATTCAGTGATGATGAGCTTCATAAAGCAGGGGAAGTCAGTGAGTTTCTGTTGTAATGATTTGACAGTGGAAACACAGCATTCAGAGAGTGAGGATCCAAACGCAGTTTATTTACAAGTATAATCCAGTCATAGTCCATATATCAGACAGAGTCAAAGCACATGTTATCAGTCCCAACAAAATCTATTCTATATCTATTCAAACTGATTTATTAGTTTATTTCACTGGTTCACTTTCAGCAGCGGCTCCAAACTGATGATGTTATACTTTATAAAACTATATACAGTCAAACCAAAATGTATTCAGACACCATCAACATTTCTCACATTATCAGTTTATCCACTATAGTTTAGAAAATGGTAATAAAATATGACAAATATTAAACTGTGTCAGAAGAAATTCATCTTGATAATGTCAGATAACTTTGAGCAAAACATGGTCAGGTCAAAGTGTCTGAATCATTTTTGGTTTATTCAATTTAATTAAATTTATTTTAGAATGTTTCTGAGACGCTTCTCGAGCTTTGGGTTCTAGCAGGATGCCGGTTATAACGTTTTTGTAAGGAGCGTTTAATCCACGACATATATTTAGACATTCATTCATCTGCCAATCAACGAAAACAGAGAATCTGTGGCGTGCAGGTGACATCATCATCGTTATGGTGTATTATTATACGTTTAATCTCACTATGTGTGTCTGTGCGTTAGAGCGAGAGGTAAGTGATTATTTCACACTATTGATTTTGTCTTTACCTTTGGACCTTTGGGGAGTTTTCTGTTTCCTGGCACGAACACACACTTCCTGTTTAGTATCAGTATTTCCGCGGTTTGAGAGCCCTTGTTAGTCGCTTGACGTCACAGTCCGGCTCGGCTCAAATATTCCCGAAGTGTAATGAGTTTAGGTTGGATGCATGTTCAATAAATGTTATTTTGTTTCTTTTTTTAGCAAATGTGTTGAATCAAATCTTATTCTTTCCAACAGAGTTAAAGGTACGACCCTAAATTAAAAGACCTTTGTCAGGTTAGACGCCGTTTTGAATTTAACAGATGAAAACGAGGCTGTTATAAACGAGGGATAGACTTGGTCTGTGTGTGAAATCTCTTGAGGAGGTGCTTATTTTGAACAAGTTATTACTTCACGACTGCTAAAAAAGTACATTCTATATAGTATGAATGTGTGAAAATAATCCAGAAATAATTCGCCATGTTGTCATTATCATGTGATGAAGTAGTAGGTCATCCGGGTACTTTTTGCCTACTCTCTTATGAGTACTTCTTTTGTCACATGCTGGTTTTTGCCTACTATTTAGTAGATAGGGAAGTATGGGGTTTTGGATGGCACTCATTGTATAAAGGTCATATGAAGGAGTTTTTAATCTACTGCCTTTTTTTGAAAAGAAGTTTCCTCATCTGAACAATCGGTATGTTAAACAACAGTGCGATCCATTAAACTCACTGTACTTATATCTCTCACAGCCTCGTCTTCATTCCTGTCTAAAAATAAATGCCTTCTGGTTTGTATTTCCACAGCATGAAGGAAAGATCTTACGCATTTATGAATGAACCGCTTGTTGGCATGTTATTATGATATCTGCTTCAAACATTACTGTGCTCATGATAACTTTAGTTAACTCTACAATAAGTAAATCCTCTTCAGCTAAATACTCTTAGACAGCGATGCCATAGAAATGTACAGAGCTAACGCAAAAACAGACATTCAAAGACAAAACTCTAAAGATGGCTGTGGACTTGTTTCTCTAAGGTCTATAACTAGAGGAGGCTCTGAAGAGTCATAAAGGGATATTTCACATAATAATGAAAACCTGTCATAATTTACTCACTCTCATATGCATGTTCCAGTCATGTATGATTTTCATTTCTTCTGCATAAAGTTGATAAATGTCTATTCACATGTATTGTGAACACGTGGTGCACATGAGACCAGTGACCAACAGGGGGAGCAAGAGACAATCCATCAGGAGCAGAAGGTTAAAGTTCATAAATGTAAAACAAAGACATAAGCTCTGCTCGAAATATTTTGTTGGTTAGAATTTGCTTTATGTGAGTAAAATATAGGCAATTTTTTTTAAATGATGACTGGAAAAATCATGGAAATTCATGATCATACAATGTAGAGGACTGACTGAAGTATAAACCAGAGAGTATAGGCTATGCAAACGGTAGTAACGCTGTTGTTTTCACACAACCTCATTTGTAATCTTATTAAAATAAGCCTTTAAAGACATCATGGATTTAATTACTTCCAGATCATTTGATTAGATTGTTGACTTGAGCTTTCTCAATCTCTGTTTGTCTGATCTGTGGTATATACTGTGAAAGTAATGAGAAGATTTTAAAAAGAAAAACAAATCTTTGATCATACACCAAATATGGAAATCATAATGTGGCCAAAGGTAAATTATTAGAAACAGAAATGAGTCCATTTGGTCCAAAAGGTTTCTCTCTTTCACGGCTCATTTTGCTCTGAATCAGTTCATCTGACTCTTGTACATGATGATCTAAACAGCGGCTTTATGGAAGATGATTAATAATCTATTCAAGCAACAACATGTTTATGATTCACTTTACAGTATGAGTGTATGATTAAGAAGGACAAATAATCATGCTTTATAATAATACATGAACAACTATATGATAATAGATAAACCAATTATCTGAAAACAATATGATCAAAATAATTTCTTATCTAATATTAATAAAGTGCTGAGAAATTGATATTAAGTTGATATTTGTGTTTCTTCACTGTTGTGTGTGTGTGTGTGTGTGTGTGTGTGTGTGTGTGTGTGTGTGTGTGTGTGTGTGTGTGTGTGTGTGTGTGTGTGTGTGTGTGTGTGTGTGTGTGTGTGTGTGTGTGAAAGTGAAAGTGTGTGAGCAGCTGCAGTTTCAGTTCAGTCACTGTGACTCTGACTGACGGAGGTTTTTGTACGACTCTTTATCACTGTGTGAATGTAACATCACCCACACAACCACCATAAGAACCTGTTCTGCAATGGAAACTCATACAGTAATAATGTCCAGCATCTTCAGCCTGGACTCCACTGATGGTCAGAGTGAAATCACTGTTAGATCCACTGCCACTGAATCTAGACGGAGTTCCTGACTGGAGGGTTTTGACATAATAAATCAGGAGTTTAGGAGCTTCTCCAGGTTTCTGTAAGTACCAGGATAAACGATCTCCACCGAACACATCTCTGCTGGTTTTACATTTGATATTCACAGTTCCTCCTGGTTGTTCTGCTGTTATTGAGGGACTCTGAGTGACGGTGATCTGTCCTCTACACTCTGAAACACAACAAGACGAAAATACACTCAAAACTTTGACAATATACTTGAAGAAATGAATTCATATCAAACTTGTGCTCCACAAACCTTGAGCAAATGCTGTGAGAGTCCAGATGAAGATGATGATGAAGGTCATGTTGATGAAGATTGTTGTGTGTGTCAGTGATGAAGTGTTAAACTCACAGCACTATAAACACTCTCACACACTGAAGACCTGATCAATATGCAAACACACTCCACATCATTTACCTGAAGACAGTCACTCATTAACAGACACAAAACACAATCACTGAAGTGAGAACAGAGTAAAAATGAATGGTTTTCATAATACTTGATCTTCTACAAACTGTTAAAAATGATATAATTCAATTCAGTTCTGAATACATCTACAAGACCAACTTTAGTATATTAATCTGAATATCTGCTGTGAGACTTTGAGAATATTTTTACTGTAGTTGGAGTGAAACGTCGCTGTGAATCCCCAAATTTTACACCAAATCCATGTGTGTTCCTGCAGTTTATGAACAGACATGAGGATCATCACACACACGAGTCTCTGTCAGTCACTGAATAACTGAGTTTGATTGAGAGTCGCACATGATATAAACATGTTCACTTTAATAAATTCAGTTAGTAATTCAGTGATGATGAGCTTCATAAAGCAGGGGAAGTCAGTGAGTTTCTGTTGTAATGATTTGACGGTGGAAACACAGCATTCAGAGAGTGAGGATCCAAATGCAGTTTATTTACAACTATAATCCAGTCATAGTCCATATATCAGACAGAGTCAAAGCACATGTTATCAGTCCCAACAAAATCCACAGATGCAGAACGAGAACGAGAAATTCAAGACTCAGAGAATTATCAGAAACAAAGAGACTGATGGAGAAAGCTGACAGTAACATGTGAACCAGAACAAACAAGACTTCATACTGAATACAGGACAGAAGGCGTTTATAGACAGTAATGAACTAAATGAACCAAGACACGCTGAAACAGAGGAATTGCTGCTTTTCATATATTGAAAAAAATATATTTACTAATATATCATAATCTATGTAATTTTATATTCAGCAATACACTTCATAATATATAGATGTGTGATCAGATATGGTACTGCATGTGTAATATATAATATATTGTAATATATTAATATATTACATAAGTAATATAATAATATATGATATACTTTATAGAATTATATACAGTCAAACCAAAATGTATTCAGACCTTCAACATTTCTCACATCATCAGTTTATCCGCTATAGTTTAGAAAATGGTAATAAAATATGACAAATATTAAACTGTGTCAGAACAAATTCATCTTGATAATGTCAGATAACTTTGAGCAAAACATGTTCAGGTCAAAGTGTCTGAATCATTTCTGGTCCCAAATTTTTATAAAATTTACTGGTAATCCACTTTATGAAGAATTATTGGGTATAATATATCACAGTTTACTTTATTTTGCTATCCTCACTTACATAAATGAACTATAGTGTCCTGCACACACTAGTAAAAAAATAAACAAAATGATATATCTGGTGTCTGAATAATGTTCGGTTTGACTGTAGAAAAGACGCACTCTCAGTTTGTTCAGTTTCTTCTTGAGTGTAATTCGAGACATTGAATGTTTGTCAGTTAACACTGTAAAGATGGTTATGGTCTTAATAGTATTTCTCTTAATGATCTGATACTTCAGGAGTAAAAAGGTTTATATTTGTAGAAATGAAGTATAAAGTTATAATAGATGGAGTGATGTGTGGAGACAGCGAGCTTCAGTTCCCAACACCAGTGCTTTAACAACGGCCGAAAACAACTCAATGTCAAACACTAGTTTTATTCTACAAATGTGGAGGATTTCAAGACTTCAAGAGGGAGCAAGGCCAAAACAACACACACAAACCCTCGGACTATTAGGGAGAAACTAACTAAGCTACAAAAATAAAGAAAAGTACAATAAAAATACTCTAACTCTCTAACACTTAAACTGGAGAAAACCAGATATAAAGGAAATGGCTCGACTCCACATCAGCTTCAGTCGCTCTTCTGCACCGCTTTATGCCTTTCATTCTAGACTGTGTGTGTGTGTGTGTGTGTGTGTGTGTGTGTGTGTGTGTGTGTGTGTGTGTGTGTGTGTGTGATTTTATTAAAACTCAGTCATTAAATAAAATATAATTATCTTCTTTGTGTCATTTTTGTTTCAGGTCTTTCATTAGATCAGGGCTTTAGCTCACATTTTATAAGTAAACTTCAGTCAGTGGAGCATGAACACTCCTGCAGATTCATGATGAAACAAGAACATGCGGACAAATCATGAACCTTTAGTGTTAGACACATTTAATAAGATAAAGAGTGTTATAGATTCATTTAAATATATCAGCCTGGTCTCATTGTTAATACGTAGTATTAATACGTAATTTTCAAAGATAGAAAACGTACGTTTTTTACGTTTGGACAGATGCTGAAACGTATGATATGGACGTATCTGCAACAATTAAACGTAACATTATTACGTTTTTACAGCTACAAAACGTTAAATATTTACGAATCTTTCATATCATTAAGATATCTTGATAATTTACCTTTTACCGTTTTATAGATAAATGGAAGATCCCTTAACCCTACTCCCAAACCTAAACATAACGTTACCCATTTTATACAGAATATAAAAAGGATAAAACGTACAGAGATGTGTAGGGAAATGGCAATTTTATTAACAATATAGCATTAAAAGATTTTTTTAGCAGCTAATCCTACTCCTACCCCTAAACCTACCCATAACAATTTCTTAAAACTACATAGGCTACAATTATGAAGAAAAACAACGTGTAACTTAATCACAATAATTTATTTATTGCGAAAATGTCAAAACCGGTACCAAAAGTCGTGCACATGACGATGTGTTACAGTCACAGTCCTCTCTTTCAGTATATAATAGTTTTGAATGAGGTATAGAGCAGAATTTAAGTTATTAATCCATGAAAATGTTAATCCGGCTTCGCTCTGTGTGAAGGCGCGCGCGCTTCTCCATTTCAAATGTAGTTTACCGACTGAAATACGGCATGTCGCAATCTGTGGCGAGAGCCAATCATAGACAGTATATAAACTGGACACAGCGACCCCATAGGTTTCAACGGAGAAAAGTGAAGCAAATTAGAAGCACTCATTTCCTGATTGCCGAGCGAACTGCGCAGACTCAAACTGAACTTGACGACGTGAGCAGCCTGTCTGACAGTTGTAAGTCTTCTAGTAGCTGTGCCAAGAGAAATCTGAATCATTCCCTTCCGAAACTTGCAGAGACGGAGAGCGTGAGTAGGTGCTGTCCATGAGCTAGGAGCAGGAGAAACTTTACGATTCTCTATGGGCTTCTCCCTTGACTTTATCGGACTTTATGCCTCCACGTCCCCCCGATTGACTGCGAGCTTCTCCTCCTGTCTCTACGGTAATTTCCAGAGAGTCGCGTGGTTATGACGCAATCGTTAGCCTGTTTTTACAAAAACTGCTTCTACGGGGTCATAACGTAAGATACAAGGTAATGGAGCATTTTATACATTGTCGTGTTTCTTTAGAAATAAATAATGGACAAATGGAGTCTTTAAACGCCTCAGATGTAAAGTTATTCGCTGTCAAAGTGACGCCAAAATGAATGGGAGTCAATGGGATGCTAACAGCAGGTGAAGGCTTGTTAGCCAATGGCGGCCGCCGGGGGTGGTACGGAAATCGAGAGCTCGATTACCCCCCTGGAGCCAATGAGCGTTTGATATCACTGCTGTAAAACATGTCGTAACGCTTCTTGAGGGCGCAATTTTTGAATTTGAATTCATCACGAGCGCGGGATTTGACAGTTACGGAGTCGGACTGCGCTGCTGTGATAGCCTGTGAAATGAGATGAAGATCACTCACTGGATAAAGGGCTGAATTTGGATCTCTTTCTTGCAAACGTATGGATCCTAAAGATTTGGATTATATCAAGCTAATAAAATTGATGTCGTTTGTGAATTTATGTTGGGTTTTGGTGTATTATTGTTCTATTGGAGAAAACGCATTTTGTGTCTCACTGTAAATAAACTAAATATTACAAAATGGTTAAACGATTAAATAAGGTATTTTTAAGGTTTTAAAGTGTATTCTTGTTTAACTGCATGTAGGTTAATCCTCCGAAACGAGTTTGCAGCAGAAAGCACGAACAGAGCGAAATGTTATTAGCCTATTTCTTGAGTAAACTGCATTTAATAAATGCGACTGAAAACGTAGGCTAATTGATAAGACATTTGAATGCAGTAGAGTCAAAACATTAATGCCACGATTTTAATATGCATAAATAAGAATACGTACAAATATGTACGTCGGTAGAGTTGTTCATACGTAAATAATTTACGTTTTTGTGCTTTTAATACGTAAATATTTTACGTTTTAGTGCTGTAAATACGTCAGTATTATACGTTTCTGTGTGTATAAAACGTAAGTAAATGTACGTATGGTAGAATTACACTTTACGTAAAAATACACACGTATTCTCATGAGATCACGTTGAATATTTACAGTAGCATGTGAAAAACTGAAATAAATGCTTTCTATTTCATGTAATATCAATGAAAATATCCTCAATGTTGTGTGTGTGTGTGTGTGTGTGTGTGTGTGTGTGTGTGTGTGTGTGTGTGTGTGTGTGTGTGTGTGTGTGTGTGTGTGTGTGAGTGTTTGAGCAGCTGCAGTTTCAGTTCAGTCACTGTGACTCTGACTGACGGAGGTTTTTGTACGACTCTTTATCACTGTGTGAACACATAGTCACTGCTGATCTTGTGGCGACTCATACAGTAATAATGTCCAACATCTTCAGTCTGGACTCCACTGATGGTCAGAGTGAAATCAGTTCCACCTAACTCTCCTTTCCCACTGAATCGACTGAGACTGTTATCATAGAGATCATCTACAGCATAAATGATGAGTTTGGGAGCTTCTCCATGTTTCTGCTGATACCAAGCTAAACCATAGTTAAAAATCCCAGTATCAGTTTTACAGTCTATAGTGGCGATTTGTCCTTCAGAAACATTCACAACTTCAGGCTGAGTCACAGTGATTCCTCTGGATGCTGTTGACAACAACATTATATGAGTTTCATCAAATGACATGAAGATTAAAGACTCAGAAATGACAAGCTTTGACTTCTGTTACCTGGAATAAAAGCGGTCAGAATCCAGATGAAGCTGCTGAAGAGATTCATGGTGTTTGTTGGGTTTGTACCGTGGTAAACAGCAGTGTGTTATAAAGTGTGTGAGTCTGAAGGCTATAAACACTCGGAGAGCTGAAACACGTGCCGATGCAAAGTGACTCTCTGAGCAAAAACCAGCTGGAGGAAAACACACATGAAAATGAACACATGCAGAAGAAACTGATCCAGTTTTGTGGCCTTTAATGTGTTTTATTCTCATGATCCAATGGAGTGTGTTTTCACTTCTTTAGGAGTTTAGAAATCATTTCTTCTTTATTCTGCACGAGTCTCTGGTTCAGAGTTCAGACTTTCTGATGAATCAAATGACAGTTTCATCACTAAAAGAAACAAGTATTTCACTGTGAACTCCATGAGAGGGCAAAGGTCATTCCAGAGGTCACAGGTCATCAACACTTATTAAAATGCTTTGAGAAACACATAATCATTTAGAAACTCCCAGTTAAGATGTGTAAAGATCAGTACAGAGTCTTTCTGATTATATTATTTATTTAGATTTAATAGTTTTCATGCATTAAGAGACATTTAGAGACGATGAGACTGTTCAATAATCCTGATGTTGAGTCTCATATCAGTGTGTGTGTGTGTGTGTGTGTGTGTGTGTGTGTGTTGTTGGTCTCTTTCTCTGCTGGAGTGTGTGTTCATTTGAGTGTGACGGAGGTTTTTGTACTACTCTTTCACTAGAATGAAACACTGTGGTGGACTTTCGGTGGAGGAACTAAACTGACGATCAGTAAGTCTTTTCTATTCTCTATAAAATGTTCTCTAATATGAACATTTTAGTTAATTCATTTTATTTTATTGTTTAGATTATTTCAGCAAGATAATTATTTGTGATGATCTGAAAATGCCATGAATGAACCTTAAAAAAAACATCTATAAGATGATCTTATTTGTCAACAAAATATGTTTTTGAAAAGCAATTTATCATTTAACTATTTTATTATTTACTTAAGTTTTATATTTCATATTGTTTTTAAATGTTATTTTAAATTTTACATTAATAATTTAATTATTATTGGTAACATTTGATTGTATTTTACTGTAGCCTATGGATTGCAGTATTTTATGATATATTCAATTATTTCTTGATATAAACAATTTTGTCTAATTAATAGTAAATTTAACAATTAAGGGTTTTTAAATGCATCCAAAGTTTGAAAAAAAAATTCATTTGTACATGAGACCCCTGCAGTGGTGGCTCAGGACCAAAGAGTTTCCCCGAGGGGCAACCCCTTTCGCATGATCAGGGTCACGCGTCGATGCTTACGTGCCCTGTGGAAGAAGCCTTGGTTCTTGTCCCCAGGATCCTGTGCTGGGAGCTTATTGTTGTCGCTTAACGCTTACGACGGATGCTTCCCTCACGGGCTGGGGTGTGATCATGGATGGTCGCTCGGTGCCCGTGGACGGGTCACCATCTCACCTGGCACTTAATCACCTGGTGATGATGGCTCAGGCTCTTCATCCCTGGGCACCAGATTCAGGGAGCAGACATCCTGTCGAGGCAGGGGCTGAGGCCCAGGGGAGGGAGACTCCACCCCGAGGCGGTGGAGCTCATATGGACTTGCAGACGTGGCAGTTCAGCGTCTGTACATGGTTTCCCTGATTGTTCTACTTCCGGGAGTTCTGGAGAACAGAGTTATGGGAGTATGGGTTTGGTCCCTGAGGGGGCCCAACTCATAGACTCGGGTCTCTCAACTGAGGTTGTTGAGGCCACGATCTCTCTAGAGCTCCCTGCACAGGAAACAAACCGGTTTCCTCCGTGGTGCGTTGAAGCAGGAGCAGTATGGCGGCTTTGTAGCCTTGTATTAGGGGTATCCCTACAAGAGGTGCGTGATGCGGTGGGCGGTTCCTTTCCGCACACACTCATCGGGTTTAAAACCTACTTTTGGGCTTCACTTCTGGGTCCCAGGTTATTCTGTCTTTGTTGTGCTCGCCTGATTTCACACAAGACAGGCACTGGTCACTATGGTGGCGTTGGTATAGACGTTCCCATAGCGTCAATCTCGATGCAACGCGAGTTCCCTTGAAAGGGAACGCCTCGGTTACGACTGTAACCTCGGTTCCCTGAAGAGGGAACGAGCGTTGCGTCACCTTGCCATACTTCAGGCGCGACTGTGATCGACTTGCTTCGACCTATCATCACCCAGACCAAACATTGACAATGTTTGGTCTGGGTGCGCTTTATAGCTTCCTGCCATGACGTCACCCGCCTATACGCCATTGGACTGATTTTACAAGTCCTTCATGATGCAATCACGCAATGCGTTCCCATAGCGTCAATCTCGACGCAACGCTCGTTCCCTCTTCAGGGAACCGAGGTTACAGTCGTAACCGAGGCGTTTTGTGATCCAGGGTCACATGTGACTTCTGAAAAAATACCATCAAAAAGGTGAAAAACTGACGAAGCACAAGAAAGTAATTTTCAAAAAGATCATATTGAGTCGTTTCTTCACCGTTGTGTGTGTGTGTGTGTGTGTGAGCAGCTGCAGTTTCAGTTCAGTCACTGTGACTCTGACTGACGGAGGTTTTTGTACGACTCTTTATCACTGTGTGAACACTGGACCACTGTGATAACTCTGACAGTAATAATGTCCAGCATCTTCAGTCTGGACTCCACTGATGGTCAGAGTGAAATCACTGTTAGATCCACTGCCACTGAATCTAGATGGAGTTCCTGACTGGAGGGTGTTTACATAACGAATCAGGAGTTTAGGAGCTTCTCCAGGTTTCTGTAAGTACCAGAACATACAGGAGTTCGGGCTACAGGGTGCACTTCTACTGAGTTTACAGCTCATCTCTACAGTTTCTCCTGGTTTGGCAGGTTTCACAGGAGTCTGAGTCACTGTGATCTGAGATCTACAGCCTGAAAAACAATTCCTTTATCAGTCCATAAAGTTTATTCATTTATTAGTCAATTTAAAGCTGTGTTAAAATCATATTATTTAAATGATTTATTTAGAATATAAACTGTTCACCTTGTAGTATAAAGCAGTATAACAGTGTCCAGATGAAGATGATGATGAAGGTCATGTTGATGAAGATTGTTGTGTGTGTAAGTGATGAAGTGTTAAACTCACAGCACTATAAACACTCTCACACACTGAAGATCTGATCAATATGCAAACACACTCCACATCATTTACCTGAAGACAGTCACTCATTAACAGACACAAAACACAATCACTGAAGTGAGAATAGTGTAAAAAAAAAATTTTTTTCATAACATTTCATCTTCTACAATAGCCAAAATGTAAAAAAAAAAATTATATCATTCAGTTCTGAATAAATCTACAGGACAAACTTTAGTATATTAACCTGAATATCTGCTGTGAGGATTTTTTTTTGAACTGTAGTTGGAGTGAAACGTCGTTGTCAATCCCCAAATTTTACACCAAATCCATGTGTGTTCCTGCAGTTTATGAACAGACATGAGGATCATCACACACACGAGTCTCTGTCAGTCAATTAAAATAATATGGTAAGAAATACCAGTTTGCAATATCATGACGCTGTTCATCACTCACACTAACAAATCAATGCATTTTCATCTAAAATATCAACGCATGAACAGGCTTGAATATTTTTTTTCTGATCTGTCGTCTGCTCTGCTTTGTGTGTTTCATACACAACTGTATGAGTGCTTTATCATTCAGTCATAATTTTATTACAATTCAATCAACATAGTTTGATGTGTTTGAGTCCATTTGTGTTGTTTTCATTTCAGGTATTTCATTGGATCAGGGCTTTTGCTCACATATTAATAAACTTCAGCGAAGCATTAAAACACCTGCAGATTCATGATGAACCTCACAGAGATTATGATAGATTGAAGATAAACATGACAGACACATATCACTCATCTCTCATGGTGTTTTATGTTTAATAGTTATTTAAAGTGTTTCAGTATTATAGAAACATCAAACTCTGAGGATGATGAACATCTGCTCTATTCTGAGAGAAACACAATCACTCCTGATGATGAAATATGAGTTTAACTCGCTCACTTTCACTGTGGGACTGAAACTAGACAGTTTTTGACTAATATAAGGCTTGTTCATATTCATTAGTTTACACTGTTTATACTTGTGAACAAGTTTTCAACAAAAAATCAGTTAAAGGTGTAGATTAAATCAGTTAAAACTTAATGTCAGTAAGTTAAGGAGTGGTATAATGCCCTTTTCACAAGATGTAAATTAAGTCTCTGATGTCCCCAGAGTGTGTATGTGAAGTTTTAGCTCAAAATACCCCACAGATATTTTTTTTATAGCATGTTAAAATCGTCACTGTTTGAGGGTGAGCAAAAACACACCGTTGCAAATGAGCTGCTGCTCCCGGCACAGAGGGCGGAGCTTCAAGAGCTGGTGTTTGTGTGTGTTAGCAGTTCCACAAATTTCAAAAACTTTTAGCCTTTTATGTTCAAACCAGCTGTTTGTTGAAGTCCGTAAAAAGCAATTTCTTTAAATGAAAATTTGAGGTTTGTAACTGTGACGGTCATTAGCTGGAGTGCCCTTGAGAGCCACCAGAGGGCACTCCACATCAGACTATCATGATTCACTCACAACTACATTTCCCATAACTCACTGCCCGGACTCATCATCCCTGATTGCATCCACCTGTGTCTCATTACCTTGTTTAGCTCACCCCATATAAGCCTGGTTCATCCTTTCACTCACTGTGAAGTTTTGTATGTTGTTACACTGCTTTTCTGAGTGTTTCCACTGTTGTCTATGTTCCTGGTTCTTGATATCGGCCTGTGTCCTGGTTTTCCCGTTCCTGTCTTACCCTCAGGATTTGTTTGTTTGTATGGACTGCCTGTGTACGACCCTTGCCTGGATCTTGGATTACTCTAATAAACTGCATTTGGATCCTCAAACTTCTCTTCTCGGAGCAGTTCGTAACAGTAACTTTGCAGGTGTTGTTTATGCTCAAACAGCAACATTACACTCTAACTAAAGTTAGAAAAGGGAAATCATAAATAAAGTAATAATTCCAGCGCTCAATAGGAGGGAGAGGCTTAGATATGTATCCGACCCATTGATCAATGCAGAAATTGACTGTTTTCTATGAAACCAGTGTTTTCATCATTTAAGTATATTAAAATAATATGGTAAGAAATACCAGTTTCCAATATCATGATGCTGTTCATCACTCACACTAACAAATCAATGCATTTTCATCTAAAATATCAACGCATTGTGCAGCATATTAAAACCCACTGAGGAAAACCTTATGGCAATATCCATATGCAGAATTATCTTATTAATGATCAACTAAATGCTGTGAAAATATGAGCTAATGTCTACTGCAAATATACACTCACCTAAAGGATTATTAGGAACACCATACTAATACTGTGTTTGACCCCCTTTCGCCTTCAGAACTGCCTTAATTCTACGTGGCATTGATTCAACAAGGTGCTGAAAGCATTCTTTAGAAATGTTGGCCCATATTGATAGGATAGCATCTTGCAGTTGATGGAGATTTGTGGGATGCACATCCAGGGCACGAAGCTCCCGTTCCACCACATCCCAAAGATGCTCTATTGGGTTGAGATCTGGTGACTGTGGGGGCCATTTTAGTACAGTGAACTCATTGTCATGTTCAAGAAACCAATTTGAAATGATTCGAGCTTTGTGACATGGTGCATTATCCTGCTGGAAGTAGCCATCAGAGGATGGGTACATGGTGGTCATAAAGGGATGGACATGGTCAGAAACAATGCTCAGGTAGGCCGTGGCATTTAAACAATGCCCAATTGGCACTAAGGGGCCTAAAGTGTGCCAAGAAAACATCCCCCACACCATTACACCACCACCACCAGCCTGCACAGTGGTAACAAGGCATGATGGATCCATGTTCTCATTCTGTTTACGCCAAATTCTGACTCTACCATCTGAATGTCTCAACAGAAATCGAGACTCATCAGACCAGGCAACATTTTTCCAGTCTTCAACTGTCCAATTTTGGTGAGCTCGTGCAAATTGTAGCCTCTTTTTGCTATTTGTAGTGGAGATGAGTGGTACCCGGTGGGGTCTTCTGCTGTTGTAGCCCATCCGCCTCAAGGTTGTGCGTGTTGTGGCTTCACAAATGCTTTGCTGCATACCTCGGTTGTAACGAGTGGTTATTTCAGTCAAAGTTGCTCTTCTATCAGCTTGAATCAGTCGGCCCATTCTCCTCTGACCTCTAGCATCAACAAGGCATTTTCGCCCACAGGACTGCCGCATACTGGATGTTTTTCCCTTTTCACACCATTCTTTGTAAACCCTAGAAATGGTTGTGCGTGAAAATCCCAGTAACTGAGCAGATTGTGAAATACTCAGACCGGCCCGTCTGGCACCAACAACCATGCCACGCTCAAAATTGCTTAAATCACCTTTCTTTCCCATTCTGACATTCAGTTTGGAGTTCAGGAGATTGTCTTGACCAGGACCACACCCCTAAATGCATTGAAGCAACTGCCATGTGATTGGTTGATTAGATAATTGCATTAATGAGAAATTGAACAGGAGTTCCTAATAATCCTTTAGGTGAGTGTAGATATTCATACATGTGAATAAGGTTGTTCTGAAGGGAATGAGCCAGAAGAGGTCAGTGATTATCGTCATTATCTGTCAGTGATCCTCTTCTTTGAGCGGATGAACTGCTGGAATCATCATGATGAGAGTCGAGGTCTAAGAGCAGCGCTGGCCTTCACTGGTGTGTGTTCATACAGGGCTGTGTGTGTTTATACAGTGTAAGTTGATACTGTACTGACTGACTGATAAGTCAAGTCAAGTCAAGTTTATTTGTATAGCGCTTTTCACAATACAGATTGCATCAAAGCAGCTTCACAGTATTAAATTAAAATAAGTTTGTTTCAAGAGGAATTTATTGATTGATAAAATTAAATTAAATATCCACAAAATATCCCCAACTGAGCAAGCCAAAGGCAACAGAAGAGATGCGACTTTAATCTAGTTTTAAACTGGGAGAGCGAGTCTGAGCAACGAACAGTATCAGGAAGACTATTCCAGAGTTTTGGAGCCAAATGTGAAAATGCTCTCCCTCCTTTGGTGGTTCTGGATATCCTAGGTATGACCAAAAGCCTTGAATTTAGTGATCTTAAAGAGCGCAATGGATTATAGGGCGATAGAAGATCCGTTAAATAGACTGGAGCTAAGGCGTTTAGGGCTTTATAAGTCAGTAGCAATACCTTGTAATTAATACGGAACTTTATAGGTAACCAATGCAGTGATGATAAGGAGCAGAACCTGCCTGAATTCATATATGGGAACATGTATGTTCAATATATGTACACAATAATTAATAATATTTTAAATTTATTTATTAATATATAGCCATGGTCAATGCATACATTGCAGTATATTGAAAAATATAAGCACTAGTTTCTCATATATGGAAATGTATTATGTAATATATCGCATTATATTTTGTTCTGGGCAGGGACACTGGTGGACTTAAAATAATAGACTTATTAAACTGATCAAGCAGAACATCTTTATGATGCAGTGATTCAGTTTAGAAAGAAGAATGAGGATAAATCATAAATGCAGAAAAACAAAAATATGGTGAAAGATTGAAAAATATCCACTAAGTGAAGATCAAACGAGACTGAATTTTCTCACAAATGACTGAAAATAACAGGAGAAAAATGACTTTTTGATGATATTTTGATGATCCAAACTGTCATATACTGACGAAGCTCAACTTTTATATTATTATAATATATTAATATAATAATATTGTTGCTTATTATAAGATCATATTGCTTTTCTTAGTGTGTGTGTGTGTGTGTGTGTGTGTGAGAAAGTGTGTGTGTGAAAGTGTGTGTGTGAAAGTGTGTGAGCAGCTGCAGTTTCAGTTCAGTCACTGTGACTCTGACTGACGGAGGTTTTTGTACGACTCTTTATCACTGTGTGAACACATTACCACTGTTGATCCAGTGTACACTCTGACAGTAATAATGTCCAGCATCTTCAGTCTGGACTCCACTGATTGTCAGAGTGAAATCTCTGTCAGATCCACTGCCACTGAATCTAGCTGGAGTTCCTGCCTGACGGCGATTTACATAATTTCACGAGTTCACACTAACAAATAAGTTAGATAGAATAAATGCGTATTTGGCGTGCTGTCCGAGGAGAGGGCTCCGGGCTCGGTATTCGGCCCGAACCCAGAGTACTCCCCCCGTATTCCTGGCTGTGAAAGAACAAGCCAAGAGTGAGGAGTTGGGGTGGTGGAGGGATGCTGAAAACTGTCAAGGAATGTTAGGTGAGTTGACAGAGTGAATATATATATGCTTCCTCTCATGCTGATAGGGTAGACATGGTAATTGTTTGATGACGAGTTGATTGATTGATTATTTGAACGTGCTCCTCCCGAACTTTGTTTATAAAACATCATTTCACGAGTTCACACTAACAAATAAGTTAGATAGAATAAATGCGTATTTGGCGTGCTGTCCGAGGAGAGGGCTCCGGGCTCGGTATTCGGCCCGAACCCAGAGTACTCCCCCCAAAAAGCTGCAAATAAATGCAGGACAGCCGCCATGATGATGTTGATAACCCCCCAAAAACTTGCAGAGTGCAAAGCTTAAGGTATCAGAAGTGGTCAGATGGGTGTGCCTCTAACGTGGTAGGCTGGGGATGGTCATATGTGATGTACTTCTGCGGAAGCGGAGAAGAATGGTATAACCGTTGCAGTGGAAGCAAGTTTGATGGAGAACTAGCTCTAGAGATGAACCTGCTGCGGCATTGAATCAAACTTGCTTTGGCTTGCTTTTCAAATATCTGATGACAAAGGATGGATAATAGAGTACTTGTGGGAACGGAAGAGTAAACTGCTGCGGGGAATGGAGCTCCTGCGGGAGTGGAGCAAACTTGCTTTTCAATTTGCTTTTAAATATCCAAAACTATTTTAGAACTGAACTGAGCTCCTGCGGGAGCGGAGTAGATGACACTGCTGCGGCAGTGGACAAGTTGGAGCGGAGTAGATGACACTGCTGTGGCAGTGGACAAGTTTGGACGGAGTAACGGAGCTCCTGCGGGAGCGGAGTAGATGACACTGCTGCGGCAGTGGACCAAACTTGCTTTTCAACTTGCTTTTAAATATCCAAAACAATTTTGGACATAGAACTGAGCTCCTGCAAGAGTGGAGTAGATGACACTGCTGCGGCAGTGGAGCAAGTTTGGACGGAGTAACGGAGCTCCAGAGGGAGCGGAGTAGCTGACACTGCTGCGGCAGTGGACCAAACTTGCTTTCAATTTGCTTTTAAATATCCAAACTATTTTGTGCGGAGTAACGGAGCTCCTGTGGGAGCGGAGTAGATGACACTGCTGCAGCAGTGGACAAGTTTGGACGGAGTAACGGAGCTCCTGCAGGAGCGGAGTAGATGACACTGCTGCGGCAGTGGACCAAACTTGTTTTTCAACTTGCTTTAAATATCCGAAACAATTTGGACATAGAACTGAGCTCCTGCGGGAGTGGAGTAGATGGCACTGCTGCGGCAGTGGAGCAAGTTTGGACAGAGTAACGGAGCTTCTGTGGGAGTGGAGTAGATTAGCTGTAGTAGAAGAACTTGGTTGACTTGCTTTTTAACTGACTGGAGAGCCAGCCAGTTTTTTTTTTTTTTTTTTTTTTTTTTTGCGGAGTCGTGGAGTCGAGCCAGCGGGGTTGAGAGTGTGAGCTGGCCGGCCGGGACTGAATCTGCGGCGCGGCTTACTGAGGGCCTGCTGCGGCGGCCTGGTCCTGGAAGAAGGCCCGTTTCTTCGTGTGAAGAGGGCGGCATTGCCCGAGACGCGAGCGTGGTGCTCGGCGGGCCTTATTGTCCATTTCTCGGTTTAGAGAAATGCGCGGAAGAAGATCGCGGATGTTTCGCCTGTGGTGGCGAGGATCCGTTTGTTTAGGCCTGACGCCCGCGAGATAACACCAGAGGATTTGAGACAAAGATTCCTGAAGGACGAAATATTCTTCATTGGACGGGAGAGCTCATTTCGGAAATGTTAGGAAGGTAGGGCTGAGCCAAATGCTGCTGAAAACTGTCAAGGAATGTTAGGTGAGTTGACAGAGTGAATATATATATGCTTCCTCTCATGCTGATAGGGTAGACATGGTAATTGTTTGATGACGAGTTGATTGATTGATTATTTGAACGTGCTCCTCCCGAACTTTGTTTATAAAACATCATAAATCAGGAGTTTAGGAGCTTCTCCAGGTTTCTGTAAGTACCAGCTAAGAAAATGGTTTCCATTGTTACAGCAGTCTGGATCTTTGCTAAATTTACAGGTTACAGCGACTGATTGTCCAGTTTGAGAGAGCCGCTCTGAGGGAGTTTGAGTCACTGTCTCCTGCCCAACAGATTCTGACAAGAGAGAAAGATTAGAAATCACACACACTTTTACAACCTTATATCTTCACAACACACATAAAGATAACGAGTGAATAACGTTTGTAATCTTGACTGACACAAACCTCGACATAACACTGCCAGCGTCCAGATCAATATGGTGATGAAAGTCATTTTTGTAGGTTGAAGGTTCAGTTATAGTGAAAAACAGTTGTTGATCATGTTTGATGTTTGACAGAGTTATAAACACATGCAGAGCACTGAAGCGTGTGTCGCTCATGTAAAACACACTCTATGCAAACGCTTCAAGAGTCACAGATTTAAGTTTAATGTGCTTTCATTGAGACTTTACAAACATTTCACGATTTCACATGTTAATATGATCCTTTATTGATATAAAGCAACATCAGACGAGCAAGAGCGCTGTTTAGTCCGAATATCAGACCAGCATGACCATAGCGAGTGTGATATTGCTTTTATACAACAGCTTAATGAACAAGAATCCATTATTGAGTATTTTACATTTTAGACATTTATATTGCCAGTTACTTTGTCTGTTTCTGTACGGCCAACATTTCCAAGCGAAGCCACAGTAGAATAAAACACAGAGAGACTCTGGGAAACACAATAGTTCCTGAATGAATCAGTGTTTTAAATCGGATGATAAAAGTTAATGGCTGTATCTGAAATCATACTTCACTGCTATATAGAGGCGAATAACAGTATGTGACAAAAGAAGTATGTCTTAAAAGAGTAGGCAAAAAGGTGAATTGCCGAATTACACTTTTAAACATTTTGTGAAAAAGTATTCACTATTTTTAAAAGTATTGGGTTTCAACATACTCAAATATCTAATGATACAAATGTAAAAATAAAACAAAACTTTAAAGCGGTTCAAATGTTGACTTGATACTAAGATGCAATTATATATAGTTTATACTCTATTAGAGAAATGGATTATTATGATGAACATATTTAGACAGTTTGTGAACCCTGCTTTGTTTTCAGACAGTTTTATATAACTTTCAGAAAAGTTTAGTACAAACGCTACTGTCACTCATCAACGGCAGCTGTCACTGTTGCTAGGCGACAAGAACAATCCTCTATAGAGACCGTCCCATTCCACACTCGGTCCTTCACGGCCTTCGAAGGATCCAGACTCTGAATCGGGACGCATCCATTGACTCTCTCAAGTAGAGATTCCCTCGACTAAAGATTTTTCAAGTCGACTAGTAGTCGTTGATTTCATTAGCCGATTAATCGCACGTGTCTCTTAATAAGCTATATAAATCATATTAATGAGCCTTTAATTGCCAATATATAATACATCGCTTAATCAGCTCTCAAGCGCACGCATAAAGCTTGCCACAGCGCACCGGCAAAAGTAATGATTATGAATGTGTCCTGAAAAAACTGCAAGGAGAATGTCTAAACATTTGATTAGTTTATTGATAATGTTTTCTGTGTTGTCGGCTGCAGAGATTAAGTCGACGATGCTCGTGATCTCCAGTGCGGATTTCATACGGATTACATATTCTGAGAATATTTGTTTTCCTCTTGAATTGGTCGACAATCACTTGACATTTCAAGCTTTCTATAGATATATTTCTCATGATTGTGAGGCAAGTATACACTGAGTTTTAGTTTATTTTTTGACACGCTGCAGTTCACAGAGACCGAGACGACAGAAAACACTTCCTGTTTGTTTCCTTCAGTTTTCTTGTTATTATGAGTTTACACAAATAAAAGTAGACAATTTAGTTTTGAATGATGTGTTACTCTTATCTGAATGACCAAAAATGATGAAGTATTTGAAGTGGTTTCAGCTGTTATCAGGAAACAATGCAAGTAATTGTGCCGGCGCCTCATGTCGTGCAGTAAAGCGCTATACTTCAGCTTCACTCCACACACACACTTGGAGATGCGCCTAATAATAGCGCACATTTATCTAGGTTAACGTTAGAGTGAGCAGCCATGTACAATTGCTACTACTGACATGTTTCAAATGATAAGAAATATTTAAGGTCGATGGAAGAAAGGATTGTGCTTCCTGCCTGACATACTGTAATTACCACAAACAACCGCCGTTAACGATCTGTCCCTCACGGGGGTTTTTCTGCGACTAACCGGCGAATAAACTTGACTAAGCCTCTTCTAGTCGACTAAAGAGTAGTTGAATATAAAGGAGCAGCTCTACACTCAAATCACTCTCTTGTCGCGTAACGATGAAACTTGCAGAGAGAGTCTCTGTGAAATCCAGCACTAAAGCTGCAGGTTAAACACATCTGTGTGTGATGATGGAGGATCTGCTTCTGTCACGAGACTCCACTCCAGCTCTGATTCTAGCTCCACTTATTCACTGAATTACAGTAATCTTCAGTTACCTACAATAACTGTTTCATAGTTTTGTGAATAAGTAAAAAAATTAAAAAAAAATATTATCTCTTTCTTATCAGAGGCATCTGATTGGTGCAGAGGAGGGAGAGGCGTGTCTAAACTGAACTGTTGATCAAGGTTATAATTAAAACCGCAAGCTAATCTAAAACTCTTACTGTCTGCAGAATACAGTGCATAGTAAACAAATTACATGTTAGGATGGTCAAATTAAATAACCATGGAGTATTATGAAAATTAAAGTCTATTATTAATAAAAGGATGTAACAATCCGCCCTCAAATATTCTTTTTAAACAGCAGTGTTACTATAAACGCACAAGGAGATTCTTTTGAATGAATGCAATAATGGCGAATATCACCAAAGCTCCAATAATGTCACATACATCAATGCCTTCTCTAACATATAAATTAGCACGAGCAGATGTATGATAGTGAACAAGTCACACAGCATAAAAGAAAACAATAATATTCAGACGGCGCTGAACACCATAAACATAAAACACACAAAACGGCTCAATTGAATGACGCTCTGAGCGCAGTATATTATAATGAAACAATTATCCCGTGCACTCACCACCTTCAAACACCCCATACAGGAAAAATAAGTTAGAAAAAATGTCCAGGCTGCCTCATGAGCTCGCTACCGTCTTTCCAACCGGGAAACGTTTAGTCCATTAGTCCATGGAGGTGATCCTCGATCGGAACGAGACAAAAAAGTAATCCACACACACACAAAAAAGGAACAAATTAGTCTGTGAGAATAATCCGTTTGCCAGAGATGTGTACACGAGTGAAAAATCCAGGTGGTTGAATGATTTTCTGTCCTCTCTCCACCATTAAAGCAGTCTCTTAAAGTAACGTTTGAAAATACTATCAAACCATAAGGAACAAGCTTTAAATCTTATAGCTGCAGCAAACATTGCTGGCGCCATGAATTCAAAACACCTCTCCCCCTTCCTGAATCACCCTCCATTCATAAGCTTAGGCACGCCTTCATAGTAAGTGCGGGCGGCCGAGCCTTAAAGAGACATCCCCTCTTACCAACATACACAGTGGAAGCTAAGCATATCACACAGGAATACACAGGAGTATCATTCATCATACATAAACATTATGTGAACCAATATAATACCTCCTGAGCAATCATAAGCATTTCTGTTTTCAAAGGAACACTTAAATTAATGTGACAGTGTCACAGATCCCCCCCCCCCCCCCCCCCCCCCCTAGCTGGAGGTACCGGAGGCTGAACCCCAAAGTAGGGCTTCAGATTGACCACATTAATCGTGTCCATCTTTTTGTTTTGGTCATTCCACTGTACATGGTAATTGATGGGGCCTAATTTTCTCATCACAGTGGCTGGACCCGACCACTTAGGCGCAAGCTTCGATGAGAAGTTTTCTGAGGCATTAGAGAGTGGGTGAGTGCGGACCCAGACCAGGTCTCCCGGCAGGAGTTGTGCACTTCTCCTGTGGGTATTGTAATACCTGGCTTGTCTAGACTGACACACCCCAACTCTCTTCTTGACTTGATCATTCATTTGTTTCTGTCTTTCCAGTAGGGTGTATGGTAACTGTTGTGGAGTAGGAGGGGAACTAATGAGTCTTTCCAGTGGGCCTTTCAGGGACCTCCCGAGCGCCAGCTCTGCAGGAGTTTGGCCCGTGGTCTCATGATAGGCGGCATTGATGGCAAAACGGAATTCCCTGATCCACTGATCCCAGTTCTTATGTTGGTCCCCCACGTATGATGCAATCATCGTCTTGATGGACCGATTGGACCTCTCAGTAAGGTTAGCTTGGGGGTGATAACTGGTGGTAAATTTCTGCGTTACTCCCCAGGTCTTACAGAGGTTAGCCATTTCATGGCCAGTGAACTGCGGCCCCCGGTCAGACACCAACTCCCGAGGAACACCAAAGCGGGTGAAGATTTCATCCTTCAGAATTGACACAATGCGGTGTGCCTTACCATCTTTTAATGGAAACATCTCCACCCACTTTGTGAAGTAATCCACAAGGACAAGAAGCACGGTGTTGCCTTTTTTACTCCGGGGAAATGGCCCCATGAGGTCAATCCCTAGCTTTGCCCAGGGTTCTTCCACAGGAGTAGCCTGCATGAGGCCAGCTGGCTTTTGATTTCCAGCCTTATAGACCTGGCAGATGGCACAAACCTTGACGTGGTTCCAAACGTCCTTTCGAATGGATGGCCACCAGGCGATCTCAAGGATCCTCAAGAGTGTTTTCAGCCTACCCAGATGCCCGCTCAGAGGATAATCGTGAAAGTAGATCAGAAAGACCGGTACAAGAGACTTTGGAACGACCAGCTGATATTTATCACCTCCTTCTTTTACAGGTGACCGTCGATACAGAAGGCCTTGCAGCTTTGTGAATCCTATCCGGCCAGGCATACTCAGAGCATCCGCCCCTTGGACCAGATCGGTGACCTCTGAATCTTCTTCCTGAGCTTCCCTTATTTCAGACAGAGAGGAAGGCAGGTCAGAAGAAACATAGGCATTTGCTGCAGCATAAACGGCAGTTGAAGAAGGAGGTGTGACTGCTCGGGACAGGGCATCAGGCACAAGGTTATGGAGTCCTTTCCTATACTGGACTCTAAACTGAAACTGTTGAAGCCGCAGGATCCAGCGAGTCAGGCGAGAGCAGGTCTTCGGACAATTGAAGGCCCAGGTCAGGGCAGCATGGTCAGTGTATATGGTGAACTCAGCCCCCTCAAGATAGTGCTTCCACTTTTCAACCGCCCAAATGACGGCAAGACACTCCTTTTCAGAGGTAGAGTAATTACACTCTGCTCCACGTATCCCTCTGGATGCATACGCGATCACTTTCTCGCCTTCTGATGTTTTCTGCACCAATACAGCCCCCAAACCCACATCGCTAGCGTCTGTGTGGATTTCAAAGGGTAGGGTGGTGTCAGGCTGAATGAGGATAGGTGCGTTCACCAGCGCTCTCTTCAGCTGATCAAAGCTCTGTTGACATTCCTCTGACCAGTCCCACTCCACGGTCTTCCTCTTCAGACGATTCAATGGGGCAGCCAAGTCAGCAAAATGGTCAATAAATTTGTGGTACCACCCCACAAGGCCTAAGAAACGCTGGAGGGTCTTGAGGTTAGTGGGCTTAGGATATGTTGTCACTGCCTCAATTTTTTCTGGATCCACCTGCACGCCTTTGTCTGAGACTACGTGGCCCAAGAACCTCAGCTCCTGCCGGAAAAAGATACACTTCTTGATATTAAGGGTCAGACCAGCCTTGTGGAACTTCCCTAAGACGGCATGCAGATCCTTGAGATGTTGTTCATGTGTAGGTGAAAAGACTATGACATCATCAATATACACACAGCAGGTATTCCCTCTAAGCTCTCCCAAAACCTTCTCCATCAGTCGCTGAAAAGTGGCTCCAGCATTCCGGAGTCCAAAAGGCATACACTTGAACTGGTAGAGGCCCATAGGTGTTATCACAGCCGTCTTGGCCTTACTGTCTTCGGACATGGCAACCTGCCAATATCCAGACTTCAAGTCAAGAGTGCTGAAAAAGGCTGCACCATGCATAGACTCCAATATCTCGTGGATAATAGGCATAGGGTAGGCATCTGGATGGGTTTTGGCATTGAGGTGCCTAAAATCCACACAAAATCGAAGGGAGTCATTTGGCTTCTTGACTAATACCACCGGAGCACCCCAGGCGGACTGTGACGGCTCAATAATGCCATCCTTGAGCATCTGCTCCACATGGTCAGCAATAATCTGCCGCTTAAAAGGCGAAACCCTGTATGCCCTGCAGCGAACAGGCACCTCGTCAGTGGTAAAGATACGATGTTCTGCAACCCTGGTCTTGCCCAGTGTCCCAGAACACACCCTCGGCCAGGCCTGGAACAGTTCTCTAACCTTTGAAGATTGGTCTGGAAAAGCAGAAGACACCACTCCCAAAGGTGGTAATGGACTCAAAGCCCCCGGGTAAGGAACAGCCACATATAGGCTGGCATTGGAACTAGCTTCAGGTTCCTGCATCAACGTTTCCTCCAGCGGGTGAGACAGAAAAGGATGGAAATTATAGCCCCTGGGTCCTTTCACCCCATAAGTGTGGTCTCCCATATTAATGATGGTAGAGGTTTTTCTGAGGAAATCCAAACCAAGAATGATAGGGAAAGCCAAGTGGTTGTCAGCCATGACGAATATCTCCAGCGTCCATATCACCTCATGCCAGACGTACACCATCTGTGTCTTCCCCACAGCACCATAAGTCTTCCCATCGGCCAAGGCAAAGTTTTGATTGTCACTCGGCTTCAGTCTCTCACCATCGCGAGCCAGCTCCAGCCAGAGACTCTGCCGCATAAGTGAGTAAGTACATCCTGTGTCAAACACCGCATGACACTGTCTTCCCCTCACTTCTATTGGAACATGGAGGAGCACCATTGGAGATTTCCGTCCTAGCTGCACTACTGTCACCACATCAGCAGGTTTCTTGAACTCTTTAACAGGTCCCTTGTCCTGGGTCTTCCTTAAGCCCTTTTCCTTGGCCTTTTGCTGGTCCACTTTCCCCCAGTATTCCTTAGATGATGTGCAGTCTTTCTCCACCAAGGTGCCAGTCTGAACCAACTGGTCCACGTTTGTTACCGTACCCCGGAGACAACCAGCTATTCGAGGGTTGCAGTTATTAAGGATTTTGCGCACCAACTCGGTTTCTGTGATGTCTGGCTTCCACCGTAAACAGAGAGCCCGGTAATCGTAAGCAAAATCCCTCAGACACTGATCAGGCAACTGGACCATGTCCCTGAGCTTTTCTTCTACCTCGGTGAGGTAATCAGGGGGGAGAAAGGCATCCATAAAGGCTTTCTTAAACTCAGACCAGTTGTTCACCCTGTGTTTCGCCACCATCCACCAGCTATGTACTGGCCCTTTAAGAGTGTTAGATAGAGCGCCTATTAGCTCTGCATCAGACAATGGCCGTACTGCAAAGAATGTTTCGCAGCGGTCAACAAAGTTGAGAACATCGGCCACCTCCCTAGATCCACTAAATGAAGGAAATTCCATCTGAATAGCTGGTCGTGAATAAACCACAGGTGGTCTGATGCCTTGACTACATGAAACACCCAACGAAGGTGAGATACTGGTGCTTGGCATGAAAGACTGTATAGGTGGATGAGAAAGTGCTCCATTGAATGGTGTCTGAAGCGGTGCACCGGATGGAACTGGTGGGCACGGAATGAACACTCGAGCATAAGGATTTGAAGACTGATCAATATTGTCAGAACCAGCCGCCATGTCAGGAGCTGTCATGTTGTTAAGCCGAGATGGAGTGATTCTGCTGATAGACGGGCTCATTACAGGTGCGTCTATACCCAGAGGAGCTGCAGTTTGTATGAAAGCACTGGATGAAGCTTGGGCAGGAGTAGAGCGGGTATGGGGTGGAAGAAGAGTAACTCCTGTGCGTGAAAGAGACCTAGGGAGAGCAACACGGCTGGCTCGCTTCAGACGTTCATGTTCTGCTTTCCACTTTTCATCACGCCTTTGCAAGCAATCCACTAATTTTTCCTCAAACTGTTTTAATGTTGATATCATGCATTGCTCAAGCACCTCAACACTTCTGTTAACATAACTCCTTATGCCCACTTCTCTGTTCAATGCACTATTAATCGAATCTCTAAAGTCAGTCTCAAGTGTATCTAATCTGTCCATGACTGATCCCAAATCATTGGTAATAGTAGTAAGAACGGGAAGTGTGAGATAAGATGTGTCTCCCTCATCTCCAATGCTTTGTTCATTCTCTTCTGGATCTGAGATATAAAGTGAACTAATCAGGGATGTTACTTCCCCCACAGGATTTCTCCTAGTGACCCATGCATCTCCCCTTGCTTCATGGTGCTGTTCACTAGCCCCATGCTCTGACATAGGTGTAGAGGCCCTGGTGTCATGCTCAGATATTTCATCCTGGACTTCATCAAGCTCCACAAGTTGTGCGACTCTTATCTCTGTCATTTTTTTTTTTTTTTTAAATGCAATATCACACAGAGTATAATATGTGCAAAGATTGCTCAGGGGAAGTATTCATCAAATATTCAAAATATAATTAATATATATATACCGGTAAACAATATTCACATAGCTCTGGTAATAAAGCAAAATCAACAAACTTACATTTCATTCCCCGTACGGGCCACCATCTGTAACAATCCGCCCTCAAATATTATTTTTAAACAGCAGTGTTGCTATAAACGCACAAGGAGATTCTTTTGAATGAATGCAATAATGGCGAATATCACCAAAGCTCCAATAATGTCACATACATCAATGCCTTCTCTAACATATAAATTAGCACGAGCAGATGTATGATAGTGAACAAGTCACACAGCATAAAAGAAAACAATAATATTCAGACGGCGCTGAACACCATAAACATAAAACACACAAAACGGCTCAATTGAATGACGCTCTGAGCGCAGTATATTATAATGAAACAATTATCCCGTGCACTCACCACCTTCAAACACCCCATACAGGAAAAATAAGTTAGAAAAAATGTCCAGGCTGCCTCATGAGCTCGCTACCGTCTTTCCAACCGGGAAACGTTTAGTCCATTAGTCCATGGAGGTGATCCTCGATCGGAACGAGACAAAAAAGTAATCCACACACACACAAAAAAGGAACAAATTAGTCTGTGAGAATAATCCGTTTGCCAGAGATGTGTACACGAGTGAAAAATCCAGGTGGTTGAATGATTTTCTGTCCTCTCTCCACCATTAAAGCAGTCTCTTAAAGTAACGTTTGAAAATACTATCAAACCATAAGGAACAAGCTTTAAATCTTATAGCTGCAGCAAACATTGCTGGCGCCATGAATTCAAAACACCTCTCCCCCTTCCTGAATCACCCTCCATTCATAAGCTTAGGCACGCCTTCATAGTAAGTGCGGGCGGCCGAGCCTTAAAGAGACATCCCCTCTTACCAACATACACAGTGGAAGCTAAGCATATCACACAGGAATACACAGGAGTATCATTCATCATACATAAACATTATGTGAACCAATATAATACCTCCTGAGCAATCATAAGCATTTCTGTTTTCAAAGGAACACTTAAATTAATGTGACAGTGTCACAAGGAGGCAACTAGGGCAAACTGAAATCACTCAGATCTCAAATGTGTCACTGATCTATAAGAGCACAAAATCTCTTTCTGAACTCTATAATTATTAAGAGTGTCAGATTAATTTAGATGATTTTATTTCAGATGCAAGTGTGACGATGTTATTTCAGATCCTCCTTTGAGCAGCTGCAGTTTCAGTTCAGTCACTGTGACTCTGACTGACGGAGGTTTTTGTACGACTCTTTATCACTGTGTGATCACATCACCACTGTGTAAACTCTGACAGTAATAATGTCCAGCATCTTCAGTCTGGACTCCACTGATGGTCAGAGTGAAATCACTGTTAGATCCACTGCCACTGAATCTAGATGGAGTTCCTGACTCGAGGTTGTTGGTCCAATAAATCAGGAGTTTAGGAGCTTCTCCAGGTTTCTGTAAGTACCAGTTTAAAACATCCCCACCAATGTAACTGTACACATCACTGCTGGTTGTACAGTTGATATTCACAGTTCCTCCTGGTTGTTCTGCTGTTATTGAGGGACTCTGAGTGACGGTGATCTGTCCTCTACACTCTGAAACACAACAAGAAGAAAATACACTCAAAACTTTGACAATATACTTGAAGAAATGAATTAATATCAAACTTGTGCTCCACAAACCTTGAGCAAACGCTGTGAGAGTCCAGATGAAGATGATGATGAAGGTCATGTTGATGAAGATTGTTGTGTGTGTCAGTGATGAAGTGTTAAACTCACAGCACTATAAACACTCTCACACACTGAAGATCTGATCAATATGCAAACACACTCCACATCATTTCCCTGAAGACAGAAGAAACACTGTTTTGTCTTTTAGTGTCTTTGCTAATAAACTTCTGTGGATCATTTTCAGAAACAGAAACTCATGATTTACTTCATGTTATTTTGGGTCGATCTTCTCGCTCTAAACACTGTTTTAATGATCAGTTTCATTCAGACTTTGATGCTGAGAGAATTTAATACCTGTGCTGCAGATTTATATCATCCATGATACTGTATAACAGGTCAAATGTCATCCAATAGAGAATGACCATCTAAATCTGGCTGAAGATTTCATTATAAAGCAGGACAATAGAATTAGCAGAGTTTATATCACATGTGTTTGTAAATGTGATGAATGTATTTCAGGACTGATTATGAAACAAAGGATTTCAGCCTTCATTCAATATCAAGTATTTATTTTTAAGATTAATTCTTTAGACTATTTTTAAAGATGAAGATTTTGTGGATATTTTTTGATCAATCATGGTTGATGTTGAGAAGATCTGAGTCTCACATCAGTGTGTGTGTGTGTGTGTGTGTGTGTGTGTGTGTGTGTGTGTGTGTGTGTGTGTGTGTGTGTGTGTGTGTGTGTGTGTGTGTTGTTCATCTCTTTCTCTGCTGGAGTGTGTGTTCGTTTGAGTGTGACGGAGGTTTTTGTACGACTCTTTCACTAGAATGAAACACTGTGGTACACTTTCGGTGGAGGAACTAAACTGACGATCAGTAAGTCTCTTCAATTCTCTAAAAATGATTTATTTTATTGTATTTGTTTTGTTTTCAGGTTATTTTAGCAAGCATTTGGCAACAAGATTAAAAATATATAAAAAAATAAAATAAAAAAAATTACTGCAATCTGCAAACTGCATGGTGAATTTGATTATTTCACAATTTCTTTAAATTTGTCTGTTATTTTACAAAAAACACTTTTATTCCCTGAGATTTTATCACGTTTATCTTTTTTTAATTCAAAGCATATTTCATATATTTTAAAATAGTCTTTTTACACGAGTAATTTCATATATTATAATTGCTAACATTCAATGTTTTTTAATATGTTGATTGCAATATTATTGTAATATTATATTGTTATATTTTCTGTCATATTCAGTTTTTTTTTAAAGTACATAATTGTGTCCATAATTCTTGGTAAATTTTTGAAATCCATGACACAAAAGTTGGATTATACGGATAAAATAATTATATTTTTTAATTTGAAAAATTCATCATTTGAAATGAAATTTGCTGATAATTATGATTGTGAGAGTCTTAAGAATTTTTCAAAATACAATTAATAATTCTTTTTTAGGCGTCGTCATCAGACAAATAGAACGATTTGAAAAATTCATTAGTTGAACGAAATTTGCTGATAATTATGATTTTTCAAAATACAATTAATAATGAATGATTATTCAGAAAATATCAAATTACAGTAAGATTCGCTGTATATCATGTCTGCTTTACAGAACTGATTTATATTTAGAATTGCATGATACATTTTTTAGTAGGGGAGAGCGGGGCACAAAGTAACACTTTCTCAGTTTGTGTAAATCTACTTATGGTTCAGAGTATTTATTTTTTCCCACATTCATTTCCCACATGTCTAGTACAATTATGTGTTTTTGTTTTATTAATACAGTATATACTTTTTTCTTGATATACCCCGAAAGAATGGAAGTGAAATGTGACAACATGCCCCATAGGTGGGGTACATTGTAACATGTGAGGGGCACATTGTAACATAACATATGACAGCTTAAAATGTTATCTGATCTAAAATAATATCAGATTTGTCTAATTTTAAATAAACACAAAAAATAGAGATTATTTTTTTTTGGCGCAATTTTTTTCTCTATATAGTGTTGATATGGCAACTAGTAAATACACCAACACTGTAAAAAAATTCTAGCCTCTCCAAGTCAAAATTTTCTAGTGACTGATCACATCTAAATTGTTAAATTGGCCCAAGTGCAATTCTTGTAGTCTGTTAACATTGGCTCAATGAGAAATAATACGTCAGACTAATTGAAAAATTTAGATATGACCAGTCACTAGAAAATTTTGACTTGGGGATGTAATTTTTTTTTTTACAGTGAAGTTTCGTCATCCTAGTATGAGTGGAAGTATTTAAAACAAGTGTGTTACAACTAGCCCTGTGTTACGTTGTGCCCCGCGCTCCCCTACTAGTGAATATTGATTTAACTGAGAATATTTTTAAACTGAATTCAGGATATTTGTGGTTTATGAATGAAAGCAGTTTTGTGGAATTTCTGTAAAGATAAAATGATTGTGATTTCTACTATATGACCATGTCTGACATCTAACTGTGTGTGTGTGTGTGTGTGTGTGTGTGTGTCCAGCGGGTCCCTCCGTGTCTCCCTCCGTGTCTCTGCTGTCTCCCTCTTCTCTGCTGATCTCTGGAGACTCCTCCGCTCTGCTCTGCCTGCTCAGCTCTTACTCTCCACAGGGGGCGACGGTGAGCTGGACGCTGGACGGGTCAGAGGTCACCGAGGGGGTTCAGACCAGCGCAGAGAGCGAGCGGGACGGTCTCTACAGTCGCAGCAGCGTCCTGAGCCTCAGCAAAGCACGCTGGGAAGACACAGAGCGCTTCGTCTGCAGAGGAACACATGCCGGAGCTGCTCACGAGGCCTCGTTCCTCAAGAGCTCCGAGTGCTGATGTTTCTCCAGTGAAGACCAGCGTATCTGAGCGTCACGTGATTTACAGCTCAATACTGAAGCAGTCTGTCAATGTGCTGCCATTGCTGTTCATTCAATAAAGCTTCATCTGAACGCAAGCGCACATTTGTGTTGGACTGCATCATTGATCAGTGTGTCGTTCCTTCAAAGTCCTGCACTAAAGTTTCAGCGGCTTTTGATTGATTGTAATTAGGGGTGTAACAATAATTACAGTGGATAGTGACAATATGTAGCGTATTATTCACACAAAATGAAAGTTTAGGAAGTTTACAGGGTTTTCGTGTCACTACTACATTAAACTACTGTATATAATGTTAAAAATAATGTATAATAATGCAATGGGGGAATATTTGTGGGTCCTGATAATGCCAAATGTCTGATGTTACCAGTAAAAAGTGGCCTACATTATTTTAGATATATCTAGTCAGAGACATCAAGCATATTCGTCTGAAATAATTCTGTATTTTCAGCTTCAGAATCATGAATATTGTTATTCTGGTGTCTCTATTGTCCTGTGCATTGGGTTATCAGCACCAAGTCCAAGCCTATTCATTTACACACACAATGTTAAACCAAATGTACCATTTTGATGGAGTATGGCAATAATATGGTATTGTGAGTTCAGGATGGTGACATAAGGGTCTCGTTACACCCCTAATTGTAATAGTTGAGAACAGCTGCATTCAGCAGTAAATGTGAAATGAAGCTCTTGGGGTTTGAACATGGTCACTGGAGACGAGCTGCTCTATTCTGAGACCGTCACAATCACTAAACCTGACAATGCAAATGAGATTTTCACCTCAAACTCACAGTTTCACTCTTTTACTGGTTCAACGCTCTGAACTGGAGCAGTTTCACTTCTGCTAAAATGAGTTATGAGTAATAAATTCATTGTAAGCTTGAGATGATAGCTAGGCCTACTTGAAAAAGGCTCAAAAACATCTTTGTTACATTGACTTTATCATATATAGTGTATTGTACAAAACAAACAATATATGGTTTGTTTGATTTCATATCAGTTTACACATTCAGTTTTCTCTGATTCAGAGCATATTCGAGTCAAACCCGTCCGTCACAGTACAGATCTGTTGTGTTGAGAAGTATACAATACTTGGTGTTCAATTCATAGTAATTGCTCACTATAACAGATGTAATAATGTGGAACTGCAGCACTTCAGGCTCTAGTGAGAAACTGTGTTGAGTAATGCGACGTAAAAGAATAAAGATTTAAGCTGAATCAGAAATCACAAACTTCACTACTATATATGGGTGAAAAGCAGTATGTGACAAAAGAAGTATGTCCGAATTTACAGTACAAGTCCCCAGATTGACCGACTACAGTGAAGCGACGCAACCGACACTGGTAGATCACATGATAATGACAACATGGCCAATATAGTACGTCCAGATTACATTCATACTACACTCATTAATACTATAGAATGTACTTTTTTAGCGGTCGTGGAGTAATTACTTATTCAAAAAAGTTAGACAATTTCGGAAGCATCGTTAGTGCTAGTCATAGACAGTATATTTTGGACACAGCGACCCCATTGGATTCAATGGAGAAAAGTGAAGTCAATTAGAAGCTCTCACTTCCAGACTCAAACTGAGCTTGACGACGTAGCACAACCCGTCTGTCTTCTTGTAGCTGTGCCAAGAGAAATCTGAATCATTCCCTTCCGAATCTTGCAGAGACGGAGAGTGTGAGTAGGAGGTGTCCATGAGCTAGGAGCAGGAGAAACTTTTGCTAAGTATTCTGATTAATTATTTTGTCATTTTGCCTCCACGTCCCCCCGATTGACTGCGAGCTTCACCTCCTGTCCATACGGTAATCTCTCTACTGTGCGACAGAGAGTCGTGTGGTTATGACGCAATCGTTAGCCTATTTTTACAAAAACGGCTTCTACGGGGCCATAACGTAAGATACAAGGTAATGGAGCCTTTTATAGATTTTCGTGTTTCTTTAGAAATAAATAATGGACAAATGGAGTCTTTAAACGCCTCAGATGTAAAGTTATTCGCTGTCAAAGTGACGCCAACATGAATGGGAGTCAATGGGATGCTAACAGCAGGTGATGGTCCGCTAATCAATGGCGGCGCCCGGGGAAACTTCAGTGTTTTCCGAAACACTGCCCCTCTGGTGTTAGTTGCACACAAGTCCTGAAAATTGAAGCCAAACGTCTTGATCGCCCCCAGGTGGTTGGTCCCAGTACAGCTCATTAACTCCGTCCTCTCCATGTAATCGAAAGGAATGTGTGACAAACTAAACCATTAAATTACACTTCAAACTATTTTTTTTCCAAATATGTTTTCTGTCATTTTAGGTAGTTTTTGTTACGCTGATGTAAGTTTAAGTGTTCGGTTTTTTAAATAAGTTTGGTCTTAGTTAGTTATTTGATGCTATAAAAACGGGAATGTGACGCCATGATTGACAGCTGTGATTGACAGCTTCTCTAAACGAAGTAGTCACTTTGGGGGGGTTTCGGGGGGAAATTGGAGCTTCAACTTTAACCGTCCATAACTGTTTATTTCACACCGATATAAGTTGTTCTGCTGTGAACTGGACTAATCGATTCTGCGGGAGTGTGGACGGGACTCTCACTCTCACGACTGCGCAGAATCAGGTCTCAAATCACCGCTCAAATCACCGCCATATTGGGACTTCGCATTTCTACAATAGAAGAGAGTGAAGGTGCGTCGTCCATCTTTATTTACAGTCTATGGGTGCGAACCGAACAGTGTCTGAGGGAGTTGTATTGCTGGCCACGAATGGACGATCTTGTTCACACAATCCTCTCTGCATGTGTGACCGGCCAGGCCAGTGATAAATCAGCCAAAACATTCACAGTTCCAGTGCAGCCAGTGGGTTCACCAAATGGCCCATTTCAACCTCTCGAGAAGGGAGATACTGACTGTTAGATTGCAATAACACTGATTGACTATTTCAGCAAATGGCCAGAAGTTGGTTTTGCTTCATCAGTAACTTCTAAAATTTCTCGAGAAGGAAACCTTTGCTGATTTTGTGAAAACACAGGGAATAAAGAACATAAAGACAGTGTTTATTACCCTCAGGCTAACAGGGCCACTGAACGGTTCAACAATAGAGTTAAAGGTACGACCCTAAATAAAAAGACATTTGTCAGGTTAGACGCCATTGAATGTAACAGATGAAAACGAGGCTGTTATAAACGAGGGATAGACTTGGTCTGTGTCTGAAATCTCTTGAGTAGGTGCTTATTTTGAACAAGTAATTACTTCACGACTGCTAAAAAAGTACATTCTATATATGAATATAATCCAGAAATACATCCGCCATGTTGTCATTATCATGTGACGAAGTAGTAGGTCATCCGGGTACTTTTTGCCTACTCTCTTATGAGTTCTTCTTTTGTCACATGCTGTTTTTTGCCTACTATTTAGTATATAGTATAGTATGTGATTTTGGATGGCACTCATTGTATAAAGGTCAAATTAAGGAGTTTTTAATCTACTGCCTTTTTTCGAAAAGAAGTTTCCTCATTTGAACAATCGGTATGTTAAACAACAGTGCGATCCATTAAACTCACTGTACTTATATCCCTCACAGCCTCGTTTTCATTCCTGTCTAAAAATAAATGTCTTCTGGTTTGTATTTCCACAGCATGAAGGTAAGATCTTACGCATTTATGAATGAACCGCTCGATTTAAAATCTTCTCGGTCTACTGACATGTTATTATGACATTCACTTCAAACATTACTTTGCTCATGATAACTTTAGTTAACTCTACAATAGGTCAATGTGCAGCCAAACACTATACACAACCCCGAGATAACACACACTGTCACTCAGAACACACTGAGAGGAAAAACACTAGGATCAAACACCAATACAGAAAATACTAACTTTTACATCTTTACAGTTTGAACAATTTCAGTGACTTCATACAAAGTAATATTTTCTTCAAAGAAAAGAGTGACATTCTTTCATATGATTTATTAACATTTTTAGAACATAATTCTTTAAAGTAAATTAAAATTAGTTTGCTTCTATAGTCTGTAATAATTTACGGAATTAGAGTAATGAGAAAAAAAGGTAGAAACTAAAAGTACATACTGTAATTCGAACAAATAATTGAGGGGCTAATCCTGCCTCTCTCTAGCATCAGGCCACAGGTTTTCATCAACATCAGTTCCCATCAAAACCCGTCTTCCTTGTTCCATTTCCAAAATTAGTCTATCTGAGCTCTACCTATATCTATCTATCTATCTATCTATCTATCTATCTATCTATCTATCTATCTATCTATCTATCTATCTATCTATCTATCTGTTCACTAACACGTCTAAAACAAGACACCTGCTTAGCCTTTCAGCTGAAATTGCAATCATCAGTGTTTGAAAGGCACAAGGCTGAAATCTATTCTGTTTTGAATGTGTGGTTCACAGTTTTGACAGCAGTGTTTTAGCATTTGAACAAAGTGCTGTAAATCCACAGTGTTGTGCAGGTTGTGGTTAAAGTCATGGGATAAGTGTGTAGAGTTTTGAAAACTGTGTTCAAGCAATGAAAAACGAACTAGAGTTTGGTCCACATGAACTGCTGCTGTGCAGACTGTAGTTAGAGTTTTGCACATGTGACTCCAGTTGTGCCCACTGTCGTTTAGCAATCGAAACAAACTGTAACATGTATTGTGAATATGTGGTGCACATGAGACCAGTGACCAACAGGGGGCAACAAGAGACAATCCATCAGGAGCAGAATGTAAATCAAAGACAAGCTCTGCTCAAATTTATTTTGTTGGTTAAAACTTGCTTTATGTGAGTAAAATATATAGAGAGAAAAAATTTATTGAAGAATGTTTAGATATGTGTATTTGAAAACGTGTGTGTGTGTGTGTGTGTGTGTGTGTGTGTGTGTGTGTGAGAGAAAGTGTATGAGCAGCTGCAGTTTCAGTTCAGTCACTGTGACTCTGACTGACGGAGGTTTTTGTACGACTCTTTATCACTGTGTGATCACATCTTTACTGTTGATCCAGTGGTAACTCTGACAGTAATAATGTCCAGCATCTTCAGTCTGGACTCCACTGATGGTCAGAGTGAAATCACTGTTAGATCCACTGCCACTGAATCTAGATGGAGTTCCTGCCTGGAGGGTGTTTGCCAAATAAATCAGGAGTTTAGGAGCTTCTCCAGGTTTCTGTAAGTACCAGGATAGAGGCTGATTACCCCAACCCTGATAGACTTCAGGACTGGTTTTACAGGATATAGTAAATGTGTCTCTTAGTTGAACAGATTTCACTGCAGGCGTCTGAGTGACTGTCGGTTCACCGACTGATTCTACATCAAGAAGAATAAATAAACATTCAGAATGACATATTTGGATAATATTTCAAGCACTGTTAATCAGTTAAAATAGTGCAGATTAACTTCATATTTCCTCACCTGTGAAACAGCTGGAGAACATCCAGATGAAGATGAAGATGATGAAGCTCATGGTTGCTGATGGTTTAGATTCTCAGTGTTCAAACTCAGAGTTATAAATCCTCCTGAAGCGCACACACACACACACACACACACACACACACACACACACACACACACACACACACACACACACACACTCACACACACACACACACGATGTGCTGCGATGCAAATCATCTCTATGTAAATCTGTGTAAGGATTCCAACACATGATGCTCATAAATCATAACAGTGTTTAGGAGATTTTTTCCATGTTACGAGTCATAAACATGTATTCATGAGTCTGAAGCTTCAGGCTTTCTGATGATTCAAATGACAGAGTTGCTACACTAGTATGTCACTGTGAACTTCATTACAGGGCAAAGGTCATTCCAGAGGTCACAGGTCATCAGAATGTATTAAAATTGCTTTAATCATTAACAATGCATTGAGATGAGTGATAGAGTCAGTAGTTTTGATAGAACAGTTATGATGAGTAATATCTTTATTATTATCTTGATAAACTTTGAGGGAAAGATAAAGCTACTTGAAAAAGCTCAAAAACATATGGTGGCAGTTTTCAGTCATAAGTCAGTTTTGAGTGTGTGTTTGTGTGTGTGTGTGTGTGTGAAGGGGGTGTATTGGAATCCACTGCTGCTTCAATGTATATGTAATGAGTGATTATAATCAAGGTATTAATCAATATTTTTCCTTCTAAATATCAAATGAGTTGAATGACTTCTCTGGAGATTTTACTTTGTTATAGAAGTTACCAGTGTGATCACTGAAATGTTTTTTTTCCATTTTCTTTAATGTCTGTATTTTATATCTGAATGCAGTAACAGTGCTTGCTCATTTAGCCCGGCTTCCAGAAATGAAATAGGGACATGTTTTGTGTTTGAGAAAGGTCTTCAACGTGTTAAAGTTCCCGTTTTTCCTGTGTTTTTGAAGCTTTGATTGTGTTTACAGTGTGCAATATAACATGTGTTCATGTTTCGCGTGTAAAAAAACAGTATTTTTCACACAATTTACTTATCTGTATTTTCACTGTCCTAAAAACGGGCTGATGACTTCCTTGTTCTATGAAGTCCCTCCTTCAGAAATACGTAACGAGTTCTGATTGTGCCAGCGGTTCCTGTGTTGTGATTCGACAGCAGCTTAGCGCACGTTGCCTGGAAAGGTCACGCCTCTTACCATAATGTGGAGATGCATGCGCTCAGGGAAGGCCAAACAAAGGTGATTTGACTCCGGGATGAAAATAACAGTGTCTCGACGACAAGGTGACAAACACACTCTACAAACGCAACTCTTCCTCTTCTCCGTGGGAGCGCAACAAGACCACGCCCCCTTTTTTTGTGTATTCCTGTGGGCGGAGGTTAGTCAAAAAACTGTTCTAGTGACGTCATTAAAGCAGGAAGTAGAGGGATGTAGTCCCTCAAATAATTTTACAGGTATTATTTATGCTCTAACAGCAACATTACACACTAACTAAAGTTTGAAAAATGGGATTACGAAGAACAGGACCTTTAAAACATATAGTGGTCACTGAAGCCAATAGTTTAAGGGACCATTTCTTTGTTAAAGCCTTACTTTCCAGTTAGACTAAAGTGTTCCTCTCCTTGAGAGAAAGAACGCATTATCTTCATGTTTTGAGACGACTCTCCTGTTTATAATAAATCCAACCTTGGAAAAGCTGTGTGTCAGTGTGTGTGTTAGTCTTCTTGGTTACAGGTTAAGGAACCACTGGCATTATTGGAGATTGACTGAGTTGTTGTTCGGGACATGCTGGCGCCCAGCAACCCAAATCTGCGACCTGGAAGGTCACAACGTGCCTAACTTCATGGTCCGAGTGTCAGCTGCATAATTGATGGAGATATGCTTCAGTCTATCTGTATATGTGAGGAAAATGACTATAGGTGTGTTGGACATCGGCTGCGGCTGGATGTAACCGATCGGCGAGAGTAACCGCGTGCAGGCGGGGAGGAGCTGCAAACAGAGACGTGAAGTCGGACACTTTCTGGTTCCCGTTGTGACCGCTCACGTGGTGTTTGCATACTTTACCACAGCCGAAGTGAAATAAATGCAATATTTGCCAAATAATACACAGATGTTTCAGAGACATTTTCATTCAATACTTTATGTAGGTTACTGCTTCATACAGCGTCTGTTTGAACAAGAATAAAGTTCATCATAAGCTACTATCAATGAAGTGGAGTCTACGATTTTTAATCAGTTTTAATTTGATAAACATGACACAATATAACATCGCAACTACATGAAAATAGTGTATACTGTTATAAAAAACTGATTTGTGAGCTTTAGAGGAACTAAAGGTGTTCGAATAAACACGAAACAAATGTGATCGTTGTCATGCGGTGAATCCGCCCAATCGTGGAACAGCTGTGTCGTCATCAGCCCTCCTGCAGCCCAGTGCAGCCACTCTTGAGAAGCTGCGCTGGCTGAGTTCTCCGCCTACTCTCGAATCGCTCTCGCGGTACTTTGATGGCACACGTCACTGTCACGTGGCGTCGGCGCTGTATCAAGTCAGACAAAATTTCGAACCATCATGCACTGCTTCAAGTCAGCCGCCGATTGGTCTGCGCAGAGCTGCATGAAGTCGAACAAGTCTAATGTCACAGCCAGCGCCGCCCACGCTCCTCGGCCCAGGCTCGCCATTGCCAGGTCCTGTTCCCATTCCCCTGCACGGGCCTGGCCCTCCATCCCTCCATCCCTCCCCAAGACTCCACTCCACCACCCTCCTGGACTGTGTCCTGAGGAGCGTCTGGAATCCGCTCCTGAAGTGGGGGACTCTGTCATAATTCCTGTCTTGTGTGGACTTTTTGTCAATTCCTGTCCTGTGCCATGTTTTGTAGTCCTTTGTAGTTTTTCTTGTTTATTAGTCTTCCCAGGTGTTTCTGATTAGCCACGCCCCCTTGTTATCTTGTTAAGCTTGTTTGCATGTGTATTTAAGCCTAGTTCTAGTTCTAGTAATGTCTAGTTCAGTCTTTGAGTTCTTAACGGTGTATGTTGGTTGTCCTGTTCCCTAGTCTGAGTCTGAGTCTGAGTCTGAGTCCGAGGCCGGGTTCACACCGGATGCAGAAGCGGCGCGAAAGCGGCGCGGAACGGAGGCCGCTTCCTTTCGGCGCCCATGTTAACCTATGGTGTCGTTCACACCAGACGCGGAGCGCCGCCAGCCCGCGCCATGAAGCGCCAGTTTCGGCGTCTGGTCTATTTTTTGCGCGACCGCGAGTGATCCGCGTCCATTCCGGCAGGAAGTCACACCAAGAAACACGAGACATCCGGTCAATTGTCAAAATAAAAGCAATTTTCAAATTAAAATACCGCGAGTGTCAAATGCGATCATATTTGTGTATCTAAACAGACTAGAAAGATGAAAACAAACAAAGAAAAAAACTGTCTACCATATTCTCTCTCTGGCTGCGTGTGTGTCTCGACAACGGATTAATAAAAGAAGTGTACAAACTTCTTGGTTACAGAAACATGGTGTATTCATTTTATGAGGTTATTTACTTACCCATGATGTAAAAAATAGCTCTGAATAAACAACAACTGAGCAGAAGCGCTTGTCGACCTCCACGAAGAATACGCGTCTGGTGTGAACAGGCAGGCGCCGGACCCCGCGTGATTTTCCGTTCCGCGCCGCTTCCGCGTCCGGTGTGAACCAGGTGTGAGTCTGTCAAATTTTGAGTCTGATTTAATAAAAGACTACGGCACGTGGATCCTGCTTCCTCCTATATGTTTCAACCGCATTGTTACAGTTTGTGTGTGATCATGTGTTTACTCAATTCCTGTCACACAACAGTTCAGTCACTAGCTATATTGCCATCCTCCTATTTTATGTGAATTTTGGGATTGAATTTCACATAAAAAAAATGTGGTATGGAAATGCCGAGATGCACATAAATTCAAAAATGTGCAGAAAAAATCGTATGAGCTCAATTGAGGTGATGATGTTTTTATCCGGTAAGAAGACATGCACATAAACTATAAAGGAAACATATTCATAAATCCCTCAATGCGCAACAAAAAACTCACATGATTTTGTCTTAACAGGGAATGTGATTGATAACTGGAATCATCTTAAGGGTTTGGTTGTAATATTTTTAATGAACTGTTAAAACTATCCTCACCGCAAACAGCCGTAACATAGCTAACTGTTTTAGCATGTGGGTTTGAAGTTAGCAACAACTTAAACTAACTAACAACTAACCGAAACACTGATCTCAGTAAAACTGCAGTATTTTATCTTGTAAAAATAACAGTGAAGTTTCATTTCTGATACGCTTTATTTCAGTGTTGAGCAATAACATCTTTATGAATGTTTTAAGTGTGTTTGACTCGAGACTGAAGTGTTGTTGTGAGAGATCTGTCTTCTGCTCATGTGAGACTCAGACGCATCGCTGGATTCATAATTAATGCTCCAGAAAACAGTGAATGGTTACAGACAGACTGATTGTGGGACGGTGGAGCATCTGATCATGTTAAATAAGGTTTCTCTCTTTCACTGCTCATTTTGCTCTGAATCAGTTCATCTGTGACTCTTGGACATGATGATCTAAACAGAGGCTTTATGGAAGATGATTAATAATCTATTCAAGCAACAACATGTTTATGATTCACTTTACAGTATGAGTGTAGATAAACCAACAATTATCTGAAAAAAATATGATCAAAATAATTTCTTATTATCTTCAGTAATATTAATGAAGTGCAGAAAATTTGATATTAAGTTAATTTTTGTGTTTCTGTTGAGAGTGTGTGTGTGTGTGTGTGTGTGTGTGTGTGTGTGTGTGTGTGTGTGTGTGTGTGTGTGTGTGTGTGTGTGTGTGTGTGTGAGATAGTGTTTGAGCAGCTGCAGTTTCAGTTCAGTCACTGTGACTCTGACTGACGGAGGTTTTTGTACGACTCTTTATCACTGTGTGAACACATAGATAGTGCTGACATGGAAACTCTGACAGTAATAATGTCCAGCATCTTCAGTCTGGACTCCACTGATGGTCAGAGTGAAATCACTGTTAGATCCACTGCCACTGAATCTAGATGGAGTTCCTGACTGGAGTTTTTTTGCATAACGAATCAGGAGTTTAGGAGCTTCTCCAGGTTTCTGTAAGTACTAGGCTAAACCTTCATCCCCACTACCACTCCATCTGTACACATCACTTGAGTGACGGTGATCTGTCCTCTACACTCTGAAACACAACAAGAAGAAAATACACTCAAAACTTTGACAATATACTTGAAGAAATGAATTAATATCAAACTTGTGCTCCACAAACCTTGAGCAAACGCTGTGAGAGTCTCCAGATGAAGATGATGATGAAGGTCATGTTGATGAAGATTGTTGTGTGTGTCAGTGATGAAGTGTTAAACTCACAGCACTATAAACACTCTCACACACTGAAGATCTGATCAATATGCAAACACACTCCACATCATTTCCCTGAAGACAGAAGAAACACTGTTTTGTCTTTTAGTGTCTTTGCTAATAAACTTCTGTGGATCATTTTCAGAAACAGAAACTCATGATTTACTTCATGTTATTTTGGGTCGATCTTCTCGCTCTAAACACTGTTTTAATGATCAGTTTCATTCAGACTTTGATGCTGAGAGAATTTAATACCTGTGCTGCAGATTTATATCATCCATGATACTGTATAACAGGTCAAAGGTCATCCAATAGAGAATGACTATTCTGGCTGAAGATTTCATTATAAAGCTTATATTTCATCATAAAGATGTTTTCATCTTTTTTTTTTTTTAAGATGAAGATTTTGTGGCTCTTAAATGATCTAATGAAACTGTATGATCTAATGAAACTCTTCTCTGAAAGAGAGAAAATGCCTCTTCTGGAATCTACTTGCTGCACTAACTGCCACAGACTTTTACAAAGGATTGCAGTTCTTGAAACAAAGTTATTTACGGGACCACCAAACCAGACGGAACACACAACAGAGCTTCGTCATGGACGCCCTCAGCATATAGCCGGTGAGTCCCATGAAACTAGTGCTCCTCGACAGGTAGAGAAACAAGCCGATCGACTTACAAACCGATGGCACAAACAGGGAGCGAGACCCAAAGGCACTCGAGACATCAGATTGTCACGAGCCTCACATATTACCGCAGTAGCATCCTCTACCCCAGATACAGCTCTGACAAAGATTGCAAACACTGGTCTCCCACCAACACCTATACATCTTGAGAACAGATTTGAAGTACTAATGAATGTAAATGAGGAATCCCCAAACGTGATGAATGTGATCGAACACAGACTGTATCAGCCAGTAGCTAACACTGATGCTAACTGGCGCTCAAGGTCGAGCAGACAGCGGCACTCAGCTCAGAGCGCAGCCGAGCCCAGGACTCTGATAGTGGGGGACTCCATAATCAGAAACATTAGCGGCAGGGATACAACTACGTGCTGCCTTCCACAAGCAACAACTTCTGATATAAACAGGGAACTTCAGAACATTCTAATGAAACATAAGACTGCAAATCGACTCATCATTCATGTGGGGAAGAATGACATTCATAAAGAGCAGTCAGAACTCCTTAAGAAGGATTTCAATTAACTTTTTGAAACACTTAAAAAACTGAAAGTTCAGACATTCATCAGTGGACCACTCCCAGCAAGAGGGACAAACAGGTTTTCACGGTTGCTTGGGATTAATACATGGCTGCAAAAAACCTGCAATATAAAAGGAGTAAACTTCATTGACAACTTCAATCTCTTCTGGAGTCAGAGACAACTATTTCATCGGGATGGCCATCACCCAAACAAACTTGGTTCAAGAGTGTTAAAGGACAACATCTACTTCTCCCTCAATCATCCTTCTGCAGTGTGTGCCAATCCACTCAATCAGAACGGCACACACACACCTGGACACAGTATGAATGACCACAGGACTTCACTTCATGATGTTGACATATCACACAAGGACAATGATAACACCACTGAGCCACAACAACCTCTGCTCACGGACACAATCTCAGCTGAGCCCTGCCCACAGAGCTCACCACAGACAGACACATCAGAACTGCTCCAAGATTCAGCACCCAAGGACGACTTACTGGAAAACAGCCAGGGAAGCCAGGACAGCATATCACAGCCTCCTATAACACCAGAGCAACAGCCCCTTTCACCAGACACGTTCTCCCTCTCGCCAGCAACTCCACTCCTGTGCTTCTCACAGAAAATGGAAGAACTTGTGCATGCTGGAACCAGACTATCACACTCTTTTGCTGCAAGCCCCCAGATATCAACCAAAAAACGTCGGGCACCGCTACCACCAAAGCCTGCGCGCCCAGCTCGCCCTCCCCCTGCCTCTGTGAGAGCTCTTCAGCCTCTGCCACAACGCCAGGGCCCACACCCTCCTCCATCTGCTCGAGGTGAACCAAAAACAACTGATACCAGCTCTCAGTGATGTATGTCGGGTCCCCGCTTTGATAACAGTAACTTTCTCAAATGTTTACAGAACAAGCGGGAACCCAGTGTGCCTGTATCTTTCTCTATTGCTGTTCTATTACAAGATAGAAAGTCTAAGGCCTTCAATAGCCGTACAGCAAACTCAACTAATCTGGTGCCTATTGCACGTCTAACTAAGATTGGTGTAGGGAAAAAAAGTAAGACTGTTAAGTTTGCAATTTTAAACATCCGCTCACTTAAAAATAAATCACTTCTAGTCAATGACTTAATAACCACAAACAACCTGGATTTTATGCTTCTAAATGAAACCTGGCTAGAAGACAGCTGCAGTGCAACAATCCTCAATGAAACATCCCCTCCTAACTTTACTTTTATGAGTGTCTGCAGAGCTGTTAAGAGAGGTGGGGGTCTAGCTGCTCTTTTTAAAGATATCTATCAATGTAAGCAAATATCATTTGGGAACTACACGTCTTTCGAATATCTGGGTATTATATTAAAAGGTGCTCCACGCATTTTACTCATCATTATTTACAGGCCTCCAAAATACTCTCCAGCCTTTGCTGAGGAATTTACAGAACTGTTATCAACAATTACCTCAGAGTTTGACTGTTTTGCCATTGCTGGAGATTTGAACATTCACATAGATAATGCAGAAAATAATATGGCAAAAGAAATCAAAACTGTTTTAAAAACTTTTGATCTAACTCAGCATGTACATGGACCCACACACAATCATGGACACACTCTAGATTTACTTATCAGTAAGGGTCTAAACATCTCATCGATTGTTATTAAGGATGTAGCACTGTCTGATCATTTCTGTATTTTCTTTGATATATTGATCTCTCCTGCCACTGAAGCTAGATCTGAGTCTGTCAAGAAGAGATGCTTAAATGAGAACACTAGTGTACTATTTATGAAGGCTATATCCTTAACACCAAGCATATCTGCTGACTCTGTTGATTTTCTCCTTGATTCTTTTAACTCAAAAGTTAAAAGTGCAATTGATGATATTGCTCCTGTGAAAGTCAGGAAGAAGAGTGGCAGACAAAAAGCACCTTGGAGAAACTCAACAGCAGTGCAAAATATGAAAAGACAATGCAGAAAAGCAGAGCGCATGTGGCGGAAGACAAAACTTGTAGTCCATTATAACATCTACAAAGACAGCCTTCATGCTTTCAATATGGAACTAGGCAAAGCTAGACAGACTTTCTTCTCAAATATTATAAACTGCAATTTAAACAACACACGCACTCTTTTTGCTACTGTAGAGAGACTGACAAACCCCCCAAGCCAGATTCCCAGTGAAATGCTCTCAAACAGCAAGTGCAGTGAGTTTGCTTCTTTCTTCTCTGACAAAATCAATAATATCAGAAAGGTGATCAGCACATCCTTGAGTTGTGCTGGGGTCAGACAGATCAGACCACCTGAAAAAGTAGTAACTTTGTCTGATTTCAAAAAAATTGATGGCAAAATTTTGGTAGAAACCGTACAGCACCTTAAAACATCAACATGCGCTCTTGACACACTTCCCACATCTTTTTTCAAAAGTGTGTTAAACAGTTTAGAAGCAGATCTTCTAGAAGTGGTAAATGCCTCACTTCTCTCTGGGAGTTTTCCAAACTCCCTGAAAACTGCAGTTGTCAAGCCCCTCCTGAAAAAGAACAATCTGGATAAGACCATATTAAGCAACTATAGACCGATCTCAAATCTTCCTTTCATAGGCAAGATCATTGAAAAAGTTATCTTCAATCAGCTGAACAAATTCTTAAGCTCGAATGGATACTTTGATAATTTTCAATCTGGTTTCCGACCGCATCACAGCACAGAGACAGCGCTCATAAAGATAATAAACGATATTCGCTTAAATACTGATTCAGGCAAATTATCAGTGCTGGTACTACTCGACCTCAGTGCTGCATTTGACACTGTCGATCATAACATACTTCTTGACAGGCTGGAAAACTGGGTGGGGCTTTCTGGGATAGTCCTAAAATGGTTCAGGTCATACTTAGATGGGAGAGGTTATTATGTGAGTATAGGAGACCATAAGTCTGAGTGGACATCCATGACATGCGGAGTCCCTCAAGGCTCAATTCTTGCGCCACTCCTGTTCAACCTGTATATGCTCCCAATGAGCCAAATAATGAGAAAGAACCAAATTGCTTACCACAGCTATGCAGACGACACACAGCTGTACTTAGCCCTATCGCCTAATGATTACAGCCACATTGACTCCCTGTGCCTATGCATTGATGAAGTCAACAGTTGGATGTGTCAAAACTTTCTTCAATTAAACAAAGACAAAACTGAAGTTATTGCGTTTGGAAACAAAGATGAGGTTCTCAAGGTGAACGCATACCTTCTCTCTAGGGGTCAAACAACTAAAAATCAAGTCAGGAATCTTGGTGTGACACTAGAGTCAGACCTTAGTTTCAGTAGTCATGTCAAAGCAATAACTAAATCAGCATACTATCATCTGAAAAATATTGCAAGAATTAGATGCTTTGTTTCCAGACAAGACTTAGAGAAACTTGTGCATGCTTTCATCACCAGCAGGGTGGATTATTGTAATGGACTCCTCACTGGCCTTCCCAAAAAGACCATAAGACAGTTGCAGCTCATACAGAACGCTGCCGCTAGGATTCTGAGCAGAACCAGAAAATATGAACATATCACACCAGTCCTCAGGTCTTTACACTGGCTCCCAGTTAGATTTAGGATTGATTTCAAAGTATTATTACTGGTATATAAATCATTCAATGGCCTAGGACCTCAATACATTGCAGATATGCTCACTGAATATAAACCCAACAGATCACTCAGATCATTAGGATCATATCAGCTAGAAATACCAAGGGTTCACTCTAAGCATGGTGAGTCTGCTTTTAGCTATTATGCCAGCCGCAGCTGGAACCAGCTTCCAGAAGAGATCAGATGTGCTCCTACAGTGGTCACATTCAAATCCAGACTCAAAACACTTCTGTTTAGCTATGCATTTACTGAATGAGCACTGTGCCGCTGTTCGTCCGACTGTACTGTATTGTATTTCATTTTATTTTTCTAAACTGTTTTAATTATTCTTGTTTCTTTTTATTATTTTAATTTCTTCTATGTAAAGCACTTTGAATTGCCATTGTGTATGAAATGTGCTATATAAATAAACTTGCCTTGCCTTGCCTTGCATGGGTATTTTTCCCCTCCAGATGCTTAGTCAGTAAGTTTAACAACATAAGTGAAGCATCCTCAACACTTCTATTCGCTCTATATGCAAATTGCATAGGATCGAGGGCTTGTCCAGTCTTACTCAATATCTCAGACTTCACCAATTTCTCAAATGATTTCATTACTAAGGAGGTGAGGGCAACTGGTCTCAGATCATTTAAAACTTTAGGATTATTGCATTTGGGAACAGGAGTAATAATAGACTTTTTCCACAGGCTAGGTACCTGTTGTGCCCGTAGTGACCAATTAAAAATATCAGAAAATATTGAAGTTAATTGCTTTGCACAGTGCTTTAATATTCTCCCACATATGTAGTCTGGACCAGGACTCTCATTCACCTTAGTGGAAAGAAAACATTTCTCCACTGCTGCCTGTTCTAAGACTATGTGGGAATCATCCTTACACAGGCATCGTAATTCTTCTACTTCATCTTTAAAATCAAAACTTTCAAATCTTGAATAAAACCTATTAAGAGCATTTGAAAGGTCATCATTTGATCTAAAACCGTCAATACACACAGTGCTCTTATTCACATTATGCTGTAATCCCACAATTTTCTTCATATCAGACCAAGCTGAGCCTAAATTATTGTCTGCCAAATTATTTTCCAACTTAACTTTGTATGCCTGCTTAGCTTTAAGGATCTCCCTTCTAACCTCCTTCCTCGCTAATGCCCTATCTAAGCCTTCCCCCTGCTTGTAGGCTAGCTTCTTATTCTGCAAACTTGTTTTGACTGATTTTGACATCCATGGTTTAGTATTTGGAAAAACCTTAAATTTACGTGTAGGCACAATCATATCCTCACAAAAAGTTATATATGAACATACAACATCAGTCAGTTCGTCAATATGTTCAAAAGAGTCTTTGAACACCTCCCAGTACGTACAATCGAAGCACCCTTGCAGACGGGCGATAGAATCTTCAGACCACATTTTGACTTCTCTCATCTGAGGTTTTTCTCTCTTAAATAAGGGTCTATATATAGGAAGGAGCTGCACACAATTATGGTCAGCAGATCCCAGTGCTGACAATGGTACAGACTTATATGCCCCCTTTATAGTCCCATAACAGAGATCCAGCATCTTATATTGTCTTGTTGGGCATGTGATGTATTGATAGAAATTTGGCAGGGTCTTTTTAAGTGACACATGATTAAAATCTCCCAAAATAAAATTCGGCGCCTCTGGTGAAATATTCTGAAGTCCTTGAACAACATCAAATACAATGTTCGATGCAATGGCGTTGTTAGCTTTCGGATGAATGTACACAACAGTTATAAAAATTTGTGGAAATTCCCGTGGCAAATAAAATGGACGAAGGGATACTGATAATAACTCAATGTCGGGTGTACCGATCTTCTCCCGAATAGTCACTGCAGTGCAATAGCGCTTGTTGACATAGAGGCACACACCCCCACCGCGGGATTTACCTGTGATTTCTGCACTCCTGTCCGAGCGAAATGGAATACCAAAACCATCAATACACAGGCCATTATCCAAATCCTCCTCGGTTAGCCAGGATTCTGTGAGTGCTATGACACAGCTGTTTCTGTATTCCTGAAGAAAGCGAACATTTCCTTGCAACTCGTCGAGTTTATTTCGTAATGACTGTACGTTTCCCAGGATCATTGAGGGCAGGGGGATACGGGTAAGCTGTTTACGCCGTAGTCGTTGACGAACACCTCCCTTTTTTCCTCGCTTCCTTTTCTTAACTTTCCCTGCATTATCTCCAGGTGTAGAATTACTGTTCTCCCTCCGTAAAATGCCGCCGGGAAGATGAGAAAGCGAGTACTGACCACTGAGTAGACTCGGCGAGTTCCAAGCCAGTAGTTGATCCCTGGTATAATGAATCCTTGAGGCCGGAACCACCGTTCCATGGCAAGCGCAATTCAAGTCCAAAAATATCCAAAACGCGATTAAAATGATCAACTCCATTGGTCTCGATGGATAGTTTGTGTTTAAGCACACTTAATCATGAGAAACATAAACCATTAAACATAAAAACATACACGGAAACTCTTAAAAACAACACACATAGGACGCCGAGTTTTTCCTTCTGCTGGTCGCCGCGTGCGCATGCGCCCCCGTCTCGCCAATGGTGTCGCTGTGTCTAGTTTATATACTGTCTGTGATTTAAACCCTGCTAGTGTCTTCTGCTAGTTAGCGAAGAACTATCTCAACTGTTAAATAACATATTGGAGATTAAAATAATATCAGATTTGTCTAATTTTAAATAAACACAAAAAATAGAGATGAAAAATTAACTTAAGTAAGAAATGTACTTTTGCTATGGTTTAATAAATGTCTATGGATATCTTCCAAAAATTGTTTTATTTTGGCGCAATTTTTTCTCTATATAGTGTTGATATGGCAACTAGAAAATACACCAAGTTTCGTCATCCTAGATTGTGTGGAAGTATTTAAAACAAGTGTGTTACAACTAGCCCCGTGTTACGTTGTGCCCCGCGCTCCCCTATGTCTGGATTACACACACACACACACTCATTTATACTATATAGAACTGACTTTTTTAGCGGTCGTGAAGTAATTACTAAAATCTAAATAAGTATCTACTCAAGAGAGTATGTGATTTCAGCGCTTCTTTCAGCTTTTTCTCCCGATTCAAGAGACTTCATCCTTCGAAGGCCGATTGCGTCACCGCGGTGCAACGAAGTCTGTGTCAATTCAAAGGCTCCTTCAAATGCGTCTTCGTTTCTCGTGAAACAACACTCACGTTTCCCATTTAACACTCAGTCCGACCTTCACGACCTTCGAAGGATCCAGACTCTGAATTGGGACGCAGCCTCTCTGAAGTAGAGCTGCCTCGAGATTTTTCAAGTCGACTAGTAGTTGTTCATTTAAGCGATTAGTCGACTAATCACACATGTATATTTGTTGTGAATTCTCTCCCTTTAAATATTAAGTTGGCTACGTGTGTGACATTTTAAGTTGCGTTGTACGCAAATAACGTAGTACAGCGTTCTCAGCACGTACGGACTCAGTGTAATTGCCTATTCACTTAAGCTACTCCAGTTGAGGGATCATATCACGTGCACACAGTCATGTGCAGTGTTTATGTGCAAGAGAAAGTTTGTGACAAAGTAAGTTTTCCTTCTATGTATATGTCATATGGAGAGACTATGGTCTATTTTATTATGTGTGTTTTTGTGTGTATTGGCACCGTTGTTTTCCTTTTTTCCTTTTTGGTGTTCTTTTGTGATTTGTTTATTGATGCACGTTTTATTTTTGTGACTGTTGACCATGATTTAGAATGTGGGGTAACGCCCCCATATTTTCCGGGGAGTCCGGATCACAGCTGATTAGCAGATGGACAGCTGTTGGTAATTGCCATGTCAAATCACAGACGGTTCAAAAAGGCGAAGGAACTGAAAACAGTGTGTCTGTGATCCCGTGAACTCTGTTGTGCAGCTCTGTTCTCCATATTTTTTATTGCTGGACGGTAGTCGCGATTGTTTTTATTTCACTGCCCCGACTGTTGCATGGATTATTGTCTGCTCGTGTTGAAGCTGAAGTTCTGTTGAGTGACGGTCCTGCTGATAATCCGGTGGCTGCTGGTATCTTCGTCTTTCCTCTGCTGCGCTGGGATTGCTGCCGTTCTCTGCTGCGCTGGGATTGCTGCCGTTCTCTGCTGCGCTGGGATTGCTGCCGTTCTCATCTGCGCTGGACTGCTGCCGCCTCTGCTGCGCTACAGATCGCTGTTGTTCTCCGCTGTGCTGCCCGGAGCTCTGCTTCGTCTGTCTTGGGCTGGTGGTGTTGTGGAGCACTGTCTAACAATACTGGGAATTTGATTCATCTGTTCCCAGTTTATTGGTGAGTGACGCCCTGTGTTAAGTTGTGTGCCTTGCCTCGTCTGAAGTTAAAGGGGTGGTTCGGGATTTTTGACATCGGACCTCATTTTTAAGTCAGCCTGGTTGTTATTCATCAGTGGAGACATTTTTTTTTTTTAAATGATCCAGTCCTTATATTTGGATAGTTAGCCGATGCTAGGCTAGCGCGAGTCAATGGTATATGTTAACCAGCCATTAAAAACCGTTTTACCCACTCCACAGTGCACCAAACGCAAATCAATTATAACACTAGACTATCGATGTATATGTCCGTTGAGAGAATAATGTTAGAAATCAAACTTACCTTTCATCTCAATGATCCCAAAGGAACTAGTTTCTCAGCAGCTGCGGAATTTTACTTTGCTCCGGTTAGTAATGCGGTAAAAAGTAAACACAGAACAGAAGCGCACTGTAATCAGTGTACCAGCGGCAGGTAAATACACTTGCGTCATGTGTGTACCGGCTCACTCGGTTGCCTAGGTAATCAATATCACTCCGCTACTGCTGTAGACAAGGCTTATGATTACAGGGAACAAATTATAACTAATGCAATGTGATGAAAGGTAAGTTTGATTTCTAACATTATTCTCTCAACGGACATATACATCGATAGTCTAGTGTTATAATTGATTTGCGTTTGGTGCACTGTGGAGTGGGTAAAACGGTTTTTAATGGCTGGCTAACATATACCATTGACTCGCGCTAGCCTAGCATCGGCTAACTATCCAAATATAAGGACTGGATAATTAAAAAAAAAAAATGTCTCCACTGATGAATAACAACCAGGCTGACTTAAAAATGAGGTCCGATGTCAAAAATCCCGAACCACCCCTTTAAGATCTGTCTCACCTAAATTGAGGAGTTCTAGTCTGTCTACTGTAGTCATACCACTCTCATAACTATCTATTCACGAATTGCAGTGATGTAATGAGTATTGCACGATTGATAGCTTTTCTAGTGTGGTGTTGTGTTTATGCTGTTTATCTACTGTGGAGATACTGGCGGCTCTTTCTTTTCTGTTTGTGTGAGTGTTGTGTTGATGCGCACGAGTGATTGACAGGTGGCCTGCTGTGTAGACGCCGTTGCTTGGTGCGAGACGGACTTGCGTTTGAGGAAACGCTTATGGACTGTGGGTGCCTAACTACGGACTTCCAGTGGATTTGTGAATGTGTTTTTTTTCCGATGTCCAGCTTTTCCGATGTCCAGCTTTCCTCATCCTCTTTCGGAACAATGAAGTAACGGCTGTAAAACCCTGACTGTCTGCTGGGAGGAGAAACCCCTTCTATAGCTCCTTTTGCAGAAGTGTAAGTACTTCCTGCTCCATAACCAGAGCCTGCTCGGGGTCCACCACTGTGGGGAGGACCTCTAGAAATCTGGGCGGACGAGAACCGAACTGAATTCTGAAACGCTTTTCTATAGTGTGCAGGACCCACTGAGAAATATGTGGCAGTAGTTTCCACGCTGCCAGAAATTCTACTAGGGGAACCAGTCTCTCGAGACTGGCCTCTGGATTTGGTTTAACAGTCACTTTGGTGCCCTGAAGCGGCGAACCGGCAGGGAACAACCGAACTGACCGTTCTACGCCCCTCCTCGGAGGATCGTATGGGGACGCTGACACCTCGGTGCCCTGAACGAAGAACCGGCAGGGAACAACCGAACTGGCAGCGCTGCGACCCTCCTCAGAGAGTCGCACCCCAGAGGGTGCCGAGGAGAAACGATTTCTCAAAACCGTCCCTACCCCGGAGGGGACCACCCTCAGAAGCCTGCAGCCTCGGCGTCAGGGCTTCTTCTTCCATTTTTAGCTATTTTAGAGATAAAACAGTCCTCAGATCTTGCATATCTCTAACTGGCTAGACTGTGACCGCCACCCATGTCCCCCTCGATTGTGGATGAGCCCGAATGGCGAATCTTTGTTTTGCCGCACTCTATGCTGCGAGCAGCTTAAGTATGCTGAGACTGCTCCCGCCCAGCCGTCTCAGGAACATTAGATCGGTGAGGAAGAAACCTCTGGAACGCCGATGAAGAGTTGAAAGCGGAGCGTCCAGAAGAAAATACATATTTTATCTTAATTTTTCTTTACATCAGAAAAACTATATATATATATATATATTAGGGCTGTCAAAGTTAACGCGTTAATAACGGGAGATACACAGTGTTGCCAACTTAGCGACATTGCAGACCCCTTTAGCGAATTATTATTATTTTTATTTTATTTTTTTTTCTTCAACAAAGCGCCCAAACCTTATTTAGTTTCTGAGAATCTACCGGTACCGCCGGTACTGCTCTCTCACCTCTCACGCGCGCACCTCTCGCTCTCTCTCGCTCTCTCTCTCTCTCTCTCTCTCTCTCTCTGCGTCTCGCGCGGAGGAGCAGCGCTTTAATTCAGTTAAGCACAGATATTATGTTGCTTCACTAATTTTACAAGTATAGCCGAAATCAGAGCACAGATATTGTCTTTATCTTATGTGAATTTGATTTTACCAGACGACGGCTCGATTATCAGAATTGTTGTGCAGATTAACTTAACATCTTGGAAGGGAGAGCTGGTTATCTTAATGGGTCGCGTTTCAGTCACCATTTCAAATTCATTCCGTTGTTTGACAACAGAAACAGTAAAATATACCAATGAAAACAGTTTTATTGAGAATTTAGCTTCATCAAAATGGGCACAGAGAGAGACAAACTACAATGTAATAATAAATAATAAATGTACATTTAGCATTTTCAGAAGAGCTGCCCTGTCATGCAAAATCTAAACATGTTTGTGTTAGTAAATTGCTCAGTGCAAAGAAACAGAAGTAATGGTAACCTGGCATTTTTTTGTTCTTTCTACATGTCTGATAGACATGAACAAGTTCTTTGAAAAACATCTATGACCTTTGAAACATGTCTCGTCTTCATGCTCTATATTGACTATGGTTTCAATAATAAACATACATTTGCATAAAGCATCTATATTTATCCATGCCCAGGTTGATTAGAGTATTACAAACTTGAAAATTATTAATTTAAGGTACATTTAGAACAAATAAAAAAATGTGTGATTAAATGCGATTAATCGCGAGTTAACTCATGACAATCATGCGATTAATCGCGATTAAAAATTTTAATCGATTGATAGCCCTAATATATATATATAAATATATCACTCCGTGGCCACCAGCAGGAAACAACCGAACTGGCAGCGCTGCAACCCTCCTCAGAGAGTCGCCACCCAGAGGACGCCGAGGAGAAACGATTCCTCGAAACCGTCCCTCCCCGGTATAGTTTATCTGTTGCGCGACGCAATTCTCGAATAGCGTCAGTGCTGTTACATCCTCACATTCATCCATGTCCTTATATACTTTACCTACCAGTGCTGCCTAATAATATTGATCTATTATTTATGATGGCTGGTGGGTAACGTCGGGGTTATGATGACACCAACACGGGAGAGAGATAGCTCGCAAGCGTCTCTTTAACCCGAGGCACTGTCATACCATGATACTTAATACCCATAACATTACTATAGTAGAAGTTTAGGGATAAAACACATAAACAGAAACCGGTTTATTCCACAATCTCGACACCTCAGTCTGGAGATAGGGAAAAAAAACGGCACTCCCCGACGAGGAGGCTGAGATATAGAGTTTTCCTTATATTTTCACTCTCATATATGTTCGGCTGGCCAGTAATATTTAACTTAGCAACAGCACTATATAAAACCTCCTTTTATAAGCTCCTCTTTATTCAACAGAGTTATGAGCTGACTTATTTATTTATTCATTGAAAACTCATAAACATCTGCCTTATTTTGATATTTTTTCTTTTATTTATTTATTTTTTAAACAAAAACACTAACGATACCAATTCCTCGGAACTGGAAATCGCAGCATGAGTGCCTCATCCCGGGAAGGAGAAACCGCAGAGCGTGCTTCTCCCCGAGATAAGGCACTGGATCGAACAGGTGTTTGTTAGAACCATTTGCGATCCCCAAGATGCGTGTCGACGCCGTGCCTCGGCAGCAGCGGGAGCCGCGCCTCGTGGCGCGCGCACCGAACCGTCCTCCTCGAAGAACGGCCGGCGGGAGCGGAGCGTCCTCACGGACAGCTTCTCGCAATGCTCACAGTCAGCCCCCTCGAGAACTGACTGTTGGCATGCTTCACTCCCAAACAAGCAACACAAAGCTGAAGTGTGTGTCCCCACCCGTGATATAACGTGGGGAGGGAACAACACAACGCTTGCTTGCTCTCTTTTGCCATAATATATATATATATTGCAACTTGACAGACAACAATAAATATGACAAGGACAGAATACACAGATCGCTTGCTGAAGGCACAGAAGCTGTCGCGGTCTGTCTCAGGGGTGCTTTATAGCTTCCTGGTCGATGACGTCACCCGCCTATGACGTCTCGTCTTTCCATTGGACTGATTATACACGTGCTTCACGACGCAATCACGCAGGGCGTTCCCACCGCGTCTCGACGCAGCTCGAGTTCCCTTGAAAGGGAATCACATGTTAGGATGGTCAGATGAAATAACCATGGAGTATTATGAAAATTAAGATCTATTATTGATAAAAGGAGGCAACTAGGGCAAACTGAAATCACTCAGATCTCAAATGTGTCACTGATCTATAAGAGCACAAAATCTCTCTCTGAACTCTATAATTATTAAGAGTGTCAGATTCATTTAGATGGTTTTATTTCAGATGCAAGTGTGACGATGTTATTTCAGATCCTCCTTTGAGCAGCTGCAGTTTCAGTTCAGTCACTGTGACTCTGACTGACGGAGGTTTTTGTACGACTCTTTATCACTGTGTGAACACACCACCACTGTGATAACTCTGACAGTAATAATGTCCAGAATCTTCAGTCTGGACTCCACTGATGGTCAGAGTGAAATCACTATTAGATCCACTGCCACTGAATCTAGATGGAGTTCCTGACTGGAGGCGGTTTACATGATGAATCAGGAGTTTAGGAGCTTCTCCAGGTTTCTGTGAGTACCAGGCTAAACGATCTCCATACCCATCACTGTCCACAGTACTGCTGGTTTTACATTTGATATTCACAGTTCCTCCTGGTTGTTCTGCTGTTATTGAGGGACTCTGAGTGACGGTGATCTGTCCTCTACACTCTGAAACACAACAAGAAGAAAATACACTCAAAACTTTGACAATATACTTGAAGAAATGAATTAATATCAAACTTGTGCTCCACAAACCTTGAGCAAACGCTGTGAGAGTCCAGATGAAGATGATGATGAAGGTCATGTTGATGAAGATTGTTGTGTGTGTCAGTGATGAAGTGTTAAACTCACAGCACTATAAACACTCTCACACACTGAAGATCTGATCAATATGCAAACACACTCCACATCATTTACCTGAAGACAGTCACTCATTAACAGACACAAAACACAATCACTGAAGCGAGAACAGAGTAAAATGAATGTTTTTCATAATATTTGATCTTCTACAAAAGCCAAAATGTTAAAAATGATATAATTCAATTCAGTTCTGAATACATCTATAAGACCAATTTTATATGTATTAATGTGTATATACAGTGGTGGTCAAAATTGATGGCACCCCTGATAAATATGATAAAAAATGGCTGAAAAAAATAAATCTGCATTGTTTATCCTTCTGATCTTTCATTCAAAAAATTCACAAAAATCTAACCTTTCATTGAAGTAAAATAATTGAAAGTGGGGGTAAATCACATTATAAAATAAATGTTTTTCTCCAAAACACGCTGGCCATAATTGTTGGCACCCTGTTATTAAATACTTTTTGCAATCTCCTTTTGCCAAGATAACAGATCTGAGTCTTCTCCTATAATGACTGATGAGTTTGGAGAACACCTGACAAGAGATCAGAGACCATTCCTCCATACAGAATCTCTCCAGATCCTTCAGATTCACAAGTTCATGTTGGTGCTTCTTCTCTTCAGTTCACTCCACTCATCAGGTCAGGGAACTGGGACGGTCATGGCAGAAGCTTCATTTTGTGCTCAGTTACCCATTTTTGTGTTGATTTTGATGTTTGTTTTGGACCGTTGTCCTGATGGAAGATCCAACCACGGCCCATTATAAGATTTCTAGCAGAGGCCGTCAGGTTTTGATTTTTTATCTGTTTGTATTTGCTAGAATCCATAATACCATCCCAGCTAGCAGGGAACGTTCTCAGAACTTTCGCTAACATTCCCTACAAGTTTGGTTAATGTTCTAAAGAAAACATTTGAATGTAATGTTTACCGAACATTTTAAGGATGTTTTCTCATTTAAAAATGTTTTCCTATAACGTTATATGAAAACTAAGATATAACATTTTAACTGCAACATTCAAAAGATGTTTTGGGAATGTTTCTGAAGTAACAAGTTGTACTATGATCTCAAAATATCATTGTCCCTATGTTTCATTATAAGAAAAGAAAAACGTTCTCTCTGTCACGTTAGGAAAACGTTTTGAGGATATCATTGAGAGATGAGATGTTTAATGTTCTTTATAAAACGTTCTTCTAATGTTACCAGTTAACAAAATTATAACATTTTATTTGCAACATTTTGAGAATATTTTGGGAATGTTGTTAAAGTTAAAGTTTGTACAATGATCTCAAAATAACGTTGTCTTAATGTTTCATCATAACAAAAGAAGAACGTTCTCTCTGTCACGTTAGGAAAATGTTTTGAGGATATCATTGAGAAATTAGATGTTTATTGTTCTTTATAAAACGTTCTTTTAATGTGACAAGTTAACTAAATTAAAACATTTTACTTGCAACATTTTGAGCATATTTTGGGAATGTTGTTAAAGTTAATGTTTGTACAATGATCTCAAAATAACATTGTCCCAATGTTTCATTATAACAAAAGAAGAACATTCTACTTGCAACATTTTGAGGATATTTTGGGAATGTTGTTAAAGTTAAAGTTTGTACAATGATCTCAATATAACATTGTCCCAATGTTTCTTTATAACAAAAGAAGAACATTCTACTTGCAACATTTTGAGCATATTTTGGGAATGTTGCTAAAGTTAAAGTTGTACAATGATCTCAATATAACATTTTACTTGCAACATTTTGAGGATGTTTTGAGGATGTTGTTGAGATAACAGATTATATAATGTTCTCAGTAAAACATTGGCACAATGTTCCATAATAACAGAGGAGGAACATTATCAAATCAACGTTCGTAAAATGTTTTGTGGATATCACTGAGACCTGAGATGATGAGTGTTTTTAAAAAACATTCTTGTAATGTGACGTGTTAACAAAACTAGAACATTTTAAATGTAACATTTAGCAATCAAACTACACAATTATTGTTAAATTGAGCTTGCTGGTCAGACAGCCGGCCAACAGGGTTCACAATGGAACATATGGTGTGTTTAAGTCCTCCTGGGAAGTTTGTATTTATGAGGTTTTACAATTTTGTTTAATGTTTTAAATTAATGAAGCCACTGTAAACTTTCGGGGTTAAAGAAAATCCTGAGCTTCCTACTCATATTCTCATCATTGTGGTGGCGTTCAACTTGTAAATACGATCTTTATGACATGACTTGAATGCACCAATAGCTCTAGCTTAATTAGGGACAATCCATACAAACACTCTTTGCTAAAATACATTACAGACTGTCACAGTGAGAAGTTATTCGTCCTGTATCAACGCTAAAGGCCTAACCACTGCAGTCAACACCTTGGAGTATCCATGCTGTTAAATAAAAGTCTGTAGACAAGGGTTAGGGTTAGAGTTAGGGTTAACCTTAACTCTTAATTTCTAACCCAGACCCGGTTTCACAGAGTTTAGATTAAGCCAGGATAAGGCCTTAGTGCATTTAATTCGCTTTTAAAAATGTGCCTTAGAAAAAAGAAAAAAGTAACATTACTGGTGTGCATCTTGAGACAAAACAATGGCACTGACATATTTTAAGATATGTCAGTGCAAGTTGCTTTCAGGTAAAACAGCTCAAACGTGCATTTTAGTCTGGGACTACAGGCTTAAACCTTGCCTGTGAAACCCGGGGTATATGTTGCAACTTGTATAGAATTATGCCAATGTTAGCAAAGTGTTGTGTTGGACCGAGGATTAACTCTAAACCAACAGGTTGTGTAACTGTGCCACACAGGGTGAAAAGCAAGTTGACATTATTAGGCATAAGAGTGTTTCTAAAGGAAAGGTCAATATTTTTTTTTAAAGTGCAAAAGGATCATTATGGGTCACATGAATGTAACTCTAATGTTACCATGATACCAATACATTAGTTTTTCATGTAGGTAGGTATACAGAATTGTATATGAATAGCCTACATATGCAATGTTTGCTCTGTTTAATATATAATATGTTTGCTCTTTTAAACTGCTGTTTGGCAGAGCAGTGGTAAATATATGTTGTTATATATGTTATATATTATTTATGTTATTTATTATTATTATTATTTATATGTTATTGTAATTTTTTTTTTTTTATCATGCACTGCAATGAAGACACCATTTAACCAATTGATTAAATATAACAGCCAGCTTACAAATACAACTAAATAAATAGCACGTGCACATTTTTTTCATATTCTTTCTTTTAAAACATGTAATCTTTTCCTGTAATTGCAATGTTACCACATTATTGGCTGTCTCTTCGAGTTGTTTTGAGCATGATTGGTTATTCAGACTGTCATCCAGGAATCTGGCCAATGGCAGCTATGCCCCCCTTTTACTGGTCAAGTTTGAATATTCGTCTGTTAGAGTGAGTGTGTGTGTGTGTGTGTGTGTGTGTGTGTGTGTGTGTGTGTGTGTGTGTGTGTGTGTGTGTGTGTGTGTGTTGCTGCTGCTGCTGCTGCTGCTCGGCATCTTCAGTACTAGCCTCCTTCGGTTCTGTGGCTTTTACATTGTTTAAAACATGGATTATTTTGCATCGTACTGTTACATTTTTATTTTGAGCGAGTTGCGGGATGTAAATGGACAACGAATTTTAACAACGTACGTGTAACGGACATATTGCAATCTGCGGAAGGTAAATAACTATTTTATATAAAAATACATTCTGCTACATCAAAATATATTGTGTTAAATTGAGAAGCTAATTTTAAATGCGGTTAGAGCAATATCGATATTATGTCAATGTTTCAGGCTGCATGTGTAAATATTGTCAGCTAACTTAAGTTAGTTTTTGATAAAAAAAATAAACCTCAGCATAGTCTGAGCTTTACAATGAGTGAACTGAGAACATTGTGTCTTTATACAGAGAGGAACTCGAACCACACTATGAAAACGTACTCGGTTACTAACGTAACCTCGGTTCTCTCTAGAAGAGGGAACGAGTACTTGCGTAAGTATCTTACGCTAGGGGAAAACCTCTTTTCCTCGAGATATTGAAGCCAAAAATTATCCTTAATTTTGCAATAATGTAAAACGCATTGCAGCAGCATGCAGACATGGGCGAGACAGCTCGCGCGCCCATAGGCTGCTCTGCGGCAACTGCACCAGCCTATCGACAGAGGCCCCTCATGACGTCAGGACCAATGAGGGTGCTTCGCGCCCATTACGTCATGTCCCGCCGAAAGCGGGTGGGGCTAGGGCTATAAATACGGCCCAGAGAGGCTGGTTTGGTCAGTTTTTCATCGCAGAAGCGAATCAGAACATGACGCATGCACGGCAAGATACGCAAGTACTCGTTCCCTCTTCTAGAGAGAACCGAGGTTACGTTAGTAACCGCGTACGTTCTCTTACGAGAGGTTCTCTCGTACTTGCGTAAGTATCTTACGCTAGGGGAACACAGTGTAAAACGCCGTGCGTGCTTGAGACATAACACTAAAGTCCCAAGGGCAGGTGCCCGGGGCTCATATAGTGCCTAATCACAAGGGACTCACAGAGAATCCGGGAAGAGGGGCTAGAATAGCATCATTCCTGTAATATAGAGCTCTGATAAGAGCATATTATATCAAGTGTTCCACACAGTCAGGGCGAACACGGCCTGGACTGATAAATATGGGGGACTTACGCACTGCCCATAGAAGTATACATACGATCAGTGATCGACGCTCTAGCGGTTTCAGCATCCTGAGCCGATAGGATCGGGCGGGCAATACTGAAAATTTAAACCGAGAGCAACCTAGCTTGCAAAGCGGGAACCTCAAGGTTATAGAACCTTATAAATGTAGACGGGGAGGCCCAGCCTGCCGCCATACAGATATCTTGCAAGGCAATCCCACTGGACCAAGCCCACGACGAGGCCATGCCTCTTGTGGAGTGCGCTTTGACACCTATCGGGCATTGCAGGCCCTTGGATGTGTAAGCTAGCGCTATAGCATCAACTACCCATCTGGATAGACTCTGTTTTGACGCAGCTAGTCCCTTAGAACGTCCGCTGAACAAAACGAAGAGCTGCTCCGTCTGTCTGAAAACAGATGAGTGAGACACATAGGCTCTTAACGCCCTGACCGGGCAAAGGAAGCCTGCGTCCCCTTCCTCTTCAGATACCGGCAGGGCCGACAGGGAGATAACCTGTGCCCTAAACGGTGTGTTGAGGGATTTAGGAACATATTCGTGCTTTGGTTTGAGTATGACTCTCGAGTCATTAGGCCCAAACTCCATACACGTCGCGCTCACTGAGAGCGCTTGCAAATCCCCTATGCGCTTCACTGAAGCGAGAGCCAGAAGAAACACTGTTTAGAAAGACAAGAGTTTCAGGTCTATTGACTGTATTGGCTCGAATGGGGCACCTTTCATGGCTTCCAGAACCGTGGAAAGGTCCCAAACGGGAACTGAGGGTGGTCTGGGAGGGTTCAGCCTCTTAGCTCCTCTAAGGAAGCGAATGACCAGATCGTTCCTTCCTAATGACTGGCCAAGCGGTGGTTCAGCGAACGCTGCTATGGCCGCCATATAAACTTTGAGCGTGGATGGGGTTCTGCCCTTATCCAGAAGCTCTTGTAAAAAGGAGAGAACCTCCGGCACCCCACAGCATGAGGGTGAAGTGCCACTCGCTGTACACCAGCTAGTGAACACAGACCATTTTGAGGAATAGAGCCGCCTCGTAGATGGAGCTCTAGCCTGCGTGATCGTGTTTAACACTCCCGCTCGGAGGTTAATGGGTACCCGTTGATGGCCCACACATGTAGGGACCAAAGCTCCGGGCGAGGATGCCAGATCGAGCCGTTCGCCTGTGAGAGGAGATCCCTCCTCACCGGTATCGGCCACGGAGCGGTACTCGTCAGCTGCATCAGGACTGGAAACCAGACTTGGTTTGTCCAAAATGGGGCGACGAGTAGCACTGGGCATCCGCTCTCCCTGATTCGCTCTAACACCTGGGGTAGGAGTGTGACAGGGGGAAACGCATAGAGCGGGCAGCGGGGCCAGACGTGAGCCAGCGCATCCCTGCTCTTGGAGAAGAATTCCTGACAATGAGCGTTCTCTTGAGACGCAAATACGTCTATTTCCGCTCTACCAAATGTCCTCCATAGCATTTTGACTGTCTGTGGATGTAAAGACCATTCTCCTGTCGGCAGATTGTTTCTGGACAGTCTGTCTGGTCCCACATTCAGATGGCCGGGCACATGCGCTGCCCTGAGCGAGCGCAGATTGTGCTGAGCCCAGACCAGGAGGCGTTCCGTCAGCCTGTGAAGGATTCTGGATTTGATACCTCCTTGGTGATTTATATAAGCCACCACTGACATGTTGTCCGAACGGACCAAGACGTGGTGTCTTTTTATCTGGGGACAAAAACGCCTCAGCGCGTTGTCGACTGCCATCATTTCCAGGCAGTTTATATGCAGAAGCTTTTCCCATTCCGACCACTGGCCGAATAACGGTCTGCCCTCGAGCAGCGCTCCCCATCCCGAGGTTGAGGCGTCCGTAGACACCACCTTCACACTCGAGGAAGTCCCCAGGCTTACACCTGACCGGTAAAAGTCGGTCACTGTCCAAGGTTTCAGAGCTGCGACGCATTTCTGATCGACCTTGAGGCGCGCGAGACCGGAGGTCCAAGGAGGTTTCAACCAATACTGCAGCGGGTGCATGCGAAGCAGACCCAGCTGAAGCACTGAGGATGCTGAAGCCATGAGACCCAGCATCGTTTGAAACTTTTTGAACGGGACTAAAAGCGCTGTGGCGAAAAATCTCTGTCATGCGCTGAATACCTAGTCTGCGCTGCGGCGACAGCTGTGCTGTCATAGACAGCGAGTCCAGATCTGTGCCCAGAAAGGATATTTTCTGACTGGGAGACAGTGAACTCTTTGCCCAATTGACTGTGAGACCTAAATTCTCGAGGTGATCGAGTAATATGGTCCTGTGTTCTATGAGCTCCGACTGTGATCGAGCTAGAACCAGCCAATCGTCCAAATAATTCAGCACTCGTATGCCTCGGAGCCTGAGGGGTGCGAGCGCTGCATCCGTGCACATCGTGAATACACGAGGTGCCAGGGATAGGCCAAATGGCAGGACTGTGTACTGATATGCCTGGCCCTCGAAAGGCGAATCTCAAAAATCGCCTGTGACGTGACGCTATTTGTATTTGAAAATAAGCGTCTTTCAGATCTATCGACATGAACCAGTCCCCTTGGCAAATTTGCGAGAGGATTTTCTTGGTCGTGAGCATTCTGAACCGTCGTTTCAGAAGTGCTTTGTTTAGTCGTCTTAGATCTAAAAAAGGGTCTGAGACCCCCGTCTTTTTTTTTTTTTTTTTTTTGGGTACCAGAAAATATCTGCTGTACATGCCCCCTTCGCTCTGAGCTTGTGATAGGGGTTCTATAGCCCCTTTGCTCAGTAACTTCGCTATTTCGGCCCGAAGTAGGTGTGCTACTTCCTTTTTCACCGTAGTATCGATTCGCGCCGCTTTGCGTTGCGGGCGTCGACCGAACTGTAGCGAATAGCCTCTTTCTATAATGTCTAGCACCCACTTCGAAACCCCAGGTAGCCTTGCCCATGCGTTTGCACGAATGGCTAGGGGTTGAATGCGAAGCGCGCTCTGGTCGCTCAGCGACAGAGGGGCTTCAGTGTGCTGCAACATAAGCGTCGCGCTTATGACTTTTGAGGCAGGGGGCGCGCTGATAACAGCGGGCAGATTGCCCGCGCTCGACTCCTCTGCGGTGGTCAACCGAGAGGGGGAGGGCTGGGCGAGTCCCGTAAGACCTGTCATGTCTATGTGTGAATGTGGGCGCGGGATAGCGGGCACATTTACAACACTGAGAGCATTGTCTGCCTGAGCAGAGCGAATGCATGTTGGTTTCGTTTTACAGAAACCTTGAGACATGCAGAACGTAGTGTTTGTGGGTACTGGGCAGTGGGCACATTTACCACATTTAATGCGCAATCGATCTGGGTCGATTTCATGTGCGCGAGCCCTGTGCGACGGGCTGTGTTTCTGTGTAGGAATGAGCACTGGGCAGGCAGTGGGCATTTTGTCTACACTCATAACACCATCGGCCGTGGCCGGAACACCAGAGAATACACTCTATGGGATTTATCTGGGTAGCCGTAAAGCGGCGTTTGTGTGCAGGCAAGCGGGCTGTGTCGCCGACTTGTTTACTGCAGAATACACTGGAACAGTCGCATTTACTGGAACTGAACGAGCGAGAAGTTGCCATAGAAACAGAGAGCGTCAACATGCTGGCTTTTGTTTGCAGGCATGCGTGCCTTACAACAGGCTCGCTCACTGCAGTATGACATTTCCAGTCGCCCGAACTTCAGAGGGGAATGAGAAATAGAATTCGGCCCGGCCGCAGCGGGACATTAACACTATTTTCTCCTTTCGCCAGTGGCGCACGGGAACCATAGAAACGGTGTTTGGGTGCAGGCGAGCGGGTTGTACAACGCGCTCGTTGGCTGCAAAATGCACATCTGCAGTCGCATTTCAGGGAACTGACAGAGCGAAGCATTGGAGGCATAATTAATCTGCCGTTAGACCGAGATTCGAACACCGGTCTCTCGTGTGAAAAAACAAAGATTCCGCCACTGAGCCACAGGGGGGGAAAACAAAGGCTTTTAGATGCACGAGCATATAACAGCGTCAACATGTTTTCTTCTGATTGACGCGTGAATGGGGCGCAGAGGCAGGGTAGCTTTCTTGTACGTAAAGAAAAACTAACCCCAACCGTCCGCTTCCAGCCTCCCCTGTGAACGGCGCATTTTGCGCGGCTCGAACAGAGGGAGAGAGAAAGCTAGCCCCGTGACCGTCCGCTCCTGACATCCCCTGTGAACGGCGCGGTTTGCGCGGCTTGAACAGAGGGAGAGCAGGTATCATCCTCCAAGCAGACAAGGCAAGCGGGCGCACCGGCGAGTTTTGCGGGTTGGGGGGGGAAAGGGGCGTCTTGAAAAAGATGCCCGGCTCTTTTAGTGCAATGAGAGTGTGTGTCGCGGCGGCGAACACACACACATACACAAAACACAGTAACAGAGAAAAGGATATGTACGCCGGAAAGCGTCAGCAGGAACGGCGACTGAAGGCGGCGAGTTGTCGACCGGCAGCTTCAGATGCAGATAAATCCCGCTGGGTGCTTGAGTCAGACGGCGCGGCTTCCTCTCAGGATCCAGCGATGCGTGAGCCCGCTGAAGAGATGAAAAACTGACCAAACCAGCCTCTCTGGGCCGTATTTATAGCCCTAGCCCCACCCGCTTTCGGCGGGACATGACGTAATGGGCGCGAAGCACCCTCATTGGTCCTGACGTCATGAGGGGCCTCTGTCGATAGGCTGGTGCAGTTGCCGCAGAGCAGCCTATGGGCGCGCGAGCTGTCTCGCCCATGTCTGCATGCTGCTGCAATGCGTTTTACATTATTGCAAAATTAAGGATAATTTTTGGCTTCAATATCTCGAGGAAAAGAGGTTTTCCCCTAGCGTAAGATACTTACGCAAGTACGAGAGAACCTCTCGTAAGAGAACTAGACTTTTGAATATTGTTGATCGCGGGATATCGGCCAACCGTCAAAATGATGAGTCATCATCATAATATGTTTTTGAGCTGGTGAGTAAAATTTTGCAAGCTTTTGCAAATGTCTCTTTTAGTAAGTAAATACAAATAGCTAATATTGCTGTATGTGTGTGTTTCCCATTATCCAGGAATTTTGGGAATAAATATTATCCAGCCACACGATCTTCAGTTGCGGTGAGTATTGTCTAGTAAAATACATGTGAAATAGAGGCAGAACCTATTTTTTTTACAGTCTATGGGCAGAACATGTAAACTCTGCTCAAAGGCACACTGGTCCAAACCCTCCAGACAATATTTTACCTGTCTTCTTGATATGAGTTTACGGGCCTAGCTGACCCAAACATAAATGTCCTTTCAAAATGAAATTATTTTCAAACCTGTATGACTTACTTCTGTGAAACACAAGAATGTTGGGAATAAAACAACATTGGAACCCATTTTATGGAAAAAAACAAAACTGTGAAGTCATTTCTCAAGATATCTTAAATTATCATAAATTATAAATTCATACAGTTTTGGAACAACATGGAGTACCAGTAAATAACGATAGAGAGTCTATTTTTTGGAGGAGCTGTTCTTTTTAGGACATGTTCCCAGGGTCCTTTGCTAAATTAACTATGGTTTTTATTATAGTAAAGTGTAGAAACAATGTTTTTATGGTGGATTGATTACAATAATTTATTACCATTTAGTTAGTGTAGCAAAACCATGGTTAATGTTAGTAAGGGTTCTCCAGATTTATATAGCCTAACACTTAAGGAAAACATAAAAAATGGTCCTATGTCACCCAGATCAATAGTCTGTTAACACACATTAACATTGTCCCAATGTTTCATGACAACAAAAGAAGAACATTCTACTTGCAACATTTTGAGCACATTTTGGGAATGTTGCTAAAGTTAAAGTTGTACAATGATCTCAATATAACATTGTCCCAATGTTTCATGATAACAAAAGAAGAACATTCTACTTGCAACATTTTGAGCATATTTTGGGAATGTTGCTAAAGTTAAAGTTGTACAATGATCTCAATATAACATTGTCCCAATGTTTCATAAAAACAAAAGAAGAATGTTCTCTCTGTCACATTAGAAAAATGTTTTGAGGATATCATTGAGAGATGAGATGTTGAATGTTCTTTATAAAACGTTCTTCTAATGTGACGAGTTAACACAATTAGAACATTTTACTTGCAACATTTTGAAAAAAATAAAAATAAACCTCAGCATAGGAGCTTTACAATGAGGGAACTGAGAACATTGTGTCTTTATACATAAATGTCCTTTCAAAATGAAATTATTTTCAAACCTGTATGACTTACTTCTGTGAAACACAAGAATGTTGGGAATAAAACAACATTGGAACCCATTTTATGGAAAAAAACAAAACAGTGAAGTCATTTCTCAAGATATCTTAATTAAGGTTATACAAAATAAATTCATACAGTTTTGGAACAACATGGAGTACCAGTAACGAGAGAACTCTATTTTTTGGATGAGCTGTTCTTTTTAGGACATGTTCCCAGGGTCCTTTGCTAAATTAGTCATGGTTTTTATTATAGTAAACTGTAGAAACAATGTTTTTATGGTGGATTGATTACAATAATTTATTACCATTTAGTTAGTGTAGCAAAACCATGGTTAATGTTAGTAAGGGTTCTCCAGATTTATATAGCCTAACACTTAAGGAAAACATAAAAAATGGTCCTATGTCACCCAGATCAATAGTCTGTTAACACACATTAACACACTTTTTAAATTTTCTTAAGATCAAGCATTGGACCAATGTTTACGGAGCAGAACAGGCACCAACAGAGAAACAAGTCCATCACTAGTAAGTATCCACTGCATTTTATAAAACCGAAATCAATTTTAAAGGCACAATGCACTCCAAAATAAAAATTATCTCTTTTTTTCTCCCTCATGCCAGATTTATATCTGTCCCAGTCAGATTTATATCTGACTTTCTTTCCACAGAGATCTTTAGAAAAATTATCATTAAAGAGAATCATATAAAGAGAAATGTGGGAGGAGCTTGAATTTATTGCCTAGCCCTGTTTGTTTGAACCGCGAGAGCCGTCAAAGCTTATGCTACTCCTACGTCATACATCGACAAGAGCCTTTTATAGTCTACACGTCGGACGCAAGCAACTTGCAGTTTTGCCCCCACCAACAACGCATAGTATTGCATACAACGGTGCGTCGCATATCAAAAACTGGGACGACACATTTTGCTACGCATAGACGCATAATGGCGGCCGAAGCGTAGCCTTGCAGGCGCATATGCGTATCGATGTGTTGACTCTATAACTCTTTGGGCGTAATTTGACTTGCATATGGCTGTCTGCTGGAAGCTAGTTATTTAAGTCGATAAAGTTATAAATATGGTAGGGCTGGGGGAATTAACACGTTAATCTTCGCGATTAATTTGAGATGCTTAACGAGTTAAAAAAAATTACGCAATTAACGCAGCACTTTTTTGCCTCGTTTTAATGACTTCCTGTTGCGGAAAAGGCTGCAAAATATGTCGTCCCGCCCCTCCGTGTTCGGCAATCAGGTTTTATTCTCGCGCAGCTTTCATGAACAGGTCTTTTCCGCGCCGCGCTCTCCATTCCGTGTGTGTGTGTCGGCGCACTGACACACACACACACAACACTGAGCAAACATTGAGCTCTTTGCTCAATGTTCTGCTCTGTGTTTGCGCTGCGCGTTCTGCTCTGTCGTTAACGGCCCAAACGCTCCAATCATGTACCGATCATGCACTGGAAAAGCAAAGTCAAATAACGTGAAATTTCTCAGTAGTAGACTTCTGTGAAATAGCCCTACTGAGCTGGTATAGTCATGCTGGCAACAATGGTAAAATTACCTGCTCTGATGCTCTTGTAATAATAGCTTTGTAGGACTATGTTTTATTTTGATAATTAGTAAAAAAAAAAAATATATAATAATAAATTGTTAAATTGATTATGTTGATTGATTATTGAAAATAATAATATATTGATATATTGATGTTTAATATTATTTGAATACAGGGCTATTTTCTGTTTCTTTTTTCCTTTTTGTTGTTTAATGAGGTTATTCTAAGTTTAAATATTGATGATTACAAGCTTGGGGGAAATGCAATTAATTGCATTTAATTACAGCAAATTGTGTAAATAATCAGTTACTTTTTTTAATCGATTCCCAGCCCTAAAATATAAAATATGGATATGTTTCTTACACGAACGCATCACTTCGCTTCACCTTTCACCTTTATTAACCTCCCAGAGCCGTGTGGAGTACTTTTATCATGGATGGATGCATTTTTATGGACTTGTCAAAAAAATCCCACAGGGAGCTACAGAATAAGAAATCTTTGAAGTCCACTTTTTTACTGTCTGTTTCCATCAGTAAAATTACAGTTTTTTTTTTTTTTTCTCAGAATTGTGAGGCAGGAACACACAATTGCAAGAAAATATCAGAATTGTGAGCTGTCTTTTTTACTCCCCTCAGAATTCACCCTTCGAGGGAGTTTGATTGACAGGTATTTATTTTTTACATTTTTATTTTACAAAAAAAAAAAAATTTCTACAAAAATTACACAAATTAAATGTTGAGACTTTGTTATCAAAAGTAACCTGCTCTGTCTTGTCTCGGCGTTTAAACGTTTCAGCGTTTTTTCTGTGATCCGCAATGTATTTTTCATTGCGTGAAACATGATGTGTGGCGTGAGAGCGCCATGACTTGTTGGACATAGCGACAGTAACTAAAGGGGGCGGGTCTTTGCAAATTGCATTAACCATGGCTGCCTGTTAATTATCACTGGACTACTTCGCTCTGGCATCTCCCAAAAGTTTTTTTTGTTTGTTTTCTTGATTCCATTTTAATGGTTTAATTAAATTGCTATAACCAATTATTTAAAATGTAATGATTTAAGCAAAACGTTCTTCAAAGGTTAAACCAAACTTTTATTTGACGGATTGCCGTGTAGACCTTTGAGTCTCTCTGTGTTTTATGATATGATGATAGTTTTTCTCAAATGAAGCTAAAATGCTGCTGAAGTGACTCTCAGAGCGGCTGTATTGATGAAGTGCATTAATGTTCTCATATAGAAAAGACAGCAAAAAAAAAAAAAAACGCCAGAATTGCTTTTTTTTCTCAGGTTTTACTAATTTATCCTGTGATTCTGACTTTCAAATGGCCAATTGCGAGTTTATATCTCGCACTTCTGAGAAAAAAAAGTTTGAATTATTGTGAGTCGCAATTACCTTTTTTAAAAATTGTATTCCATGGCGGAAACAAGCTTTCATATGCACAGACAGTAGCTCACGTTTAACGTGCAGATTGTGCGCACACAGAAACCTACTGGAGCACAAAAAGTTAGTGTCAACACTGTCCTGTGATTTCTCAATAAGAAACAGAAGTTATAGCATATATTTCTTTCTGCTTTTGAAGTAACTAAAACTTACAGCTTAGCTAATAGCAAAGAGACGATTCACAGGTATGATTAAATCACACTAGAAATTGTTCTATCGCCAATGCATTCAAATGCAGTGCTACTTTATCTGTATCTGATTTAAAACAAGCAGAAATCTGTAAGAAATGTAGCCTAATAATCCATAGACAATATAACTGATGAAAATGAGCTGTTACGTCAGAGCAAAAGCATCGTGGGCAGTGCTGTGACATGCTGCAGCTGTGCTCAAGGCGACCTGAGTTCGAGGTTCACACTTTATCAAGCCAAGTTTGTAGTTTGTTCACATAATTTAGCCTCTAGTTGTGTTATTAACATGTATATAATGGATTAAGTATATGTTTTAAATTACAGAAACAAAATAGATACTCATAAGGTATCATATTTATACTTTTAAATAAACTAATCTAATTAATTTCTGATTAATAATTAGGCTGGCTAATTTTGAAAGTTTTCAAAGTCAATATTGCTTGTGATCTTAATATGTATTTGTATTATTTTTGTTTACACTGTTGCATGCAGTAGCGGTTTTAGGCACGGGCGAACCGGGCAATTGCCCGGGGCGGCATTTTTGGGGGGCGGCACCGCCGGCACGAGCAGAAAGAAAAATACAAATCTGCGTTTTGTATTATCTATCATTTTACTGTGTGGGGAATTGGCAAATTTGCGCCCCCTGCAGCTGCAGGCGCCCCTGCTTGCTGAGAAGATGCCGTGCACAGAAGACCTGCGTGAAGTTGGCCCCCCACCCAACGCAAAACGTCGTCAAACTATGCTCAATCGTTTGTGCTCCGTTTGTGCTGGTTTGTGCTGTAAAAATTTTCGTTTGTGCTGTTTCAGTTTTTTAGATATTAAAAAAATATTTTTAGGTCATTCTGAGGTCACTCAGCCCCCCCACATGCTCCAAATTCACCCAAAATAGTCTCGTTCGTTTGTGCTTTGTTTGTGCTTGTTTGTGCCGGTGAAATTTTCGTTTGTGCTGCGTCGGGTTTTAAAATATCAGAAATTGAATTATAGACGATGACGTCACCAGCCCCCGCACATGCTCCAAATTCACCCAAAATAGTCTTGTTCGTTTGTGCTTCGTTTGTGCTGGTTTGTGCTGTAAAAAGTTTTGTTTGTGCTGCTCCGGTTTTTTAGATATTAAAATAATATTATGTGGTCATTCTGAGGTCACTCAGCCCCCCACATGCTCCAAATTCACCCAAAATAGTCTCGTTCGTTTGTGCTTCGTTTGTGCTGGTTTGTGCCGGTAAAATTTTCGTTTGTGCTGCGTTGGGTTTTAAAATATTATACATTCAATTATTGTTGATGACGTCACCAGCCCCCCCACATGCTTCAAATTCACCCAAACTATGCTCAATCGTTTGTGCTTCGTTTGTGCTGGTTTGTGCTGTAAAAAGTTTCGTTTGTGCTGCTTCGGTTTTTTAGATATAAAAATTATATTTTTAGGTCATTCTGAGGTCACTCAGCCCCCCCACATGCTCCAAATTCACCCAAAATAGTCTCATTCGTTTGTGTTTCGTTTGTGCTGGTTTGTGCCGGAAAAATTTTCGTTTGTGCTGCGTTGGGTTTTAAAATATCAGAAATTTAATTATAGACGATGACGTCACCAGCCCCCCCACATGCTCCAAATTCACCCAAAATAGTCTCGTTCGTTTGTGCTTCGTTTGTGCTGGTTTGTGCCGGTACAATTTTCGTTTGTGCTGCATCGGCCTTTAAAATATTAGACACTGAATGAAAAGCGAATTATAGACGGTGACTTCACCAGCCCATTAAATGACGGTGACTTCAACCAGCCTGCATCTTCGTGAACGCACCACAGAGAAATGCACATTTCATACATACGCAGAGAGCAGTCTGTTTTCTTTCGTTTTGAATTGTTCTGTTTAAAAGTAGACATGTCTGTGATGCAAGTAGGCCTAGGCGCTGAGTTTCGGTTCATTTATGAGACCAACTGCAGTTTAGGCGCCGGCGCCTCTATGTCCTGATTATCTATTGTCTGATATAGGCCTATTTACTTCTTATTTTGCCTATTAAATCCTGTCATTTGGTAGATGAAACAATGATTAAAATTAAGATACAATTAATACAAAACGAATTTCACCTTAAAGAAAGGCTTTGTGCTTTCTGTTTGAGGTCTCTGTGAAAGTTTTAAAGCAGTCTTTTAGTGCCGTTTTTAGAGCGGTCAGTCCGTAACGCAGTTCTCCGTCCGTTACATTGTTTTTTCCTCATAAATGCAAACACGAAAAATTAAATTAAATGAATAATTTATGTTCTGCAGAGAGACAACGCTTCTTCATCCGGTAGGCTGGCTAGTACTACTTTTGGTTTGCGCAGTGTAATTCATAGAATTACTAAAAAAAATTTACGCACATGCTATTTCCCTCATAAATATAAAACGCATGAGTAGACTGATATTTTTCTAATGTCTGGACTCCTTTATTAAGGGAGAAGCCTATGGATATATAACAGACGTTTCAATGTATTAAGTGCATTTTCTGATAATTTATACTTCAAGTTTTGACTTGCAAATGTCACGTCCATAACGCTGGAATTGACCAATTTTAAAGAATTTATCCACAGCTATTTTTGTGGTGTAAGTCTATGTATTTTATAATGTTAACTTCAAATAATAGTGATATGAAGATGTAGTAGCATTGGATCTGGACTCTGGAGTTGGAAGGGGTGTGTCGCGATTCTGCCTTCTCACACCGCAACACAGGTTCGTGGATGGAGCGTCGGGATTTCGGTTTCATATTGCATATTGTTACACAGCCCTAGTCGTTTTAGAAATGTTAAGTTCTACTTCTGTAGTTATTTTGGTGAAAGTAACTGGAGTAGCTAATGCATTACAATTCTGAGACAGCCTTTATTGTAAGGTAAATAATTACCTTTAAATAAAAGTAATAAAGTAATCTGTAGGCCTAATGTATTACAGTTTGGGAGTGCTGCTGATATTGAGAAAAATGATTAGCCTATAAATAGATATTTTCATATAATTAATATTTTAATGTTTTAATATAATTCAAATGTAATTTATTCCTGTAATGTCAAAGCTGAATTTTCTGCATCATTACTCCAGTTTTCAATGTCACATTATTCTTTAGAAATCATAAGATGTTGATTTTGTGCTCAATTATTATTGGTGCTCACTGCTCAGTTAAGAAAGGCTCTTATTTTGTATTGTATTTTGTATTATTTTAATAAATATTGCGTGTTTTATTTGTGTGTTTTTTTATGTTTAATATTTTTTGTGGAAAATTAAATTTTTGATAATTTTTTCACTTTTGATTAATTTAATCCGTTTCGGTCTTACCTTGTTACTTCAACTAGCTACTGTAAAAAAAAAAAAAAAAAATTATATATATATACACGTTTTGCAGCACACACGAAGACAAACGATTGAGCATGTTTGGGGTGAATTTGGAGCAGGTGGGGGGCTGGTGAAGTCACCGTCTATAATTCGCTTTCATTCAGTGTCTAATATTTTAAAGGCCAATGCAGCACAAACGAAAATTGTACCGGCACAAACCAGCACAAACGAAGCACAAACGAACGAGACTATTTTGGGTTAATTTGGAGCATGTGGGGGGGCTGGTGACGTCATCATCTATAATTCAATTTCTGATATTTTAAAACCCAACGCAGCACAAACGAAAATGTTACCGGCACAAACCAGCACAAACGAAGCAAAAACGAATGAGACTATTTTGGGTGAATTTGGAGCATGTGGGGGGGCTGAGTGACCTCAGAATGACCTAAAAATATAATTTTAATATCTAAAAAACCGAAGCAGCACAAACGAAACTTTTTACAGCACAAACCAGCACAAACGAAGCACAAACGAAGCACAAACGATTGAGCATAGTTTGGGTGAATTTGAAGCATGTGGGGGGGCTGGTGACGTCATCAACAATAATTGAATGTATAATATTTTAAAACCCAACGCAGCACAAACGAAAATTTTACCGGCACAAACCAGCACAAACGAAGCACAAACGAACGAGACTATTTTGGGTGAATTTGGAGCATGTGGGGGGCTGAGTGACCTCAGAATGACCACATAATATTATTTTAATATCTAAAAAACCGGAGCAGCACAAACAAAACTTTTTACAGCACAAACCAGCACAAACGAAGCACAAACGAACAAGACTATTTTGGGTGAATTTGGAGCATGTGGGGGGGCTGGTGACGTCATCGTCTATAATTCAATTTCTGATATTTTAAAACCCGACGCAGCACAAACGAAAATTTCACCGGCACAAACAAGCACAAACAAAGCACAAACGAACGAGACTATTTTGGGTGAATTTGGAGCATGTGGGGGGGCTGAGTGACCTCAGAATGACCTAAAAATATTTTTTTTAATATCTACAAAACTGAAACAGCACAAACGAAAAATTTTACAGCACAAACCAGCACAAACGGAGCACAAACGATTGAGCATAGTTTGACGACGTTTTGCGTTGGGTGGGGGGCCAACTTCACGCAGGTGCACAGAAGCTGTTTGTTTGAGACGGGGAAAGGGGAGGGGGCGGCGGGGCGCGGAGGCGCGGGCGCGGATGACAGTTCACCTCTGAGTCTCTCCCAAATGGAACGGACAAGGGGGGGATCCATATAGTTATCGAAGTTATCAGTCACACCTCGACTTTCTTCCAGATAACGCACATTTCATTCATAATATTATAAATACGGGCCTCTATATTTCCTGCACATTTTTGTTTTTCTGAATGGTCTGAATGGCTAATAAAAATAGGTAATACAAAACGATTACTTGGTCACCACCACCAAGGTGAATTGGTTTAGTCTTGACTTCTGGTCGTGACTCGTGAGCGTGAGTGACAGTTATGGGGGGATCAGGAAAACATTTTTAGAGTGTTCTTAGAGAATGTTATCTATACCTTTAAGGAGAACATTCTGGGAACTTAAATAAAACTACTCAATGAAAATGTTATAAGAACGTTAGGAAATAATGTTCTAACAATAGTATTATTAAACATTTTTATAATGTTGTAAAAAAAATGTTATCTGAACTTTTAAAAGAACATTCTGGGAACAAAAATAAAAACACCCCCTGAAAACTTTCTAAGAACGTTAGAGAATAATGTTGTAAGAATGTTACACCTAAACATTTTAATAATGTTTTTAAATAATGTTCTCCAAACTTTTAAAACAACATTCTGGGAACAAAAATAAAACTAGCCGCTGAAAACTTTCTAAGAACGTTAGAGAATAATGTTAAAAGAATGTTACTACTAAACATTTTAATAATGTTTTAAAAGAATGTTCTCCAAACTTTTAAAACAACATTCTGGGAACAAAAATAAAACTAGCCGCTGAAAACATTTATAGAACAATACATGCTAATGTTCTTAGAACATTTTTAGAACAAAAAATGTCTAGCTGGGATGTATCTGAACAAGATGTCCAGGACCTCCAGCAGAAAAATAGGCCCACAACATATAAGATCCAGCAGTGTATTTAACCGTAGGCATGGGGTACTCTTCATCCCTGTTTGCACCAAACACATCTGCTGGGTTTGCTGGCAAAAAGCCCTTTTTTTAGTTTCATCTGACCACAGAATCCGGTCCCTTTTGAAGATCCAGTCGTGTCTGACAACTGAATATGCTGGAGTTTATTTTTGGAGGAGCGAGGAGGATTTTTCTTGAAACCCTCCCAAACAACATGTGGTGATGTAGGGGTTGTTTGATACATTTTTTTTAGGGGGGCTTTCTGACCCCCAAGACTCAACTAATCTCTGCAATTCTCCATCTGTGATCCTTGAAGAGTCTTTGGCCACTCAAACTTTCCTCCTCACCATCCATTAAGATAATATAGACACACGTCCTCTTCCTGGCAGATTCGTAACATCTTTAGTTGATTATAACTTCTTAATTATTGCCCTGATGGTCAAAATGGGGATTTTCAATTCTTTAGATATTTTCTTACAGCCACTTTCTATTTTGTGAAGCTCAACAATCTTTTGCTGCACATCAGAACTATATTCTTTGGTTTTACTCATTGTGATGGATGATTAAGGGAATTTGGCCTTTGTGTTTCCTCATATTTAAACTCCTGTGAAACAAGAAGTCATAGCTGGACAATTTCATGTTCCTCACCCTGCTGTGCTAAAAAAAGGTAAATATTAATGGGAATATACTTCAGAGATATTTTTCTCATAAAAAATTCTAGGGGTGCCAACAATTATGGCCAGCGTGTTTTGGAGAAAAACATTTATTTCATAATGTGATTTACCCCCCAATTTCAATTCTTTTACTTCAATGAAAGGTTAGATTTTTGCGAATTTTTTGAAGGAAAGATCAAAAGGATAAACAATGCAGATTTATTTTTTACAGCCATTTTTTATCATATTTATCAGGGGTGCCATCAATTTTGACCACCACTGTGTGTATATATATATATATATATATATATATATATATATATATATATATACTGTATATATATTCATCTGTTGTGAGAATATTTTTTTTACTGTAGTTGGATTGAAACGTCGCTGTTCATCACCAAATTTTGATCTGCTGATATAGAAGGACAGATGTTACAGAAGGACAGATGTTACAGAAGGACAGATGTTACAGATGTTACAGATGTGAGACTCAGTTGATCTGAAGTTCAGTTAGTGAAGCGTTCAGGAGGTTTTTCTTCTGATGGTCTATTAGTTTATTTCACTGGTTCACTTTCAGCAGCGGCACCAAACTGATGATGATATACTTTATAGAATTATATACAGTCAAACCAAAATGTATTCAGACACCTTCAACATTTCTCACATTATCAGTTTATCCGCTATAGTTTAGAAAATGGTAATAAAATATGACAAATATTAAACCGTGTCAGAACAAATTCATCTTGATAATGTCAGATAATTTTGAGCAAAACATGTTCAGGTCAAAGTGTCTGAATCATTTCTGGTCCCAAATATTTTATAAAATGTATCATTTCCACTTTATGAAGAATTATTGGGTGTATGTCACGGTTTACTTTATTTTGTTATCCTCACTTACATAAATGAACTATAGTGTCCTGCACACACTAGTAAAAAAAAAATATAAAAATGATATATCTGGTGTCTGAATAATGTTTGGTTTGACTGTAGAAAAGACGCACTCTCAGTTTGTTCAGTTTCTTCTTGAGTGTAATTCGAGACATTGAATGTTTGTCAGTTAACACTGTAAAGATGGTTATGGTCTTAATAGTATTTCTCTTAATGATCAGCTCTGTCTGATACTTCAGGAGTAAAAAGGTTTATATTTGTAGAAATGAAGTATAAAGTTATAATAGATGGAGTGATGTGTGGAGACAGCGAGCTTCAGTTCCCAACACCAGTGCTTTAACAACGGCCGAAAACAACTCAATGTCAAACACTAGTTTTATTCTACAAATGTGGAGGATTTCAAGACTTCAAGAGGGAGCAAGGCCAAAACAACACACACAAACCCTCGGACTATTAGGGAGAAACTAACTAAGCTACAAAAATAAAGAAAAGTACAATAAAAATACACTAACTCTCTAACGCTTAAACTGGAGAAAACCAGATATAAAGGAAATGGCTCGACTCCACATCAGCTTCAGTCGCTCTTCTGCACCGCTTTATGCCTTTCATTCTAGACTGTGTGCGTGTGTGTGTGTGTGTGTGTGTGTGTGTGTGAGAGAGAGAGAGTGTTTGAGCAGCTGCAGTTTCAGTTCAGTCACTGTGACTCTGACTGACGGAGGTTTTTGTACGACTCTTTATCACTGTGTGAACACTTGATCACCCACACAATCACTATCATAATTTGTTCTGCAATGCAAATTCTGACAGTAATAATGTCCAGCATCTTCAGTCTGGACTCCACTGATGGTCAGAGTGAAATCACTGTTAGATCCACTGCCACTGAATCTAGATGGAGTTCCTGTGTAGAGTTTTTTTGCATAATAAATCAGGAGTTTAGGAGCTTCTCCAGGTTTCTGTGAGTACCAGAATATATAATCATCCCCATCACTATCCCTGTTCACATCTCTGCTGGTTTTACATTTGATATTCACAGTTCCTCCTGGTTGTTCTGCTGTTATTGAGGGACTCTGAGTGACGGTGATCTGTCCTCTACACTCTGAAACACAACAAGAAGAAAATACACTCAAAACTTTGACAATATACTTGAAGAAATGAATTAATATCAAACTTGTGCTCCACAAACCTTGAGCAAACGCTGTGAGAGTCCAGATGAAGATGATGATGAAGGTCATGTTGATGAAGATTGTTGTGTGTGTCAGTGATGAAGTGTTAAACTCACAGCACTATAAACACTCTCACACACTGAAGATCTGATCAATATGCAAACACACTCCACATCATTTCCCTGAAGACAGAAGAAACACTGTTTTGTCTTTTAGTGTCTTTGCTAATAAACTTCTGTGGATCATTTTCAGAAACAGAAACTCATGATTTACTTCATGTTATTTTGGGTCGATCTTCTCGCTCTAAACACTGTTTTAATGATCAGTTTCATTCAGACTTTGATGCTGAGAGAATTTAATACCTGAGCTGCAGATTTATATCATCCATGATACTGTATAACAGGTCAAAGGTCATCCAATAGAGAATGACCATCTAAATCTGGCTGAAGATTTTACTATAAGCTTATATTTCATCATAAAGATGTTTTCATCTTTTTTTTAAAGATTATCTCTTAAATGATCTAATGAAACTGTATGATGTGTGTTTTTTAAAAGAAGGTTTAAGGTTTTTATTTGCCAAAGATATTCTTAATTTATCACACAATGTATTATTGAAAAGCTTAACCTAATTTCAAATCTCATTTATTGTCACATTTAATTCTATTTTATGGATTGATTTCACCAATTGATGTATTTACATGTTGTTTTATTATTATTATTATAAATATGCCATATTTGGTGATATAGTCTACTGTTTTTTTTTCTTTTCAAGGAATATTGATTTTTTTAATTTAATGATTTGCATTAGTAATTTCACATATAATGTATGCTAACATTTCATTTAATTTTAATTAAATGTGATATTGACAAAATTATCATTTAGAAACTCCCAGTTAAAATTGGTAAAGATCAGAGTCTTTCTGATTATATTATTTATTTAGATTTAATAGTTTTCATGCATTAAGAGACATTTAGAAATTATGAGACTGTTCAATAATCCTGATGTTGAGTCTCGTGTGTGTGTGTGTGTGTGTGTGTGTGTGTGTGTGTGTGTGTGTGTGTGTGTGTGTGTGTGTGTGTGTGTGTGTGTGTGTGTGTGTGTGTGTGTGTGTGTGTGTGTGTGTCGTTGGTCTCTTTCTCTGCTGGAGTGTGTGTTCGTTTGAGTGTGACAGAGGTTTTTGTACGAATCTTTCTCTAGAATGAAACACTGTGGTGGACTTTCGGTGGAGGAACTGAAGTCTTTCTTAAATTATCTAATAAAAACATATGATGTGTGTGTTTTTAAAAGGAGGGTTAAGGTAAATTAAGAACATTTGGCAAAAATATTCCTTATTTATTAAAATAAAAAGCATTTTATTGAAAAGCTTTACTTATATTTCAAATCTTATTTAATGTCAAAATTTATTACTTTTACTGATTACATGCATTTAATTCTTTAATTTTGCCTGCTATATTATGAATGTCACATTTGATGATATTCCATATTTTTTTTTTACATTCCAATCCATTCAAAATGATAATAATTAAATTAGTAATTTCACACATAATGTGTGCTATATTGTATTTTATTTTAATTAATTGCAATATTTTCTATTATTTCTTAATGTATTTAATTTGACATAAAAGTTGGATAAGACAAAATAAATGTCATCATTGTCATCATCAGGCAAAAAGAAATTTAGTTGATAAACTTGTTAAAATTAATTATTTAAACTAACTTTACTTTTATTTCTGTTTACAAGGAAGTCTCCTGAATGGTGATTATTTTCAAAATACAAATAATATATGTAAATTATTATTTCTAAATCTTCATATCACAATCAAATGCTAATATCGCACCTGGACAGAGAAGTTCTTGAAAATCAGTTAAGCATTTTAATTAATGCAGAACGGAATATATATCATATTTTTGTAAGTATATATACAAAATCTGTAACTTTTACGGTAAGAAAAAGGCAGCTTTGTTTGCCAGACCTGTTATTTTCACTTCAAAAACGGTAAATTTAACAGAACTGTAAAATTACATGAAATGTCCAGTTAAATCTATTAGTTTTCACTGTATACAGCAAAGGATCAAACCATTTACCAATTAATCATTTTTACCATAGCATTTTTAGTCTTTGATTATTAAAATTACAATTTAAAAAAAAATTTTTTTACAGTGTACATTTAGTAATAGTCAATTTTGATTAAATGGAGAATGTTTTGAAACTAAACTCAGGATAATGTCTATGAATGAAAGCAGTGAGGTGAAACTACAGTAAAGATTAAATGATTGTGCTTTTTACTGTATGACCATCAGACAAAGAGACATTTAGTTAAAGAGCATTTTAAAAATCAATCATTTAAACTATTAAGTTTGCAGATGATTATGATTGTGTCTTAACAGAAGAATAAAAAAAAATCATAATTGAAAAGGGCTGAAAATTACAATTAGAAGAATATTTGTAAAAATACAGTTAATACTGAAAATATAATTTAAATTTGATTTCAAAATCTTATGAATAAATCACAATGTATTAATCACTTTTCATGTGGACAATGTTTTTTTTTTTATTTGATTGAGATTAAAATGTTCTATAACTTAATTCTGAGAAAAATCAAATGAGTATATTTTTTCATTTAAATTTTATAATTCATATATGTTTTTAAATGTCATTTTTCATTTTACACAAATAATTTAACATCTTATTACTGCTAACATTTAGTTCATGTCATGTATTGACTGCAGATACTTTAGAATCTATTCAATAATTTCTTCATATATAATTTTGTCTATAATTCTTGGTAAATGTAACTATTAAGGGCTTTTTTAAACACATGAAACAAAAGTTGTATAATGTGGACAACATAAATATCATTTTTTCATCAGACAGAAAGAAACTCAGTTAAAGAGCATTTTGAAAATTAATTATTTAAACGATAAAATTTGCTGATGTTTATGATTGTGAGTTTCTGAATAGCAGAATATTTTCAAAATACAATTAATATTGAAATGATCATTTAAATTAGTTTTCTAGATCTTATAACGACATCACAATATAATCATCAATTTACTTGGACAATGTTTTTCAAACTCATTCTGTGGATCATTTAAAATGTAACTTGTATTTAAAATCAAATGATCATTCATGAATGTGTGTGTGTGTGTGTGTGTGTGTGTGTGTGTGTGTGTGTGTGTGTGTGTGTGTGTGTGTGTGTGTGTGTGTGTGTGTGTGTGTGTGTGTGTGTGTGTTCCAGCGGGTCCCTCCGTGTCTCCCTCCGTGTCTCTGCTGTCTCCCTCTTCTCTGCTGATCTCTGGAGACCCCCCCGCTCTGCTCTGCCTGCTCAGCTCTTACTCTCCACAGGGGGCGACGGTGAGCTGGACGCTGGACGGGTCAGAGGTCACCGAGGGGGTTCAGACCAGCGCAGAGAGCGAGCGGGACGGTCTCTACAGTCGCAGCAGCGTCCTGAGCCTCAGCAAAGCACGCTGGGAAGACACAGAGCGCTTCGTCTGCAGAGGAACACATGCCGGAGCTGCTCACGAGGCCTCGTTCCTCAAGAGCTCCGAGTGCTGATGTTTCTCCAGTGAAGACCAGCGTATCTGAGCGTCACGTGATTTACAGCTCAATACTGAAGCAGTCTGTCAATGTGCTGCCATTGCTGTTCATTCAATAAAGCTTCATCTGAACGCAAGCGCACATTTGTGTTGGACTGCATCATTGATCAGTGTGTCGTTCCTTCAAAGTCCTGCACTAAAGTTTCAGCGGCTTTTGATTGATTGTAATTAGGGGTGGAACAATAATTACAGTGGATAGTGACAATATGTATCGTATTATTCACCCAAAATGAAAGTTTAGGAAGTTTACAGGGTTTTCGTGTCACTACTACATTAAACTACTGTATATAATGTTAAAAATAATGTATAATAATGCAATGGGGGAATATTTGTGGGTCCTGATAATGCCAAATGTCTGATGTTACCAGTAAAAAGTGGCCTACATTATTTTAGATATATCTAGTCAGAGACATCAAGCATATTCGTCTGAAATAATTCAGTATTTTCAGCTTCAGAATCATGAATATTGTTATTCTGGTGTCTCTATTGTCCTGTGCATTGGGTTATCAGCACCAAGTCCAAGCCTATTCATTTACACACACAATGTTAAACCAAATTTACCATTTTGATGGAGTATGGCAATAATATGGTATTGTGAGTTCAGGATGGTGACATAAGGGTCTCGTTACACCCCTAATTGTAATAGTTGAGAACAGCTGCATTCAGCAGTAAATGTGAAATGAAGCTCTTGGGGTTTGAACATGGTCACTGGAGACGAGCTGCTCTATTCTGAGACCGTCACAATCACTAAACCTGACAATGCAAATGAGATCTTCAACTGAAACGCTCTGAACTGGAACAGTTTCTCCTGCTTATGGATTCATTAGTCAGTTTGTTAATAAGATTTCATCTTTATGAGTTACATGTTGGCTCATCACAACCCACACTATATTCACACATAAACAAACTTTAATCTTTAATATAAATAATAAATAAATTTCCACTATACATGGATGTGTTAAATTGCACACATAAAAACATCAGTATGAAATGTTGATATTGATCCAGTGTTTGAAAAGGCTGTTATATATAGCACTGTTAAATTACACAATAAATATAAAATAAATGGGAAATTATTATTCTTTTTTGATAGTGGACTGTACCTGTTTGGTAATCTCGTCTTTAATTTTAAAATTCTATGTAAAGATATTAATTAAAATTATATAAATGTAAATGTGTTTTGTGATGCTGTTACAGTAATATATGAAGGATGAACTTCATAGACTTATTCGATAGACTTATTAAACTGATCAAGCAGAACATCTTTATGATGCAGTGATTCAGTTTAGAAAGAAGAATGAGGAAAAATCATAAATGCAGAAAAACAAAAATATGGTGAAAGATTGAAAAATATCCACGTGACTGAATTTCCTCACAAATGACTGAAAATAACAGGAGAAAAATGACTTATGAAAAATCATGATCAAAGCTGTCATAGAGTGACCAAGCTCAAACTTTTATATTAATATAATATAGTAATATAATGATATTATTGCTTATTATAAGATCATATTGCTTTTCTTAGTGTGTGTGTGTGTGTGTGTGTGTGTGTGTGTGTGTGTGTGTGTGTGTGTGTGTGTGTGTGTGTGTGTGTGTGTGTGTGTGTGTGTGTGTGTGTGTGTGTGTGTGTGTGTGTGTGTGTGAGTGTGTGTGTGTGTGTGTGTGTGTGTGTGTGTGTGTGAAAGTGTTTGAGCAGCTGCAGTTTCAGTTCAGTCACTGTGACTCTGACTGACGGAGGTTTTTGTACGACTCTTTATCACTGTGTGAACACATTACCACTGTGGCGACTCTGACAGTGATAATGTCCAGCATCTTCAGTCTGGACTCCACTGATGGTCAGAGTGAAATCACTGTTAGATCCACTGCCACTGAATCTAGATGGAGTTCCTGACTTGAGTTTTTTTGCATAAAGAATCAGGAGTTTAGGAGCTTCTCCAGGTTTCTGTAAGTACCAGAATATATAATCATCCCCATCACTATCCCTGTACACATCTCTGCTGGTTTTACATTTGATATTCACAGTTCCTCCTGGTTGTTCTGCTGTTATTGAGGGACTCTGAGTGACGGTGATCTGTCCTCTACACTCTGAAACACAACAAGAAGAAAATACACTCAAAACTTTGACAATATACTTGAAGAAATGAATTAATATCAAACTTGTGCTCCACAAACCTTGAGCAAACGCTGTGAGAGTCCAGATGAAGATGATGATGAAGGTCATGTTGATGAAGATTGTTGTGTGTGTCAGTGATGAAGTGTTAAACTCACAGCACTATAAACACTCTCACACACTGAAGATCTGATCAATATGCAAACACACTCCACATCATTTACCTGAAGACAGAAGAAACACTCACATTATGTTTGTGCAACAGCTTTGTATAGATGTTTATTCACTTGTTGCATTATTTTGGGCTGAGCTAAAACACAATAATGAGTGATTTGATGAAGACACTAAATGTTCTTGATTGACTGTAATAGTGGAGAACAGCTGCGTTCAGCAGAGAGACGGGGAGGAGAGAAACACCTGTTGTTTGAGCATCGGTAACTCAGTGCTTGTTTGTTCTATATCTCTCAAAATTTGAGACATGGTTTCCACATTTGTCTGCTAGAAATATAACTCACTTGGACATGTACAACACAATCACAGATTATGTGAGTTATTGTCAAACACAAAGAGGTCGTTGTTGAGACATAACCCTGTCATGTTGTAACTCAGGCTGGGGATCGATGGAACAATGAGAGATAATTTGCTGAAATAAGATCCACACAATCTAAATGTGTGCAAGAATGTTTTTGAAGAAAAATTTAGCACAAAAACAACTTGTCACAGTTCATCGATCCGTGTGTTCATGTTGTGTATCTGTTGGTTGTTGTGGGTGTGGGGTCTGAGTGTGTTTAGGAGCTTTGTATTGATTTGTTAGTGTGAGTGATGAACAGCATCATGATATTGCAAACTGGTATTTCTTACCATATTATTTTAATGTACTTAAATGATGAAAACACTGGTTTCATAGAAAACAGTCTATTTCTGCATTGATCAATAATTCGGATCAATAAGTTTTGTATGTTGTTACACTGCTTTTCTGAGCGTTTCCACTGTTGTCTATGTTCCTGGTTCTTGATATCTGCCCGTGTCCTGGTTTTCCCGTTCCTGTCTTACCCTCAGGATTTGTGTGTTTGTATGGACTGCCTGTGTATGACACTTGCCTGGATCTTGGATTACTCTAATAAACTGCATTTGGATCCTCAACCTTCTCTTCTCGGAGCAGTTCGTAACAGTAACTTTGAAGGTGTTGTTTATGCTCAAACAGCAACATTACACTCTAACTAAAGTTAGAAAAGGGAAATCATAAATAAATGTATAAATAAAGTAATAATTCCAGCGCTCAATAGGAGGGAGAGGCTTAGATATGTATCTGAATTATTGATCAATGCAGAAATAGACAGTTTTTCTATGAAACCAGTGTTTTCATCATTTAGTATATTAAAATGATATGGTAAGAAATACCAGTTTGCAATTTCATGATGCTGTTCATCACTCACACTAACAAATCAATGCATCTTCATCTAAAATATCAACGCATTGTGGTGAGAATGCGCTTCTTTGTGTTTTTATAACTCAATAAGCAATATCCATATGGAGAATTATCTTATTAATGATCAACTAAATGCTGTGAGAATATGAGCTAATGTCTAGTGCAGATATAGATCTTCATACATGTGAATAAGGTTGTTCTGAAGGGAATGAGCCAGTAGAGGTCAGTGATTATCTTCATTATCTGTCAGTGATCCTCTTCTTTGAGCGGATGAACTGCTGGATCATCAGGATGAGAGTCGAGGTCTAAGAGCAGCGCTGGCCTTCACTGGTGTGTGTTCATACAGGACTGTGTGTGTTTATACAGTGTAAGCTGATACTGTACTGACTGACTGATAAGGAGCAGAACCTGCCTGTAGTTTATAAAGAGATTGATCAGTGTTTGATGTTTTTATACTTGTAATTTGTCAGTATTATAGTTGTTTCTTACAGTATAACCACATCTTGATCCACATGTTGAGTCTCAAATAAAGCAACTAATGGAACTTTGTGCTTTTTAATCGATATCCCACAGTGATTATATTCACTAGTTCTCATGAAACTTTATTAAAAGGCTTCAGATGCAGTCGACAGGTAACTTGCTCTTGACTGTATTTGACAGATCCAATATGGCGAACGGCTGATATAGATCTCAGTCATATCACTGATCTAGAAGAGCACACAATCTCAAAGCTGTGCAGAGATCAGTCCGTCCGTCAGTTTCCAGCATATTTTTATTCTCCCTAAAGATATGAATATGAGGAATTTAAAACCAATACCACTGAGTCTCTGGCACCCTTATGAAAAGAAAATATATTTTCCATTCATGAACGATCAATATATTAAATGGTTTAACAGAATATTTGAAAATATACAGAATAATATATTGTGTTAATATATTACAATATATTGAATAATACATAAGGAATTGCCGCTTTTCATATATTGAAAAATATGCAATATACCATAATGTATGTAATTTTAAATTCAGTAATACTGAACTAGAAATCTGTTGTAACTCATTCCGTGAATGTGTGTGTGTGTGTGTGTGTGTGTGTGTGTGTGTGTGTGTGTGTGTGTGTGTGTGTGTGTGTGTGTGTGTGTGTGTGTGTGTGTGTGTGTGAACATACATTTACATTTATATGGGAACATGTATGTTCAATATATGTGCACAAAAATTAATAATATTTTATATTTATTTATATATAGCCATGGTCAGTGCATATATTGCAGTATATTGAAAAATATAAGCACTAGTTTCTCATATATGGAAATGTATTATGTAATATATCGCATTATATTTTGCAGTATATTCCCATATATTTTTGTTCTGTAAGGGCAGGGACACTGGTGGACTTTGTCTAGTTGTTTCTCTCAACATATGCTTTTATTTCTGACCTCTATAATCTAATAAAGAGTTTAATTTAGATGGTTTTATTTCAGATGCAAGTGTGACGATGTTATTTCAGATCCTCCTTTGAGCAGCTGCAGTTTCAGTTCAGCCACTGTGACTCTGACTGACGGAGGTTTGTGTACGACTCTTTATCACTGTGTGAACACTTCATCACCCACACAAACATTATTAGAATTTGTTCTGCAATGGAAACTCTGACAGTAATAATGTGCAGCATCTTCAGTCTGGACTCCACTGATGGTCAGAGTGAAATCACTGTTAGATCCACTGCCACTGAATCTAGATGGAGTTCCTGACTGGAGGCGGTTTGTAATATAAATCAGGAGTTTAGGAGCTTCTCCAGGTTTCTGTAAGTACCAGGACAAATATTCATCCCCATCATTGTACACATCTCTGCTGGTTTTACATTTGATATTCACAGTTCCTCCTGGTTGTTCTGCTGTTATTGAGGGACTCTGAGTGACGGTGATCTGTCCTCTACACTCTGAAACACAACAAGAAGAAAATACACTCAAAACTTTGACAATATACTTGAATAAATGAATTAATATCAAACTTGTGCTCCACAAACCTTGAGCAAACGCTGTGAGAGTCCAGATGAAGATGATGATGAAGGTCATGTTGATGAAGATTGTTGTGTGTGTCAGTGATGAAGTGTTAAACTCACAGCACTATAAACACTCTCACACACTGAAGATCTGATCAATATGCAAATGGAGAAATCTTTTATTTAAATGAGGCTCTAAATGAAAGTTCAGGAGGAGCTCGTTCTTCTCATCCTGTCAAACACAACATCAAATATATCATGTAATCATCATGATTCGCCAATAAGTGTGAACTTTAAAACCTCACTTCATCACGATACCATTTTATAATATATATGTTTGGCTTTATACTTTAATTGAGTTTGCTTCATAACTGATGAACTTTGCAACATTTAAAACTGTTATTTAACTAACTTGCATCAACACTGAACTCATTTAAGCTGAATAATGACACTATTACTTTACAGTTGAATTTATTATTAATAATAATAATATGTTTATTTTTATAGCGCCTTTCAAGAACCCAAGGTCGCTTCACAAAATAATACAAATAGTAGAATAGCAATCTGCTTATTAGGCTGTATCAAGCAAACACACAGAAAAGCAGATGGAAACAAACAAACACTACAAATAATGAACATAAGTCAGAGATAACAAACATATAAGCCTTTTTAGCAACATATACATTTCGGCAAAGTATGTAAAATAAAATAAAGGTGAGAGAGTGGTAGACAGAGAAATAGAATTGAAGATTATTTATTGAGCATGGTAAATATATGAGTTTTAAGTTCTGATTTGAAGATCTGGAGGTTGTCGATGGCACGAAGATTAGTAGGCAGTTTATTCCATAGCTTAGGGCCTACAACACTAAAAGCCCTACCACCCACAGTAGATAGTTTAAACCTGGGGACGACAAGCAAAAAGAGGCCGGGCAGGAAGCCCCATAAACAAAAGAAATATATTTGAAATATATTTTCAAAACATATTTTTAGAATATATGCAAATATTTGAAAGTGGCCCAATAAATATATTTTAGTTAAATATATGTAAATACATTTTCATATATGTTTACATATATGTTCATATATGTTTTAACTTTTGCAAATTGTTTCATTTGAAATATATTTTGATATTTAAAAAGTTAACATTTTCACAAACAAACAACACATTTTCAATTTTTTTTTTTAGATAGACCACTTCAGCTGTGGATGTGGGCATGGGAGATCGGACCAGCAACCCTTCGGTTACAAGCCCACCCATACACAAAAGAAATATATTTGAAATATATTTTCAGGATATATTTTGGAATATATGCAAATATTTGAAATTGGCCCAATAAATATATTTCATTCTTATATTTCATATATTTGTGTTATATTTCAGAATATATTTCAATGTATCTGGAATATATGCCACATATATTTTTGACACTTTTGGGGACCCATACAGAAAAAAATACTTTGAAATATATTCTGAAATATAACAAAAATATATGAAATATAAGTATGAAATATATTTATTGGGCCAATTTCAAATATTTGCATATATTCCTAAATATATCCTGAAAATGTATTTCAAATATATTTCTTTTGTGTATGGGCAAAGCCCTAACCAGTAGGCCACTATTTTTACAGAATTGAATACAGTTATTTAAAGAGACATGCAGAAAATTATGAAGGAAAAACGGACTAAAGGACAGATTTGGAAGCTGTAAAGTGAAGGATGAACGAATAACTGTCACTTTATCAGCAAAAAACTTTAAAAAAAAAATCTCACAAAGTTCTGCCAAAAGTTCCCCATGAAATTGGCCACTTGAATGAATTACTGAATTTATTGTAGAAAATAAAATAAATTTGTATGATTAGGAAGAAAAAATAATCATGCTTTATAAAAATACACGAACAATGAGAATAGATAAACCAACAATTATCTAAAAAAATTATCAAAATCATTTCTTATTAGTGACATTAAGTTCATTTTTGTGTTTCTTCACTGTTGAGTGTGAGAGTGTTTGAGCAGCTGCAGTTTCAGTTCAGTCACTGTGACTCTGACTGACGGAGGTTTTTGTACGACTCTTTATCACTGTGTGAACACATTACCACTGTGATAACTCTGACAGTAATAATGTCCAGCATCTTCAGTCTGGACTCCACTGATGGTCAGAGTGAAATCACTGTTAGATCCACTGCCACTGAATCTAGATGGAGTTCCTGACTGGAGGCGGTTTGCATAATAAATCAGGAGTTTAGGAGCTTCTCCAGGTTTCTGTAAGTACCAGCTGAATAAGTACACACTCCCACTAAAGTACACATCACTGCTGGTTTTACAGTTGATATTCACAGTTCCTCCTGGTTGTTCTGCTGTTATTGAGGGACTCTGAGTGACGGTGATCTGTCCTCTACACTCTGAAACACAACAAGAAGAAAATCAGCAGAATAAATGAATGATCTTTAAACAAGTAAATGTAAAGTAGTAAATGCAGTGAAAGTGAGTGTCACCGTTGAGGAGCAGCAGCAGAGAGCAGAAGATCAGTGTGTGTGTCCTCATCTTTACTGGGAATGAGTGAAACTGAAGGACAGAGATGTTGGATGAACAGTCTGACTGACAGACGCTGATATTGAGCTTCAGTCTCAGGGGTGGGACACAAATTCAAAGCCGTTTCCTCTCAAATTAAAATTTATATTTCAAATGACTGTGGGATTCGCTGTATATCATGTCTGCTTTAGAGAACTGATTTATATTTAGAATTATAAGGGGTGGTGGTGGCGCAATGGATAAGACACATGCCTTTGGTGTGAGAGACCCGGGTTGGAATCCACTGTGAGACACCAATGTGTCCCTGAGCAAGACACTTAACCCCTAGTTGCTCCAGAGGCGTGCGACCTCTGACATATATAGCAATTGTAAGTCGCTTCGGATATAAGCGTCAGCTAAATGAATAAATGTAAATGTAAATGTAAATGTAATTACATGATACATTTTTTAGTACTAGTGAATATTTATTTAACTGAGAATATTTTTAAACTGAATTCAGGATATTTGTGGTTTATGAATGAAAATGATTGTGATTTCTACTATATGACCATGTCTGACATCTAACTGTGTGTGTGTGTGTGTGTGTGTGTGTGTGTGTGTTCCAGCGGGTCCCTCCGTGTCTCCCTCCGTGTCTCTGCTGTCTCCCTCTTCTCTGCTGATCTCTGGAGACTCCTCCGCTCTGCTCTGCCTGCTCAGCTCTTACTCTCCACAGGGGGCGACGGTGAGCTGGACGCTGGACGGGTCAGAGGTCACCGAGGGGGTTCAGACCAGCGCAGAGAGCGAGCGGGACGGTCTCTACAGTCGCAGCAGCGTCCTGAGCCTCAGCAAAGCACGCTGGGAAGACACAGAGCGCTTCGTCTGCAGAGGAACACATGCCGGAGCTGCTCACGAGGCCTCGTTCCTCAAGAGCTCCGAGTGCTGATGTTTCTCCAGTGAAGACCAGCGTATCTGAGCGTCACGTGATTTACAGCTCAATACTGAAGCAGTCTGTCAATGTGCTGCCATTGCTGTTCATTCAATAAAGCTTCATCTGAACGCAAGCGCACATTTGTGTTGGACTGCATCATTGATCAGTGTGTCGTTCCTTCAAAGTCCTGCACTAAAGTTTCAGCGACTTTTGATTGATTGTAATTAGGGGTGTAACAATAATTACAGTGGATAGTGACAATATGTATCGTATTATTCACCCAAAATGAAAGTTTACGAAGTTTACAGGGTTTTCGTGTCACGACTACATTAAACTACTGGATATAATGTATAATAATGCAATGGGGGAATATTTGTGGGTCCTGATAATGCCAAATGTCTGATGTTACCAGTAAAAGTGGTCGACATTATTTTAGATATATCTAGTCAGAGACATCAAGCATATTCATCTGAAATAATTCAGTATTTTCAGCTTCAGAATCATAAATATTGTTATTCTGGTGTCTCTATTGTCCTGCATTGGGTTATCAGCACCAAGTCCAAGCCTATTCATTTACACACACAATGTTAAACCAAATGTACCATTTTGATGGAGTATGGCAATAATATGGTATTGTGAGTTCAGGATGGTGACATAAGGGTCTCGTTCCCCCCCTCATTGTAATAGTTGAGAACAGCTGCATTCAGCAGTAAATGTGAAATGAAGCTCTTGGGGTTTGAACATGGTCACTGGAGACGAGCTGCTCTATTCTGAGACCGTCACAATCACTAAACCTGACAATGCAAATGAGATTTACACCTCAAACTCACAGTTTCACTCTTTTACTGGTTCAATGCTCTGAACTGGAGCAGTTTCACTTCTGCTGATGGAGGGATGAGTAATAAATTAATTATAAGTTTGAGATGAAGCAGCTACTTGAAAAAGGCTCAAAAACATCTTTATGTTACTTATGATAGACAATGACTTTATATAAATTTAGAATAAGATATGCGTGCAATATAATCTACAAAAAAACTGTAAGACTTGAACTAGGAAAAATTTAATATTTTTCTTTAATTTTATATCAGGTTTTGTAGTTTTCTCGGATTCTGAGCATATTAGAGTCAAACTCGTCTGTCACAGATCACAGTCTAATGGAGTTAATTTCAGTCATAAGTCAGTTTTGAACACATGTGTAGTTCCTGTGTTTGTCCTCTGTGTGTCAGTAGTGTGTGTGTGTGTGTGTGTGTGTGTGTGTGTGTGTGTGTGTGTGTGTGTGTGTGTGTGTGTGTGTGTGTGTGTGTGTGTGTGTGTGTGTGTGTGTGGTCAGAGTAAAATCCACTGCCACTGAATCTGGAGTTCCTGACTGGAGGAGGTTTGTTAAATAAATCAGGATTTTAGGAGCTTCTCCAGGTTTCTGTAAGTACCAGGATAAACATTTATCCTCATTAATCCATCTGTTCACATCTCTGCTGGTTTTACATTTGATATTCACAGTTCCTCCTGGTTGTTCTGCTGTTATTGAGGGACTCTGAGTGACGGTGATCTGTCCTCTACACTCTGAAACACAACAAGAAGAAAATACACTCAAAACTTTGACAATATACTTGAAGAAATGAATTAATATCAAACTTGTGCTCCACAAACCTTGAGCAAACGCTGTGAGAGTCCAGATGAAGATGATGATGAAGGTCATGTTGATGAAGATTGTTGTGTGTGTCAGTGATGAAGTGTTAAACTCACAGCACTATAAACACTCTCACACACTGAAGATCTGATCAATATGCAAATGGAGAAATCTTTTATTTAAATGAGGCTCTAAATGAAAGTTCAGGAGGAGCTCGTTCTTCTCATCCTGTCAAACACAACATCAAATAGATCACGTAATCATCATGATTCGCCAATAAGTGTGAACTGTAAAAATGTACAATAATCATAGGCATTGTTTTCATCAATACCATTTTATAATATATATGTTTTGCTTTATACTTGAATTGAGTTTGCTTCATAACTGATGAACTTTGCAACATTTAAAACTGTTATTTAACTAACTTGCATCAACACTGAACTCATTTGAGCTGAATAATGACACTATTACTTTACAGCTGAAATTGTATTAGTTGAATTATTGACTTATTTTGCAACTTTAAAGTCGACATGAAATGAAAACTGCTCTAGTCTCTTCCTCCCTATTGTGATGTATAATCAAAAAATATAGATATAGAAAGACGATTCACTCCTATAGACCCTTTTCACATTTCCGGTTCCCCTTCGAGGGAACTCGCACTGCGTCGTCGTCGTGACGACACTATGGGAACGCCCCCAGCGTAACGCATCTGAAGTATGAATGAAATCTGTCCAATCCTGATTGGTGCTGCGTCATGACGTAGGAGATGACGGCATGCCCGGAAGATACAAAGGGACGCTGGCTCAAACACACGTTAGCTTTTTGCTCTTCAGCTAAGCGCTCTGTGTTCTGTGAGTCTTATTTGGTGTTGTTTGTACAAGCATTATTATCAAAATGGCAAGCGAGCAGTTTAAAAGGTGTGTGCACCCGTGTCCACGTTTCATTTCGGGCACGGACACACACCTCATGTGTGTGCATTGTCTCGGCGTGCAGCACGCTAGAGCGGCTCTCGAGGGAGCCGCTTGTAGCGAGTGTGAGAAGCTGCCGCTGAGGGTATTGCGCTCGCGGCTTGCTATATTTGATCAGCTCGGCCAAGCTCGCGAACCTCGTGGTTCTGGGCCCGCCGTTGCCGAGGCAGCGCGGCGCCGCAGATCATGGGGTTCGCAGATGGATCTTTCAGCGGGACATGGGACTGATTCGTCATCTTCCCAGTCCTCGTCTGAAGATTCTGACGCTCTCCTACCGATGCTTCAGCTATCAGGCTCTGAGGGGTCAGATGCTGTGAGCATCGAGGCGGGTGTTATGGAGCCCCATCCACCGCTTCATACACCCGCTCAAGAAGAGCTGGTGGAGGTTTTGACCCGCGCTGTGGCCAAATTAAATATAAATTGGCCACAGGAAGAACCTGTAGTCCAGCCATCTAGTAAACTGGATGAGAGGTTCTTTAAGCGCCGGGCTCAGCCTCCACGCCGGGGCCTTCCGTTTTTTCCTGACTTGCACAATGAGTTGTGCAAGTCGTGGGAAAAACCTTATTCAGCCAGGCTCTCCAATCCCCCAGTGCTCGATTTCGCTAATGTACTGGGGGCGGCAGAGTACGGTTATGGGAAGATCCCTCGGGTAGAGGAAGCTCTCGCGAGCTATCTTTCTCCCGAGGCCGCATCTTCCCTGAAGGCCCCGGTATTGCCCACCAAGCCATGCCGAGAAACATCTTCTCTGGTGGGCAGAGCTTTTATGGCGGCCGGGCAGGCTGGTAGCTGCCTGCATACCATGGCGGTATTGCAGGCTTATCAAGCTGATCTCCTCAAAGAGCTAGACGAAGGCGAGGGTCCTTCCCCTGATGATATTTTGGAGCTGAGGAAGGCTACTGATTTATCTCTACGCATTACCAAAGAGACGGCCCGTGCAATCGGCCGCTCTATGGCTGGTCTGGTATGCGTAGAGAGACATCTCTGGCTAAATTTATCAGGGATGAAGGAGAGGGAGAAGCACTTTCTTCTCGACTCTCCGATTTCGCCTTCTGGCCTCTTCGGCGGCGCGGTTGATTCCGTAGTCGAGAGGTTTCAGGAGGTGAAAAAGCAGTCAGCTGCCTTCCATCAGTATCTCCCTCGCCGTCCTAGCTCTTCGGGGAAGACTGCCGCAAAAGGGCAGTCTCAGCCGTCTACCAGCTCCTTGCACCGTCAGGTGCAGAAAGAGAGTGTCGCCGCCCGCGCCCCTCCTGAGGGAGCCTGGCAAAGGAGGCGACGCTCTCGAGGTAAGCCCTCCCAGCCTAAGGTCGATCTGAGGACCGTCCTTCAGGCGAAGAAGGCTTCCTCTAAGCGGTCCTAGGCGTGGCCGCACCGCTGAGAGCTGTCCCCCCCGGGATGGAGCGATTGAGGTCGCCTCCGTCCCGGAGCTCTCGGGGAATCAGTGCTGTGCTCCCGCCGTCCAGTACGCTTCGGGCCACTCTGATTTCCCGCGCACGCACGCCGCTCCAGCCGCCTCAAGTAAGACCTGCGGCTGGGCAGCGAACGCGTACGCACACCGAAAATCATTCTCGACTGCTCCCTGCCGGTCAGCCGCTTCAGGGGGTCGGGAACGAGGCTCGGTTGACACCCGAGGCCAGCCTCGAGAGGCTGGTTCCCTTAGTAGATTATCTCGGCGCATGGTCATGCCTTCCGAATATATCTGCGTGGGCCCTGCGTACTGTAGAGCTGGGTTACAGACTGCAGTTCAGCTCCCCTCCCCCGAAGTTCAACGGGGTGGTCTGGACTGTGGTCGGCCCAGAGCAGGTTCGGGTTATGGAACAGGAAGTTCAATCCCTGTTGGTCAAGGGGGCCATAGAACGTGTTCCTCTGCCAGACAGGGAGTCCGGGTTCTACAGCCGGTACTTCATAGTTCCCAAGAAGGATGGGGGGTTGCGTCCAATAATAGATCTCAGGCACTTGAATCGTTCTCTGAGGAGATTCAGGTTCAAGATGCTCACAATTCTAGCCATCGTGAGTCAGATCCAGTTCGAGGACTGGTTCGTCACGATAGATCTGAAGGACGCATACTTCCATATCTCCATCCTTCCATGTCACAGGAAGTTCCTGAGGTTCGCTTTCGGGGGCGAAGCGTACCAATATCGGGTTCTTCCCTTTGGCCTAGCTCTTTCCCCTCGCACCTTCACCAAGTGCATGGATGCAGTGCTGGCTCCACTGAGACTCCAGGGCATCCGTGTACTAAATTACATCGACGACTGGCTAATATTAGCCAAGTCATACGATATGGCAGTTCGACATCGAGATGTCGTTCTCGCTCATATCAGGTGCTTGGGGCTGAGACTCAACACGAAGAAAAGCGTGTTGACGCCCTCCCAGAGGACTACGTTCCTGGGAGTGGTATGGGACTCCACGACGATGCGGGCACAAATGTCTCCTGCTCGGGTGGGTTCCATACAGGCGTTGGTCTCCAGAGTGAAGCTAGGCCACAACCTCACTGTGAAGCAGTTTCAAATACTGCTGGGGCACATGGCAGCAGCGTCCAACGTCATACCTTTTGGCCTGCTACACATGAGACCCCTACAGTGGTGGTTGAGAGCCAAGGGGTTTTCCCCGAGGGGAAATCCGTTCCGTATGATCAGAGTAACGCGCAGATGCCTTCGTTCTCTCGTCATATGGAGGAAACCTTGGTTCCTGTCCCAGGGACCAGTACTGGGAGCATCATGTTGCCGGAAAACCGTTTCAACAGATGCCTCCCTTACTGGTTGGGGCGCGGTCATGGACGGCCGCTTTGCGAGAGGTCTGTGGGAGACCCGGCACTCTTCTTGGCACATCAATTGCCTGGAAATGCTGGCGGTCTACAAAGCTCTGAGGAGCTTTTTCCCAGACCTCCGCGGCCACCATGTCCTGATACGCTCGGACAACACTTCTGTAGTCGCGTATCTGAATCATCAGGGGGGTCTGAGGTCGCGCCCTCTATGCAGACTGGCACACCAGATCCTTCTGTGGTCCCAGGGGAAACTGTCGTCTCTCAGAGCGATGTACGTCCCCGGGGACCAAAATCAGGGAGCAGACATCCTGTCGAGGCAGGGGCTGAGGTCCGGGGAGTGGCGACTCCACCCAGAGGTGGTGGAAGCCATGTGCGTGAGATTCGGCCCAGTGGAAGTGGATCTGTTCGCGTCTCAAGAGACGTCTCACTGTCCACTGTGGTTCTCTCTCAGGCATCCAGCTCCGCTGGGGCTGGACGCCATGATGCAGACGTGGCCGAGGCTGCGTCTGTACGCATTTCCCCCGATCGCTCTGCTCCCGGGAGTCCTGGAGCGGGTCCGCCGGGAGGGGATCAGTCTACTTTTAGTAGCACCCCGCTGGCCGACCCGAGTATGGTTCTCGGACATTGTAGCACTGCTGGACGGCCTCCCGTGGCAGGTCCCTCTGAGGAGGGATCTGCTGTCTCAGGCAGGGGGCACAATATTCCACCCCCGGCCAGAGCTGTGGAACCTTTGGGTCTGGCCCCTGAGGGGGTTCGGTACCTAGAGGCTGGCCTTTCAGCAGATGTTGTCGAGACCTTACTCAGCTCCAGGGCTCCCTCTACCAGGAGACTGTACAGCCTGAAGTGGAATGTGTTTTCCACTTGGTGTAGAGAGCGTGAGGTGGACCCAGTTAACTGCCCAGTGGCTTCAGTGCTGGAGTTCCTCCAAGATCGCTTCTCCGCCGGTCTTACCCCGTCCACACTTAAGGTGTATGTGGCTGCCATTGCGGCTTTCCACTCGCCTATAGGTGATGGGCCCTTGGGGAGGCACCATCTGGTTGTACGTTTCCTCCGTGGGGCTCGGAGGATGAGGCCTGCGGCTCGCTCCAGAGTCCCAACCTGGGACCTGGCGGTGGTACTTGAAGGGTTGGCTGAGGCCCCCTTCGAGCCACTGGAGTCGGCTGAGGCAAAGAACCTGACCCTTAAGGTGGCCTTTCTCCTTGCTATCACTTCTCTGAGGAGAGTGGGGGATCTCCAGGCCTTGGCGATATCGCCAACTTGCCTGGAGTTTGCCCCTGGCGGAGTTAAGGCCATCTTACATCCTAGACCGGCCCAAGGTGCCATCTAATGTGGCACGGTCAGTGGTTCTTCAGGCATTCCATCCTCCACCTCACGTGACGGCGGAAGAGGGGAGACTTCACCTGCTCTGCCCGGTCAGAGCCCTGAGAGTGTACCTTGAGAGGTCCTCTCAGTGGAGGAAGTCAGACCAGTTGTTGGTGTGCTTTGGTTCACCCAAGAAAGGGCTGCCTGCATCCAAGCAGACAATCAGTAATTGGATTGTTCAGGCTATAGCCATGGCTTATCAGGTGCGCAGTTTGCCTTCACCTATAGCTGTGAGGGCTCATTCTACCAGGAGCATGGCCTCCTCGGTAGCCCTCCTTTCTGGAGCCTCGCTTCAAGATATTTGCGAAGCGGCTGGGTGGGCCACTCCACACACCTTCATAAGATTTTATAGTCTGCAACTCCCTGTGACGCCTGGCGCCAGAGTGATCGCGTCCTAAGTGTGCCTGGTCTCCCAGCTTCACACTAGGGTGGCGTGCTTACGGTGTGGCATAGTGGGCATTGCGTTCCCATAGTGTCGTCACGACGACGACGCAGTGCGAGTTCCCTCGAAGGGGAACGTCTCGGGTTACGACTGTAACCCTTGTTCCCCGAGAAGGGAACGAGACACTGCGTCTCGTCGCCACACCTATCACGTTCAGAGCGCTTGCTTCATCGCAAAGTAGCTAACGTGTGTTTGAGCCAGCGTCCCTTTGTATCTTCCGGGCATGCCGTCATCTACTACGTCATGACGCAGCACCAATCAGGATTGGACAGATTTCATTCATACTTCAGATGCGTTACGCTGGGGGCGTTCCCATAGTGTCGTCACGACGACGACGCAGTGTCTCGTTCCCTTCTCGGGGAACAAGGGTTACAGTCGTAACCCGAGACGGTTTCCCAGAAGCAGAAGTCGTCATAGCTGGGTAAAATTCTACAGTGGTGAATGAGAGAATACATTAAATATTTTTGTGTGTGTTCCCATTTGCTCAAATAGCAAAAGAATAACTCAACAACAGTGTTTTCACAACTTTCAACAAAAAAAAGAGGAAAAAAATAGAGATTGTTAATGGCAGTCTGAAGAGAGAAAGATGTCAACTTTACCATCACTCCCACAGCCTTTAGAAACACCCTCACAGCAGCGTCACAGCATTAACTAGTTATTTATTTATTTTTGTAATTTGATGCAAAACAATAGTATAGTGTTATAAATGTACATAAAAAAAATTAAAAAAAAGGAAATATAAAAAACTTTGCAAGATTCACGATGCTGATGACCGTTAAAACGCTGTGAAAAGGGTCTTGGATGCCCGAAATAGCTATCCGGAGGAGTTGCAAATATGGCCGCCGAGTGAACAGGCTTTCCTTGAAAGGGACTTTGGTATAATCGAGTGAAACGGAACAAGAACAAATGAAGGGCGGGGCTTGATTTTGTCCGTGGGGAATTGATTAGATGATTATGGTTTGCTGTTGGTGGATCTCATGTGAGTGACAGGTCACCTCGCCCTCATCATCAGAGAAGAGAAGAGATGTCTTTGCAAAAGGGAGGGGTTATTTTTATTATTTTTTATTTAAGTTTATCTTTTAAGTTGTGCATGGAAAAATATTTTATAATAATAATAAGTTGGACTCCTCAACCACTACCACCAATGTGGAGCTCCACCTGGAAGATGCAACAGCAGCCATATTGCACCAGAACGCCCACCACACACCAGCTGATTGGTGGAGAGACAGAGTGATGAAGCCAGTCAGTATATATAGGCATGATTAGTAGGCCATGATGGACAGAGGCCGATGGGCAAATTTGGCAAGGATGCTGGGGTTACACCCCTACTCTTTTTCCTAAAGGACATCCTGGGATTTTTTTATGACCACAGAGAGTCAGGACCTCGGTTTAACATCTCATCTGAAGGACGGTGCTTTTTGACAGTATAATGTCCCCATCTCTATACTGTGGTGTTATAGTGAGCGCCCCCTGCTGGCCTCTTCCAGCAGCAATCTAGTTTTCCCAGGAGTCTCCCATCCAGTCTCAGCCCTGCTTAGCTTCAGTGGGCCAGTCTTGGGCTACAGAGTGATATGGCTGATGACTTTAACTACAAATGAATCTGTGAGTTTTTTTTTTTAAACTCATGCTTGCAATGGAAGTTCGTTAGGCCAGCGAGAAGCACCTTTAATGTTTAAAAATATGCATCACATTATTTGGAAAGTGTCATTTTTTAAACATTACACATTTTATACCTTAATCACATTAACTTAAAATTGTAAAAAAAATTAATTAAATTAAAATTAAAAAAATGTTTAAGGTATAGGGTGAATAGATCAAAAGTGTGATAGAAGATAAATGTCAGACCAGGTCTCGTCTTACAGGATGTTGAATGGAAATGCAAATGAGTTGCACTAAAATGAGCTCTATGAAACGGCATGTGATAAGATGTTATGATAAGAGCTGCTGTTTCCTTCACTGGATAGGGATTCAGCTAAATACTGAAGATATAGTGGATGGACCAAATGTGAACGTTTAAGAATCTACTCTGCACACTTATGCAATTTAAATGAGAAAGCCTTGTTGTTTTGAATTTTAACACAGTTGAAGTAGGAGTTAGAAGCCAGTGAGCAGCCAAGTCACCTTTATTTCTATAGCGCTATATACAATACAGATTGTTTCACAGTGATAAATGATTCAGTGATGCAAAACAGAATTCATTTTGGCTGTACAGCAGAAAATAGTGTCATTGTTCGGCTGAAGTCAGTTCAGTGTTTATTCAGTTCCGTTGTAAAGATCATCAATTATTATTTTAGTTAATGTGACCCCTAGGGGGCGCTCCGACTCACACAATTTGAATATCCAAACTAGAAAACCCAAACCGCGCTCCCCTTTAAACTATTTAGGCAGGTTGTATCCAATGAAGGAACAGAAAATGGGACTGATGTAATCAAATATAATTTTATTAAACACTAGACAATAATATATGATTGGCAATCAGAGCAGACAAATGTTCCCCGTAGGTAACAGTGAACAATTCTACAATAAATAGATCAGAGTGAATAAAAGTCTCATAATAAATGAGTTACAGGATATAAAGTCTAACAATAACAAAGACTACAGTGAATAAAGTCGAATAAATAGATACTGTTCACATACACACACTCCAACACTGCAAGAGACACTTCAAACCAAATCGGCCGTGCATACGCTAACACAGCATTTCACACTAGTGAACATTGCAAAATAGACACTGTCCCCAAAGGAGATATTGCACAATGCCCATAGGCCGAATATTGGAATATAATGATTGCCAAACTGAGAAACAAAACACAAAACATTTAAATTAACAAGCTACTGCAAGACACACACACAAACATCCAAAGAAATTAAAAGTAAAACAGAATGATTAAACCCAGGAAAAACAGTGGCTAGTGACAGACAGAGGCAATCCTCAGTTTTCTTTGGACACCAGCCTAGATGAATTAGAGCTATATGCCCCGTAACAATAAAGTTAAACGGTGTGGATGACTAATAGCTGTGCACTCTTCCCAGTGTTGCTTGTTGCTGCAAACCCATATAGAATCACTACTCGCTATTATGTGAGTAAGTTTCTATAGACTCGTAACTGCTGGTACCATTTACTGGTCACCATACACGCAGGCGACAGACCGAGGTTCTCCCATTTACACAGTCAAGTCAAGTCAAGTCAAGTCAAGTTTATTTGTATAGCGCTTTTCACAATACAGATTGTATCAAAGCAGCTTCACAGTATTAAATTAAAATAATACAACAAAGTTTGTTTCAAAAGGAATTTATTGATTGATCAAATTAAATTAAATATCCCCAAAATATCCCCACACAGCCAATACACCAAGAGGCTCACTCTTCAACTCATACCGCATTGCTTTTCTGTTCATGTCTCACGACACATTTAAAGGGACGCGTCACTTACGCCACCTGATCCAAATAATCAGTGCCAATGAGCAGGCCTTAAAGGTACACTTCCCATCTCAACCACCCTACCCGCTACATTAATATAATCTATAAAGCAGCTTTGGAGAAAACAGCGATGTCATTGTCCCGCTCGGTTCAGTTCTCATCTAATAGTGTCAGTGCAGTCAAATCAATAATATTGTTGAATATTAAGTGTCCCCAACTAAGCAATGTGTCAAATCGTGCAAGATCATTTTGTCTATTGATTGGCTTCTGCTCTTCATAAATGTTTCTCATCCACTTTGAGAAGCTTGATAAAACTTGATAAATTCAGTTCAGTTTCTATATAGAGCCCTAAATGATTCTGTCAGGCGCTTCATAAGTAAAACCTTTTAGATCAGGGGTCTCCAGCTCTGCTAATTTTCCGAGTAACCCTGAACACCTTGATTAGCAAAACTGAACATGCTTCTGAAACTGAAGACTGCATCCTAGTGTAACAGACGTAGGCCAGTATGATCTGGGCTTTAAAAGGCGTGCTAGTGGCTGCAGTCTTTAGCGTCATTGTTAGCACGCCCGTCTCCCATGCCGGAGACCGCAGTTTGAGTCCCGCTTAGAGCAGGTTGAGTATGACCAGTTAGATTTGGTGCCGTGACCTGTAAATTTGTGAGGTTTAGAGGTTGAGTGTAATGGACGTTAGCCAGTTATAAACCTCACTCCCCTGGCCTCAAGAGGCTTGCTAGTGGCTGCAGTCATTAGCATCCTTGTCCCACGCCGGACACCCCAGTTCAAATCCCGCCTGAGCTGGTCAAGTAGGATCAGTTACACTAGTAAGGCTGCATATCTCTGATGCCAAGTACATCAACTGGCACTGAAGGACGTCTCAATTTGAAGAATCCTTGGAAGACTGTCTTCGTTTGTGTCCTTTATTCGGCTCATGAAGTGCATCAAGTGTATCTTTTGCGTTCTTAAATCACACACAATCCTTTGCACACATTCCAATTCACGAAAAAGAACTGACGGAAAACTAGTTGGCACAGAGCTTGTCTGAGTTCATTATGAAATGTAAGACAGAAATAATGTTATCGGAGATGAAGGCTGTGGTCATGGGGAGTGGAACATGTGTGACGTAGACATGGGCATTTACTAGACCGTCTCATTCTAGCGTTTAAAGCTGAAGAGGACTCTAGCTTTGAAGCCTCATAAGGACTGAACCAAGAAAGACGCAGCCTTCCATTTAAAAAGCACCATGTAATTTGGTAATTAACACCATTAGTGTTGAAGTTCTATTCTAAGGCTCTTTGGGAGTCGCCATTATGGTGATCAGGTTTGCTTTAATTGATCTCTTGACCGTGGACTTTTATTATTTTTTGTTCTTTGGTTGCTGTGAAGTGACAGTGTGGTTATAAAACATTTATTGAAAAAAAATTATGTTAGCATCATTCTGCGGTTGCCAAAATGTCCCAGCATGCATTGATTTCACAGTCAATTTCTGACTACAGAATTTTATTTATTTTATTATTATTATTATTTCTCTCTCAAGGCTTGCACCTAGGAATCTATTTCAGGGTTTGCGTTCTCGAGCCACCAGGCACTGTTTTGTGCGGATGAGTGGGCCGGAGTACGTTGAGTGTTTTCTGTTAGAGCGGTGTCGTGTCATGCCCCCTAAGTTAATAACGATCATAATGATTATATATTGTGTATATATATTATACGATTACGATATATATTGTTGTGAACTTAGAATCGAAAGACCAGGAGACTTGGTTGTTTCTTCAGCAGGATTCTTTATTGAGAACACGAGCTGTCGGTAGCTGCAGTCACCAAGTCTGACGTGAATGTTCTCTTACAGTTTACATACATTTAGGGGCAGGAACCGAAAAAGACAGGTTTAGGAACCGGTTTTAGACTGAGAGCATTGCCCACCCTAATCTACTCAGCATATCTATTCAAACACTGAGACCCGAGTACAGGACTGGCTGGACTTTCTTGCTAAAACACAAACTCCAAGAGTTTCAGTAAAACAGGACTGACCAGAGTCTTTTGTTAGAAAACTCTGATAATCATAATTTATACCTAACCTTAACATGCTAAATTCAATGTAAACCTAAATTAAACATTTTAATAAATTTGCATTCCCACATTTGCCCCTTTGAGAGTCTTAAAAAAATTCTCACATAATATACAAATTTAAACACTTAAAAGTTCATTCTTGTAACTTTTGATCGTCACAGGCACATATAACTTATTCTGTGTCATAGTGTCATAGTTCTTCTCAAAACCATAACTGTTGACACATACGGCGCAGGGTGTAAAATGTCGTATAAACTACATGATTGCACAGAAAACCATGTAGCATAAGAGTGGAAGTCTTGAAAGTCCATGGCGCCTGAATAGCTGTGAAATCTGTTTCCTGTAGAAAACAAAGAAACGGCAGAACAGCAATATTCATGCATAGACTTCATTCTTCCATAAGTCATTTGATCGTATAGTGGTTTTAAGTCTAACTTTTATCAAAGTACACTTAAAAGTTCATTCTTGTAACTTGAAAAAGTTACAGGCACAAGCATGATCTGTGTTGTTCATCTGTAATTGCATGCTGACACAGAAACAAAACATGCAATTAGGGTCCGCGTTGTGTATTTTTTTTTCTTCTTTTTCTTTTGTGATAGTTCGTTCAGCACTAGGTCTAGTTGTCTTCTTGAGGTTGTGGCTTCATATGCAGGTGAGACGTCGTTGCATATGGATTTTTGGAACCAGCCATCAAGTGGTATCTGTACAGAGGAAGAAAGAAAACAGAAAACAGAGCAGTATTTCTTCAAACACTAGGGTTGTATGGTTTTTAGAGTCTGCTGTTGTTGTTTCATTCTTTCCCCATTTCTTAATTATTTTGACACCTATGGACCAGTGAGGTAAGGATGGACTAAATGAGGAAAGGCCTATGAGGTAGTGTCTTCACCCTGGGTTCACCCCCGAAGCCTGTTGCGTTCAGTTCTTCCCAGGGCACCGCACTGGTCTGTGTCCTGTTCTGTCCCTGTTGTGTGCACACTGTACAGCGTGTGAGAAAATTGGCACATTTCCATTCTCCAGTGAAACATCAGTCCTAGTAGGCATCATAACAGAGGATGGTGTCTGATTGTAATGTTCTGCAGTATAACATTTAAGGCTGTGAGTATACTGAATGTCCCCCAAACAAAGGCTGTGACAGTCAATAAGTCTTTCATCTTTGTTGTAAGTTACTGGGGAGATTAAGCAATCACAGCCCAAATGGTTAACACCTCAAAAAGCTTACCCACGAGTCCAATGACGAGGGGAGGGGTTGCTTCAAAGTAGCAAACAAATGTAGTAAAAGCTGCATAACATTGTTAACTTGTCTTAAGTTATTTTTGTTTTTCCTACATTCTTTTCCAAAATGTCCGTGCTTGCCACAGTAAGAACAACTGGCTTCTCTAGGACATTTGCGTTTCTTTTTCTTCTCTGAGTTGACCATAACAGAAACTGCTGCAATTCTTACTCTCTCTTTGACATCAGAGTCTCTTTCCCAAGTAACTAAACTGTCCAAGTTGTCTTGCAGGGTTCTTGTACACCATGTGATGTTTAAGTAAGGCAACGCCTTTCTGTGTTCTGGCAAAAGACAATGAAACCATGTGCGAACCAAAGGGCCATTATCACCTAACACCTTCTCTGGCGTGTCTGCAATTCCACTGTACTCTGAAGCGGTCTGGCAAAATCTTTCTGTGTACTCACAAACAGTTTCACCCTTCTTCTGTACCAAACCAGTGATCTTTGACCAGTCCACGTTCGGTCCAACAATGTCCGTTAACACTCTCAAAACTCCATCTCTCAATTCATCTTTTCTGGCATTTTGAAACTCAGAATTGTTTACAGCACTTTCAAAATCATTGAATTCTGACTCAGTCAAGATCTGTGATATTAGCTGAGTGACTTCAGCTAGAGACATATCGTAGAGCCGCATCTTTTTGGACAACTCTCTCCTAAACTCAGAAAAATGTCTTTGCACTGATGGCAAACTTTCAGCAATTCTCTCAATATCTTTAGGACCTAAAGATGTTTTGACAACAGTTTGTATTTGGACAACAGAAGAGTTGTGAGTAACACTTTCAGTTCCCTGAGATCTTCTCCTAGCCCCACAAACCTGCACTGAATCTACAGGCTCATCAGTTACTGATTGGACGGCTACATCTGTTTCAAAGAAAGCTTTTAAGTCAGGATAATTGTTATCCGGCTGACTAAATTCTCCCTCCTCAGTTTTTTCTGCATCTTTGTTGCGGTGTAATTTCTTAGTCAAAGAAGATATTCTAGGACGGAGCTCATTGTTCTGTTTCTCTAGCTCTGAGTTGCGCTTAGACTGTTCTGTAGCTATTGCTAAAACAAATTCTCTGTGACAACAAATAATGGCTTTCACCTTGTTCTTGCGAATACTTTCTCCTAGTACCTTCTTACAATCTTCAATTGACCATACTTTGTCTGGATCAATGCCAAATTTCTTTGTTAAATTCAATCTGACTGGCTCAGTCACGATGGAGTCCATTTGCTCTGATAACAAAGACTTGAATTCACTATCGGTCCATAAAGGTGTAATCAGTCTAGTACTTTTCCTAAACATTTTGTGAATTTCTATGTTACCACACAAACAAACACTAAAACTTCTCTCTACTGTCTTACAAACAGAGGGTACAATCTTATTAGCACATGATGCTAATCTTCTCTAGCTTACAAAGGACAGGCCTTCTCTAGCAAGAGGATACACACAATATTAACATGTAACTGTTAAACTTCCCTGCCTGAACAACAAAGGATAAATTTCATCTCTAAAAGACAACTTTAGAGGATAACTTAGTTAACAAAACCCTGCAGCTGTTTGTTAACTTCTTCTCTGTCGTCGCAGAGGAAAACTATTTTGTACTGGTCTGCAAAGGTTCTTTAAATGGAGTGAAACTCACCAAGTCTTTCGTTTGTAGAGAAAGATTCCGTCTGGAAAAAATTCAGTCTTTGAGATCTTTTTGGAGCTTGAAGTTTTCAATCTGGATTCAGAAGATTCAGTCTGGAACTTAGTCAGGCTTTGTTGAGATCTTTGAGCTTGAAGTTTCAAGATTCAGTTTCATTTTTCTCCATCCGGGTCACACGGCACCATCTGTTGTGAACTTAGAATCGAAAGACCAGGAGACTTGGTTGTTTCTTCAGCAGGATTCTTTATTGAGAACACGAGCTGTCGGTAGCTGCAGTCACCAAGTCTGACGTGAATGTTCTCTTACAGTTTATATACATTTAGGGGCAGGAACCGAAAAAGACAGGTTTAGGAACCGGTTTTAGACTGAGAGCATTGCCCACCCTAATCTACTCAGCATATCTATTCAAACACTGAGACCCGAGTACAGGACTGGCTGGACTTTCTTGCTAAAACACAAACTCCAAGAGTTTCAGTAAAAGAGGACTGACCAGAGTCTTTTGCTAGAAAACTCTGATAATCATAATTTATACCTAACCTTAACATGCTAAATTCAATGTAAACCTAAATTAAACATTTTAATAAATTTGCATTCCCACAATATATAACGATTATAATGATCAATAACTAATGATCATTACAACGGAAGTGAATCAATCAATCAAAACTAACTTTAGCTGGACAATAACTTTATTCTAAAGCTGCAGTGAAGCCAAAACAATCTATGTTACTGTAATTTCCTATTATCACTGTAAAGCTGCTTTGAAACAATCTATATTGTTAAAAGCGCTATATAAATGAAGGTGACTTGACTTGATTTGACCACAGTAATTTATTGTAAAATATACTCTTTAATCCTGTAAATGCCTGGCAAATTGTTACAGTGTAGATAATGTTGATGGTTTATTGAATGTTTCATTTGAATGGACATTGAGACATATTTTGACATCAACTTGCATCATACAAACCTTACCAATGGTGAAAATCAACAAAAAATTCAGATAAACTAAAATTCAGATGAACATCACAAAACAAGCGCAAACATAAAAGCAAATAGTTCGAATTGCAACCAGAAAGCAACCAGAATGCATTGCTGCATGAAGCTTTTTGTTGGCTGTCACCGTTGTTGAGATTCATATGCTGATTGTTAATGTCTGAATGGTACAGGATAATTTATGTACAATGTGTTTTTAAACTCCATTATTAATAAAACTGCTGAATTTGCTGAAAATGCTACAGTATCACAGTGTTGGCAATGCAAAGTTTAAATATAATATTAGCACACACAACACTAATAATCAGTGGATGGATTTCAGATTACTCAGGCCACTTCATGATGACTACATCACTATCTATAGTCACCTGCAAATATATATTATAAACGTTGTAACAGCAGCCAAAAAAGACAAAAATAAGGGTCAAGAGCCCAACTAAAGCAAACACTAATCACTATCAATTAATTCTCAATAAGAACTTTTGTAGACGTATGACAGAATAAGGTCAAACTGGTTAGTAATAAGTGAAGCTGGTAATGCTGAGTTGTTTAATCCTCCTCTGCTGAGATTATGAGAGATTGAATGCTTTTTATCTTCAGTTGATTTAATCTCTGGTGGCTGGAAGTCAGGTGTAGTTCTTGTGTTTCTGCTTATCACTTTTTCTGTTCTTGTTGTTTGTCTTTCCTTCAGTGATTCTGCTTGTTAACAGCAGATGTTCATCACTAATGCTCAATCATCACTATGGTCTTGATTGGTCTTGGTCTTAGTCTTGGTCTTGGAGTTCTGGTCTTAAAAACACCTCTGACATTGTCACACGTTTCAGCTGAGTCCAGCTATTTGCTAATACAGGCTCAATGGAAATATTGAGGTTGTTTATGCAAAGTCACTGTGTGAATAGGTTGTTGTTAGAGTTCAGACTGTAGAGCTCAGAATCAGATCAGGACGATCGGTGGACAGGAGAGTTTTGCTGACCGAGTGAGTCAACGGTGTATCTTAATCTGAAGAGTCTAGTTTGTCTTTCTGGCTCCTTTCAGGTTGTTCAATTGATGACGCTGTTTTCATTCCTCAAAAAGGTGTTGAACATTTCCCGTCCTGACCTGAGATTGACATCCAGCGAATCGTGAGAAGCAGATGTGAGATGAAGACACTGTGGCTGACACTTCTCCTGAGTAAGTCTGTAAACTGACAGAAGTTTTTACTTAACCCTATATTTGCTTAGAGGACACACACATACACTACAGGTCAAAATTGTGGATAATTCAGATAAATATATATATTAAAAAAAAGGCTTACCAAGGCTTTTAAAACTATAAATTGTGAAACATTTTTCCATTGTTAATATCTTTTAAAATGGAATTTATTACTGTGATAAAAGCTGAATTTTCAGCTTCATTACTCCAGTCTTCAGTGTCACATGATCCTTCAGTAATCATTATAATATGATGATTTGCTGCTCAAGAAACTCTTCTGATTATTATCAATGTTGAAAACAGTCGTGCTGCTTCAAAATTTGGAATGTAGCAGCACAAGTCTTCTTTCAAAAACATTAACAAAATATTAATTATTCCAAAGTTTTGACCGGTTGTGTATGTATAACACTTTTTTTGCTGTATTTAAATATCAAAATGATGTATTGCATGTTTCTAAAGACTTTTGCAAGGTTCCAAGTACATTTATTAATTTACAATTATGTTGGACAGTTGTGCAACAGTTCCTCTTTGTATCCACTTTCATATTTTGCATTTACAACCTCAAAAGCTTCCTGGAAAAACTCCCTGGTTGCCTAAAGTTTGCATAACCAAGCCTAAATTATGAGCAATATTCCTTATATTTGCATTGTTTTCACAGTAGCATGCATAAATGGTGAAACATTAACAGTTTTGAAAGCTTGAAATGTGCTTTGTTGCAACTGTCTAATGCCATACCCTCTGATGCTCTTCAGTCACTTTTGACAAAAAAAAAAAAAAAACTTTAGATTTTTAAACAAAATGTACTGTATGTCAACACTGTAAAAATGAATAGGCTATATCTACTCAATAAAATTGTGGCAACAGATTACAAGCAATATTATTAATTAAATTTAACAAATTAGAATTGAGTAATAATTAATCAAATTAATTCCTTAAAAGTTAACCATTTAAAATGAGTAAAATGTACCAGAAAAAAATTTTTAAACGAAAAATATCTGAATGACAGACGTCAAAGATGATTTAAGAACTCTTAATTTTTTATTGCCAACATTGAAGACACCTGCTGTTAACAAGCAGAATCACTGAAGGAGAAAACCGTAATTCTAAGTCACCATTATGGTGATGAGTGTTTGTTTTAGTTGGGCTCTTGACTCTTAAATCGTTAACTTTAGACTTTGTTTGGCTGCTGTGTCTGGGTTATAACAGCCAGATGAACAAATCTGATGGTATTGGTTGTGTTTTAACATAGTCATTATTTCACAATCATTTAGTTAGGTTTACTTTATTAATTATAGCAGCACTGTCCTTGTTCAGCATAATATTTTTAACTTTTACAATGTAATCCAAAGTGTAATTAAAAGTTTCTCATATACAAAAAAACTTTGTTTTATTTGTTTAGTTTTTAGACACACAGAGATCAAGAATCAGCCTGTGATTCTCAACAATGGTGACAATTATAAAGCATATTGCAGTGCATTCTGGGTGCCATCAATCAAAACTCATTAATGGCTCCCATCATGCATTGCTGCATAAATAAATAATGAGCTTATGATTAGAGGTGATATGTTTGTCACCATTGCTGAGATTCATACGATAATTCTTGATGTCTGTGTGTGCCTACATAAAAAATAAAAAATAATTGATTTTTATTTTTATTTTTATTGATTTGATCATTTGTATTCCATTGTAAAAGTTACAAATATTATGCTGTACAAGGACAGTGCTGCTATTATTAATAAAGTAAACCTAACTCAGAAATTGGGCTGCATACGAGTTCAGTGATTCAGGTCAAATGATTGTGAAATAATGATTATGTTAAAACACAACCAATACCATCAGATCACCTTTTCTGTTTGTTCATCTGGCTGTTATAACTCAGGCACAGCAGCCAAACAAAATCTAAAGTTAATGATTTAAGGGTCAAGAGCCCAACCTAAACAAACACTCATCACCATAATGGTGACTTAAAATGATAGTTTTCTCCTTCAGTGATTCTGCTTGTTTACATCAGGTGTCTTCAATGTTGGCAATAAAAAATGAAGAGTTTTTAATTCATCTTTGACGTCTGTCTGTTATTCAGATATTTTTGTTTAAAAAAAAATATTGTAAATTATACTCATTTTAAATGGTTAACTTTTAAGGAATTAATTTGATTAATTATTACTCAATTCTAATTAGTTAAATTTTATTAATAATATTGCTTGTAATCTGTTGCCACAATTTTATTCAGTAGATATAGCGTATTCATTTTTACAGTGAATATGATATGACACTTTGTGATTTTTGCTATGCAAACACAATTGTGACATTATTTGAAAAGGTTAAACGGTCTTAAAAAAATATTCACACTTGTACTCCTAATGGTCACAAATAGGCACCATAGAAATAAATGGGAAATATATGAAAATATAGTGAATTTTAGAGGGGTACAATCTACAAATCAGCTGCAATGCAGGGGGAAAAAGCACACATTAATGAAGGGGTTAATTGAAAAAATATTAGACAAAATGTATGGGTTAATTAATTGTATTTAAAAAATTGTGTAAACATGTATCATAATTATTGCATTAAAATTACTTAGCATCGTTTTTGTGGATCCGTGTGTATGGGGATCGTTTTGACAATGTTGTTGTCATGTAAACATGTCCCAAATTTAGTTTATATTTTAGTTCATCATTTAGTACGTTACCATCATGTGGAAACACTGTCCACAATTGAATCAACCAAAGAGTTTTTTTGAGTATAGCTAACAATAACACAAACAAACATTTTAAATATAGTTTTTTTTTACATGTTAAGTGTTACCGACCAAAAGATGGTTCTAGTTACATCCATGGTATTTCTATAAAGGTTGTTTTTTATATTAAAGCAATTTACATACATGCACCAGATTACATGAATTCTCGTCAATGGCGGGGGAAAGTTAAAAAGTTACTTTTGAGGTGTTCAGACACTTTTGACTGGGAGGAGTTTGAGTGTGATCCCAAACTGAGGAGCACCAGAGGGTTCAGAGAAGCATTATTTTTGAGGTTTTATGCAAATGTTATGACAGCTTGTTTATCAATTGATTACATTCAGGCTCAGTCATATGGGCAGAGGAGGATTATTTTTTTATTTCCCCCGATGCCACATGGAATGAGAACGGACTCGATCAGTACAGTACCACATTGAGTGGGACCGGACTCCATCTGTCCAATACCACATGGAATGGGACCGGACTCGATCAGTCCAATACCACATTGAATGACACCGGACCCAATCAGTATAATACCACATGGGACGAGGCCAGGAACCACTGTCAGGCCTGTTTCAAAGAGCTGGCCACCATCACCAGTAGAAATGTCCACCTCATCGTGCAGAACCTCTCTTTGGACTACTGGACTGGGCTCCGCAGGAGCTTCAATGGCACCATCCCATGGTCCAGATGGTCCAATGGGGATCCTGTTACATATCAGAATTGGTACCCTGGTCATCCTCTGCCAAATAAAGTTAAGAAAATGATTCCTAGATGTTTTTCAACTACACAAAGTCCACTGAGCACCACAATAACTGCTACGACGTCTACTCCAGTGACCACAACACAAACCTCAACAGAAACCTCAACACAAACCTCAACACAAACCTCAACACAAACCTCAACACAAACCTCAACACAAACCTCAACACAAACCTCAACACAAACCTCAACACAAACCTCAACACAAACCCCAACACAAACCTCAACAGTAACTTCTCCGGCAACCTCTACACAGAATTTCACTAACAACACATATTCGTGTTCTGCTCTTAATGACATCCTTGAATGCTTCAATGAGACAGATATGACATTTGATGAGCTTGAACGTAAAGTGCAAGAGTACTTTGGGTTCACCCCTAAGACCACAACTTATAGCACCACCCTGAATCCCACAACTCAAAGCACCACCCCGAATCCCACAACCCAAAGCACCACCCCGAATCCCACAACACACAGCACCACCCCGAATACCACAACGCAAAGCACCACCCCGAATGCCACAACATTTAGCACCATCTTTACAACAACTGATTCTGGGACAATGAACACCACGATAAATAGCACCACGACAGAGAGCACCACAACCAGCAACTGCATCTTCGAACCCGAGCCAGATCCTGAAGTGTACATCGAGGATGCTTGTGTGGTCCTGCTCAGCTTTGGCATGTGGAAGGAAAAAAATTGCAACGAAACTCTACCCTTCATCTGTTATGATGGTAAGGACTTTGTTTTAGGCCCTGTTTACACCTGGTATAAAGATGCGTTTTAGTCGATCGGATCTCAAGACGAGGGAGACGCATTCCTGTTTACACCTGGGGCCCTATCTTGCACCCAGCGCAATTGACTTTGTACGCCGACGCATGTATCATTCCTATTTTTCCCTTGACAGACGCACGTCGGTAAATTAGGGAATGAACTTGCGCTCCCGGGGGGCGGTTCAGCAAAAAGAGGAGGCGTGTTCCGGCGCAAACGTTCCCTGGTGCTATTTTGCAGTTTCAGAAAAAAATTCCGCCACTGACGCGTTTTCAGATGCTATTTTAAGGGCGCATGCTTGGCCATAATGTAGCGTGTGCACAACGCACATACACTTTGCTTATCTCATCTACACACAGACGCAGCAGTTGCCATTTTTGCAAACCATACATTATTACAAGGAAAAATATTACCACACGAGGGAAATCATTGTGGTGTCCATGAAGATGTGATAAAATAGGCATGAATCTAGCTTACACATTTACCCAAATTATTATACGCCTGTTTAACCGAAGCTAATTTGGTGGGTTTCTCCCATCCTCAATGTCACTTCTCTGTGTTTTACGGCCCTGACGAGAACGTCTGTCTCCTCGGCTGTGAACCGCTCCTGGCGCGCGTCTGGCAAATCCGCTGTTATAATAGCAAGCCGCCATGGAACAAGCGCGCCTGCTCTTAAAGGGAATGTGAGATGGCGCTCTGATTGGTTTATTTCACGTTACGCCCAAACCACACCTATGAGTAATGAAACTACTTCAGACCAACACATTTTAGATTTGCGTCGGGCGCAAGAGTCATTTATCCCGCCGGTATAATAGCAACACCGCCCGAGATCCACCCACAAAGTTACTTGCGTTTCGCGTTTGATACTTGCGTTTCAGATCGTTAAAATAGGGCCCCTGGTGTTTAAATCTGTCTCTTTTGTCCACTTTCAACCACTTCTGTCCTGATTTCTTCAAGGGGAGGGTCTATCGGCCGGTAAATGTGTGGCCTTTTTCAGATATTTTGATCTAATGGACGAAATGAGCTCACACAATTTAAATATGAATGCGCATGATGACGGAAACGCACGGCATCAGCTTTAGTTTCTGCTGAGTGTGTGTTAGAAAACAGGAATGGTGAGAGAACATTGTACTTGGTACATTTTTCCCCTTTAAACCAAACTTGGGTCTTCAGCCTACAGTTTAAATTCCGTCTGGCTTGCACACTTCCCATAATGTTTACACATTAGATCAGTAGACGGAGAGAAGACGGTCTTTTGTGGCGGTTCGAACGCATTTGATCACATGAGCGTTCACACTACGAAAGCAGTCCGGTCGAATGTGTTTTACGCGACCTCTGGAAGTGTTTGAAAGTGGACAAGCTCATAACATTTTAGACATCATTTACACCTGTATTAGTATGTGAATGTGAATGAATGAGGCATTTATACAACGCTTTCATATGTACTGTACACCCAAAGCGTCGTCCACTTGTGATCAGATCAACAAAAACACATCTTAATACCAGGTGTAAACAGGGCATTAGAGCACAGCATCATATTATTAGATTTATATTGTTGATGCTCTTACTCTCTTAAAATAAAGGTCCCAAAAGGGGGTTTTCATGGTGATGCCACAGAGCAGGGGTTCCCAAACTTTTCCAGTCCAGGACCCGCCTAGACAAGTATAAGCTAATCCATCTCAAGACCTGCCAAAATATGACAGAAGATAATAATTATATTTTAATTATAAGCACAACTACAAGATTTCAATACTAATCAATGTAATAAATTCTTCATTTACAGACATTAAAGAGTATGTCAAATATGTACATAAAAAATGTAAACAGCACAGGGATTGGAGTGAATGAGTTTCTTCTCATTATTAAGCCGCTTAATAATGAACCGAAGACCCTGAAAACGTCGTCATGCACTTCACTTTGAAACACACCACGCATATATTTATATAATTAATCACAGCCTTTGCCATTCAGAAAAATCGCACTAAGCAATATCGTGATTATTTAATGTTGATATATCGTGTAGACTTGCGCGACCCACAATTTTAAAACCCTTAAAAAAACATTTTGAAAGTTTAAGAACTTTTTGAAAATCTGAGAAACCTTTATCGACTAAAAGGAAAGGTTTCATGGATGTTAAATGTTCTTCGTGGAACCAATAATGCCAATAAAGCAACAAGTATCTATATAGAACCTTAAAGGCTTCTGTTAGGCTCTTGAATGTATAGAAACTTTTAGAAAGTATTTAGTTTAAAAAAATGTTTTTGTTTAAATTCATTTTATGAATTAAAACGCTTGTAAACACGTTATCACTAGAAAAAATCATTTCATATGCAAGACATTTCTCCTTATAATCATTTTTTGGCATAAAGTGTTCTTTAAAATTTAGTCTAGAAACCAAGGGTTTTATATAAAACCTTTTTTTTTTTTAAAGACTGACACTTAAAAATAAAATATTGGTTCTATATTTGCATCGATGGTTCCATGAAGAACCATGGAACCTTTTCATTGCACAAAAGGTTTGTTGGATTATTAAAATGACAAAAAATGGTTATTCTATGGCATCAAACCTCCTTTGGTAACCTTTTATTTTAAGAGTGCAGACAACTTGTACATTTCTGCTGACATTGTTGCACTTATCTGTCCGTAGTCCGCTTTTTTGGGCAAATAGACATTTCCAATGTGACCACACATGAGGGCAATCTGAGCTGGAGTAGTCCACCTGGGAACATCACTCACTACAGAGTGGAAATCACTGGGAACTGGAGTAATCCACCTGGGAACATCACTGGGAACCAGACAAAACAGACATCCAATGAGACTGAACTGTATAAACAACTACAGGGTCTGACTCCAGGAAATCTGTACAAGGTTCAGGTGTTTCCAGTGAAATGTGGCAGGGATCTCAATCCACAGCTCATCTCCTTCTACACCAGTGAGTAGACTCAGACTTCAGTGTGCACAAGCTTTCAAAGTAGAGCACAATAATGTACAGTCAATCACCATGAGTTTATGTTGTGATAATAACCAGCTGACTGTACATTATCTCGCTTATTACACGGCTACTCGCACAATAAATAATTGCATGGACATGACATATTGTTTTAAGTTTAAATTGTTTTATAATTATACTTGCAATCATCAAGAAAATAAGTCCATTACAACATACAAAACAATCAAGTAATATTAAAGGGGTCATGAACTGGCTTTTAAAAAAATTTTTATATTATTGTCTGAGGTCAACTTATGACATTCGCTTGGTTTTTACATTCAAAAACATCAAAATGAATAAGTAATAGGCTATTTTCTACCCTGGTTTTGAGCCTTGCTCCTGAAACGCTCGGTTTTATGGGCGTTCCGCATTGAAGACTTGGAAGTAAACGCCCACTGCTATGATTGGATAACAGTTTTGCATATTATAATGAGTTTCATGTAATGCGTGAATCGGTGGGTGGGGCTAAACTGGCAGTGTTGAAGTAGGCGTTAATCTTCTTCTGCGGAGGCGGGGTTTGATACCCTTTGACCTCATAGATCCCCCACTTTGAAGAACCTGTCGTTCGCTGAGCCTGGTGTTAATAAAAGCTTTTATTGGACTAACAAGGAAGTTTTCAGTTCTGAAACTTACAGGATATTATTATAGTATGATGACCTCTTATATGTCAAAAGCTCAAGGAAAATTTGATTTCTCAGTTCATCACCCCTTTAATACTCAAATCCTTTTGGTATTTTCACCATAATAACTGCAAGATGGTTTGTTTGTAAAATTGTCCAATCAGAATCAAGTATTCCAGACAGCCGTATAATAAGGTGCAAATTGTATGACTGTTATAATCTGGCTACTTTTTACTTATACTTATTTAAAGTGCCCCTATTATGCTGGTTTAATTTTGTTTCGGAGCCTCCTACAATAGGTTTACATGCATAAAGTAGATGTTGTTTGTGGCCAGCCAATGAAAACCATTATGCAAATTAATTCCAAACCTCATGCAGGAAGTAAGACTAGAATCAGCGACGACTCGTTTCAGACATTTCAGAATTGCTTCTTTCTTTTGGGAGACAATAATCTTTGAAACATTGCAGACCTTTTACATTCACAAAGCTCTATTACACACTACATGATAATAGGTAATATCCGAAAAAGCATGAAAGGGGCACTTTAACACATCTGAATATCATTCTGTAGACCTGTGTAGTGGCTTGTTTTTAATCAACACATTTAACAAATATCAGTTTCTTCATTTTCAACATGGTGACTAATGAGTGAATGAATGCTGTTCCTCTTTCAGAGCCGTCTGCTGTTCAATATCTGACAGTAGTGAATGTGACAACTGTTAGTGTCAGCCTCAACTGGAGTAAACCAGAAGGAGACTGTGACTTCTATTTAGTACATGTCACAAACATGTCGGGTTATTCAATAAAAAATAAAAAATGTGAAAGTGAAGAATGCAATATTACAGGTCTAACTCCAGGAAGCGAGTATGAGTTCACAGTTACAGCTATAGTGAATGAGACTACCGAAGGTGTGCCAGCGAACGTTTCCGATTACACCAGTAAGTGCAGAACGATTCATGCTTCTCTGTATCATGAAATAACATCCTTAGCTATGTTTCCAGCTGCAAATTTAACTTTATTATGTGCAAAATTAGAATGGTGCATAAAACATTTGCAAATTTGCCATTTTAGAATAGTTGAGTTGACCATTTACCCAGTCAGATTCTCTTTTGAGTTGTGTGTTGTGCATTGCAGATTTATTCAGTAAATGTGTTAGCATCTTTCTTTTAATTAGATATTAGAAGCTCATTAATGTTTTTAATGAGCATTTTTTTTAAATGCACATCTTGCCATTTCCGCCAAGCCTTTTTTTTATGTGATAACCTAAAATTTGCATAAAACAGGTGGATGAAAACATAGCTATTGTCAAAGTAACAAGCATTCCTGTGACCAGAGCTTTTCTAAAGCAGTGCAACGAATGATGTTGACTAAAGCTTCATGTTTTTGCTAGACTAACTGCTTTTTTTAATATTTATTTTTCAGAACCTTCAGTTGTCTTAAACTTAACGTCAGCAAACAATGACAGCACAGTCATAACAGCCAAATGGAAACCGCCTATTGGTAAACATTCAGGTTACAGATATTGTCTCTACAAAAGCAGTGACTGTACCAACTGCAAATCTGCAACAAACTGCAACAATACAACAGACTGGACTATTACAACAAACGAAACAATACGAGTGGAGAATAAAACAGATGGCACTATGTATTGCCTGTGTGTGGCAGCACTGACAAATAATAACAACCTATCTGGAGAAATGGTTGTAATCCCAGCATACACAAGTGAGTCTTTACATTCAAGGCATTTCATATCATGCATATCAATTATAATAAACACTAATGCTAAGCTCATTAGTTAAAGTTGAATGTGAGTTGACTGTCAAACAACTATGGAAACTATTTCCACTATGGAATAAAAATGTAAAAAGAAATTTAAATTTTTATCTCACAATTCAGAATTTGTTTATTTTTATCGCAATTGAAGTTTGGACTTATAACTCACAAGTGGGGGTTTTAATCTCACACTTCTGAGGGGAAAGAAAAATGAGAATTGTTAGATATAAACTAACAATTTCAAAAGGTAGTTGCAACTTTCATTTCACAATTCTGACTTTATTTCTCACAATTGCAAGTTTATATCCTGCAATTCAGTTTTTATAACTCGCATTTGGGATATTAAATTAAAAAAGCAAATTGCGATTTTTTTTTTCCAGAATTGTGAGACAAACAGTCGCAATTACCTTTTTTTTTAATTTTGAGTTAATATCTCGCAGTTTTGATTTTTTTCTTGCAATTTTGAGTTTATATCTCACACTATAAACTCAGAATTTTTTCAGGAATATACCAAAACGTATTTGAAATACATTTATTTTATGTCAAGTATACTACAAATACATTTACATATTTATGTACTTAATATAAATACCCTGCAGTTGTACTTTTAGCGAACTAAATTGGTATACTTTAAGTCTGTTAAATTGGAACAACTAATTTTGTACTGAATGCACTTTAGTTTTCCAGAAATGTAGTATATTTGATTGTGCTAAAGTGGAATATTGCAAGAATACTTTAGGGACACTTTAAATATCTTGCATTTAAAGATTGATATTATACAAAGATCACACAATCATTACTAACAGTAATATTTAAACAGATTTTAGACTAAATATTAATAAATGTGTGGAGAAGTACTCCAAAAAAGTTGAATAATAATATTTATAGTCGTCTTATTTAAGTCTTTTATTAAGTCTCAAGCGATATTTCAGTAAATATGTTAAAGGATTTGTAGTATACTTAGAATGAAATAAATGTATTTTAAATATAACATTTTGGTATAGGTTTTTATTTTATTTATTTTTCACTGGTTTGCAAGCAAAAAAAAAAAGTCTGAATTGTGAAACAAAACAAAACATTTTTATTTATTTATTCTGTCACTGAAAGAACCTTCCATAAACAGCCAAAGGAATTTTTAGAAGTGAAAAATATCTGCTTAGATTTTGTTCATGCCTGCATTACATTTCCTAAACTACCCGTTTCTTCTCTTTTTTTCATGCAGTTCCGAAAACCGTAAGCCTGTCTTTGGATGCCAGCAACACAACCATGACCGCCAGCTGGACAATAGACGGGAACTTTGAAAATTTCAGTGTGACGATACAAGGACTAACTGACAATCTAAATCAAAATCACATTACTAAAGACTTAAATTACACTTTCACAGGCCTGAAGCCAGGAGTTCTGTACAAAGTTTCAGTTATCACTCTTAATGGTCATCTGTCAAGTTCACCTGCTTTGGAGACAAAATACACCAGTGAGTAATTATTACATTGCAATTACTATTTTTCAGACTATTTATCGCTTGATGCAAATTACTGTAGTCATCAGCTTGTCCTTTCAGCTGTATAACATCTCACAAATCAATTCACAGAACCTACTAAGCCCGGGCCGGCAACGGCCACCTCTGACAAAACCAGCATATATCTAACCTGGGGAGCTCCAGAAGGTTCAAAGGGGGCCGTGATGAACTATACCGTGACATCTGCCTCTGCTTTTTGGAAGGAATTTAATACAACTTTTACAAACTTTACACACATCAACTTTCCTGGTTTAAATTCAGGAACAAGATATAATTTTAATGTCAGTGTTGTGGCGGGCAATTTGACAAGTGATCCAGTCACTGCTCATGCAGACACAGGTAAAGAGACGACATTTTGTTTATTTATGAAGCAACCGTTCGGCTTTGTTATTGATGTCTATTGTGTTTCATGATTATAATATTCTAACATGTTATTAAAATAATGTGCTTTGTTGAGCTGAGAGTATTTTTGCAGACAGATTGCATATTTCTTGATGTTTACAACTATGTTTATTTCCAGAGCCTGAGAAGGAGACACTGATCCTCACAATGTTGTGTTCCTCTCAAACGCTACTTCTTTGTGAAAATAGTACAACTCAGAAGGAACTTTTCAAGGAGGTGAAGAGTTTCTCAATGACTGTCAATTCTTTGACAAAGCAACTTTACAGTAACATAATTATCATGGAAGTAATGTACACAAGACATAAAGAAATACATGATCAGATTAATTTAGATTAATGTTTTGCATTTGCACTATTGTATTTAAAATACATTTGCACTATTGATTAGAAAAGATTAAACCTTGTATCTTGAAGGCTCATTTAAAAAAAGAATTTAAAAACAACATTTAAAAACAACTTAACGCAAATTACTAAAATCAGCTGGAAAAATCAAGTGAAATCAACTAAAATGTCCATTCTGTCTTTCAGCTGAAAAATACATTTTCAAAAAGATTTAATGACGATGTCTACTGGAAGCTGAACTGGGTGGAGAGGTCACCTTGATCCATCCTTAAAGCAAAAACTAGGTTTGTAAAAACAGCTGGATATCCAACCAGTCACATCATTCATATTTCTTAACAAGATTACAAATTATATTTAACTCTGACTCTTATTTCACAGAAACGGTGTCCTTTGAATCCCTATGACGTGCTCATATATATAGGCTTACTGTTGGCAACATGTTTTTACATTACATAACAATTTCAACTGTTTTTGTATGCTATACAAGATTTAACTCAGTTTAATATAATTTAAGTTGAAATGGCTTGTGCAGCCAATTTGAATATGCTTAAAAACTCAAGCCAGCGACTGGACGTAAGTTTTCAAGTTGACAAGTTTTGTGTTTTAGTGTGCAGTGCAAATCTGATCTTCTTTCTCTTGTTGTGCATTAGCAGACTAGCTTTTACACTATTACACTATTACACTATTTGTAATATACAATGGCAGGTTTATTAGACATCTAGATTTGCTTGTGGGGAAATGTTTGGGTCCTTGTGAGCAACACAGTTTATAAATCATACTTGTTTTTTGTTGTTGTTGTTGTTTTTGAAAATGTAAAAATGCAGAAAGATTGTGTTAAGGGTTAGGGAATAGAATATATGGTTTGTATGGTAAGTAAATCATTATGTCTATGGAAATACTCCTTAAAACATTAAAACCCAGCGTGTATTTATGTGTGTGTGTGTGTTGGTTTAAGGGTGTGGGATGGTGAAGAGCTCGTCTTTATCTTCTTCAAAGATGTTCTCTGGCGTTTGGGCCTATTTTATTTAATTTTTTTCTTGTCACAAAATGCAGACATACACTGTGAATGTGGTGTGATGATATTTGCTATAGTTGAGAGAGCTATATATCATTCTTCTAACATTTACACATTTTTGTTTTGTTAAAGACATTTGCTAGCTTCATGTGAATTACAGTTTTAATTGTCATGATGGATTATTGTAAACTATTTTGGATTTTTTTGGGGGATTGGTTTCATTATAAATAAAGCTATTATTACACATGGGTTTATTCACTTCATTACGTAATACAACCATAAGTTCTCAGTATAATTACTTTCTTTCAGACTTTTGATATTCACTCACATCTCCAACCATAATCTCCCTAATAATACACACTGCAAAAAGGGATTTTTTTTACTCTGTTTTTGTCTTGTTTCCCAACAAACATTCTTAAAAAAAAGAGAAACATTTACTTAAAAAGCAAAATGACTTAATATCTTAAGTTTTGTTTTTACTGGGGAAATAAAATCTGCCAGTTGTGTCAGAAAAACTATCTGTTTTTTCCTCTGAATTAAGTTTTTTTTTTTTTTTTTTTACGCTGGCATATTTTTTTTTTTTCTTGAGTTAAGGATAGACCTTAAACATTTTATTAACTAAATCAAAACTGTTGCCATTGTGTAATAAAAGTCCTGTATGTTTGGGCGATTTTAAACTGTTTTACAGAAGTAATTAAAAAAATATAAAAATAGTTTTGAGCAATTCTATATCGTAAAGTAATGTCAATGCTGAATTCATTCCCAAACCAACACATATAAAACTAGTGAGGACCAAGAAACATCCTCCTTACATCTTGATGTGTACACGTCTCATATCTGGTGCAACATTATCTGCCATAATTTGAATATGACTAATACACTGGAAAGCAGAATGTTGTCACCATCACAAATCACGCTGTAATACAACACTTCCATCTTGTGGTCTGTTGCCGTAATGCCATGAGTAAACATTGACAGAATACTCAACATTGTTACAGTACATATAACATCCACATTGGTAATGTATCCACCAATGCCACTATTCCACTGTTTTCACTCGTCTTTTTTAAATCCAGCACAATCTAGTTTGTAGAACCTGAAGTAGGCTACTTGGGTAATTTGAATTATTAAGATGACATTAAAAATGCATTGCTGGATCCTTAACATCTTTAATAGGGGAGTCTCATGTAGAGTCATTAAAGGGTAACTCTCGCCAAAATGCAACCTAGGGTCTTTTATAATCCACCCGAGGCGAACTCAACTGTAGCTGTGTTCGCCGGCATTTTGTCAGTCAAAAATAGTCAATCTCCGAATGCGAATGAACGGACTCTGATTTTTAGTATTGATTCTTATATGATGATTCTTTTTCAAATACAAGGTCAATATTGATTTTCACTAACGACAAAACAACAAATTATCCGTGAATTTATATGGAACTAAGCTTTAGGAGCTTTCCATCTTTACTCTCCTCCCTGTTACGTTGCATTCGGAGATCGATTATTTTTGACTGTCAAAATGCCGGCGGACGGAAACAACAACAGCTACTGTGAGTTGTTCAAAATCTTTCTTTTTAGTAAACTCTGTGTACACAAACACTGTTCTCAATGCTGGAGTTCATGTGTAGAGCCTCTGGTGATACTTCCAGCACAGTTTCATGTTGTGTCGAGCCTTCTTAGTGTTTTAAAAATAGCGATTTTTGATGCTATCATAGTCTTGGCCCTAGTGCTCCCATTCAACAGGAAATCTGACCGAAAACGAAAATACTGTGGCGTTTCCATTCTAATTATGCTTTTAAACGAAAGTTTGCCTCGGGTAGATTAACAAAAAGACCCTAGGTTGCATTTTTGGCGAGAGTTACGCTTTAAAATCTCACTCCAGACAGGAAAGCAAATGTGGAAATCCTGGTTTATTCCAGAGAAAGAACATCATCAGACCTTCTTCCAGACTTTCTGAACGACATCATATTGGAGGATTTGGCTTTCCTTTACATGTACAAAAACAGTGCAGCGATAGCTCAAACACAGTGTTAAGAGAGTTAATGGCCTTTCAGACAGCAGGCCTATATTCTCTACAACCGATAAATATGCATCTGTCACTTCAAAATACAAGCGTTCACGATAAACATATAGTAGGTCTACTCAAAAACATCCATAAAGCATTGAAACGGACAGTATTTCTTTAACATTTGGCCAGTAACAGCCCTGCAGACGAGCAGCATTTGCAAACTAATCATTCATGGTCTTTTGCCACCGATAACTGATATAGATTCATTAATTATAGCAATTGGGAATACAATACATTTTGTTACTCAATATTCACCTGAAATGCACTAATGACAGTCATCTCATGGTGGTTTCTAGGCATTTGAATAAGACTTGAGGACTATACTTTGGTATGTATAAGACTTTAGCAAATGTCAGCCATTAACATGAATTTGCATGTCAGAATATGTTGATTTCATGCATAAAGCAACATTGCAACAGCTTTGGAGATGGTAAATGTCCAGGAGACTTCATGTAGAAGCACAAACGTAAGAAACCATAGGGATTAGCAGGGCATTAAACATTCAAAACTAATAGTCATTGTGCACTGAATGCATGTGAAGAGAGAAAGTAACAGAGCCAGACCGTTTTACTGCTGAATCCTTTCTTTAATGGTCTCCATCACACACATTGTGGACGAGGATACAGTAGATATTCACATACACAGAACGAGCCATATCTTACATTGAAACGTTTCCAGTTGTAACATGTTTTTTTCTCACAGGTTGAAGTTTGCAGTTGAAGTATCGTTGAGTTTTGTTCAGACACGGGCGAGTTCAGGCATACAGTAATCACGTTTGACTCCAGTTCGTCCACGTTAAATCTGGGATAAACAGTTCTGATGATGAGCAAGCGTTCCCCTCACGTCTCCTCAACATCACTGAAGAAACACTGAATTAGGAGTCTCGGAGAATCACAGACTTTTAGATGTTTATCAGTCAGTGAAGCAACCACAATAATAATAGTATAAGGAATCTTCTGGGTTCAATGCAAGTCTTAAACTTTGTCGGAAGTCATTTCATTCAACTTAAAGGAAGAGTTCAGCCCAAAATTAACATTCCAAACCTGAAATATTTTATGATGTTAGACCACAAATGCTGTCGACAGAGCTTAACTTACACTGATCCCAGATCATTCCATCATGCCATTAAGACGATGGAGAAAGCTCCTCTATGTGTCTTTAAAAATTTGTAAAAATCAAGCCCTATTTTTATTGCCGCCTTTATGTCTCGCATCATTATTAGAAAAATCATCTCTGAGGTGTGAAGCCCATTTCTGCCACATAAGAATAATCATGCTTTGGTAAATTATAATGATCACTCACAATTCAAAATGATTTAAATGCAAAAGTAATTATGATATGAAGTCAAAATTGACAAAAAGTCATAATTATGACAAGTTGAAATTGACAAAAATATATATATTTTTTGTCACAACTAACTTTCAAATTCAACTTCTTTCATAATCATGACTGTATTTTTCTTAATTTAGACTTTTTGTGACTTAGTATGTCATAATTATGATTTACCAAAGCATGTTTATTTCTTATGTGGTGTAAATGTGGCTTCCATACAGTGTTATCTTATGCTCTGTTCATTTCGTGTCATAACTATCATAATTACGAGATGACAACTCTTGAGAGCTTTTTACCTCCTCGGACTCAATTATTAATGGACTAAATTATTCACGTCCATGGTGACATTCATATAGCCAAAATGGATCCATGTGCGGCTTTGATGTTGATCACATCATCACAACATGAATTTTAAAGTACATGCCAAAATATGCGCCTTTTTTTAACGTATTTATGCAGAATATTTCAGCAGTTTGTGTTTTGGTTTATGTAAATGTGATCTGCCTTCTCATAAATTAAACTGAATACTGATCAAGTATGTCATAATTCTCACTCAACATTTTGTCAATTTATGGCTCTTTAAAGAATTTAGTAGTCATTTTGCTAGCTTTATTGACATGCTGCTTTTGAGTAAGTTGGCCTGAGAGAGATTAATATTAAATATGTCCACCAGAGATGATTTTTCCTTGAAGAAACATTTGCATTAGCTTGATCGAGTCTTCCAGTAGAGCGGGACGAATCAGGATTGGGAATGCACACGCGAAGGCCTCGATTTCCTGTCTCACAATAAACACACTTCCAGATTCGATATGAAACATTCAGGATAAAAAATAAATAGCATCCATAAACTACACAGAGCATGTTTCCAGTAACGCACAGCATGTCGAATACAGCAGTTGCACAGTGATGGACCGCAGTCGGCGCACGTCCTCAGCGCATGCATCAAAGCAGCAAAGAAACATTCTGTACGTTAATCATCATTTCATATTCATAACAGTTTTATCCGCATCTCCAGCCACATACACACTGCAAAGGTTCAGGAGCGACAACTGCATTTAAACCCTAAACTAGAGATGCATTATTGAAAATGACCATTACAGGCATTAATTTCTTCAGACTGAAAGATCTCTAGCACCTTTAGCATGTCTGAAAGATATTTTGGTTTATAATATTTCAGGCTTAAAATTATTGACTATGCATTATCTAGCCCTCGAGAAAGTGCAACGGTCTGAAGCAGCCGTCCTCAACTGGTGGATTGCAATCGGAAATTAATGGGATAAAAACAAGTCAAATGGGCTTATCAACTTTTAAAATGAAGGAGAAATGCATCATCCGTCCAATCAAACTCTACATTATAAGAGTCATTCACTGATACACTATTCAGTCAAATTCATCTGTCTTTTGGTAGAAAAGAATCAAATTAGAGCCAGATGATATTAGATACAGGTTTGTCTAACACCTCAATAACTTTGCATATATTTGAGTCTAAACAGTTCATGATAATATTAATTTATTATGTATTAATATTCTAAACATTACTGATCAAAAAGGATCATGTGACACTGAAGACTGGAGTAATGATGCTGAAAACTCAGCTTTGATCACAGAATATAAATTACATTTTACTATATATTAAAGTAGAAAATGGTTATTTTAAATTGTAATATTTTTTCACAATATGTTTGATTTTTCTGTATTTTTGATCAAATGAATGCAGCCTCGGTGAGAAGAAGAGCGTAATTTATCACATTTTTGACTGACATTATTTCAGTGTTTGATTTTTGCTTAATTTGCGGGTCATGTGATGTAAAATCTGGATCCTAAAGCAAAACCAGCTGAGAACCACTGACTGTGGATGTGACGCCCTCCTGTTCAGATCTGACCAAAACTGGTTTACAACTCAAAACCTTTCAGACTTACAGCAATAATGATCAAGATACCACACGAACATTGGCATTATAAATATTCACATCTGAAACATCTGACAGTCTTTGTGTTGTGTCCAGATCCGCGAATCCTGTTGTTTACGGTCGGTCAGTGGAGATGTCATGCATTTGCAGTCATTGAGTCCATGTGCACATTGAACACACTCACGCTAGCATGCAAACACGTGCTGACAGACGCCGGATGACCTTGTCTGAGGTTGCACTTACACCAATAAACAATGTTTAAAAAAAAATCGGTACCTTCAAACCGAAGTCAGACTGTAAAGCAAAAGTGCATGTTTGTTTTTTGCACTCTCCGTCGCAGGAACAACGGCATTTCAGCATTTGTTTTTCTCCCGACAGCAGGTTTTATTGCATACTTGACCAGCGTTTACAGTCCCAGAAGCCCAAACGCATGTTTCCTCCAGTTGCACGTACTCAAGGTGAAGTTTCCCAGTATTCCCAGAATCCAGCCTGTCTAAAGGCCTGTTCACACCAACACCGATGATTTTCACATGCAATCTGTCTGTTCAGACCAATGCATAAAAACAGGCTGAACGAAATGCAGTTTCACTCAGTGACAGTAGGTGGCACTTTTAGAAAAGCAGAAATACTTTATATACTTTAGCAGAAATACTTTTTTACTTTGCAGTTCAAACAGGGAGATGAAGATTTGCTGCAAAGATTTGATGCAAAATTGCGAGATGTAAACTAAGAATTCCGAGAAACGTGTCAAAATTATGAAATTTTATATTTTCTATGATAAAATTTCATAATTTTGACGTTTCTTGTAATTCTACGTTTACATCTCGCAATTTTGCATCAAATCTTTGCAGCAAATCTTCATCTCCCTGTGAACAGGCTTTAACTCGTCATGTTTAGACTTGTACCGGATGTGGGCCGACTCTATGTTGCTGTCTAGGTATGATCTCAAATCTTTTAATTAATTCGATATGCAGTTCTAAAAACACATGCAATTAAAAAGAAATATGCAAACAAACATTGGGTATAATTATTATTTTTTTAAACGTAAATGTGGTTAACACTTTATTTTACAGTGTCCTTTGTTACATACAGTATGTTACATGTACTTACCATAGTAATAACAGTAAACTATGCATAATTACATGCAACTAACTCTCAACCAACTCTAACCCTACCCTAACCCTATAGTAAGTACATGTTATTAATTAATATTAAATGTATAATTACACTGTAACAACGACACCTTAAAGTAAAGTGTAACCAAGCACTGCATTGGTCTGAACAGTCGCATTAACAGTTAGTTACAGTGAACAGCGCTTTAACTCGCGACTCCAGCAATCGAAGATATTTGGGACTATAATCCAGTTAGCATGCTTGATCCGCATTAGCATTAGCAGTAGAGCGACATCCGGCTGCGTCTCATGGCTTCGCTGATCAGATACGCAGGGCTGACCTCGGGCTCTTCCGTCATCACCTCGATGTTCTGCCACTCTCCGCACTGATTCGACTTCTTGATCGTGTCTACGACGCACAGCGCGTACAAACAGTCCTCGAACGTCGCCGCCATCGTGAGCGGTCGGCCGTCCCACGTGCGCCGGTCGTCCTGCTCCTGAAACGCCTGGCGTACGGCCTGAACCATGCAGATGGTGCCGGTGAGATACGGAGACGGGATGTCCCGGAAAGCCTTGTCAGGCAGGGACGCGTTTTCTATCTGCGTTTTGTCCTTGAGAAGAAGCTCCTGTCCACATTCTCCGTCGTTCTTCTGCCCGTACAGATCCGTCCCGCTAACCCTCAGCCTCCCCGCCGTTCCCACGACCACCACCTCCTGCCGAAACTCTCCGGGGACGTTGAAGTTGAGCGTGACCGTGCAGCACGCGCCTCCTTCCAGGACCATCTGGAAGGTGCAGAAGTCGTCGCTGGTGATCTGGCGGATTCCTCGGATGTGGTCGGTCTGCTTGACGAAGGTCTTGAGGAAGCCGTGCACCTTGGCCGCGCGCTGGCCGGTCAGAAACGTGAGCAGGTCGATGATGTAACTGCCCACCGAGTGCAGTCCTCCGCCCCCCATCAGGTCGTCGCAGCTCCAGTTGTACTTCTTCCCGAGGAGGCTTCCGGAGTGAACCTGCGCCTCGCACACCAGGAGTTCTCCCGCGTACCCCTCCTCCAGGAGCTCCTTCATGCGCACGAATGCCGGGAGGAACCGCAGCACGTTTCCCATGATGCTCAGCAGCTTCGGGTAATACTGGGCCGCTGACATCATGCGGAAGGCGTCCAGCGGGGTCGCCGTCCGGTCACAGATCACATTTTTACCGATACCTGGAAGAGGAAAATGAGAGAGAGAACGTTAGACGTGGGGAGGATACGGGACCCTGGACCACAAAACCAGTCACATGGGGCAATTTTTTGGGAAATTGAGATTTATATATAATCTGAAAGCTGAACAAATAAGCTTTCCATGGATGTATGGTTTGTTAGTATAGGACAATATTTGGTCGAGATACAACTATTGAAAATCTGGAATCTGAGGGAGCAAAAAAATCGAAACATTGAGAAAATCTCCTTTAAAGTTGTTCATTTATGTGCACGATTTTGCACATTCACTCACAGAAATACATGTTTTACATATTTACGGTAGGAAACGTACAAAATATCTTCATGGAACATGATCTTTACTTAATATCCTAATGATTTTTGGCATAAAAGAAAAATCGATAATTTTGACCCATACACTGTATAGTTGGCTATTGCCACAGAGATACCCGTGTGACTTATGACTGGTGACGTGATCCAGGGTCACATATTACAACACACTCACCTAAAATACATCAAATTAATTAGAGATTAGAGACATAAAAAAGACATTAGGGAATTTCTAATCTCGTCTGTAAAACATTGTTGGAGATAAAAGATTATTGGAGTGTGTTTTATATTTGTGAGATTTACTAGCGATTTCTGAGTGAAAATTGTTTCGTTAGACGTGAAGATGATATTAAAACAAAATCACCTAAAATACATCAAATTAACTACCATAGAGATTAGAGACATACGATTAGTTTATTTATATTGCACATTTCATACAGTTTATGGTAATTCAAAGTGCTTTACACAGAAAGGAATTAAAATAATCACACAATAAAAGCAAGGAAAGTTTAAACAGTTATAAAACTGAGTAAAAAGATGATATATAAACTTCTCATCTGGCAAAACACTGTTGTATCATATTTTTCACAGCTCCCAATTTTCATAAAAAGACATTAGGGAATTTCTGATCTCATCTGTAAAAAAAAAAAATATTGGAGATAAAAGATTATTGGAGTTTTATTTGTGAAATTTACTTGCAATTTCATAAAGTCAATTATGTTTACACTTTACTTTTTTTACTAATGTAACACTTTATTTGACAGTGTCCTTGTTACATATGTTACATATAGTTACCATAGTAATAACAGTACATTATGCATAATTACATGCAGTTAACCCTCAACCAAACCTTAACCATAACCCTACATGTAGTTAATTAATATTACTCAGTACTTAATATATAATTACACTGTAACAATGACACCTTATAATAAAGGGTTACACTTTATTTTAAGGTGTCATTGTTACAGTGTAATTATATATTTAAGTACTGAGTAATATTAAGCAACTACATGTACTTACTATAGGGTTAGGGTAGGATTAGGGTTTGGTTGAGGGTTATTTGCATGTAATTATGCATAATTTACTGTTATTACTATGGTAACTACATGTAACATATGTAACAAAGACACTGTCAAATAAAGTGTTACCAAATAACGTTTAACTCTTTATTGTAAGGTGTCCGTGTTTCAGTGTAATTATACAATTATGTACTAAGCAATAGTAATTAACTTCATGTACTTACTATATAATTAGGGTTAAGGTTTGGTTTAGGGTTAGTTGCATGTAACTATGAACAATTGACTGTTATTACTATAGTAACTACATGTAAAATGTGTAACGGACACTGTAAAATAAACTGTTCTTAAATATTAATGTTTTTTTTTTCAGTATAAATTAAAATGGATTTTTTTTTTATGTGTGTGGAATATTAAACCGCTCTAGTTAAAGGTTTGCTTTGAGTTCAGTTCCTCTAAACACCAGCAGAGGGCAAACTTTACCACATATTCATTTCACTGTGATGCCAGACTGGGTTCAGAACAATGAAATATGTCTTACTGGGATGTTCGAGTATTTCGGATCGTACTATGAGTCGATTATATCAACAAAAAAGACCACTTTCGTTTACTCCAGTTAATAATGAATACAAATGTATACAAATGAATGCAAAAACAAAGTCTCTTCTGCTCACCAAGGCTGCATTTGAAGAAAATTTGAATTAAAGCTGAGTTTATAGCATCATTACTCCAGTCTTCAGTGTCACATGATCCTTATCATTCTAATACAGGATTTTTTGATGAATAGAAAGTTCATTTATTTGAAATAGAATCTTTTGTAACATTATAAATGCCACTTTTGATCAATTTACTGCATCCTTGCTTCATAAACATATTCATTTCTTACATCATTTAATTCTCACATCATAATGACCCTTTTTTAGAATGTTAGATTTACACACATTCTTGTTTTAGGTTTTATATCCGTGATATAAGATTAACTAATAAAAACACATATTCTTAAAGCTGAGATAAATGAGCATCAAGTGTCGCGCTCAGAGACGTTCCTCATCCAGTGAAACAGAAGAGATGAACCGAACTGAGCGATAGCTAACGCTAGCATGCTAATCTCACATTACTGACAGAGCGAGTCAGAACATTAATCCAGCTGACCCATTTATAGAAATACAGTGAAGAGAAGATACATCTGTGCTGGTTCAGATACACTCACTGTCTGTGTACTCTCTCAAACACACTCCTGCTCTTATTGTCAACGACTCTCTGAGTTATTCCACAGAGTAAACGTGTCTTCGTCACCTTCCATTAAAAAATTACTTGCTTTTCAGATGATGTCATCAGAGAGAGAGAGAGAGAGAGATGATGATAGAGAGAGAGAGAGAGAGAGAGAGTGAGAGATGATAGAGAGAGATGATGAGCGAGAGAGAGAGAGAGAGATGATGAGAGAGAGAGAGAAAGAGAGAGAGAGAGTGAGATGATAGAGAGAGAGAGAAAGAGATGATGAGAGAGAGAGCGAGAGATGATGAGAGAGAGAAAGAGAGAGATGATAGAGAGAGAGAGAGAGAGAGAGAGAGAGATGATGATAGATTATGAGAGAGAGAGAGAGAGAGAGATGATGAGAGAGAGAGAGATGATGAGAGAAAGATGATGAGAGAGAGAGATGATGAGAGATTATGAGAGAGAGAGAGAGCGAGAGAGAGACTTTGACTTTGACAGGGATGCAGAGAGAGAGCGAGAGAGAGACTTTGACTTTTGACTTTGAGAGAGAGAGAGAGAGAGAGAGAGAGAGAGAGAGATGATGATGAGAGAGAGAGAGAGAGAGACTTTGACTTTGACAGGGATGCAGAGAGAGAGCGAGAGAGAGACTTTGACTTTTGACTTTGAAAGAGAGAGAGATGATGAGAGAGAGAGATGATGAGAGAGAGAGATGATGAGAGAGAGAGATGATGAGAGAGAGAGATGATGAGAGAGAGAGATTCATTAGTGTAAGGACACTAAGGCTTTGCAATTTCTTCCTCTCTAGGGAACAAACCATCAATAATCCACATAGTACCTGCACACACACACACACACACACACACACACACACACACACACACACACACACACACACACACACACACACACACACACACACACACACACACACACACACACACACACACACACTGCATCTTGTGTCATTATCCTCTCAGTCCACAATTAT